>NW_024524044.1:7497566-8127914 GCF_017590135.1 Pyrgilauda ruficollis | reverse complement strand
CGCCCCGCTCCGGCTGCGGCAGCGCCGCGGAGCGCCCGGCCCGGCGGCGGGCGCGCTGCTGCCCCGGGCTGTCGGGAGCGCGGCTTTCCCCACGGGACCCCAGGGACGCCGTCCCATCGGCGGGGCTGCGGGACGAGGCTGCGAGGTGGGGATGGAACGCGGCGGGACCGTCACGGAGTGGGCGCGGGGCCGTGCGGCCGGGCCGGGTTCGGCGGGGAGGGCGGCGGTCTGGGGCTTTTTTTTTTTTTTTTTTGTAAAATGGTGTTTCTGACAATCATTTACATCTGTTGTTACATTTTTACTCTGTCTTCTCTGTTGAACTCTGGTGAAATTGAAACTCTTAGTCTCAGAGGAGAAAAATCCCACCTGGAACAACTCTTGACATTCCGTGCCTGAGTGATGTGAAAGATGCCGTCAGTGGAAACTGTAATGAATATTCTGAATGTTCAGCCAACCTGTTAGATGCTTTTGAAATTAATCTGCTTATTGTTATAATTAGGATTTTTAAAGGCTATTTTGTTTCTTTTTGCCTTGTTGTGGAGTTTATTTGGATGCTTTCACTTGCATTTTTGAAAGAAAGGTGCTATTTGGATGCTTTCACTTCTGTTTTGAGAAGAAAGTCATCAGTTTGGGGAATTAACAGATGAAAATATGAGCACCGTGACTTTGATTATGCTCCTTCAGTGGAATGTAATTTGAGAGTAGATATTGTTCAGTTAGTAGAAACATTTCTTTGTGTTGATGGTGAAATGGTTTTGAGTTGTTCTAATGCTTTAAAAACACAAAAATATTTTTCTTGCCTGACAAATTAACAGTGACGTGTTAGGTCTGCTTCACCTGTGTTACGCCTGTTGCTGTCACTTGGTGTTGTACATGCATATTAGAGGCTGTATACAAACCAAAATGTTTTGTTTTGAAGTGTAGGGATTAGGGTAGTAGAATACAATATGCCATTGTGTTAAAGATCCCCAACTGATTAGCTAATTCGTCATGGTTGTTATGTGTTTGTATTTATAATAATATATTATGGGACCAGGATAGTTGGGTGGAATGTTCATTCTGTTGTCCTTTTTTACAGTGCTTTGTTTTCTGATGTTCTTTTCAGTTAGAATTTATTTATAACCTTTTAGCTCAACATTCCTATCAAAACTTGTTTAGTCTTTTTGCACTTAATTATGTCTAAATAGTTTCATACTATGCCTCAAGTGGCCTTTATTAAAAGTAAATTTATTAGAGATCTCAGTGCTACATTTAGAAATGAAAACTTTACAATGAGGTTAAAATCAAACCAAATGGTTAAGGTGGGAGCCAGTTTATGAAGTGCAAGGCTGGCTGTTTAGTCAATAAGAAATATAAAATAAGACCTAACTAATGATTTTGCAAACACATGCTTCAAGAAGTGTTCTTATTCCTGTAAATTTGGGTTCCCTCTGGGCAAAGCTTAATTGCCATAGCTTTATACAGCAATGGAGTTCTGTTAATTTTCACGTGCATAAATATTGCATATTGGAATTGCTAAAAATTCTGATTAACATATGTTTTAGTTTCAATGGCTTTTGCAAAGAATGTATGTCGGTGATGGAGAGAGACAGGGACAACTGATTCGGTGATCAGAATCCAGTTTTATTGGGGGGTACAAATGCTTATATACTATTTCAGGGAGACTACTAATGTGTACGACAATGATTAGGTTAAAATCACATACACAAACTTATGCATATAACAGCATCTCTTGCTTGCAGAGTTTAGTGGGGTTTCCTTTTTCCGGTAAGCCCGTTTGATTTAATCTTCTTGCAATCTAGGTCTAATTTTCAAAGTTCTGTTTGCTTTTGCCAAGGCATCCTGTTATCAAATCTCTTATGTTAGCCAGGTCCAAAGTTCATCATCAGTCTTGTGTCCCCCAACATTCCAACAAATATGATATGGAAAGAAGCATCAGAAGTAAAGTATTCCCTCAGCAGTTTATTTGAGCCTGAAGAGTTTATTGAATGTAGCTTTCGTGGTTACAAATACTGTGATAGGTTTTTTTGGTATGTGCTATGTAGCTATGCTTGTACCTTTTTTCTGATCATTGCTACTTTAAATTTGGCTTCATTGTTTAGGTGCATACTGGCAACATTGAAGTCATGTAGTGTGCTGTGAAGTATTTGGTAATGCTGGTGATACAGTATTTGGTAATGCTCTTTTGTACATGTCATTTGGTTTTAACAATGGAAGTCAAGTAGATTGTTCTGGGAAATTATTTTAATTGATGGACATTTCTAGCGAGTTAATTTGGTTTTATATATTTATATGTTTCTATGGTTTTTACATGTAGCTTTGAATACAGACAAAAAAAGTTACCAAAAGGACAGAAAACTGTCAGAAGGTATCATAGCTGGGAAATTCAGTGTTGACTTTTTTAAAATTCAATATAAGTGAAAAGTTTAGAGTAAGGCTACTTTTATTGTAGTCCTGGCTGTTCTTTTTAGCTAGTTTACTGTATGTATGGAAGATGCCTAAATTACCTGTTTTCTAATGGCTTATTATCCTTTTATATATTTCAGTGCGTCTCTTGGAACCTGGTGATCCTCCGTTATTGCAGCAGCCGCTGCAAACATCAAAATCTGGTATTCAACAAATCATTGAGTGTTTTCGATCAGGTAGGAAACCATGCCTGATCCTTGGGAAGTCCATTACCTTGTTAAAAGAGTTATGCTTATTCAGTGTATTAAAAAAAAACAGCACCTGACTTTATGCATATTTGCAAAATATTTGTAGATTTTTGGAATTAGGTATTCCTTTTAATAAGGGTTTTCATAGAAAGTAATGAAGATACAGAGCTTGCTGTATAGTTATCCTTCAAAAACCATAAAAATTAAGTTTGTTGTTCTGCTTTGTGCCATTTCTCCTGCTGTTATCAATGAGTTAATCATAAAACTCCTGAGGTGAAGAAAAAACTTAATCTTGACCATCTTAAATTGCTTCATCATATTACTTTTAAGGTATTCCTTGATTGATTGATTTTGGGAGTTGCAATACATAGCAATGAATAGCTAAGCATTTGGGGAGCCAGGGAAGATTGAAACCTTCAGTGTTTTCAAGCTGTTTCTACACTTCTGATGTGGCAAGCCAAACATTTTACTTTCACAGCTCTTGGTCTTTAGTGCTACTACCTATGCATTTCTAAATTTTTTTCCCGTCGATCTTGTAAGTATGTGAAATGCGCCATGTATAAAACACTGCTGCTGTGCAATAAGATGCATGTCTGCTCTGAGTCTTGTAAATGGGCACAGTGTTTAAGTTGTCCACTAGTGTTTCAACTTAATACAAAAACAGGATGTGTGATTATTCATAAGTAACCTTTTTTTGTTTGCTTGAGGCCTCAGAGATGCGTGACAGGCTTTTTTGCTTGAAGCAGATTAATGGAATATCTACTGGTAATAGCACAAACTAGTTGCAGGTGCTTTGTTCTGAGCTACTTTCAGATCGTCCTCACTGGCAAGTGTTAAATTGATAGCTTACTTTGATATCATCAGTCCCCTGCATCAGGGAGGTTGGACAGAAGGCAAGAGGACTTGGAAAAAGATTTTACTGGCTGGTTTTGAACAAGCAACATTTCATTATGGAAAGAGAGTATTTGATTCTTGTGGTAAAGGAATAGAAATTTAAGACAGAGTATTGTACATAACTGTTTAAGTAATTTTATCAAAAGCTTTGGTCATGCAAAGCATTAAGAATAAAAAGTGAATATGATTTTTTTTTCTAAAAAAGAAACTGCTTGCAAAAGGCATAAATTTTGGAATTTCTGATAGAGATATTTATGACTGGTGTTCTCTACCAATTTATTGTGACTTTGATATTATTCTAGCATCAACATTTACAAATGTTAACAGAGTTCGACAAGATATCTCCTGCATTACCATCACAATATACAATTAGATGTAACTACAAAATAGAGAAGACTTCAGTAAGCTAGATTTTTTTTGCTGTTTTAGAAGTTTCTGAATGTCTGCAGTTTATTTCAAAAGGACCAGTTATTTTTTTTACTCTCATCTGTGAAAAGTTTCACAGATGCATAAGGATGATTTGAAGCCAGAATGACTACCATGTCATACAGTATGATTTCCAATATGTCATAAATCCTTTAATCTCATCCAGTAATTCTTAAATCCAGTAATTCGTACTGGAAAAAAACATTTCAGTCCTGAACAGGGACTGAATATAACAGGGGAGAGAATGAGGAACCTGTATGTCTCTTGGCTGGGTAGTAATGGAGAATTTTTTTTTTTGAGAATGAGGCTTGTGGCTAGGGCATGCATGAACAGCATGGAATTTTATCTACACGGAGCATCTACAGTTTTGTTCAGCTGGATTTTCTTTATATGCAGAAATTCAAATGTTGGTGAGATCAGAGTAAACAACTTGCTTTTGGGGGGAACTCTGTACAATTTTTATTTGTTGCTATATCTAAATGTAGTAGTATATATAGTAGTAAATCTAGTTTGGTAGTCTGTTTGTAAAAACGCAAGTCAAATGAGGGTGAAGTTAGTAACACTCAAAGAAAGAGCAGTGGACATGGCTTGGGAAGGCATAGGAGGGGTATGCCCCTAAACTGTGGTAGCCTCACATGACCAAGTTTGGATACCATTTTTAAAGAACTGTTGAAGAAGACACTGCTTTGCTGAAACTCAGATTTAGAAAGCTTTATTGCACCAAGAAATAAGTTTTCGTGGTAAGGCCCATTTGTACTGAAGAACTATTGCCTATTATGAATTTTTTAATATTTGAAAGATTTAAATTTAGAAAATAGTTCTGCAGTGTGTTTGAACTTTGAAAGGAATTCTTTACAGAAGTGTGATGAGATGACAGAACACTTGATCTTGTAGTTCAGCTTGAAGAACGTCTTGCTGCTGCTTTTCCCTAGGTATTTGATATTATTTATTGATGGTCCAGGTCATTATATTTTTCCTTGTTTGATTAGTTTTGAATATTTAAATTCTAAGAAAAATCAAGATAGGTAAAAGAGCTGAATTTGGTTAGTTAGTGCTCCTTTTCTAATTTGGAGTGGGTAAGCATAATTTAGTAATCTGTTGGTAATTTTAGGCCTTTCATGAGATGAAATTTTCATGAGATGAGAAATGAAGGACTAAAAGTAAAAAAAAAAAAATGGCAGGAGTTGGAATACATCAACAATGCTAGATCTAACTATCTTTATATACAATACATAATAGTCTGGAAAGCTGGCATATTTTATCACACTCTCTATGTTTTAATAGAGATCTTTCAGATTTAAATTGTATCTATTTTCCTTCATTCAGGCTGAAAATATGCCTATCTATACTATCTCGTCCAAGTGTCATCATCTTGGACTTGGGTCAGATATCTAAGTGTAGTAACATTTCTTGACCTGTTAATTATTCTCTTTGGTCTATTCAGTCCTTTAGTTTTTTGCCTTACCAGGTGCCATTTCTATACAAAATAGCTGTGTGTGTCTTGTTTTTATAGCACTAGAGGATAACCCTAAAGGTGCTTATTCTTTCCTATTGGGCAATTGTATTGCAACAACCAAATACTGTAGTAAGAACTCTTCCCTAATGTTAGATGTTAGTTTTTATTGTAAACCATTGTACTTTCTCTGTAAACTGTAATGTGTGTAATCCTTGAGGGTTTTTTTCATCCCAGTCTTGTCTTCATAGTGAAAGTTGGAGCATAAACTTCCAGTACAAGTAGGATAACCCTAAAGAAAAAATACTACAGACTTCTTTAAATGCTCTAGGTGCTTATTCTTTCCTATTGGGCAATTGTATTGCAACAACCAAATACTGTAGTAAGAACTCTTCCCTAATGTTAGATGTTAGTTTTTATTGTAAACCATTGTACTTTCTCTGTAAACTGTAATGTGTGTAATCCTTGAGGGTTTTTTTCATCCCAGTCTTGTCTTCATAGTGAAAGTTGGAGCATAAACTTCCAGTACAAATGAAGTAGCACTACCAAACGATAAAATACTGTTGTAATTATTCATGGTCTAAAATGTTTCCACTTTCATGGGATGGTGTGAATTAAGAAATGAACAGAAAGCCTTCCATAAGTGTAATATTTATTTTATTACAGGAACGAAACAACTTAAACATATCTTGTTAAGAGATGTGGACACCATTTTTGAGTGTAAATTGTGCCGGAGTCTCTTCAGAGGATTACCAAATTTGATTACTCATAAAAAGTTTTATTGTCCTCCAAGTCTTCAGATGGATGATAGTAAGTCTTATTAATTTAAATGTTTAATTAAGCAATGTGAAGTTGAAAAATTTGTCTTTACTATTTACACAAACATACCTGAAACAAAATGCAAAAAACCAAGGTGGATCTAAATTTCTGTAGTAATGTATGTAGATCACTTTTATGTTACTGTTAGGAGCTACAGTAATGACTTTATATGAATTAACAACCAAGAGCCATGCCAGTATCATAAGTAGATAGCTAGTTTATAGATCTAGCCTTTTAATTGTCACTCTTTAACACTTTTTATTCCTTCTTCCTCTTTTTCTTTCCCATCTGTCCTTTACTGTGAAAGAAATCAAAAGCATGTCAAAGGACTGGGAAGTGACTCTCACAGAAGACAGTGACTCTAACAGGGTGTTTCAGTTTTAGGCCATCATATCTCTGATGGATTTTGGCTGCTCCTGTGAAGTGACCTGGGTCAATATCCTTGATATTCTCCTGTACTCAGAGAATACAGTGATTGTGTCATGGATGCAGTCTTTTGGTTTTAGTCAGTATGAAACACAGACTAAAAGTTTACCCTTTTATTTAAGGATCTGTGCTTGAATAATGCTGTCTCTTTTCCCCTGCTTCACTTCAGTGTATGCTGCTTTAACATATCCTATGTGATCATGCCTAGCCCAACATCTTTGTTGTGGAAAAGAAGCTTTATTACTAAAAGAAGTTAGTTAAATGATGAGGAAAAAGCTAAGAACTATATTTTTTATGGAAAAAAAAATTTATTACAGTCTCATTCCAGTGATGACTTTTTGTTAGTCTGAGTAAAGTTGATTAATTTGGAAATGTGTCAGCATTCAAAAGTGTTTGTAAAGCTAATTATCTTGATCTCTTCACTGGATCAGTATAGGTGCAGTGAGGATTTTTCTTTCCTAATTAGTGCCTTCCTGCCTCAATATTTCAAAAATTAGGAACAGAGATATACTTTGATGATTCTTTTTGCACATGGTGTCAGCTGAAAGGAGAAGGTGAAAAGGCTGGCTACTTAAATGAGCTTGCTTGGCCAGTTAGAGAGTCACAGAGCTTCTCTGTGATGAGGGGTGACTCGTAGTTTCGAAGCAAGGTTAGAAGTGCATGTGACTTTAGATGTAACAGTTTCTAAGCAAAGTAAGATTACCCTGAGCAAAGACTTAATGTCCAACTCCTGGCATTCTAGCCTTCATTTAACTTTCTGATTAACTTTCATCTGTTAATATGAAATAACATGCAACTAACATACAAATAAAATAACTTCCACTGTGCACTATGAGAGGTGCAAATAAAAGGAATAATACTACACACTGAATAAAACTGTATAAGTACTTGTGCTTTATATAAAATTGATTATAGGTATTGAACTAAGTGGGAGTTTTATCAATAAATAAAAGATAGTGTAGAAAAGGCCAGAATTAAAGTTCAGCACACCATGGTGAAAAATTAATGCACTCAATATAGTAATGAAGTAGTCTTAAAAGGTGCTATAAAATTGGAAGGACTTTTTACTCTTGGTAAAAACTGTATAGATAAGCTCATTTGAAACTGACTGTAAAAGCTGTTAAGAATTCAGTGTTAAAAAAATGGGTTTGGAGCAACAAAACAGCCTATTTCTTGTACTGACACTTTCCATGTATTGCTGGGTGTGTGGAAGGAATAACTTTGACTGTGGGTTTTTAATTAGCTGTTACCAGGACTCACATCTTTAAAATTATCCACAATAATTTGAACTGTGTCATCTCAGTGCCTCACCTTTTTGGTGTAGGACCCCAGCTTCCTAGTTTTGCCATCGCGGATGCTTCGAGTGTCACACTGGGAACTAGAGCACTGAACTAATTTGGCATTTAAAGAGAGAATATTACTGAGACCTGTAAAATATTATCTACTTCTATCTTTATGCAATGCTCAGGTTACACAGATGTTTCATCTTTGGTAAGGATTGTTCACAATTCACAGAGAAGAGCTTATTTCCAGAATTAGATTCTTTTATTGAGAGTGCCTATATCCCACAGTAGGAAAATCGGTTTTTAATGATGCTTCAGGCTTAGTTGCACACCTGCAGAAGAAGCTCAGTTGAATGATGTTATTCTTGCAATTGATACAGTTTTTTAAAAACCAGCTTAATTCCAGTCATACAAATGTTTAGTTCAGGTGGCTTTCACATTAGCACGCCAGGAGGGTTATTTCCGATGCTGGCTTTTAATAAAAAGGCAACTTGCAATGATTACTCAAAGCCATTGAGTGTTCAGAGAGTACAAAAGAGGATTTGTGGAAATTTGTAGACTTAATTCACGTAGTGGTTAAAAGCTACTTTGAAATTTAAATAATTGGAAATTACCAAATCATTAAAAAATACCTTTTCCTCTTTTCACAGACCTGCCAGATACAAAAGATAAGCAGAGTCAAGCCATAAATGACCTTCTTGAAGCAATCTATCCAAGGGTAGATAAGCAAGAATATATCATTACGTTGGAACCTATAGAAACTAATCAAAATGCTGTGTTTCAATATGTGTCAAGGACTGATAGCCCAGACGAGAACACAGAAAGTAGCCATACCCCTGATCAAGCTCCAGTACAAATCCAGGAACCCAGCACTGAGCAGCCCAAGACTGTTTCAGCTCCAGCCCTGGTCCCAGCTGGGGATACTGTAGAATTACCTCCTGCTGATCCTGTTACAAACAAGGTGATATCTACTCCCAACGAACAGCCACCAGCAGTAAATCCTGACTTGGACTCTCTGGATAATTCTGATTATGGCCACCAGTTGATTTGTTGCCTCTGTAGGAAGGAATTTCATTCAAGACGCAGTGTACGCCGGCACATTCGAAAAGTACACAAAAAAAAGATGGAAGAACTAAAGAAGTATATAGAAACAAAAAAGAAAACAAACCAGTGCTCTGCAAGAGGACGAAATAAGAATGTTCTTGTCACATTAGGTAGAAGTTGTCCTGTGTGTTATAAATCATTTGCCACAAAAGCCAATGTAAGGAGGCATTTTGATGAAGTTCATAGAGGATTAAGAAGGGATTCCATTACTCCTGATATAGCTACAAAGCCTGGGCAACCTTTGTTCTTGGATACAGTTTCTCCTAAAAAATCTCTTAAGACCAGAAAACAAAAGTCGTCTTCAAAGGCTGAATACAATTTAAGTGCATGCAAATGCCTTCTGTGCAAGAGAAAGTATAGTTCACAGATAATGCTGAAAAGGCATATGCAAATTGTTCACAAGATAACTCTTTCTGGAAAGAACTCTAAAAGAGAGAAAGGACCCAACAATACTACCAATGGCACAGAAATACAAGTTGAACCAGCAGATTCTGTAGAACCTTCACCCCCTTCCATTGTGCTTTCTCCACAGAATGAATTAAAGGGAACAAATCATCCAAATGAGAAAAAGAACACACCGTCAGCACAAAAAAATAAGGTTAAACAGGACCCTGAAAACCCTAAATCAACTTCTAAATCAACCACTAAATCAACCTGCAAATCAACCACTAAATCAACCCCTAAATCAACCAATGCATCTGCTGCAGGTGGCCAGCAAAAGGCCAGGAAGCCAAAACTTTCAGCTGGCTTTGACTTCAAGCAGCTTTACTGTAAACTCTGTAAGCGTCAATTTACGTCTAAACAGAATTTAACAAAACACATTGAATTACACACAGATGGAAATAACATTTATGTTAAGTACTACAGGTGTCCACTCTGCTCTTACGAAACGCGTCGCAAGCGCGATGTGATCCGACACATAACTGTGGTTCATAAAAAGTCGCCACGCTACCTTGGGAAAATAACGGCGAGTTTAGAAATAAGAGCAATAAAGAAGCCAATTGATCTTGTTCTAAATAAGGTGACAAAAAGAGGCTCTCAGAAGGATGAAACAAAACAGATTGGTTCAAAACAGGATGTCACCTCTAATTCTCCCAATAAAAAGTATGAAGGAGCTGATGTTGGCATTGAAGTAAAAGTAACAAAAAACTTTTCTCTGCACCGATGCAATAAATGTGGGAAAGCATTTGCCAGAAAAGCTTTTCTAGAACATCATAAGAAAACCCACAAAGCAAACGTATCTCATTCACCTGAAGAAAGTAAAACCAAAGGCAGAAGTACAAGATCTAAAGCTGTTGTCTGGTGAGGAAAAAGAGAGAATGTTTTGTCCTTTTTTTTTTTTTAAAAAACAAAAAAACCCAACAATGCTACTGCATTTCTTTTGCTGTTGTTGATTTATTGCTGAAAACATATTTTTTCCCATAGATTTTATGGTTTAGTGATTTAAATGCAAAAGTAGATGTCAAATTTGTTTCTTTTTTTTTTTTAGCATTTTGGAAAAGAGTTAAAATCTAAATTTGTCATTGTAGAAAGATGGAATGTAGATTAAACTGTACTAAGTCAACTCTTTAAACTGTCTTAAGGCATCTGCTGTAATAAGGCTAATATAAATACATTTTTAAAATAGTAATTTTTTTAAAATTAACAGTAATTTTGTTTGGTTTGAATAACTTAACTCATTTAATTAACTTTGCTGTGACCACTTGAAGAAGTACTAAAAGTACTAAAGTAAAAGCTGATAACAGAAAAAATCTCTATGAATTTACTGGAATTAGCATTTGTAAATTTAAATTTTTATTTTAATGTGTATTGCCCACACACTGTCAACAAAAGTGCATAGAACAGGTTTTTTTAATGTAATTTGGTTGCTTAGTTGTTTTGATTTAAAATCATTATGGGTTAGGTGTCTGCAAATACCTTTGAAGTCATCAAATTTAGAATTCCATTCTTTTAATGCTTATTTATATATGCCCAGGTTTGGAGACGTGTGGTCATTTAGTTTTTAAATTGTTCAAATCTTATCAAAGTTTTTGCTTTAAGCATTGATATGTATTGATGTCTGCCCTAGAATTTTCTAAACTTTTGCTTATGTAGTGCTCTCGGAATTTTTTACACTTGGAGGGGTTGTATTTGTAGCTACTCAGTTTTCCATAGGCCTTGCCATGGCCTATTTTTAGAGGACCTTTTAAAAAAGAAAATATTTGTGTGCAGTCACTTTGTATTTCACACTGACCAACTGATGGCTGAAGGTTGGGGATTGTACAAAAGTATGATGAAGAGAGGCTGTAGTGATAATTTTAGGAGTTTTTAACATCCTTATGCAGCATCATCTTTCTAGCATATTTGGCAAAAAGAAAGCAAAGTATATGTGCCTTGTTCTGTGTTTCAACTCTGAAACGCTATTTTCTGGGAGGTGATTCAATCTGAGTTCAGCTTTCACAGTGAATAACCACCTAGTTCTAATAAATTGTGATGTGGTGCTTTCATGACTTTCTAATAAATCCTGACCAAATTAGGCAGAACTTCAAAAATTAACTGAGTTGAGCCCTGAATTATGCTGAATTCTAGAGGGGGACTGACTTCTGCATTTTGACTAAGAATTAAAAATTAACCTTGTAAATTACTTGTGTAGTTTAAAAGAGAATTATATGGGTGAACTCAAAATATTAATTTATTCCCATTTCTCTTCAGATAGGCTCAAGTGATATTCGGAAAGTTTGAAGTTCATTTGAATGAAAAAGACTTTAGTTTGTTGGTGGAACTGCTAATTCTTGATAATGGTACTATAAGGAGAAAATACTTTCATAAGCTGTTTTTTTTTCTTACAATATTAATAATCATTCTGACTGCTTGTAGGACAGTGCCACTTCCCAAAACACTGAAGTAGTTGAAGTGAAATGCACATGCCTCTAAATTAGCAGCTATCTCTGTGTAGTTGTAGTTTGACCCAGTATAGAACAAACTTCCTGAAATTGAAAAAGCGTATACCCGAGACAAGTTAATGAGCAACAGCATTGGAAGAAGGTGGATTTTCCTCATTTAGGAAATCTTCAGAAAACTCATGGTGCATGCTGGTCCTCCCTGGCAGTGCTAATTGATGGACAGCTCAAACTTTGATGTGATATCCTACTTTAATAAATGTTGTATTATACACTGTTTTAAATTTATTACAAATGAATGTATAAGAGCAAACAATGTAGTGTTTATTGGCTGAATTCTACTAATTTTTAGTATTTGCCATAAATTCAGTTTGTTCATATTGACTAATTTCCCAGTTCAGGGACATTCTGAATTTCACTGTGCTGAAGTTGCTTCAAAGACCTCCATTTTGTTTCCGTATGTGGTTCACAGGAAAACTTTGTAAACATCTAGAAAGTTTACAAGAATATCCACATTCCTCTATTCTTTAATTTTAAAAAAAATTATACACAAGCACTTTAATGATAGTTGCAGTTTATTTTTTCAGTTTATTTTTTGAAAGATCAACACACTAATGTTAATATGAAGGTAGTGAATATTTGCTGATGTATTATAGACAATCTGTGCACAACCACTTATAATGTTAGTTTATTTCATTAAATATTAATAAAAAGGGAGGATAGTTTGGGAGAAACTCAAAATATATTTTCTCCCAAAATCATAAATTACCACTATGGGTAACACTTGACTTTGTGTAATTGGAAAATGCTTAGATACCTTTTTTAACCTTTTAATCAAGATTGTAGTAAAACAGTTGCATGCCTACCATTATGAAGTTCTTGGCAGGTTTCATGCAATCGTGGGTTTTGTTTCAGTTTTTTTTTGTGGTTTTTTTTTTTTTTTTTTTTTTTTTTTTTGTTTGGGTTTTTTTGTTTGTTTTGTGTTTTTTTTTTTTTTTTTTTTTTTTTATTGTTGTTTGGGTTTTTTTGTTTGTTTTGTGTTTTTTTTTGTTGTTTATTTTTTACCTTTTAGAAAATATTTTGTTTAGTAATTTGTGTCAAATTGCTACAATTTGAAAGGTATTGTACATCAGAAGAAATACCATGTTTTTTATATCGGTTCACTCCCTTACTTAGGGAGGTGCCTCATGTTCATATATACTTTTTTGTATAAAATATATCTAAATGTTGATCACAAGATCAGGAGTAAAAATGATTTTATGGATAGAGAACTATTTGGCCCTGTTAGTGCATTGCACTAAAAATACTGTGAATGGGAACTAAGATTGTAGCTTTGCTCAAAATGTTCTATATTGAATGTACATGCTTTTGTTTGGATAAATGTACTGTATTTGATGGAAAATAAAGCAGACTGGAAATGATTTTTAAGTGGGCATAAACAAAAGATGCTGTATTTGTAAACTTGGGATATCTGTCACTCCACAGTCGGAAATTACTTTGTTTGCATTTTGTAAAGTTTTATTTGTTGATCATTGAAGCTAGATCTTTGTAATATTCTGTTGTAATAAATGTTTTTTTTTTTTTTTTAATTAAAAATTTGGCACTTGTGGAGTGAACACTTCACACTGGTGGTCAACCCTTGCTGTATTTTTGGCAAACACTGCTCATATTGGCATTTTGTTCCTTGTAAAGGAATCTCTTCTTTAACTGAGGAACTCTTGTTGTTGTTACCCTTTTAGAACAAAATACTGAAGAAGATAGGCTATGATAATACTGGTATTTTTTGTTTTGATGCTTTCCTGCCGTTCCAGTGAAAGGCAGCGTGGATGTATGTGGTCTGTGTTTGCAGCACAAGCCTTTCCAGCGCTAGCTGGTTCAGCTCTCTTGGCTGAACTGAATTTGCTCTTTCACATTACTTGTATGCTTTGAGCCTGACAGTCTGCTCCTTTATTAGGGGCAAACAGTCTGCTTTGATGATCTTCCACAGCTGTTGATGTTATGTGAAAGAGCTGAGTGGGCTCAGTGGCAGAGCAGAGACCAAAAAGCGCAGTCCGGGGTTTGCAGCAGATCTTATGTGTATACGTGCTTATGTTTTTTTCACTCTGTTGCTCAGATGTTTTCTTCTCCAGGATGTTGTGGTTTTGTAGTTCTCAGCTTGTGACTTTCTGCAGCAAACAAAGGGATTTTTTGAAGTTACTGTCTTGTGGCAAGGCAGGTGGGGTGAGTCTTAGACTGAAATGGATGTGTAAATTTTAATCAGCTTCCTTCATAATGTACATCTAAATTTCACCTGCTACTCTCTGAAGAAAAAACTACCTAAGAATGAACAAGCCTAAAATGGGCACATCATCCTTTAAGTGTGTAAAGCTGCATTTTCTATCAAAAATACATTCATGATATTTGCAGATAAGGAGATTAATAATTTGTCTTTGGTATAAAAGTGGCAATGGCTTTCCAAATTCAGTGAGACATTTCTCTGCACGGTGTCAAACTGGTAGTACATTAGATGGTGGCTGGGTTGACAAAGCTTAGGATCAGGTATCTGTGCTGTTTCAGAGTACTTGTTCCCATTAGTGTAAGTGAGGAAAACAAGGGGCATGACTTTGTTGACCTGCTCAGAGCTGAACAGATTGTGATTCTGGTCTCTTTTCTTAAATCTCTGTATATAAATATTGCCATTTGCTTCCTCAAGGATCACTTGCACAGGTGAACAAATTAGGCATGGTAAAAATGGTGTTTGACACTGAAAAGACTGAAGGGACTGTCCTGTTTTCTTAAGTGTCAGTAATGTCCTGAAGCTTGGGCTGGAATTGGTTCAGTTTGTGCAGGTCATTGTTTTTTGCAGTACAATAATATGCAGATGCCCCATAAATTGTACTTCATCTGGCATTTGCTATTCTGAGTTACTGTTTAATTATCATTATTTCATGATTTTAACTCCAGAATTTGCTTTTCTGCTATTCAAGGTGATACTGGAGATATTCCACTTTGAAGAGTTATTTTCAGTAAGTTGTCTTTCAGTTTACAATTACCTTATCTGGGTGCAGTGGTAGGATGTTTGCTTCCCTTGTTTTCTCTCTGTCAGTGTAACTGATCACAGCAATGCAGTCAGGTACTCGGTTATCTTTTGACTGTGACTTTCAGAAAGAAACTTTGTCTTGGAGAAATGTAGAGAAGTGTGGAGGATGCCTTTGAAACTGAGTGCCTGCACAGCTGTGAACTGACCCACAATGATTGGAAATGGCCAGCAAACTATTAGCATTCTTGGCTTCAAAACAAGACTGGTAACAGACTAAGAGACTTCTACATCTTGAAAAGCTGAAAAAAATGTTTTTGTGTCTTAGAGCTAATTTTCTCATTTTAGTAAATTGGTTGCCTACACCAGTATAACACAGGGCAATATAATCCAAAAGCAGTAGAATTCCTAATACATTTTAAAACATTTTTGAGGGGTAAGGCTTAATATGTGAGTTAGGTCCTATTAAAGAAGGAAAGGATAAAACTTGTCACTATGATAAGTAACAGCTACAAGACAATTATCTTATTTCATAAAAAGTCTCTTCCCTTGTGGAAGGTGCTTGCTGTCATTTTTATGTTTCCATTACTCACCTGTGTAGTTCCCAGTTCAATTTTTAGTATCTTACTGTTTGGCTGTGGTTGAATTTTCCTGAATTATCTACCTATCATGTTAGCTTCTTTAAACTCCTAATTTTTGAAGTAGAATTTTTTGTTTCTGTTTTGAAAGCTGCTTTAAAAATGCTTGGCATTTGATAGTGTTGGGTCAGTGTTTTTGGTTTTTTTTTTTTTTTTTTTTTTTTTTCTGGAATTTGAGGTGATCCAAACACCACTGATTTGAGCGTTCAGATTTTGGTTATGGAGTCTTCTAGAGGGTGATTTTGAAAAAGACAGGAAGAGATATAGGCAGGAACAGTGTGGACCCTCTTATATTTATGCCTTTAAAAATAGGTTAGAGGAACAACTGCCAGAAGTAATATTTCTCTCCCTGCACTAGGCACCTGATTAAATGGCTCAAGAACTTCAGGCCCCATTCAGCTCTGTTTTCTCACTATTTCTGTGTTCCTGAATTAGAAGCGAAGTGTTTATTTTTCTCTTGTGTTGTGTGTGGGATTTTTTTTCTTTTTTTTTTTTTTTAATTCTTTTTCATTTGCAGTTTGGTGCTCTTGGATTGTTTTCTCCTTAGTTATTAAACTGTTTGGAGAGGTTGAAGGTAACATGTAACTAAATTAAAATCATTACCAAATCCTTATTTCTCTGCTCTGAAGGGGCTTGCTGCCTTTGGAGCTACGCTTTCTAAGTTTGGAGCAAAAAATAATGAATCAATAAACAAAATTAATAAGAGTAACAAGGTAACTGTGGCAAGACTCATGAAAGCACTTGGGGCTTGTGCTTTTGTTTTGAACTGCCTTATTCTAGGTGCGTGTGAGAGGAGCAGGGTAATTCCTACATCATTCACTGCCTTAAAAACCAGTTCTTGTCTTTGCCTTGGCATGAGGAGTGAAGGCTTTGTGCCGGTGTTTCGTGTGTGGACAGGAGAGGCAGTAGGGCTGTAGTTGTCACTGGGCTGTGGCTGTACACTGCCATAATGCCACGTCCTCTTCCCTGGACCACGGAGACTTTGAAAGAGGAGTCAGAAGTCCCTGAACCTGGAAGAAATCTCATTTTTGGAGTGGTGGATGCAAGCAGAGGAACAGAAAGAAAATCTTTCTGTGGGAGCGGCTCAAGGTTGGTGAGGAATAAGGTTTCCCAGGTTTGCACTGGCTCTTGAGAAAAGGAGCCTGAATATCGGTGGGGAGTCAGTGCCAAGGAAGCCCAACAACGCCTGGAGCACACCTCGGTCCTTTTCTGGGATGGAAAGGGTGAGCTGGGCAGTCACTCTGCGCCGCCTGAGCTGCTGCTGCTCCGGCTTTCGGAGAATGGAAGGCAAATCAGTGCCTTGGAAATGGCCAACAAGCTATTGTCCGGTAGCTGTTTTCGGAGACGGCCTTCCCGGTGCTGCCGTGCCCGCCGGCCGGGGCTCGGCGCGGAGCCGCCGCCAGGTGGCAGCAGGCGGCGCGGGCCGGGCGCGGCCGCGCGCTCAGCGCGCCCCGAGACGGGGCTGGCCGGCCAAAGGCGGGACAGGTTACTGGGAAGGGCTCGCCCTGGCCTTTGGCTCAGGAATGAGTCGTTGCTGTGGTATCTGTGAGCGGCTCGTAGCTTGTGACATTTGAAATTCTTGAATGATGTCTGTAAGGATGAAGACTTAAGGTTTGCTTGATTGCGCTTGCTCTTTGTCCCCAAGGCTGTGGAATAGCTGGGGACAATGCATTGTAGAGGGGTTAGGTGTCATCTGCCAAGGTGCTCTCTCAAAATTAGCTGTATAACCTATGCAGCTCAATAGCGCTTCAGCTCCTTTTTTGTTATTTAGTCCCTTGCTGAGTATCAAGAGAGGATTTGTACTTTTCTAATGTCTTTCACCTCCTGTAAGCTTCATTTAACTTACCTTTATGTTTAAAAAGTGAAATGCTGAACACAAGATTACCTCCACCTTTTAAAATGCAAAAACTTTATCTTGGGAATGGTGGAAGACATATCGTAAATAGAAATTTCTTCACTGTCTTGTTATTTAGCATCTATTAACATGTTGTTTTCAGACCTCAAATGCTATTTTATTCCCAGACTTATTGTTTGGAAAGGAGAAACATGGGTCATGTCTGCAGATAGATACCATCTCTTTTATACTTTTGGTATAGATGACCCCTAATTTCAAGTTAACACAGCTTCTGCCAAAAGAAAGAGAATATTAATAGAAAAGCAGTTAGTATGTTTTCCAAATGAGCATTTGTGCAGTTTTGCCTTGAGGTGGTTGTTGTTGTTGTTGTTACTGTTGCTTGTTTGTTTTTTCTTCTTCAAAATGGAGAATATCTCCGTATCTCATATTCTGAGCAGTAACTGCAGGGAATACAATACTGTGTTGGTAGCTATAATGAGGCATATACAGGTATACAGTATAGTGACTGTTTTGTGTTTTGGATGATGGCTAAAACCAGTTGTGCCACATCAGAGCCCCTCTTTTTCACAGCTTCTAATTCCGCCTGTAAATAAATGTGTATGTATACTAATTAAAACATCTGCCGTGAGCTTGATTATTCTGGTTGTAGACAGTCAAATCAGACCTCTTCAGGACATAGAGGATTTAATGTGTAGGTGCCAATCTGTTGTCTGTGCACCCATTTATGTGTGCAAGCATTCTGTAGCTCTTTGTGTCAGATTTATTGGATTCACACAGTGCACAGTTAAATGTTTATGTGAAATGATGAATTTGCTGAAAATGAGCTCTCTGCAGTGGTTATATCTGTAATTCTGAATTTCCAGAAATCTAGAATGCCTAAATTGTACACCACAACCTAGCACTGCATGGGTACTGTGAGAGTGCATTGAGTCAGTGAGGAGGCTCCTAGCTCACTGGTGTCATGATCACTCATCTCATGGGATCATGTCATGACCCCAGCTTCTCCTGTGCTGCTTCCTGGGGTGTTCTCCTGTACCCCAGCTCTTCACTGCTTGCAGCACCTGCAGCTAATGCAATATCTTAGCCAGCTTCCTTGACACTGTGACCCTTTCTGAGAAAAAGAAAATATGTGTTTTTTGCTATTCCCAGGAATGCCTTTCGTCTTTTAGCCTTTTGTTTGCATCTGCTTGCAGACAGCCCCTTTAAACCAGGTCACATCTATTGCTCATTATAAGCTTGGAGGTGTGCAAATAGCTCAAGCTTCAGCTCCATAAAGTGTATGTTCCAGGCTCTGAAGAATTTTAGATGGAGGATCATTCCATCCTCATATCCATCCCTGCTTTTCCCTGTACAGCTGTTGCAATTACAGCATACACCTAACAACCAGATGTCTCTAACAGACATTTGACAGCATAGGAAGGTGTTTGAGTTGCATCAATGCTAGATTAGTTTATTGTTTTCTTACTGTGGTTTATGTATTATTAAGGTGAGTGAAATGCTACCAGTACCATCATGAACTTTCAGTTCTTTCTGTTCACTTGAGATTTGCAGATCTTTCTGTGTTAGCTGAAGACAGCAGTTGAGTAGTCTATCTATGTTATAGATAAGTGGTACCCTGCAATTTTTAACAAAGACAACACTATTCAATTAAATTCTGTTTTGTCTGAAGAGAAAAGGGAGTTCATGTGAGACTAGGCTCCTTTAGGGCTATTGTTGTGATTCTGATGATATCAGTGATGGCCAGATAGAATAATGAGGGAGAAGCTGTTCATCCAACATGCAGACTATTTTTGTCTGCAGCCGAGATGAACTAACAGGATGCTGCACCTGCCAGATTGACTGTCATGCTTTCATTGTCAGCTGATCCACTAGATGAGTCACTATCCTTAAGGAACTCAGGTTTTAATGACCCTGAAAAGCTCTGTGTTGTCAGCTTTCCCTCTGGTCACTGAGAGCATATGAACCATGGTGAGGTGCACAACAGCACCTGGTTTTGGTTGTGGTCTGTCATGGAGCTACAGCAGATAAATCCATCCAAGGTGTTGTAGAATCTATATGACATGCATGCAGTGTGCTTCACATTTGTATCTTTCCATCAAAATGGACTTTCAAGTAGCTCTAGTATGTAATGTAATATCAGTGCTCATGACAGGACCTTTGACAGCTCTAGCAGTACATGTCGAAGGACCTTGGGACCCCCTGAGACTTACTGACCTTCTAATGGGTTCATACCTCCTTCTCTGACCCTTCCTGATCCTGTAGTAACTGCTGCAAGGCAAGACTTCACATACATGCCAACTTTTGTGTGGACAGAAGTAAGCCAGTTAAGATGTATTGCAATTTGCCATAGGGCAAAAGGCTTCATTGTATGAATAAGTTGAGACTTCCACCTCCATCAGATTGTGCTGGAATATAGCTTGTTAAATACACTCAGTCAGAACTGTGTGACTTTTAGGGCTTTTAAATAATGTTCCAGTGCTAGAAATGTGTATGAGGAGATCATATGTTACAAATCCAGGGTTACCCTGAGATAGGAGAGTCAAAGAGAATGATAATTTTGGCAGAGTTGTCCTGTAGTCTTTTCTCAGAAAGATGCCAAGCAGCTACTCCCTATGAGACACAGCACTTCCTGTGAAGACTGATAGAGGGATAAATACTTAGCTAGAGATGTCAAGAATAAAGGTAATGCCTTTTACATATGCCTTTTGCTATCATGGTAATAATGTAAAGGTTTTAGTTCAACTTAGATTTAAATCTTTCCTTGATTTTTTGCTTAGTATTCACTTTTGTCTTCAAACATGTGTAATTCAGATTTATGAGGGTGGAAAGGACCGTTATGATCAGGTAATCTGACCTGAACAGAGTCCACAGACTTTTGCCTAAGCTTGTTCCTACATTACAGTTACTCCCTCTGGCTGACTTCCAACAGGTTACTGAAAAAGACCTCCAGTTGGGATTTTAATATTAACCTTCTGTTGCTCATTCTCTCCTCCCCTCCACTCCGCTTTTGTTATATCCTCTGTTACTTGTCTCCTGCTCCTTTTGGCAATTTCTATCATGCTTCATGTAGAGGGAGCCCCTTTAATCTTTAGTTAATTGCTTTCCTGTTTTTCTAATAAAGCCTGAAGACTCCTTTTCCAGTAAGGAAAGAGGATTTTGTGTTAATTAACCTCTGTGCATGTGAATAGAGAAAAAAATACTAATACTAATGTTATTGTGTGGTGGCACAGTAGGAGTATAGAATCTAATCTATGCTGTATGTCAAGGATTCATGAAGCTGTTGTATACCATAATTAATTTCAACTTTTATTTTTCATAGCAGGAGCTATGTTTTCATTATAACCTGAGAAATGAGAACTAGTTTTTTTTTTTTAAAAATAGTAACCCATCTTTAGAAGAAACTGTATTTTGATTTCTGATCCAATTATCTGTTTGATACCTAGTGGCCCTGCCTGCTGAAATAATAAAAAAATTAAATGCTTTAAATTATCACTTTTCTCCATGATAGCTACTATACATGGAGTCTGAAATGCTGCCTCTTGAACATATTAAAGTTTACTGAGCTGTGATGCTTGGGAAGTATCTTGCCAGCTGTCCCCCCATTTTGTGTTTCAGTGACAAGCACATAGAGTGTCAGAACTCCTAAAGGTGGTCCTAAATTCCCTGTCTAGTCAGCAAAAGTGGGTGGCTTTGGCAGCTTTTAGAGCAATTGTCATTGTCATAAGTTTGGGCATTTAAGTCATCCACAAAGTACAGACAGGCAACACAGCGATGCAGAGTTGGGACATAATTTTACCAAGTGAAAATAGGTGTTTAATTGGACAACAAGACTATTTTGTGTAATGCACAGGAGTGGTGATTGGACTTTATATTCTTTATATGTTAGGCAAATAAGAGGATTATGTTTGCCTTGAAATAATTGTTCAGAATCTCAGAAAAAAATCCAAGTTTTTGATGTCATCTTTTCCCATAAGTGGAAGCCCCTAGGTATTTCACAGGCAGGCTGGGTTTTTGAAGTGTGCAATAGTTGCTTATAAATGCTAGATCCTTATTTTGTCACTTAATTTACATAACTGCCATATGGCAACAGTCCATCTACCACATACTGGCTGTAACTAATTTTAACATTATTATTCATCTTTTTTTCCAGCAACAGAAGGAAAGAACTTCTGCCATTTGGAATTGTGTACGTTACCTAACGTGTAGTAAAATGGTGTGTTCTTCCTTAGATAAAATGCAGTCTCATCATTGCAGAGCTGAAAACTGGAAAACAGTATACACAGGACTGTAAAATAGGACTAATTCCTGAGTTTCTGAGTATTTAGTGACAGTTTGTTTTGATTAAGGCTTAAGGTTTCTCTGCGTACCCATTGGTAATGTAATGGAGATGATCTGTTGAGTCAAGTGGTTCAGCCTGGGAATAGTTGTCTGAATAGGTGGTGGATAATGGAGAAAAATGACTGAAAGCAGGAGAGATGTTGAGCTAAATATTCAGTCTACCTCTTGGAAAGAGCGGAAGAGAGCTAGCCAAGGTCTAGATTAGCTGACTGGTCTATAAGATGTAGTTTCTTAGCCAAATCATTAAGCCTTGAAAGGTAGCTATTAATCATCCATAAAGGCTTTTGTGTCCTCTCTAGAGCGTTGCTCAGGGAAAGCAGAGACGGCCTGGGCACGTGCACAGGGATCCGGAGAGGGGAGGCAGCTGCTCCAGACCAGGGACAGCCTGAGCGCTGGTCTGGGGAAGGTGAGAAACAGGAACACAGCAAGGCATAGTTATTTAATCTGTGAAAGAGACCAGCTGGTCATGATGAAGAGATTGCTTTGAAGGATGCAGGATGTTAACTCTTTTTCTGACAATATTTAGGCAAGCTGAGAATAATGGGGGTGCAGGGAAGATGAGGAGTCTATCTTTACTATGAGGCAAGGTCAACTGACCTTTTTCGAGGAAGGTTCATCTGGCCTCTTCTTCAGGCAGTTCATTCTTACATTTCATTATTCTTGCCAACAGAAAATTCTCTTGGCTTGAGGTGGAAACCTTATTGTTAAAATCTAAGCCTGTTACTTCTTTCCTTCTTCTGGGTGAATGTAGGAAACTAACTGTTCAATCTTGCACTGCAGCAGTGTTTTATGTGCTTGAGGGCTATTAGCATATCATGTTTAGGTCTTAAGTTTGTTTGGACTCAAAAACTCACTGCTCTGTGTTTTTTCCAGGGTCATGTTTCCTGGAACTGTTCTTGCAACTCTCCTATGCATTCCTTCCAGTTGACCCACTTGAATTTTTACATATTTATTTTTGTATTGTGAGAGCAGTATCACAGCTGTGCCTTGCAGAGCAGAGGGCTTTTACAGATTTTGCATTCTGTATTCTGGCTCATGCATAATTCTGTTGGTACCTTAAGAAACCTGTTACAGCTTGATGTTGACTTCTGTTCAGCTTCTCTTTTATATCATTCAAGGTCCTTTTCTGCACAACTGATTTCTAATTGGCTGTCTTCTGTTCTGTATTTGTGTGGTTCATTTGCTCTTACAGTATCTTCAACTTGTCCCTGTTGGGGTGCATTCTGTTTTCTTTTTCCCAGATATTATTTCTTTCTTTTGTCCACAGTATTTTTTCTTTTGCAATAGATTCATTTCCTTCTAGGTTCTTGCCATCTGTAAATTTAATATGCACTCTCTGAATAAATACTGGAGTGTATTGCAGCCAGGACAGACCCCTGGTGAACCCCATGTGACACATCCTTCTGTTCTGATGCTTACTCAGATATGGCAATGCGCCGGGCGAAAATGCAAACCTAGATTCCAAATTTGAGAATTTTTTGGCCACGTGATTGTAATTTTTACTTTCTCCTGGCTTTATGTATTACATTGATGACATTCTCTCTACTTAATTTTGAGGAACACATGTCCAGTAAGGACATCTAAAAGAATGCAGAAGTTGAAAACTGTGTCTTGCTATTGCATATTGTTCAGGTCTGTTTGCAGAGAAAATATTGGCTGATATACTGGAAGAAGAAAGAAAGACTGTGATGCTGTACCCACCCCCCCCCAACTATAATGCCTTTTATGAGGTAGAGTTTGTTTCAACTGGCAGCAAGCTCTGCAAACTTAAATGAAGATAGGCTTTGAGATTAAAGAAAAAGGCATTTGTGACTTTCTTGGTATAAACTAATCCTTTTAAAGTTAAAAACAGAGTTATACCAACAAAAACTGTGTTTACCTTACGTCATTGGCCAGTTCCAACTTTTGCTTTCTTGGAGAGATCAGACGCATTAGAAACTACTTTTTAAGAAGCACTTCTCCTTTACAGGTGCTGAGGGTTAAGGAGGAGTTGAGCATTTATGGCATCTTCTTTTTATTTTTTTAAATATAATTTTCAAGAAAGACTACTTCTTTTGATGTGTGGCATATATTTTTTACCATTTCCAATTGCAGTAGAACATTTTTCTCCAACTTTTGTAACTTTTCTTGGGTATTCTCACATCATCTCTTGACAGCAATAGGTGTCTCATTGCTCTGGGACTCAGTATCACAAGAACTTGATGGACTCAGTTTGGGATGATGGAGTTGCCTGGATGATAGGAAGGAAAGACCTTGTATAGTTCTGTTACTCTGCTTTTTTCTTTTGCTACCAGCAATGTCATGATTCCCAGCTTTCCTTTATCTTTCATTTCACTTCTGACTGCTCTTTGCTTTTCCTCTTCATTCTCTTTTGTTTGTTCTCTTTTGCACCTGTCTTCCCTGCAGGAAGACATTTGGTGTGTGGGGAGGTGAGGAGGCCTGTTACCAGTCAAAATATCTTGTATTTTTCCACTCCTTTCCTTTTTCACACTTCCTGCTCCACTTCTGACAGCAGTGAAGCTTCCCAGTGTGAAAGCCTCCCTCCTTGCTCTCATAGTGGGGACAGCACTAAGGGCAGTCATCTTTCCATCCCTGATGGGACTCTGCAACAGGCAGTCTTTTTTTTGTATTATGTTGTATTCTAAGTCAAGTTAGACTAAAGTTGATGGTGTTTTTTTTCTTTTTTTTTTTTTTTTCTAATCTCAAACAAGACAACCTTTATTTGAACAAAAATTAAAAAACTGAGTTTTTAAATTGAGAAACCTTAGAACTCTTGAAAAAGGCAAGCAGGAAGTTAAAAAATCCCAACAATTTCTGCTCTTTCGGGTGAGTCCTTGCTTTAGCTGATTCAGTAACTTCCTGAATGATAGCAAACTCTATCCAGGCTCCTCATGTCTGGGAAGTTCCTTTTGTTCTTCCCTGAGCTGGCAGGCTCCTTGGTGCTCCTTGGCATGCTCTCTTTCCATGCAGTGGTTTCATTGCTTCATGTATTGCCTTAAGCATCCCATAATCACAATAATCAACTCTCCAAAGATGTTCTTCCCTCTTAAGTTCTGGCTGATACCGTGTTTTCAAAAGAAAGTACAAAGAACTTAGAAGCAGTACATAGAGAAGAATCTGTCCCACAGCACTTGGGCAAGAGGGGTTGTCTTGAGCATTGGTGAGTGCATGGGGGAAGAGTAGATACAGTTCCAGTTGTTTTGTTAGAAGGAAACTCCTGGTAAAATAAAATGAATGTAAAGCAGGATTCTGAATATCATTACTCATCTGGGATTTTGGAAGAGAAGTTTCGTAGTTAAATCAGAGTATAATTTTATTTAAGTGTCCCTAGTGACTATGGTGTTATTATTTATTTATGCCAGTGCCTGCACTTAGCTAACCACTTTCCATACATTCAGGAAAAGACAGTCCCTGGCCTGAGAAATTGCAGTCTAAGGCTGGAGAGAGGTGAATATATACAGATTAGCTATATTTGTTGAATTCCTAATAAATCAGGAAGATTTTATTGCTTGCTTTGATGTGATAATGATTGCTTATCTGATACTAATGGAAAAAAAATTGCTTATGATTGATCTATATGATCTAAGAAGAGGGGTTTTTATATAGATTAAGAAAGATTTCCTATACTGTAATACAGTTGCACAATTTGATCTGTATTTACTAATAGGTCTGAAACATGAGTTGTGCTAAGACTAGCAATGTGCGAAAACGTATATCTTAACCTGAAGCTCTAAGGTAAAGCCACTATTGCTGTGGATTTAAGAGGAACAATTTATCAGGCAGGTGTGATATTTAAAAAAAGCTAAGGTTGCAGTTACACTTGCAGAAAGACTGATTGGCAGGGAGGAAAAGTAAGGTGCTGGTGATCTGTGTGGGAAGGGGTCTTTCTTGTGATGTCAAGTGTTCAGTGTGTTGGAGCAGGGTGTGTGTTGATTCTCTTTCCTTTTTAGTTCTCTGTACTTCAGGTTTTAGCTTGTCCTCTGCTCCCTCAGAGATATTACTGAATTGTGAACTGAAATAATTTCTCCCATTGGGTCCTGCTAAGACAAGTTTCTCTATAATCTGTTTTATTACCATTAAAAAATATCTGCTAATATTTTTTTCTTTTTAGCACTTGCATAGAAGGTTATGCTTTAACCTGCTGTGTTAGAAGGTTAGGTGCTTTGCCTGTAGTATGGTAGGTGGTATGGCTGTGCTTGTTTCACAGTATCTCCTTCTGTGCATGTCATCCCTTGTCTTCAGTGGGTGCTTCGTACTGCAGACCATGGCCCTTTTCCTCCCTGTCAGACCCATTGGTAAGTGATGCTCATTCTTGCAAACATGTGTTGGTTACAGAAGGCAGCTGCCTGACCACAGCAGTGACTTGAGTGCTGCTTTTTTTCTTTTCCCATGCTCACAGGCTGAAACCCAGGAGCTGTGAGAACCTCCTGCACAGTGCGAGCTGCAGGACATCCCTGCAGAAATTCAGTATTGAGTCCTATGTTTGTCACTGGGCTGCAAGCATGCCTTCTAGGAAAGTATGTCATCTGAGAGGCTGCAAAAATTACTGATTTACAGTAATCTCAGTTTAGTTGTTCCAATGGGTACCCTTAATTTTAATTAGAATTCCTTTGGCTAGTGATTTTCATGTTAGGTTTTGTTGTGTTTCTGTTGGTCTAATAAGCTAAGAAAGCATCCAAACCCTTGTTTTCCAACTGTATTTTTAAGAAATGCAACTCTGGAACATTCTTGTGGCTTGTTGATAGCATTTTTTGGCTTTCTATATTCTTAAATACTGACGTTGTACTCAGGTTCCAATATCTGAATTACAATCTCAGCTGACAGAAGGTATGGATTTTCAGAAAGTCTTTCTCCCAAAACAGAACAGAAAGAGAAGATGTTGACAATTTCTATAAATATAGGCTCAAAAGTAATCTTACAGCAAACTTGAGACATTTAATTACAGTTTGACTTTTAATAGGTTTTATTTTTAAAAATTTTAATATGATGTGATGTCACCAAATATGCAAAAATCGTATTAAACTTAAAACCAAATAATGTATATTTAAAGGCACAAGAGAAGTGTCATGAAAATCAAAACATCATCATCTTCTTTTCTAAAATTCTTTTCTTATTTAAATGTCACCTTGCTCTGAAAATGTTGAATTTTCTGATGAAGAATATCAGGAAAAAAACCCAAACAATTAGCTCATATCAGCTGGGCAGTATACAGTTGTCCTGCTTGTCAGGGATTCATTCTTATTCACACATCTGAAGTTCATACTATCCCTCATAATCACACAGTCATGTTATGAGATTTTTTTTTCATTGGCTATTTCCCTTAAACCAGAGTTCTTTTCTAAATCATTGAATTACAGGGTACTGCTTTTCAGATCTGGATGTTTGACCTGTATTCTTTGTTTGAATGAAACCAGCATTTCAAGCACCACAGCCGCTGTGTGGAACTGACCCATTCTTATCCCTTCTGCCATGCTGCCAGAATTTGTACACTAGTGCAGTGATTCTTTTGTTCAATAATAAAGGTATTTCTTATAGTTGAGCCAAGAATAGAAACTCTGTGCAATACCATTTGAAATTCTTCTGTTTAGGAATGTATAAACCAAATTTTCAGTTGAAATCCATTTTATATTCAAGAATCTGTCAGTGGGTGTTGAACTAGATACTCATATCAAGTTTTTTCATCCTTTTTTTTCTTATAACTCTATACTTGTTTTTAAACAGAAGGTCCTTCACCATGATGTAAAATAGTTTGTCAAAGCCCATTATGTCAGTATAATTTACATTATCACCTAAATTTCTAATCTCTTGTAGTAATGGTATTTGTGTGACAAAGCCTGTTTTATATAATTCTTACTGAATGACCTTAATTATGCTACCATACTCATGGCAAATGACATCCCTATCAGCCTTCCATCATTTTGTGAGCAGTCAATACCAGTCTATCCCTTTAGGTCATCCCTTTTAACCTTCTTAATACCTAATTAGCTTTTTGCCATTTTTTTCTTCTTTCCACATTATACCAATATTTCTTAAAAATCAATGTTAATCTTCTCCAAAACCTTGTTGTTTTTTGAAGAAACTCAAGGACAAGGCTCTTCTAGCTCCTGTGAGATGCTGAGGCTGTCTCAACTATTCACACATTCTCAGATGCTGGGAGGCTGTTTGATCTGAAGTTGTGTTACACCTGGACATGTACAATGAGGAAAGGTGTTTCAAGTTTCGAACTGTATACTTGTTTGACTGTAATTTGGAGAAACAGGTTAGACTGTAACTCTAAAAGTGGTCTTGGTGAGACCATACATGTTTGCCTCTTGGTGTTTGATGGCACGTGGTCAGCTGGACAGAAGGATAAATCAGCATCAAAGGCAGCGTGTGGTAAGTCCCTGAGCATGGTCCCAAGCTGGGAAACAAGAACTGTCCGGTGGCCCAGCTCACTCTGCCATGCCTGTTCTGTGGGACTTTGTGTACCTTGCAGGTAACAAACCTGCTGCTTCCTTTTCTGAAAAACAAAGGATGGCATCTGTGCTCATTTGTTATGTATCAAGTAGTTGAAATTTTTATAAATAATTTTACAATTTTGCACACAGTTTTACAGTTTAAAAATGGTAAAATTGTATGTCTACCTCTTCAGTCTGGTCAGGCTTCTGAGCTACAGCCCGCTACCTCAGCTGTGGTAGGGAAATAGGAAAAATATTCAGTCACTAAATGTGTGTGCATGCTTGGGGAACCTGGCTTAGGATTGTCTTGCACAACAAAGGGCGTGAAGACAGTAGGGGAGAGGCATTTGCTTTGCTTTGAGTTTTAATAAACTTTTTGATACTTTGCAGCCTTGAATTTGGTTTGACCTACTGCAGCAAGGATCTTTGGTGTGGTAAGTTAAGGTATACTCACTATCACTTGCAATTTGAGATTGGTAAGAAGATGACACTAAAAAGACACCAGGTAGCTGATGGCCCTATTGGACTCAAGTATCAGAAAGGATATGTTAATATGTGAAGTCCAAACATGTGCAGCATGAAGTCAGCACATGGCAGAAATGTACAAAGATTTTCCAGTTTTCTTCCTGTTTTTATGAGCCATACATAAACGTATAGACATACATATACATATACAGGCTTCTTACTCTTCTCTGGCCTGAGGAACTGGACTTGTGACTTGTTAAAACTACAAACAAGAAAGTTTGTTAAGTAAAACAAATCCATTTTAGTCATAAGTATCTGAATTGATCATAGCATCATTTATTGCACGTGACAGAAAGTATGATTGACCAGATAAAGATTGCATGCTATGCTTTGGACTTCAGAACGTGCATAAAATGTTGGTTTTACAATGCCCAGGATTTAAATGTTCTTCAAACGTCCAGTATTCCCGAAGCACATGGGATTAAATCATTATTTTAGTAAACTGATCCCCTTGAAGACAACAGAAAAAAAAGCCTTAGGTTAGTTGGCCAAGTTCCTATTGATTTCCAGCTGGCAGGTTGATATCATCTCCTTCTTCCCGCTTACATAATGCAGTCGTTAAGAAGTAATGTCTTGCTTTCTGTTTTATGATTGCATTTGATTTCTCTGAGAGTCTGTTGGAGCAAATGTGTGCAATATCAGCCTTTGTGACATAAAAAAAATTTCCCATTTTCTATGTATAAAATTGGATATAATTTCATGTTTTACTTCACTACCTCACTAATACATATCTTTGAAAGAAATGTGAGATCCTTTTGATACTTTGAGGGCAATAGTATGCAAAGCTATCATTGTCACACACTCTTTCAACTTTTTTATTATACTCTAGTCTTCCACAGCCCATTTTGTATCAGCTCTAGAACTGTGTGTGTCATCTGGCTTGGGAATATATTTGCTGTGACTACACTTCCCATGGGGTTTGCCAAGCTAAACAGAAACTGGCAAAAGCCTTCTCCATCCTGTGTCCAAAACAAACAGCCTGCTGTGGTAAGCACTTAGTCATGTCATTGTTTAGATGCTTATTTTGCTTACAAATCTCACTGGGTGGGCTTTTACTCTAAAACTAGTGGATTTTCTCAGAAAGACCCATGAACAGATTTCTTTGCCTGTACAGCTGTAAACTAGTGTATAGTCTGATTGACCTTAAAAAGAGAGGGAAACTGGAGGCAGCCACATCTAACTTTATTCTATTCCCACTTCCCACAGGCTTCACAATGTGCAGCTGCAGAACTAGGTCTCTGCTTTGGCATGGAATGCTTTCCATAGCATTTTATTAATGTAGTAGAATATACAGGTGAATGCATGTTTTCATCTGGTTGTCACCTCTAACTAATTGGCATTTACTGCTGCTGACAGTATCTTCTCAATGTACCAAAATCCAAAAGCAAGGTAAAAGTTTGCTCTTCCTAATGTGGGATTTGGTTATTATATAGGCTTATTTCAGTTGCTAAAACGTTGTCTCCTCTTTCCATGTAAGATGCTACAGTGTACCTGCTGGCCTCTTGCTGCCACTCCACAGAAGTGAATGTCTCCCGTGTGGTGGTGATCTCCCACATGCACCTCCCTTGGGCAGGACAAACATTCCTAGACAGCCTTTACAGATGGAAACTGGACCGAGCTCTTGATGCCTTTTATCCAAACATCCTGCCCAATGACTGCTTAACCTTGAAAGTTTCTAAATGTCTTCAGAGATCTTCTTCAACTTGGTCTGCAGTGCTGCCTCCCTACCAAAATTTCAGCAGATCCCAAAAGTAGGCAGAAGAGCATGCAAAATCCCTTGAAATGAGCTTGCCTGGCTCACTGCCAAAACTGTGTCCCTCCCTGGTAGTAATTATAGGTAAAGTGTTTCTAATGGACCTCTTATACCTGTAGCACTCACCCAGGAGGCAGAGACATGCATGGGGTGCTCTCCTCCAACTCAGAGACTTCAGGTTCACAGCCCCTCTGATGTAGCAAAGCACTGTAGCCGTGGGGCAGTTTGATGTCTCCTGGTGAATCCAGGAGGGTGTGGCTCAGCAGCCTCACGAGGACTCAGCTGTGAAGAGGCAGGATGCAGTGGAATGGGGGGATCAGGGCTCTCACTGCTGTTCAGGAGTCTTCTTCCTACTGAGTGGCCTACCTCAAGTTATGGAAGGAACTCAGGTATCTGCCTGAATTTCATTCTGGAAGTCAGCCTGAAAGCTAGGTGTTGGCACCTTTAAATCTTTCACTGGGTATAACCCTAAATGGCAGGAAAAAATATCTGAACCCTTCTTCTATACTTCTAATGATTTCATACGTATCTTTGCAATTGTGCACCCTGTAATGTTGATGGGTAAATGTCAGTGCTGACAGCTCTTGTGATTTGGGCCATAACTCTTGTGAAATATGTGACCATTTGTAAAGACCTGGAAGGTGGATGAAAACCAGGATGCACTAAGTTTCCATTAAAAAAATAAAATAAAAATAATTTTTTCTTTAGTTCGTATAAAAACCTTGAGAATTTGTCTTCAGTGGAAAGCTGAGGCCCAGAAGATAAATATGACTCCAAGTGTAATAAATGACCAACATTCCTAATTTCAGCTAATACAACTCTGAGCCCTGACATGACTTTTTGATTGAATTGTAGCTGCAGAACTGAACCTGGCAGAGTTATAGAACAGTCTGCTGAACATTAGAAGTGGTAAATGGATGGTGTGGGTACCAGACTGATCAGGCTCGAAAACAAGAAATCTCTCAGGTCATTCCAGAATAGATCAATTATTCATTCACCTGGCATTATAGGTCACTTAATCATACATAAACTACTGTCTAGAAAACTTTTAAATTAAGCTTTATTGCAAGCCTAACAGGCCTGTTAACTTTTTTAACTCTAAGAAAATATTTCCGGGTAATTTTTGCAAGGAGTCAACATGCACAGAAAAGTTTTCTGCTTTCCCCCACACTATTTTACATCATTTTCATTTAATGTTTTTTTTCTGTGGAAGAATGATTGTGTTACATGGTACATGCAGGCACTGGTGAAATACAAATGCATCGAGATGTAGTAGTCGTGTTACCACCAAGTATGTCCGCAATAGCTGCTGATGACTGCATAATTTTAGATTAAAAAAAAAATTATTCAGCCCCTCTAGTCTTTATGCAAGCAAGTAGTACCAGCCGATAACATGTTCTTTTAGCAAAGCCATTTCTCCAAGTAAGGTTGTTAATGGATACAAATCTAATAACCTGGGGCTTATTTTAAGTTTTTAATAAGTTGCATGTGTTCCAAATACTCATTGAAGGCAGTGCTATTTTGAAGGGATGATTGTTAAGGAAAAAAAGTCTTTAAGCAAACATCAAATGAGAAGAAAAAAATCTGAATGTCTCTATTAGCTGTCCATTTAATCCCAAAATTAAAATTGGCTCCACTGAGAAAGAGCTTTAAAAATTAGCTACATTAGCCAAATTAACTTCTTAGAGATTTTAAATTTAATTGTACAAGAATATTTTTTACTGGAAAATACCAGATTAAATTACTTTTTTTTTTGTTTTTAGCAAATGTGTATATGTTTCAGTCTTAACTTCCTTTCAGTCAATTAAACTCTTTTCATGGCTGATATGACAACTTTATATATTTCAGTTCAGAAGCAGAAGCATTTCAGAATCCCAGTGAGGTGTGCTTGAGTTAAACATTCCTCCACAAGGCTGCAGTTATGAGTGTTGATCATTAAAATCCTTTTTATCCAATAGCTAGTTCATGGGATACAGATGTATTGCATGGAGAAACCTGGACCCAAGTGGACCTCCTTCTGGAAATCTTCTAAAGAATATGGATGTGCTGTACACCAGCACAAGCTTGCTTCAATTTCAGATTCCTCTCTGGAAGGTGTTGTGCAAGATTTTCATGGCCCCTGTGGGCTTGCAGGAAGAAAAACTCATCTGCTGAATCAGGGTAAAACCCTGTTTCCAATTAAGTTTTGTGTCGATATTTCCTTTCCCCAGAGTATGTGAGGTTGCAGAGCTCCTCTATTTCAGCTGTGTGAGTACCAATGTATCTGTGCTGGCAGTGATCTAGATTAGGCAGAGGCTGGATTTAGGTGGAAGGGATCAGATAAGATGCCCACACTGGCACAGACACTTATGGCTGTGTAATCAGAGCACACACAGCCCACCTGTGCGCCCCAACACCTGCTGAGACCCTCCAGCTGGACTGTGCTCCTGCACTGAGAGGCTGGGTGTGCCCATGCATGGGCCTGGGTGCTGGTGTGAGACTATGCTTTCCTCCTCCTTGCCAAGCTCTGTTGGAGAGCTGTTCCCTTTACATGAAGAGGCAGAGAAACCAAAGCCTAGAGCAGGAGCATCTGAGCTGTCTGTTCCGAGGTTATGGAGGAGGGGCACTCTGAGGGCAGTGAGGTCTAGTCTAAAGAAAATACACCCTTGTCAGTCTCCTGAGACTCCCTCTGTCATCACTGGAGAGAGACTGTGACATATATAAGTCCATGAACCACCTTTTTTAAGTCACCTGTTTCAGGATGAAGTGGGTTGCTGTTTATATGCCTAATCCAATGGGGCATGTGAATCTTGGCTCCTGGACTTCCTGGAGGATCACTGGTGAGCTCCAAAGCTTGTCACAGATCATTCAGCTTAATGATAAATACATTTAGCATCTCATCACCTGTGACCTACAAACCCCAGCCTGAAAACCACTGGTGTAGCCAACACATGTTAGTTAGATGTTGTGAAACCTGTTATTTTGTAATATGGACAAGCTCATTCAATGTGTGCTAAAGCTACTGAAGTTTATTTTTGCTCATTGCTTCATGTGTTTGAAATTTCAAACAAGAGTCTGTGCTACGGTTTTAAAAGATTGTTAAGTAATAAAGATGCATTACCATGCTTAACATATTTTAATCCAATCTCACTGCATTTTAAAATGAGCATGAAGCATTGCATGTTGCAGTACTAATTTTGTAGCAGTGCAACTTCAGATTTTAGTGAGTACAGTTTACACTTAGACTGGAATACAGTACAAGTGCAGGAAAGAAAAGTAATTTTTAAGTCTTTGACTCATAAATCCATTGAAATAATATGATCTGTTGATCAACAAACTAATGTTTTTATACCACTATATACTGTTTATATGATTTTCCCCCTGATATTAGGAAATAGAAGTGGAAGAAGTGATTTTCTGCCATTTCTTCTATGAGCTCTCATCCAACACTTAGCAATAGTGCTTATGTGGATTTATCTCACAAACAAACTAGTGATATTTTAAAACATCCTTTTTAATTTTTTTTCTGATTTAAAATAAGTACAAGATTCAAAATTTTTCTGTGAAGCAAAAGTAATGAAAAGAGATGTTAAGGACACCTCAATGCTTAATCATTACAGGATAAAATATCTCTCCTGGCCTGAAACTGATTTAAATCTTTGTTATTTTCTCAATGTTTATGCAGCATTCCTGCAACTGAAGGGAACTGGGGCATTATCACTACAGCCTCCTGAGCTGCTTGAGCAAAAAACAGAATATCACCCCCAGCTAGCACATCTGTTTGGGCCCTTTCTTGAACACACTCTCTGCCCCAGTGGGTGTTTTTTGACCTGGAGCAGGAAACTGCACAAGAGAGGGAGAAAAGATGTGTAGAAAAAGTAATTTAGCACAACAGGAGCAGATCCATGGCGTGGGCACTGGGGCCCTGTGTCCACACTGTCCTTGCTCCAGGGGTGTGTCCTGGGACAAGGACTGCTCTGGCGGTGAGGTCTGGCTGCCCAATGGAGCTGGGGCACAGTTTGTGTTCTGGCTTCACTGGGGGGCTGATCCTGTTGGTTTGGTCCAGGACAGCTCTGTGGTCCAATCCCAGTGGTGAAAAAGAGGCATCGAAATAACAGTCCTAAGCTAGGATGCAAACACAGACATGTGCAGTGAAAGTCATCCTGAAGGGTGTTTGAAATTAGGGCAATTTCTTGATGTCAGGGAGTGCTGGTTCCAATCATTGGTGCAAGGAGTCAGGAAAAGGATGCCTTCATGGCAAATGGATAGCATAGCTACAGGGTTGGAGCTCCCATCTCCCGTTTCTCCTCTAACTCCAGCCCTTTATTTTTAAATTTCCTTTTTGAAAGTGTGGAATACAAACTAAAAAACCAAAACAAACCAAGAAACAACCCAAACCAACAAAACCAATAACAAAGCAATGTAATAGCACTTAGGGTAAAAAAAAAAAAAAAAAAAAAGAACAGATATTTTTTGTCTGATCCTCATTTATTTTATGTTTATGTCATTCATTGCTTATTTCATCTTCCTTCAAATGTTTGAGCATTTCTAATTTAGTCTGCCAAATAAGACATAGACTATGGACTTTCCAACTAGATCATCCTCAGTCTAAATACAAAGATATGAAATACATCTCTAAATACAGAGATGTTCCCAGAGGAATATTTTATTTCTTGAAAACTCTTGGGTGGATACTTGAATTAATTCTTCTACTGAGGGAAAGGGCTTCAGTTTGAGTTCAAAAGCTTTTTCCTCAGTTTTACCTGTTTTACTGGGCAATGGGCACACATATTTTCGTAGTAACACTTTGTGGGCATTTAGAGTTAATACTGAGGGGAAACACAAGGCAATATGGGAGAAGCAGCTACAGTCATTAATAAATACACGCATTTTTTGGTCAAGTTTTACAAGCATAGTTGATGTAGTAGTTGTATTTCACACTCAAAACAGCTCTATGCCATTCCTGAGTTGCCCAACAAGACCAGTAAGATAGGATTTAAGAGCTGGAAATGCTTCTGCTGCAGAAGCATCATCAGTGTCTGGTAAAATACTCACCTAATTATACCATTAGTGGTTACCTGTCTTCAGATCAGTTAAGCAACGAAGCACAGGAAAATAAATCATTAACCTTAATACCAATGAAATGACTAAATAGCTTTTAGATGTCCTAGGTTATTTTTTAATACAATAAAGAGTACATTACAATGGGTCTTTCTTGGTTGAACTACTACCACTCATTGTTTTGCACTTTACTTACAGTTTAAACAATGAAGGGTTTCATTAAGATGACCTATCATTGACAAATTAATGTAATTCCCAAACTGGAGATGCAGAGCAGAACTCTGGATGAATGTTGTGTACACTTAATCTTCCTCCCAACAACCTTGATAGGGAGTTTGTTGTTCCAGTTGCACAGAACCTATAGCAAGGTTATACACACAAGCTTTCTGATCCTCCAGTCTATTAAAAAAGTTCTACCTTCACTTTATAAACACAAGATCGAATTGTGTACATTATTTACAGCTGGTAACTCTTAAATGAAGTGTGAAACTTCTCCGTGAAACATGCCATGCATCATGCTAGCATTTAATTAGTTCCAAAGTCTAGCTCTCTTAGAGCTTCAGTGCAGTCGTTCAGCCCTGGCCCTCAGGCCAATACTGGGACAGTTTTCAAGACTGTAACCTCAATCTGGCATGGGCTATATCTATCTTAACAAGTCACATGGGCCAGCACAGGTCTATAGAGCAAAATATTTGGTGCTGATGAGTTGATGTTCATATCACATGTGGATCACCTCAGATTAGCTTGGTCTGCCAGCAATTGTAATGCTTTGGGTGTAGTCCTGGAGTGCAGCTTCAGCTTCTGCCCTTCCTTGAGAGGAATCCAGTCCATGAGCCCTTAGACTGCTCTGTTACATTAACCAAAGCACATAATAAGAAGGGACAGCTGCAAGGTTTACTTCAAAAGTGTGCTCATGATAAGGAGTTTGTGTTAACATGAACTCCCCCCACAAAGTACCATATGGATGTGAAAAGTCATCATGGGTGAATCTTGAGCAGCAGCTTAACTATGTCTTGTTCATGTAAAGGTCAGCAAAAAACTGAACCCTGACTTTTTCACAGGCAATTAATTAAAATGCTTGCTTAATTTTGTGCCAATTAAGTTTTAGGAAAAAAGAAAAGTAGAATTGTTTTCTTATAAATATATAACTTCTTAATAAATACAATTTTTTGCTAAGTATTTCCCACTTTTAAGTACTTGGCACAGAGTTGATTGACTTCTTAAGACCATTTTGACTATTTGTCAGCAACTCACTGTGGGAAGGGTAGAGGAAGGACTCATTAATGCTGGAGCATTAGCTAGCACCAGAATAGGCACAGTGAGAAACTAGTCATGAGCTGGTGGTGTGTGCTCTCAGACCCTGAGAGCTGTCTGTCTGTCTGTCTGCACCTTCCCATGCTCCAGTGGTGGACATACCTCACCTGGCTTTGATCACCTACACTGCAGACATTTACATCTGAGCCACTTGTTTAGACTCTTTTTATAGTTATGGGGAGAAAAAGACACTTCTGAGGTGTGATTTACATGTTCTGTTTAGACATCTATGCTAGTATCAGGTAACTCACTGCCTGGAAAGCAGCTATTTCTTCCCATTTCTATATTTTTCTTTTACACAGGGAGCCTAGAGAATGTTTTAAATACAGGAGTTTACATCTTAGATGTTTGAGAATATCTCCTGAAGATCTGTGTATTTTGCCCCAGAAAAGTCACCTCTGAGAACCCAAAAATGTATTTACATGATCCTTACAGAACAGTTTCAAGAGGAATTGGCTAATAGGGCATGCTCACACACTTACTCTGATGGATCTGGGCACACAGAGTGACACCATAATGTACCCAACATCACCTTGTGAACTTACATATCCACTCAGAGAATAACTTCAGGCCAGATGCTGGGCTGGGTATCTGTCTGCTGCCTGTATGGGCACTGTGTGGAAGCTGTGGCTTTAGGGGAATTCTCAGAGCCTCATCAAAAATCCTCTCCCTGCTGCATGAGGGTGGGTCTTGCAACATTTAAACTTACAACCACATTTCAAAAAAGGGTTTTTTTGCTTCAAGTGAGTCTTCATTCATGATTTTGACAATTCCTAGAGCTACAATTCTGCTGCTTCTGCAACAAGCCATGAAAAGAAATGACTGTTCAAAATAATGCCTTGAATTCTAGACAATGGATTAATGGTTTGCTTTCCAGTTGTCTAATAGGCAGTATTAAAAGTAGAATCAAAGTTTACTTTATAACAAGCTTTGAGTATTTTATTTTAATCTAGGGAGTAGACAGAGATTCTGTACACTTAGTTTAAAAAAAAGTCTTCTGCCTGATTCTGCTGTCCACAGAAATGATAGGAATACCAGAGTTGAAGATTAGCTATTTCCATGCATTGCTAACTGAGAGGATTTTACAAAAAGTCAACAGGTTGTCTGGAACAAGGTAGAGCCTGATCAGCTCCACTTGCCTTTTGGCAAATTACTTTGTATGCAAATAACTTACTTGGAAAGCTATATCAATACGAATTTTTTTTTACAGCTATGTAAAATGCCTGTATCCATCTGCTGTCATTTAAGAGGAAAGGTTATGGTTCACATGTTGAGAAGGTAATGTGGCTTGGCTTTCTGATTTATAAACCTATTTTCTACCTCACCTCAAAGATTTCAGCATTTCAAAGGCTAGTGAAGTAATCACTATATATAGCTTTTTATCAGTTTTTGTAAAGTGGCTTTCAGTGAAAGGTACTCTTAAACATGATTTCATTTTTCCTTTTACTGAAGGACAAAATGAAAGCCTAGGGGTTTAGAAGCAGCTCAGCGTAGTACCTCTGTAGACACTTGATCAATATAAAACCATATAGTCATTATATTAGAGGACATGCTAGTGGAGACTGTCCCCATTATAATGGTGTAAGAATGGATAACTCTCTTTGGGAGTGTTGTAATTTTTAGTTAATTAGCATCCAGTCTCTTTTTAGCAAATGTTTTGTTTCACTGCTGACTTCAGTGTTCTGGCTGGGGTGGGAGAGTATTTTGCCGGCTCATCATCCACTTCTATTTTGGAAACACTGTATTTGATTCATAAATATACTATATCCTTTACTTAAATGTAGTATGTGTCCACCCTTTTTGACTTCCAGATGTGTCTCCTTCACATTTCAATCACATTGGGAGGCAAATTCTTATACTGTGCATTAAGAAAATCTGTCAAATTTAATGACATGTTTGGGAGAGATGTGTCACTGTCATCCTCTAGCTCTGTGCAGAAAAAGGAGATGTAAGAGAATATGACACAAGACTTTGACCAGTGTATACATGAGGGCCAAGAGCCCTACTCTGCTCCCATGGCTTTGGCAGCCAGTGGTCAAGGCAACTCAGACACGAGGCAATGGTGTGACCCTGGGTGAGGCTGCTGAGGAGAGCTTTGTGAGAAAGCTGTAAGAAATCTCCTTTGGGTCCCCCAAAGCTGTTTTAAGGTCTGATATTCCTTCTTTGCCCTTCCTGGAGCTGTTTCAGCCATGCTTGTGCCTTGCCATGTACCCCTCTAATGAAGATTCTGATCTCCCAGCTTAACTTCCTGGCTTGACCTCAGACTTGCCTTAACATTGTCACTTGTCTAACAATCTCTGGGATATGCTGACTTTGGTTGCTGCCACCAGACCTGCTCTGCTCTGCTTCATAGTTTGGCTTTGGTGGGACTTAGTGTCCCTCCTGTTTCAAAAGTTTCAAAAACCCATTTACCAAACAATTTTCATTGTGCTGCTCCTTCCAGCAGAACAATGGTTTCCAGCTGCTAAAATCTTCTAGCATGCTGGAGTTTGTTAGACAGATTTGGAAATTAGAAACTGAAAATATTCTAATTCTGAACATATCTTGCTGGAAACCAGGCCTTTCCTACATGATGGCTTTCTTTTTAAAGTTTAAGCTTTTACATCCCCTGTTCATTACTGAAATGTTTATTTGAAATGAGCCAGAGTTGGAGCCTTCTAAAGGTATATTCTATTAACAGATGGTTGCACACTTTCTTTGGCCTCCAGATAATGCTTTCTGTCATAGTTACTGATGTGAAATGCTTTTCTTCACCTTTTCTTTTTTCTTCACATAATAAAATTTGTAAAAAAAAAAAAAAAAGTCTTAAAAAAGTACACACAAAGCACCCAAGTTTCAAGTTCTTTTCTTTAATGATTATGTTTCTTGAAAAAGTCAAACACATTTTTTCTGTAGCACCTTGTAACTCAGAATCCAGTAGTATCCACTATCACTTTAATGGAAGTCAGTGACTTTGTGGTTCTGTATTCTTTAATGGCTATTAATCAGCAGGCTCTTGCTGTACAGTGATTATTCAAGAGGTTTTATTGCCTTTGTGAGTTTAATTCCCATGTTTGAATAACTCAGAAAGTCACATTTCTCACGTAAGTAACAACAAAAATCTCATCCAGAACTGAGAGTGTCTTCATACCATTTCAAATTTAAGAAATAATCAGCTCCATTTGAATGTCATTAAAAACTGTACTGGTGATTGTGGTTATGGAAGAGGGCCATTGGAACATGAGTTACTTTGCTGAAATCACTGCTTGGATACACAGAGGTTCAACATCTTCTGTGTAAAAGAGGCACAGAGAGGCACAGATGGATTTGGTTTTGCTTGGCTTTAAAGAGATGTTTACAATAAGAATTTATTCCAGGCAGTAGTTAACCTGCAGCCTCTCAGGCTGTGCCTCTATGGTCCATTTTGGCATGGTCCTGCCAGTCTCATAACGTGTCAAATGCTGCCTGTGATTGTCAGGGATTCACAAATAAAAAACCATAATTTAAGATCCCCTTTATAACAGCTTGGTCTCCAGAACTGGATTTCTTGCCTTCCAAGTTACTTGTGCAGGTAGTAGCTGTCACCAGCGCTGACATTAGCCTTCTGTAGAAACTGACATTAGCTACTGTTGGGTCTGACTCAGAATGAATCCTGCTCAGAGAATCATGGATATGTTTTGCCTCTCTCCTGTGTCATCTATCCTCACGGAATGGCCATTTTCATGTGAAGCTTTTTATTATCTTCCCTGCCCCAGCCCTCCTCCCCTGCCCCCAATTAATTTTCTCTGCTTTCATTTAGTTAAAACATAGCTAACTTCAGTTATGCATTTATTTATCATATCCCCACCAAAAAGTCATTGTGGTATTCACTGTAAATATATGTAAAAGATACCCCCTCAATGCCCTCAAAGTGGTGCTATAGAAAAGATGTGGCTAGAAGAAATAGGGGGAGGCATCAGGTTACATTCAGGTTGGTGGCCAAGCTGGAAGCACATTGGAGGTTTCTGGATCCTAGTCTTTTGACCCCAGCCTACTTCTCCAGCTGCAAGATTCACACAAGAGTTCAGGCATCACCTGTGCCCTCAGGATATCGCTTCCTTTTGCTTTGCTGGACTTTCTGTTAAGCTGCTGGAGAGGCAAAGTATAAATGCAGTTGGAAATTGGTCTATCTAACACTGATGATAACTCATACATGGCTAATTTTCCTGATGGGAGTAAAGGAGGATGTCTGTTTTTAAACGGAATTTTGCTCACGGTTGAACGTCAGGACATTGAGTCACCTATATGACTATATTCCTGATTTCTGAGATAGATCACTGAAACCACATCTCCTCCACCTTCTGTCATGGAAGGTTTTGAGAAAAAACAAATGCAAACATGAGATAATATATCCTGCCTAAGACCTGGCTGTTTTCCCAGTGCCATTTTGCAACCTTTTCCATAAGAGAAGTTACAGGCTTGAACGACTCATCGAGCATTGTCTGAGTCCCGTGGTTTGCCCGAGGCCAACCTTTAACATAAACACGAGCAGTAACACACAACAAAGATGATCATGGAAGAGCTGGTTGGACATATTTAAGCACTCCTGGAATTCCTCCTTCCAGCAATGATGTTCTAAGTAAGTGAGACAGCCCCGGGCAAAGCGAAGAAGAATGTTGTTCCCTTTAAGGAAAGTAGTTCAGACTAGCGTGCCATGGGAGGATGGGAAGGTCTGGTTGGTGTCAGGATCCTGCCGAGCCGGGCCCCCCCGGCCCTGGAGCCCGTCCCGCTGCAGCGCGCGGCGCCGCGGCTGCAGTTGCGGGCAGCGCCCTCGAGGTGGCGCTGTCTCACCGAGGCTGAGCGGGCGCTCCGGGCGGGCGCTGCGGCCCCGCCGGGGCTGCGCTCCCGCGGCTCCGCGGGGCCGGCCCGGGGCTCCCGCCCGGCGGCGTGGGGCATCCCTGTGCGATGGTCGTGTGCTGGGCAGGGCCTTTAGGAGCGGAGCAAACTTCCAGAGCCGTCCGGCGACGTGCTTCCGGCTGTGTCCCTTAGCCTCCGGGATGGCCCTGGCTCCGGGCTACCGAAACCTCCCTGGTGTCAGGGGAGAAATAAGAACTCCGCCACCCGGCATCCGAGCTGCGAGCCAAAACCGGGGACGGGACAAAGAGCGTCGGGAATCATCCTGTGGCGGGGGTCACGACTCCGCCGCCCGCAGAAGGCGGGATGGGGATGGAGGCTCCGCACCCTGGGGGAGACCGTATTAAACAGAGCCGGCCCGCGCCGGTGATCCCCCTCTGTCCCTCTCCTCGCTCCCGCAGTGCCACAGCCTCAGCCTTCACCGGCTTCCTCTGCTCAGAAATCCCGCGGCACGCGTGTGCCGGCACCGCGCCCCGGGCGGAGCGGCTGTGCCGGGGAGGGCGGTGCCGAGCGCGGGCGGGCGGGCCCGGAGCCGCAGCCCGCGACCGGCTGGGGATTCACGTGGAGCCGCGCCGGGCCGTGCCGTGCCGCGCCGTGCCGTGCTGTGCCGTGCCCTGTCCTGCCGCGGAGCGTCGCCTCCTTCAGCACCAAGAACAGCTACAAGTGTGGCTACGCGCCCGCCCCGCTGAGCCGAGCCGAGCTGTGCCCTGCCGCGCCCCGCCGCGCTGAGCCGTTCCGTGCCGTGCCGTGCCGCGGTTCCGTGCCGTGCCCGTCCCGCCAGAGCCGCGGTAAGCGCAGGCAGCGTCGCGCCGCTCCCTCCGACGCCCGGGGCTCCGAGCCGTGGGCTCCCGGCGCGGGCTGCTCCGCCGGCTGGGGCCGGGCCGGGGGCGGGGGCTGGGGTGTTTTCTTGCTTGGCTGTGAGCGGCTCAGCCGGGGCGGTGCGTGTGTCTGCCGCTGCGACTGAGCGGCAAGGCAGCGGAGGGTTGGTATAGTCACGGGGGCTGAGCCACTGACCCCAAAAAGTTACCTTGTGGATTTTTTTTTTTGGTTGTTGTTGTTTTTTTAGGGTAGGGGAAGAGAAGTGAGGAAGGAGTCAGTGGAGCAGGTTCGGCTTGGCTGTTCGCGAGTGTTAAACAGCACGACTGAAAGCGCTCTCCTGGATACCTGTCCCAGGCTGAGCTCTCGCATATTCAGCTGACGCTGCTGAGGGAAGCTGTCTGTAACGAGGCTTGTACAGAAATTACCTCATGCCATTCCCGATCGACACCGAGTATAATTCCAGGGACCTCCACAGTAACATGGATATGCAACTCTTTTCGATCAAGGTATTTGTGTATCTGTGTGTGTCGTCTTTAGTTCTTAATTTAAGCAGACAGGAGAGGGCAAATAATGCGCGTTTTGCCTCAGTTAAGATTTTTCGGCTGGGAATCCCGGGCAATCCTCTCTGTCTGTTTCGTGGCGCCGGGAGCTTTTAATTTTTTTGCGTTAATTATTTATCATTTTTATTGTCGATATCCTCCCCCAATCAGATCTAACGAAAGAGATCCCGGACACGGTGCCGTCACAGCAGCGAGCAAAAAGGGAGAATCTCGGAGCTCCCGAGCAGTGAGGTCTCCCCCCGGCCGTCTTAGCCGGGTCTTCTCCCACCCCCAGGGGGAGGGGGGTGCAGGAGTTCCCCCGCGCTCCCCGCCACCTTTTCACGTTACGCTGGCCAGGAGGGAAGAGGGGGCTTCCGCCGCTCCGGGGGCACGGGCCAGCCCTGCCCGCGGCCGCCAAGTTCTCCGGGGCCAGGGTCGGGCGAGGTGTGCCGGCCGCCCGCCTATACCTTTGCCAGGTGGGCTCAGCTTCCTTGACTCCACCGGGGACACCCCTGCGTCCTTGGGGAGGGAAGGAACAGGACGATTCCCGCCGAGCTCCGGGGGCTCCTTCCCCCGAGGAAGAAGGCGAGAGGCTGTGCCGGCACAAGGCGAGGGCTTAACTGTCCTCGGTGTGGAGCAGCATCCCCAGCGCTGGCATGTGCTGATTGCAGGAATGCGAAGTGTTGGCAGGTGAATAATGTATGACACGGTGAAAAAAACCCAAACCAAACAAGGCAACCAACAGCAACAACAACTAAAACCAGAGAAATAAGAAAACCAAACACAAAAACCGTACAACACAACTCAAGTAGTAAAAATCAATCAGTGACCCAAAGTGCATGGAAATCCGGCGTTGGCGTTTTGCAGTTTGCAAGCTTCGGACCTCTGGGACCAGGGATTCATTAAAAGAGACTTAGGTTTGCATCGAGGGGGGAGCAGAAGCTCATTAAAGCTGACTAGTTGATGCAAGGAGAGGAAGGAATCACCGGCGGCTGGAAATAAAAGGCGACGCTTGTTTTTGCATCGCCAGTGAGGGAGGTGCAGCGCTCCCGGCCGGGGACCAGAGCTCGGAGGGGACCGGCGGAGCCCTGGCTCCAGCCGGGAAATCCGTATGTGCCCTCCGCCCCCCTCACGGGCCGCCTCGGCTGCAAGGCCGCAGCTCCAACCCGTCCTACGGCCGCTCGCTGGAGAGGAGAGCCGCGACGAGGCTGTGCCGGAATCCCTCCACAGCACACGCCAGCTGGGGTACGGATGAGCCTGGGAAGAGACAAAAAATAATAAATCTCTCGGCTAAGTAGAGTGGAGAACAATAGGGGGCTCCCTTCAAGGGAGAAGCGCAGCGGTGATGGGCGATGGTCGCGGAGTTGCGCGGGGAAGCCGGCTCGCCCAGCCCGGGGGCGCTCCCCGGGCCCCTCCGCTGGGCGGGGCCGGCCTGGCTGCGGTAGCCCTTCCTCGGGCCGGGAAAGGTGCCGGGCGCGCCAAGAGCCGGGGAAGCACGGAGGAGCCGCGCGGAAAGCCGGTGCGTGGCCGGCTGCTGCTCCCGCCGGTGTGCGCCGGCGGCGGGCGGCGAGGGGCGGCGGGGCAGAGAGCGGCGTGCGGCGCGGAGTGCGCGGGGTGCCGGGCGCGGGGTGCGCTGCAGGCTCCGCGGAGTGAGCTGCGGTGTGCTGTGCGGAGGGCGCGGGTGCGGTTCGCGGAGCGTGTGCGGAGTGCTGTGCGCCGGATACGGGGAGCGGGGTACGGAGAGCGGGGTGAGGAGCGATGCTCGCCCGGGGCACTCGCCCGGGGGACTCGCCCGCTCGCCGGCTCCGTCGCCGGCGTCGGGAGTGGACACAGTGGGGGACTTTCCTGCCGGGTGCCCCGGGACGATTTCGGCGTGCGGCTGCGTTTCTGGGGGCAAGCCGTTCTTGCAGAGCACCGGACTGCACCAGCCGCGCTGCTCTGAACACAGCTGTGAGGAATGGGGAGCGGGAATCTAGCAGGAAGAGGGTCAAATGAAAGCAGAAACAACAACAAAAAAAGGAAAAAGCTTTCCTAGGGTGCCTGGGAAAATCTTGATGATCATTTGCTAGACCAGAGGTGAAACCTTTTTCTGAAGGTGTTAATACTGATGGGGTTCATTAAAAGTCCAACCAAGGACAGAGGAAAATACTCAATGTAGTTTTCTTTTTAAAAATTGTAGGCTCCTCTTAGTCTCACCCCAGCAGAAGGACCTGTGTTGGATTTTCACAGGTAAATTGATATTTTTAGGGTAGGAAGTGAAGGCAGGTGTTCTGGGATATTTGAAAAGGGGCTGATCAGGCTGAGGGTAGACATCAGACTGCACAGGGAAGAAATAGTTCCTGTAAACGAGATGCTGAGAGTGATTCGCCTTGAAGTCCTGATTATTGTGTAAAGGTTACCTCTGTGGCAGGGGCACAGCAAACCATTACAGAAGAGCCGAGGTAGGTAAGACTACTTACATCAGTGAAGAATTCTCTTGCAAGTTAGGAGTTGCGAAGTCAAGGCCAAAGGTTTTCCAAATTCCCTTTTGTTGTCAGCAAAACCCATTAATCTTCTGTATGTGTCAGGCTACTGTGTGCAGGTGGCAACTCTTTACCTGTTCTGTGTGGAAATTCAGCTATTTTCTTGTTGTAGAGTGCTGTACAGGAGAAAGAAGCAACTTTTGTGAACATTGAAATGAACATTAGGAGGAGAATTCTTTCATAGTTCAGAGGTGTCAGTAGTGAAACATAAAAATAATCAAATTTGGGGTTTTTTTCCTCCTCAGAACTTAGTAATGGAAATTGCCATTATTCTGTTTTCATTCAGTAAAACCAGATCAGTTTTGTATTGACTGGACAATCTGATATTTTGTGAATGGGTTTTCACTCTAGAACTTCTTGTGTCCTAATTCACAGAATATTTGCTTTATTTTATCTTGGTGCTCTTCCAACCGTGCTTTAAATACATTAAGAGATTAGGTTTTTTTGTCTCAAACAAAATTTGAAACATTTTTTCTGAGGTATTTTTTTCCCCTCACTTGATAGCTTATTTTGTCCCTCAGTAAAGGGTTCATGTGTGTCTGTCTAGCAATGCCAGCTGTAAAATGTCCATCCTGCCTATGCTCCAGAGAGTACTCCTTGCTCCTGCTGCTGTCTGTAATTGTGAGATTTTTTAAAACTGTATTTCCTGATGAACATATTGAATCTTTCTACACGTTTTCAGTGAAAACTTCCGTGCCAGCTGAAGATGCTCTTTCAGGAACCTCATTAACAGAATAGAAACATTTCCTATATTTATTTAAGTATCTGTCACTCAACCCATTATTTAGACCTTTTCATTAACATAAAGAGGTTCCGTAATGAGCCTGTCTTTTAGTGCAATGAGTCTGTGGTTGGAGTAACGACTGGTCTGGGATCATTCTGGTGCACTGGTTCTGGCAGTGTGGTACAAAAATACACAACCTTGAGTACCAAATATCTGATAAAGATGAATGATTTTATGAAGGAAGTAATTTCAGAACCAGACACTACATGCAGAAGTTTCCATCTCCCCTGTCTTGCGGTACTCCGCCTCCTTAGGTTTAAAAATAAATATATATTCTAGCAGAACAAGTGGAGGTTTGTGCTGAAATACTGACTTTAAAAATAGCAATATGTTCTGATAATGCCAGATATTTTTAATGAAATAAACCCAAGAGAAGCATGTATTACAAGGTGACTGGAAGAGATGCTTTGTGGTGCACTTACTCTTGGGCTGTGCAGGGGGAATATATGAATTTCTTCTCTGAACTCAAGTTTCTAGTGAACACCAGCTACTACAGTGGGGAACCTGGTAAATCAAGAATATATTTGCATTAATTCAAACTTTTATGGTCATTTGGAAAAGGACAGCATTTTACTTCAAATGAAATCTCTGCACATGAGAAAAGTTCATTCAGGCTTTATAGCCCAGAGGCCTGTGCTTTTTCACTAAAATTCATTGATAAAAATGGAATTAATTTAGATCATATGCTTTCTGCTTAGCTACACAGACTTGAAATGTTCTGTAAAAGGTAATGTTAATCAATATATAAAAAGCAGTGTGCCATGAATAAATTAGGCAGTATAATAGAAGCTTTTATTTCTTAGGTAACATTAAAAAAAGACTAAAAGGTCTTAAATTTTTAAAAAGAACACTTTAAAATTTTATTTCTGTTTTATAGACAAGCAGTGGACACTTGCAGCTAAGAAACATACTTCTTCAGGAAACCATGCAAGCTGAGGCAAAGCAATTAATGCTTATGAAGGCAATAATGTTGAAAAATGCTAATTGCCAATTCATTTGATTTTCAGTCAGTTCCAGATAAAGTATTAGACTGACGATCTTGGGATCACTGTAGCTTCCCTATTGTTATTAGATTTTAGTTGCAATAGCTGAATTCATCACTATTTGTTGTGATTTTTTGCATGAAGACTGACACTTGCTTTAATTTCTGGGCATTCTTTGGCTGTAAGGAATTAACCTGCAGCTGAGAAAGGGGAAAAAGCAGCGTTTCTTTCCTTCAGGAATACTTTCCCTTTGTCAGTGGTGCTTTCTTGTTCTCCATATACTGTTAAATAAGAGTAGTCTTATCTTTTATTACCTTAGTGAATTTCTCCCTGCCTTGTTTGTACATACATGCATGGACTACTGAGTTCATTGTGGAACCATAAAGCAAATTGCCTCCATACCTATTTTATGTCTACTCTTTACTATTTTGAACCCATAATCGTTTTGGTTTTTTTTTTTTTTCCTACTAAGGCAATCGAAACAACAGATAACTGTGGCTAGTTAGTCATTCAATCTTTTCTCTATAGTGTGGACCATATGAGAAATATCCCATGGGCCTGGATCAAACTGCACTGTAGTGTGTGTCAAGTTGTTCAGTTTGTGAGTGACTCTGAGTTTGGCTCACAGGGCTGAGGCCCAGGCAGTTTTGTAACCTGTGTGTCTAAAAAGAGCCAAGTGAGAATGATGGTATTATCATAAAAACAGCACAGATTTTGTGTCGCTTGGATTGAACTCTTAGTTTCCCTTTAATTTGGCTCAATGTCAAGAGGTGCAGTGATTTTATTCATACCCATCAAATGTTTCATTTTTAACTGGTTCTAATACCAGATCATGGTGAGATAGTTTCCCATTCAGTAAAAGACTTTCCATTGTAAATTTTTTTCTCAGGTCTTCAAATAGCCATCATTTGAAGACTACTTCAACTTTTGTGAGCTTAATGTTATCATGGAAGAAAAACATATAACAAAATTAGTGTAAGAAGAGGATTATCAATTTAAATCATTATCAAAGTGCATTTTGAGCTTTGTTACCACATGATATATAAAAGTTTTGTGGTTTTGTCTGTAGTTGTCATCCAGTGTGACCATATTTTTGGTAGCAACCAGTCAGATCACTAAGGAAAAAGTAGATATTTACAGATGAGCCTGATGTCTGGATTTTCTGTACAGGCAGTGATATAGGCACTTGTTCAGCGTGATCAATTTCATAGTAAAACTTTTCTAAAAAAAAGGATAAGGTAAATTGTACCCAAGCATGTCCACTGCTCTCCATAGCCTGGAACAGATGTATTGAGAGACTGGTTCAGATGCAATTGCCCACAGTGTGCCTATCTAGTATCAGGTAAAATGACTTCTCTCTTTCTTCTCTGCAGAGGTTTAAACATTTATTCAGGCATGTATAATTTTGTTAAGAATTGAAATAAATAAATGCCTGCACTTGAGAATTAAAGTGTGGGCAATTTGGAGATATTTATAACAGTCAGTCAGGTGTTTAGATATGTAGGCTGAAATCCTCATCTTGTTAAAATCAGTGGGATCCCTCCAAATGTCAGTGCAGGCACAACATTGTTCCTATTTAATGTGGTCCAAAGGCAAGAAGAGAATAGAGAAAATAGACCTTGTTAATGTTAAACCTCAGCTCAAGTCAAAAGTTGGAAAAGGAACATTGTATGTTTAGCTGGTTTCCTAACATAATATGTTGTGCTCTTTTTACTTAAGAAATCAGCTACCTTTTCATAAAAATAATTTAGTGTTAGACATTATCTTGAAGGAGATTTAGATATATAGTTAGGCCCCCCTCAAAGTGAATTCCATTGGAGAAATAATCAGTCTAACACCCAAATGAATTGAATGTGCTTGTACTGCATTGGGTGAAGGGTGTACTTAAATTCAGGCGCCCTGATTACTCCATTGTCATAAATGAGACCTCTCCAGGAGTGAGAGTGTAAGTGGTTATTGCACTTCTGTAGGCTGGAGCAGAATAATAAAGTTGAACAGAATAACGCAGCTAAACAGAAAATACAGTGTGTTATGGATCAGGTTTGTTTCTGGGTGCCATGCAACACGAAGGTAAATATGAATTACTGTTCAGAATCTGAACACCAAGCTAAGTTTAGTTCCCCTGATTCGGCTCTTGCTCTGCTGGCATCATCAATTTCCTGGCTTATAGTACAGTGCAGCCAGGTGTTCAAATTCACTGAAGGCCAAGATTTGCTAAGTTAAAGAACATTGAAAGTAAAACCTAGGTGATGTAACTGCTATTCAAAAGTAAATACACTGTGTGACATGTACAAAACTGCTGAAGTAAATGGTATTTCTCACTGTTTTTAAAATTATTTTTTACTTTTTTTTTCAGAAGTACCTCAGCTGTAGGGCAAAATACAAGGACATAAGCTACTGACCTCCTTTTAGCATCAGGATCAGACATACTACCCTACTCCTCACCACCAATTATGAGCAATTGAAAAACCGCCTCAGAAAAGCTGGTCAACCCGTTCCATCAGTGGACATCTTTTGTAAAACACATTTTATGTACTTCTGCTGAGATCTTCTTTTCTACCTACCCACCGCATGGTTCTATATTACTTATTGGGCACTGATGGTAGCCTCCAGAAAGTGCAGCTTCAAATGGTCAGCCTCATCCTTTAGCAACAAGAAAACCTGGATACTGGATAGCAACAACGTCTTCAGAGAAAATGATATACGAAGGCAAACGATTGGTTTCCTGCCATTGTTTCTTCTTGTTAACAGCCAAATTCTACTGGATACTCACTCTGATGCAAAGGACTCACGGCCAGGAGTATGCCCACTCCATTCGCCTGGATGGGGACATCATCTTGGGAGGACTGTTCCCCGTTCATGCAAAAGGGGATAGAGGGGTGCCTTGTGGGGAGCTCAAGAAGGAGAAGGGGATCCACAGACTAGAGGCAATGCTGTATGCAGTTGATCAAATTAATAAAGACCCTGATCTTCTTGCCAATATCACCTTGGGTGTCCGTATCCTTGATACGTGTTCCAGGGACACTTATGCATTGGAGCAGTCCTTAACATTTGTGCAAGCATTGATAGAAAAAGATGGTTCAGACGTGAAGTGTGCAAATGGTGACCCACCTATTTTCACTAAGCCAGACAAGATATCAGGTGTGATAGGTGCTGCAGCAAGTTCTGTGTCCATTATGGTTGCAAATATTTTAAGACTCTTTAAGGTAAGTAACATTTTCTATCTTTTTTTTTTTTTTTTTTTTTTAATTTCAAGAACAATGAAATAAGTGAAGTGGTCTTGTTGTCATGCCTTCAGAAAAGAAAAGACACTTTTCACATTCAAAAATCTGAAATGGCTGGTTTGCCCTTTCAAAGCAGAGGGGGGAACATTACCTAAAAGAAGTGTTTTCAGACCCTATTTTAAGGTACCAAGCACTTCTCTTAAAGTTCTGAGCAATCTGTGCACATTTTAACTCTTTAGGAATGTGTATCCTTACTTGTATACTACTCAAATTTGCTCCATGTTAAGCATTTATGCTCATCAAGACTGGGTTAGGATTCATTTCCCAAATTTCCAGGGGAATGAAAGATAAGATTTTCACACAAATAAATTTTTTGGAGGACCAGATAATTTCCTTACATAGAAAGATATGCCAGTAGTAATCTAGTGGTACTGATGTGCACGTTTCGCCAAACAAAATGTACTGTAAAATCTCTGATTTTCTTGAAATTTAACTCCTCCATATTTTCTGCAAGGTGATATTTTTTATAGACTTCATTATTACTTTGTGAGAGATTATTTTTAGGCAACAGTTATAGTGGCATTTGTTTCCAAATACTTTATGAAGCTCAGACATTGTAGGTAATGGAAAAGTAAGCCTGCCACTTGTAAATTTACTAAGTTAGATGGGAAGATGAGCACATTCTAATCAATCAGCTTGGAAGGAAATGATCAGGCAGCACATATTTAATTTTTAATCCTTTGCAATGGCAAACAGATGATGGTAAGTTGAGAACTTTTTCCTATGTGCAGAACAATTGTAACTCATATCTGAATCTATTACTGTCCTACCACCCACTGTTCCTTTCATCCATTCAGAAATCTTGCCTTATTTCATACAAAACCTGCTTAAAGACCATTTCTTTGACTTTGGTGCAGAAGATTCTGGTAATGTTTAATGTTGTTGTTACATATTTTGAAAAGTGTTGCGCTTGCTTTCTAATTGTTGTAACTGAGATTGATTAGTAGTAGAGAAAGATGGGCCTTTTTTAATGGTTTCTCAGCAAAGTGCATTTCAGTGATTTGAATGGAGGTTTTAGTCCTTCCCTTTGGTTCTCCCTTGAAGGAAATAATGACAAATTTACAGTTCAGTGGAGGAGCAAAGTGGCTGCTGGGTTGTGGTCAGGTGCTCCTTTCAGTCTCAAAATTGATGCTGCAGTTACTATACAGGTTTGAGAGTAGTGGACTAGTTCTAGCCATGCATTTTACTTGTGAAAATCAAGTACACAAAACTGAACTAAGACGTAAAAAATATTCTATATGGAGAGCACCTCTGGAGTTGTCCCTGGTGGGGAGGTTTATCTGTCTTGAAGTTGCATCATCCTATTAAAAAATGCATATTTATGAAATAATGATAGATGGAATGGTCACTTTAATACCCATTGTAATGCAGGGCCATGTAGACTACAACTTACACCCAGTTTTGAGTTGAATAGGGTTCTACAGACTGATTTAAGAAACTAAGCCTGGTAAGACATGCATTAACTATGAATTAAGAGCAGCAAGAAGGAAAGAGGCCTATGAATTGTCTAAGATAGCGGCAATTTGTCTTCTGAAACCTTGACAGCTACCTCCTGATTTACATTATGCAATAAGATTGCAAATAACATTCTACTGCAGTCTTAATCAATAGAGGGTCATGTGATATCCCCTCTGGGGAAAGATCTTATTTACCCATTTAATTGATGTAACACAGCTGCTGGCAAAAGGAGGAGACATCTCTTTTAGTTTTAAATATAGATCCTGTACAAATATTCTTAATAATGTAAAAAAATGATAAATTATAACTTTTAATGTCTGATGATGGACCAGCATGTCAAATCTGTTTTTACACTTTCCTCTCAGAAGTGAATCTCTTCAAGAGTAAAGGCTTCTGGATAAGGCTCTGGGTTAGAAGCATAGTAGAAACCACTCACAATGGTTATAGTCAAGAGGATTAGAAAATTAAGGGTCATTTTCCAGAAACTTTGGGTTGTATTCAGACCAAAGACATAGGCTGAAATTCTCAGCTGATGCATCCCCCCAACATTGTGGCTGAGGACCTGGACCTTGGCCTGTGCTCACAGAGGCTCCAGGCATGAAATTGTGTTTACTGTATCTTGGTATAGGTCAAGGTGGGACCCTCAGCTGGGGTAAATGTCTGTGCTTGCATTGAAGTCAGCAATCACCATCATGCAAATGCCTATTTCCATTTTATCAAGGATGGGTGTGATTCATCCATATTTCTGTTTAACAGTGCTATTTAGAAAGTTGAACCTGTAATTTTGAAGTTCAGTATTGCTTTAATACCTGCTCTGAAGTTCCTAAATGTCAGGACTACATATTTTTGAGAACATTATTATCTGGCAAAATTTTAATTTGTAATGAAATTGTGAAAAGTATATTATATCTCTCAATGTGAAAACACAAAGATAGTCTAAGAAGTGCTACTCTCAGCAGCTTGAACTTTTATGCTGCTATTTTTCTTTTTCTTGCAATTTTTTTTCTTTCTTTTATTGATTTTATGACAGAAAACATACAGGTCAATAGTTCTATCTGATGATCTGGTGGATAGCACAAACTGATAGTAAATGTATTCTTTTATCTAAGTGTTTCCGTGAGAAGAGGGGAGGGAGGCCACAACAGAAAATGACCCCCATCTATAGCTTTTCTCCTGATCAAATGGCTTGCCTTGAATTCTTATCTCTCCTTTTTTATTCTGTGAATTTTGAGGTGCCTTGCTGTTTAACAGGTGATTTTCCATTGGTCTTACCCTTCGTAGGTCCAAAACATTAAGGTACAAATTTGGACAGACTAAATTTCACCTGCTGATGGTTTTAGACTTTCCAGAGGCATTTTACATACAGAAAACACTGGAGCATAGAATTGTGTGAAAGTGGACCTATTATTCCTTGATTATCATCAGGTTGTTGGTTTTTGCCATAATTTTAAGTTGTTTTTTATCAGGAAACATCAGGAGTGGGCTGCTTCACAAAGAAAACAGAGACAAGGGACCGTAGACTGGTAGGATCTATTGGGGAGCTGGCTGTCTCAGTTAAGCAGCTCTCACTATCACAAAGGAAACCTTTCTATTGACTCAATCTGTCAAAATATTACTGTTATATCCTTCTTATATTTGTTTTACAGAAATTCTGTTTTCCTGAAGGGTGCTTAGGCATGACTAGATGGGAACTTTTATCTGTTTTGTGTGACACTTAAGAGCATGACACTTAAGAGCATGTGGGTTGTTTCCCAGGCCCCCCAAACTTGGCCTGGAGGAAACGAGAGACTACGTAACTTAGGTCACTTCATGTGTTATGTACCCTGTATTCAAAGCTTCTACTTGTTTAATGTCTGAATAACTTGTGTCAGTGGTTAAAATCTGCTGGAAAAAGAGAGGCGTTTGTTTATGCTTGTGTCCTCACATCTAAACCCCGCACACTATTTCTGCTCTCCTTGGTACACTCCATCTGTCACCTTCACACATCTTCTAGCCGGTGTCACACTAGGAGCAGCCTAGGGAAGATGGTTTGCATGCAAATTGAGATGGATGGACAGTATGCTTGGTGAATTGTGATCTCAAGCTTTTATGTATATATTTATGTATAAGGCCAAATATTCATCGACAGCTTTATTCCTTGCTTGCCTTACTTTGCCTTGCCTGGCCTTTCCTTGTGTCGCCTTCTGTTTTCACCAGTTTCCCAAGGCTAAATTATTTCCTCTTTTTGGTCAAATTTCCTTTTTGCTGCAGAGCTGTAATCCACTTTAGTAGGTGCTGTCTGAAGGGACTAATATTCACTCCATGTACATTTGCCTTATACATTTCATACACGTTTACCTCTAGAGAAGCACAAGTACAAATGACATTACAGAGTAACACTTTCAACTTTATGGCAACCATCCAAAATGCAAGGGATGGTGTCTTTCAGTAAATCTAGAAGTGAATATATTAGTTCCTGTAGCATTTTGCTTATCCACTTTGATTGTTTCATTGCCTCATTTTGGGTTTTAGTGTATATCTTTGCCTGGTAGCTTTGCACAGCTACTAGGGCTATACTTGGATGATGCTATTTTTATGCTGAGTTCCCGGTCTTTTTATGTTTGCCTGCCATTTGGCACTTTTGCTGCCTTGTGTTCTAGACCTGCATGGAGCAGCAGACAACAGGCCTCCCAGAAATGAGGGCATTGCCATAGTACAGAGGCTTATCTCACTGAGCTTCATAAATGCTGGGCTTTGAATTTAAATTGTGGCAATGGAGTGCATCTCATGAAAAGGAATATGATGTAAATAAAATATGATAACATTTTACCACCTAATTTCAGATACCACAAACATATTTTTGTGAGGCAACCTGAGGCACACACAGATCCTGGTCTAGACTCTATATCTACAGAAATATTTGCACCTCTTGAGCATTACAGACTTCAAAGGCTCTAGGAAGATGCAGGAGTCAGTCTGTTCCATGTGTGACTGCAGGCCCTTTCCATAATGGAAAAGCTGTATTATATACTTTAAAGAAGTAAAGAAGAGACTCAAGAATTTTACCCAACATACTGGTATTCATTAATAAAAAAATGTGCTGCACTAATTAAAATATATCCATTTTCTGTTCATTGTGTCTGCTACATGTGTCAATATTTTCCACTGCATACCATTTGAAATGTGTAATAGGATGATTTTTTTTCCTGGTGGTTAAAACATATGTGAAAAACTTTGTGTGAAGTGTGAAGAAAAATTGTTGTATGTAGGGAGAAGATAACTAAAACATTTTGAAATAGATCTTAAGATGAACATATTTATTTCACTTTTGTTCTAGATAATATTCACACTTTCTGAATAATTTTTAACTATGAAAGAAACCAATACATCCCATTCAATTTTACAGTGCTTTTTTGTAGCTTAGTACATGCATGTATCTGTTTAGTGCCTGAGCATCTTGTCTTGTTATTGACTGGAAATACCTTTATTGTAATTATATATTTTTTTCATAATTGAATTTGTTTCACATAGAAGAAATGTTCATCTCTCTTTATACTTCCATGGCAGTAGACACTTGATTACGCAGAAAACCCCTTTTAACTCAACCATGATTCTTCTGTTATTACCAGGTTAAATGTGTGTGGTCAAGAGAGACAAATACCAGGTCAACACAAAGATAAAATTATAGGTACAGGAAGTACTTTGCTAGCATCAATAATGAAACAGTTGCCAGATTTTTTAGTTGCAGCCAGAGGAAATAATAGGTTTTCAGATTCTGTGAAAACTGCTAGCACTGATTAGCATCAAATTTTATTTGTGCTAAGCTGCTTGAGGCAAGAGAGTACAGAACCAACTTGATGCATTCATTCATTATTTTTCAGTATATTAGTTTCTTAAATATTCCTCTAAAAGTTTAAGAATTTTGGTTTCTCACATTCCTAGATGGAACTGTAACCTGTGGTTAGAGCAAAAGGGTAATCTGCTTTTCTGTGTTATTTTCATTTGTTTGTCATTGGTTTGCTACAAGGCTTGAGAAGCATCTTCTGACCTTTTTGTTCTTCTCTTTTGTCATTTTGATTTGCTTGTGTTTAAGCATTTCACAGGAACAATCAGAAGCTTGATTAACATTAGTTAAATGTTTGAGATGTCTCCCCTGCTTTTGTAGGCATGTTGAAACTGTCCAAAATGTTGAGGGTTTTACATCATTCCATAAGTACAATACATGAGCACCTTACAAAGAGAGTGCAGCTGTTAAAGACCAACAATGTGATTTTCTTTCTACTTCCCTGAGGGCAGGGAATATATATCTATATATATCTACACATGAAGGAAACTGCATGTACAGAGAAAATGATTTCACCCTTTCATGGCTGACACAGACAATCCACGCCCATATCACATACTCCTTTATTCCCCAAATCATGGGTCTGCATGCAAATTACCAGGCTGGAATGATTCCTGACCCATGATGATTTCTGAAGTCTGTCAGAAAATTGGGAGATTTGGCTGGCACAGGTCATGGCCGAGTTATGGACTGTCCTGACAGTCTGACAGTGGAGGCAGCTGAGCTGTTGCTGAGAGATGTGCTCTGAAATAATGTGATTTACCAGCACAGACTTTGCTGCTGATCTCTCAGGACAGAGCTCTGCTGATACGTCACACTGACGAGAAGCCAAGACACTGCAAGGACCATTGATGCTTTTTCAGTGCTTTACTACAATGCAATGTTAGTTTTATTAGCTACAATGAGAATAAAATAAGATGACTTTTCCCCCCTGGTGTTTAATTGTTTCAGTACAGTAGCAGTTGGGCAATATGAATAGTTCTCCATTCTGACTGTCATCAGAAACCAGGCACTATTGTGTTGCAGCCAAGTAGTAGATTTTGTGTGTTTGCTTATTTCCATTCTCATTATTTTCCCTAAAGCATATTGTGCTTTTAGGATTAAATTGGTTTAGAGTGCTTCAATGTATATCCTTGTGCTTCCTAGCATTTGTCAGAGAAAAGTAGTCATCAGAACAAAAGCCTTACTGGGGGACACAAATTCCACAGGAATGAATTAAATAGCCAAGAGCAAAACATTCCTCCAGGCTGGAATCTATATGTACTCCCAGCAAGATATTATGTCCCCCTATCTCTCTGACAGGACAATTAAGCATTTAAGTGAGGCCTTAAATTAGGAGGCTGTTGGCCCTTGGCTGTCTGTGTCCACAATAGAAAGAATAAAATTCTTTCAGAAGGGGACTGGATCAGGTCTATGAGTGTGGATGCATCTTGTTTACAGAAAGGTTATGGGTTGATACATGCTTGTACTTGCATCAGATAGAATCTCTTCTCACTGGAAGGCTTCGGAAACCTTTGATGGAAGTGATAGGAGGTTTTGTAAGATTTCAAACACTCGAGTTTCTTAAATTCTTCCTCACTTTCCTTTGAAAAGAGCTTTACTCATCTCCTTTTCTCTTTCTTTTCCAACACTTCTATCCTAGGTTAATTAAGAAGAGCTACTTTTTGACTGCAGTTGCCAGTATTTTTCAAGTGTCTATTTAATTCTGTAGTCCTCAAAGAAAAATTTTTTCAGACATGCTGAATAAGCAAGACTCTGACTGAGTCTTGATTTCTGCAGGTTGTGAGGATGAGTGTGTCAGCAGGAGGAAGAGCTGTAAATGATGAAACTTATGAGAGGGATCTATCTATGGGCATAGCAGGAAAAAAGGGAAATGCTTGTTGAGAGATTGACCTCTAAAGGAACAAGGTTCTCTCTCTTTTTTTCCCTCCCTATAGGATTTCTTGTCTGGCACTTCAGATACATACTGGGCTCTAACTCTTCTCTGAAGTAAACTATTTCTGATAGCAATGCTGAGATATTCCATGGTATTGTGAGATCTCTCTTACTATTGTATTTCTTTTACAGATTGAGACTATAGGACACAAGCAAAAGTGATTTCTCTGAGCTTGAATAATTAGTCTTTTGAGTTTTGGCTTAAGTTTTTTTCACTGAAGGTACCTCCACCATTTAGTTATGTAGCAATGGTAGAGGCGGAATCTCTTTTCCTTCTTCACTAGTGCATTTTGCACATAGATCTTCTAGAAATTGGAAAGTAGCAAAAGTATGATAGCCCATTTTGGGTATCATTCTATGAAAAGTGCCTAACCGTTTCCATAAGGCTTTTACTTTAAGAGTGTCTCTGTTACATTTAAAATGCCACTGCAATTGTCTTGCAGGCAGGACAGAATTTTGTTAAGGAACTCCATTGCATTACAGGAACACTGATCCCCTAAAGTGATAGTTACTCTTATTCAGATAAAATTTCTTTGTTTTTTGCTTGCAAAGTGCTGTGAAATATTAAGGTCTTAGTGAAAACTTATGACCACAGTTTTACTTAGGCAGTTCATTGGAGCAGCTATTGGTCCTACAATGGCTCTCTGGGCCTGACACTTCAGAAGCAAAGCCCAGGAAATAAACTGAAGAAAGGGCTGCTTTTCTTGCCATTCTGGTTTCTTCTCTGGGTACCATGTGGAAGCTTTGGTTTTATGAGTAGTGCTGAAACACAGAAAGTGCCCTAGAAGAGCTGACTTCCTTGAGGGCTGCCATCTAGACAAGAACTTACAAGTCTAGAGGGTGTGTGGTATGAACGTAGGTGAGGTTGCAGGAGGTCTCCAGACTGGCCTGCCTATTTGGATCATATAAAGATCCAAATTGTAAATGGACTATTTATAAATGGACTATTAAATAAAGTGGAGCATGTTGAAATTCAGCACTATATTATCACTATTGGCTAATAATAGAAGGGACAGAATATATAGCATATACATGTGTGCTTTTTGTAAAGGATGTTTGCTGTGTTATTATTTTACTGTAAATTCATTGGCTGTGAACCACATAGTTCAAACAACCTTTCAAGACAGTGCTGTGGGAGAAGAGAATATATCTTTGCAATCTGAGACAGGAACAAATTTATCATTAGGAGTAGCATAAAAAAAACCTGGGGAATTCAGGCTGTGCTCACTGCTATGGTGTCTGGGACCAAATCATAACCACAGAAAGAGACAAATTGGCTGTCAGGGTTGATATCATACACTGAATAGAAAGTGCAAAGGCCTTGGAATCCCAAGACTGTGGATGTCTTGCTGCAGGGGCATGACTTGTTTTAGGATTCAGATTTCTGGCTTCCTCTGTGCTCAAGAGAGTAGACAAGTAGTGTACATAGCTGTGTTTTTCTATAGCTGGCTGATAGAACCTACTTGTTGAATTCTGTTTACTCAAAAGGGAAACAGAGTCTGATTTTTGTGTGACTTTTAGTCTTGCTTATGTGAGGAAGAATCCCTGAGAGAACGATGAATTCCAGGGAAGCCAGTAAATTATACCATTCTTAAACTGGGTGTATCTAGAGGCAAATAATGTCCTATGTCCATTAAAATAGTCGGTCATCACTGTTAGTAGGCTTTGTATTTGAGTAGGGTTTGTCCAGCAGGCACGTAGAAAAAGTGAACATGGGTCCTCTATTGCTTTATGTAATTTTTAGCTGTGATCATATTGATGCACTTTTAGTAGCAGTCTGAAAATAGATAGGAATATGTTCAATTAAAAGAGATTTTTCTTTTTTTGGCATGGGACAATAATGATCTTGGGGGAGCTGGCAATTTAATCTCCACAGAGATGCTTCTCCACATAATAATTTTATAATATGGATGAACTACAAACCTAAAACTCCAAATTCCACTCATAAAGAGGAGTTAGTAGAGCACAGGCATTTATAGCTAGGATATTTTTTCAGGAATTAAATTTTGGGCTGATTATTAGAAAAAAAATATTGAGAAGAAGTACTCTTATATGTTGTCTAAAGTTTAATCCAGTTGTGTGTGATGAGAAAGTGCCAAATTTCCTACTTCCTAGCTTTCTGAAAATTAGGTTGGATAGAAGTATAAAAATATACATTTTTATACCAGTAGGAAAATGATCTAGGTAAAGTAGCCAGTGTTTTCCACTCCTAAATTTCATGGTTCTGCTTGCCATCTTTTGCACAACAAAGCACAGGATTTAAAAGTTACCAGCTGCTATATTTGCTTTCCAAAGTGTGAAGAAAACATGTATTGTCCTGAGGATTAAAGGGCTGATTCTCTTTGTGCTCACTTCAGGCTGAACTGAAGTGTTTGTAATGAAAGTAAAAGCTATTAAAAAGCATGAAACATGAGAGAAAAATAATGTGTTTATGTCTTCTTTGTTGGATAGGATTTGATGATGCCCTTAGAAAGTTTTAAGTGTAAGCATTTGTCCTATTAACTATCATTTCTTTTGTGCATGTTGCAAACACTTCCACTTGCAAATCCTAAGTGCAGTCAGAGCTCTTGTTTCAACCCACTGGGAACTGTTTTGCCAAATATCATCTGAACAACAAAAACTCATCATCTGTGAGCTAGTTCACATCTCCAGTACTAACTAAACAGCATTTTGGAAACTGGATGTTTCCAAATGTAGGATATTAGAGACTACAAAGAAAAAATAATATTTCTAGTCCTAGTTTTGGTGACTGGGATCCGACAAGAAGGTAGCTGTGATGTATATGCGAGCATGAAAAGCTTGCAGTTGGAACAGATGCTGAGAGGGCCCTGTGACTCAAGGTATGATTTCCTGACATTCCTGCCAAGTTTCAAAGCTTATTGGTTTTTTTCCCCTCTCCTTATTTCTATTTTTGGGCTGAATAGCAAAGAACTTATGCTTTGGAAATGAAGATTCACCATTCTAGTTATACTTATTTTATTGTGTGTTTGCATGCACACTGAAAAATTATTCTGGCCTGCAGGATAGAATGAGAGTAAAGATGTAAAAAGCTGACGAGAATGCAGGGTATTTTTGGTATGGATCACATAATCACTTGGCTCAGTGGCAAGCTGCAAAGCTTTGTGTGAGTGTGACAGACTTCCCTTGCTGTGTGGTAGTGCTCGTTGAAGCCTTACGTCCTCTGTCTTGCCTCAGTACAGTTTTCCTCGGTGACCTTGGGCGAGTGACAGAGCAGCGAATCCTCATCCCGAGCTCCGGAGGATGCCTGTGGAGCTGAGTGCCCTGGGCTCTGGAGGGCTGATGTCCAGCCTCGCTGCCCCTGCTTCCCTGGATGCAGCACTTCTGGGGCTCAGGGGATTTGTGATATAAAGGCTTCTTGATAATCAGATATAAGAGTAAGGGATGGGGGCATATAAGCGCTTCAGATAGCTAGTCCTTAACGAGGGATTCCTTGTATCCTCTTACATAGTTCTCTCCCCTGGGTTTTGCTATGAAAGGAGATTATCCAACTCGCAGTACGATTTAAATATGCAAGTCATCAGTCTCAGTGGCAAGTGGTGAAGTCTGCCTGACCTGCAATCACAGGCTATACATCTCCCTTAGGAAACCATGACAGTCAAAGAAACAGAGCTTCAGAGTCAGGAAAAGGTATTTGGATTTATTGGCCAATAATATTAAAATTGTTAAAATTCATATCTGCAATCTATATTAGGGTGATTGGGAAAAAATGAATGTCTGTCATTTTTATGACAAGGCATGAAGTTAAGTAGTATGGAATTAAAGAAAGTTAAGATAGGTATGTGTGCAAATGTATGTTCTACTAAGCTGAGATGATTTGTATTCTTAAATGTTGGAGAAGAGAAACAAAGTAGTTTTGTAAAAGACTTGCTAGCTGAACATTATGCCAGTATGTTCCTTGGTGCCTCAGGAACCATTTTTTCCCCTCCATTTTTCATGATCATTTCATTAGAAGTTTGTTTGCTTATCTCTAAATTGAGTAAAAATCCCTAAGAATAGGCAACTTCTGGTAGCTCTGTGGTGAATAACTGCCTCATCGATTTACCAGGAGCTAAGAGGAGATTCCACACCTTTTAGAAAAGGTGATTCCTAATTTTAAATTGCCTCCTTTTCAGTTGTTTTTAATCTACCCAAAGCAAGAATACAGTATTGTGAGCAAGGCCCTGCAAATACAGCTGAACAGAAAATAAAAATTCATTTTATTCTGCACCAATATGATAATGTTTTAGTGAAACTTGGGGGCTTCTTTTTTTGGGTTGGGTTTTCATTTATTTTTTTGTTTGTTTGTTTTCTTTTTATTTTGGAGATTTTATAATGTAAAATAAAAGTGATAGGTTTGAAATGTCAGTCCTGGGTACCATTCATTAAATACTGGTGCCTCTCTTACCCCACTGTTTGCTCATGACTTAAACAAGGTTCTTGGGCAAATTCTTCTGGATTCAGAGAAGGAAATCAAATAAAACTTAGGAGATGGCATAGCTCAACTCCAGTCCCCACAGACACAGACAAGACTGCTTTATGGTAAAATTATGAGTTCTGGACACAGAGGGTGAGAACTCTGCAGAAACAGGGCTGCCTTGGCATGCTGTATGCAATGAACTTCCACCCTGTGACTTTTCTTTTTGCCAGAACACGTCTTTTCTCACCAGTCTGCCGTGTGCAGGACTTTCCCCGGAGAGCTCTAATCTCAGAGCTGTTTGTTAAAACAGGTCTCTAATGGTGCATCTTCTTGAAAACTCTTGCCTGCTCTTCTACCTCTAGACAGCTGGATGCATGTGAATGTTGCTGTTGCCAGATGCTGTCTATTCACTGATGATAAGCTTTCACAATGGGAAAATTTTACTTCATCCATGCTAAAATTCATTAAATGTTCATTAGAGTAATGATTTGAACTTAGCTATTCCCATTCCTCACTGAATACTGGACTCTACAGTGAATTACTCTCAGGCGGGTCCAATGGAAGTTTAATTGTTTGTGAAAACATGAACAGCTTCAGCAGGAGAGACTTTCATGTCCAAACCCCCTATAACTCAATGGTTAGTTGTTCCCAGCTGAGTACTTTAACCACCAGGCTGTTAAGTATAATTCAGGCAGCTACTGCAGCCTCATTTTTCCTTTTGGAACATACTTGTGCATTGAGAGGTTAAAGTAAAAAAAAAAAAAAAAAAAAAAAAGAAAGACAGATACATGATGACAGAGACCAGAACAGAAGGAAAACCTTTTAAGAAGTCCTGATGAATGCCATGGGGAGTAAAGGCCTAAGAGTAAAGCACATTTGAATATTAAACATTCCTCTATGTGGTTTAGTCAGGGATTGCCAAGATTTTTCTTAAAGACTAAGCTTGAAAGTCTTGGCCAGAGCAGTAACACAAAATTCATCTCCCCCACATCTTCCCCTGCCTAGATGAACACAGTTCTCAAGGACAGACCTTGGGATTTTTATGAATGACTGAATTGTCCCACATGAGTCTGAAGTGAAGTGGACTTCTGGAAGTGCCCATGTATATTTGCTGGTCATAGATGAAGACACAGTGATTTTCAAAGGCTGGGAGTTTCTAACCACCTCCTGCCATACAGCATTGACCATCTCGGTTCTGAGCTGTCTAAATGTCAGGCAGCTCCTTCAGTATTTAGGCATCTCTGCAGTGCAAAACCCTTGTTTTATTTACTTACTCCTATAAAATGTGGATAGTTTTTGTTCATGGCATACAGGCTTGTAACTACTTTTGATTTGTTTTACATATAGGACTTTATAGAAGGAGTGTAGAAATTTTTGTTTTGAATAGAGAACATTGGAGGACTCTCCCACAGCAGCTATTGACAGTGATATTTGTCATTCTTTCATTCTTCAGACTGTTGTGAATATTTTAGTTACTACAGTTATTTAGGCAGACTGATTCATAATAATAAATAATGTATTTAATCTCACAGTTCCTATTTACAGCAGTGCTCCAGATTCCTCCCTGTAATACACTACAGACCATTCAAATATTACAACACATAGAAAATGAATAATAAAAATAATGCAAAATAGTCCAGTTATTTGTTTTATTTTTCTATGATGGAAGCTTTTTTTCTGAATCCAACATACTAGTCTGTCTAAACAGTGATGTGGCATTCCTTAACTGAAGCCTCGGGATGTGGAGAGGCCAGGAGGAGGCAAGGGCAGCAGCAAACAGCCAATATTTCTGCAAGTCCTAATTAAATAATACAGTAGTAGAATTTACTTGGGACATTTTTCAGGTCCACTGACTGAAAAATAATGAAGTTATGGAGTTGGATGTCTATATGAATCTTCCTGATTTTATTAAAAGATTCTGTTCTAAACACTAATGGGGAAAAAAGTGAAAAAACATTATACACATATTATTCCCGCTTTGTAAGAGCTGAATTCTGCTCTATCTGCACCATGTCACATGCCAAGGAGAACAAAAAATGATGGCAGGAGCCTGAGAGCAGAGTGCAGGCAGTGCTCTGCAGTGCCAGCTGTCACCCCTGGGCATTGCACCAGGGCACCTGAGGAGATGAGAAATTCAATATCACTTGATTGAAATTGCTATACATTTGGTCAAATAGAGCTGCCCTGTGCCTCAAACCACCTAATGCGCATGCTAATATTAACATCAAATTTTACTGGCAATGTATCAAACAGGGTCCTTGCTTTGGTTTACAAAAACCAGCCACGTGTGATCTTTGACTTGCTGGAGCAGCCTACCCTTAGCCAACGAGTTAAAAATCACCCACCCTGCCTACAGTGGCAGGTTGTCCTTTGTGCCAGGAAAGCCTGTGGCAGCTGAGCTCTGGCTTTGCAGGACACACATCTCAGTACCCTGGGCCAAGGGCTCTCTTGTGGGTGTAGGCTCAGTTTCCATCCACTGCAGTGGGAGTGCCTAAAGCTGGAGTAAGGGCATGAAGTGACTCACTGAAATTTAGTGCAAAGTGATATGTGACATTTCCTCTTCCTTTGGTTACTGCTGGAAAGCATTACAGAATGGTGTCAGTTAAGAAGCATTTATTTTTACCTTAGGAAAAAGTGAAAGGAATACTTAGGTCTTTTCATCACATGGGCCAGTGCAGCACTTTGGCATGGGTGGTGATCATAGGAATGACTTAAAATTCTCTCTAACAAACCTTGATAACAATACTGCAAAATGCAGCTACAGACCTGTCCTAGAAAATCTTAAGAGTATTTAATATATTTTTAAGCAAAGGATTATCAGGTAAGCACCAGTAGAAAAGCAAAGTTAGTAAAATTCTGCTGCTAATATAACTGAAAGTAACATTACTGCTATGTATCCTTGATCATTTTACTGTGCTACATGTGGAGTTTTTTTTTGAAAATGATTTAACTTGCTGCAAATGATGTCTGAACTGGCCATCTATCACTACACAGTTTGTCTGTGCTGCTTAGGAATTTAACACACAGAGTGACAAGTGTAATTACATGCTTGTGAAACATATGCCATAATTTATGGATATTAAGCAAGTATAAACAAGAGATCAAATCCTAGTGTAAGCAGTCATCCAAGAAATCGTCTTGACATTTATTTCATTAAAATCTTTCTTTCAGTATGACAGTCAGAATACCTGAGTTGCACTCACAGCACATCTGCAGATACTTTCCAATTATTGCATGTTTGCAAAGCAAAGGATCAGATACATGCACTCAGCTAAACATTTAATTTACAGTAACATTTCGCACATGTGGTTATGTAGGTGTTTATCATGCTTATAATTATCCCTTATTATTAATATTATCATCATCATCATCAATATTATTACTATCATTATTAATCTCCCACAGGTGATTAATATACAGGACTTAAATAGCAACAGCCTTTTTCATCTGTTTACACTGTGTGTTAATGTTCACTGCAATTTAAATTAGAAAACTGACTAAAAAAGGCTCAAACCCTAGAGAGCTGGTGGTTTGTTCACTTGAGATCCTGCTAGGAAACGAAGCAGAAAAAGAGGAGTGAGACGTGCTGGGTGAGATGTCCCCAAAAGACTGGTGCTGTATATGGTAGGCGTACTCACAGGTGTGAGCATGGGAGCAGGCTGGGCACTCAGATTCCCAGCTGGGGTCTTCCACACCCTCTGGCTTACTGCAGTGCTTAGAAGACAGTGGGGTTGCTAACATTGTGTAGATTGTAAAATTGATTTTTATTTCCTGTTGTCAGGAAATGTCTTTATCTGCCTTATCCCTCCTGCTAAGTGGTGCTTTATTCCATGAACACTGCCAGGGAACTAGAATAAGCCAATATTTTGAAAAGGAGGGAAAAAGAAGGCGAATCTGGCAATCAGCCCCTGCCAGGGGCAAAATAACATAACTAATGTAAACCAGTATTAAAGTGCAATGAAGTATCTTGAATGCCAGTCCACATGGAGGGATGGAAAATAGGTCTTGCCAAATAAACTTGAATGTCTTTTTAGCAAGACTTTGAGTTGTAAAGATAACAGCATTGACTTCTGTAAATCTCATGCCATTCTGTGAGGTACCTTAAGCATACTTTATTTAATAAAACCATCATAATTATATATTTAATGTTTTCAATTTTATTTCTTTACACTGATAGTTAATTAGGTAGTTTGGGGTTTATCTGGATAAGCTTATGCTCAGGGATGGAAAGGAAAGTCCACAGGGAAAAGTCCTCTGCTAGCTGCTGCTGATATTGCTCTTATGCCAATGCCTGTTTCTCTTAAGGAAATATTTTCTTGCCAGGTTGCCAGTGCTGCTCTACAGCCACTCTGGGCACTTCTTTCCTGATTATGAGCCAAAAACTGAAGGGTTGTTGCAGCCAGTTTTCCTTGAACCTTTTTACTTATCCAATTTGTTTATAAGGTTTTCAAGGAATATCGTGAGACATAAACTGAGCACACTGGTGGGAGCTGAAATCTCTGTATTAGCCAGGTCTCTGATGGCCTTCGAGTGAGATGAGCGATTGGAAGGAAGAAGGAGAGAACATGTGAAAGGCAAGAAAATGAGATTGTGTCAGGGAGGAAACCTACAGAGAAAATTACAGCAAATATACCTGGTCTCTGTTGGTTATGCTATCTTGCATTCCTGTCATCAGCTTAGCAAGAAGATACCAGCTGTATCATTTGAATGTATTGTTTTCCTGTTAGGTCAGTCACCTGAGCTATTTCAAGGTATGCACACTGAGACAAAAGAAATACAATTTGTGGGTCAAGATTATTCATGTTATGTATCTGGCAATATAAAATTCTGTCTCTATAATTAAAACCACAAGTAATTTAGGAAATACTGACTTGCTCCAGAAGTTGTTGATAAAATTTTCCTGTAGCAAGTCTTACCAAAATCACGATGATTTATCATGAGATTAGGAGAACAGCTACTGCTTAGTTTGTGATTTAATCCTAATGATCAGTAGTACATGCAAAGTTGTAAAAGACTAGTTTGGAAGAATATGTGAAAATTAGTCATAGAATCACAGAATATATTCTTGAAATTCAATGGATAGAAAGCAAAATTGTCAGGGCGTGGTACTGTCAGGGCAGCGCTATTGCAGCAGGAGGCTGAGGACAGAAGACACATCTGTTTCAGCCTGCAACCACCATGTGAGCAATACTAACTTACTACTGCAATATTGTGGCCTGCAGGTCCCGAGCCAGAGGACTGTTTAAAAGATTAATTGGCTGGAAAGCATTCGGCACCTGAAATCTATCTCTGCTGCTTGACTTCAGACAGATAAAGTCTCAAGATTCTGCCCACTTGAAATGTCTTTTTGGGCTGGAAACAATGCATTTCCTCAAACAGACAGAAAGTATGCTTGTTTGTAATTTATAATTGTTTGTTAGTCTTGGACAGATGTACTAGGTGTCAGAAGGTTATTTGCCCTGAAATTTTCTATATTTATTCAATGTTTTCAAGAATACAGTTATTCCTGAAAAGGGTATTAACAGCTCATTTGATTATTCATTTCACCAGGGAGGTTTCTGGTACATGCAGGGTGATGGAAAGATAAGAGATTGCAAAAATCATAGTCCCTCTGCAACATTCTTTTGCAAGGGAACGACTGCTATTAATGTGGCTGTCTTAGCCCATTCCCTGTAAGATAATAATATCAGCCCTTTTCCAGTACCATGAACCTTATTGGAACAAACAAAATTTGCTTTGGGAATCCCTAGCTTTAACAGGGCCTACTCATTATTCCTTAGCTGTTCTCCTAAAAGCTATTGGGTTTTAAAGTACTTTGCATCACTCTGCAACTGGCTGCAGAGCAATCGAGCATGGTGTAATTTGCCACCAGGCTCATTACTTTTTTGGCTCTTCGAGATCTTTCTCAGCTATACCTGTGGTATGCCTCAGTAATACTTTTAAGAAGTCCAACATGTGAGTCCTGGATTCATCTGTATGTGCCACAGTTTGGGTCTCACTGCGACCAAGAGCATGACAGTGATCCAGTGATTGTGCTCAGAACATTGTCCTGTATTTCAGAAGACTCAGGGGCACTGGTGTATGATAGGCTTTTAAATCTCTTTTGTTCAGATAAAACAATGTTTACCCTTCTTGGTAATAAACATTGAGGCTATTAGGTAAAGAGGAGATTGGACACAGACAAGCATTCCTGTGTGCTGGGGGACCTGCTTTTGCTCTTGTGCACAACTTGACAGTAAAAAATTTCCAGACCTGCTGTTTCAGACATGCAGTTCATTTTTTTTTTCCTTTCCAGTTCAAAAAGTAAAGCATTTAGGAATTAAATTTGGAGAAAAAAATCAAATACATACTGCAGTATCCGTTCAAATTCGCTCTTTCACTGTTTACTAAGGAAGCACAAAACACTGTTCTAACTTTTCTCATAAGCCAAGGAAACACATACATCTTTATTATCTCTGTACCAACCTTTCCTATATCTGATCTTCTGTATGGCTTTTAATGTTTGCTTGCTTCATAGGACCCATTTGAATAGTTTGAGTAGCAGAACCTCACATGTGATTTATTTCTTTAAGTTTTAAAAATGAACCAAACAAGTACTGTCTGTTTAGTTTGCTCATGGAAATTTATACATGAATGGAAAAGAGAAATTTCAATGTATGTGACTAATAAATTAGCAGTCTGTGGTCCAGAGAGAAATGGAAAATTGCAGCATTAAATCAATTTTATGTGATAACATAACAAAACAACAGATTGTTTGGGGTACTTGAGGTAACCACCTTTCCCTGATGATATATGATTTTCAGTAGCACTGAGCAACACATTCTTCATCAAGTTTATAGTGAAAATTTCTGACAGTGGCAGGTGAGGAATTAGTTTTGAGGATGATGTCCTTCTGGTGGCTCATGCTGAGAATGATATTATTTATATTAACTGGCAAAATAGCCTGGCAGCACACAGGCAATTACCTCAATTTTATGTTTAGTGCTCTTCTCATAAATCTGTGTAATGATGGCATCTCTGTTATGAGCTTACATTAACTTACTGGTTACAGTAATTCTATTGAAACAAGTAAATGTCCACTCTGTGATGAAGCTAGTACAATTATGGTATTCCAAATAAATAATGTCTTGAGCTATATATATATGAAAAGAACAGATCAGGGCTTTATGAAAGGAAACATTAATTGCACAATTAGGTAGAGCTTTGGTAGTGATTTTCCTTGTGTGAATTTTGTTCCCTGTAAGGATTTTTTTCTCAAGAAGGCAAAGTGTTAATTGTTAATTTCTTTTTTGTCTGCATCCTGTCCTCCAAAATGGTGTTTAAAGTCATTAATGGAGGTGAAGCAAAATATGGTACCTTGGTGTTACCAAAACCCCTTTATTCCCCATAATAGCTTAGTCTGAGATGATTGTTGAGATGCAATGACCACTGCCAAAGAAAGACATCTGGTTTGTCCCAATATGCTACGTAAGAGGACCTGCAGATGTTTTGTGGGTGATTTGTGTTTGGTATGGAGCTGGAATTTATGAGAGTTGGTATCCAAAGTGTTAGACCAAGTAGTTACTGGACTCACAATCCAAGTAAAATTAACTTTGTACTTTGTCAGCTAATACATTGTGCTTTTCTTACAATATATTGAAATAGTTCCTTGGGCATCATGGCAAGATGGGAAATGGTTATCCTTGTATCCTTTCAAATATTCCCATATGAGTTAATAGAGAGGAACTTTAGCTTCAGGTGTCTTAGGGGAAAAGTTAAGTTCCAAAAATATTTTCTTCTTCCATGAACATGAGAAATTTATCTCAGTGTGCTGACCTTGGCTGCGCACACTTAAAGCAGATCCATTAAAGTAAAATTAACTTATGAATTGCCCAATCTGATAGACTACCTGACCTGCTAAGTACCTGCAAAAAATTCATTCAGGTATTTTTTGTCCAGAGTGCTTTATTATCTGGTGGTGAGTGCTTCATTATCTGATAATAACTGCTTGGGCTGAGCTGTCAAAAGATTTTAACAGAAAACATTAGAAAAATTCAGAAATCATCAATTGCAGGCATTTGACCTACAATTCAAATTTGGCCAAAGCCATTGCAAAACGAAGCAATGAAGTCAGATTTGCCACAGGCAGGGAATGAGGCAGACTACTAGAAGACTCTCTGCCTAGATTTAAAAACAGTGGTGATCATTTACTTGTGAGCTCTTCTGAACAGATGGTTTCTAGGCTCTTCAGACAAATTTTCAAGTGTGGCATTTCAGCAATATTGCAGTTCATGGGTTAATATCAATGGGAAAGGTTTGGAGTCACACCCTTTTAATACACAAATCAATTTTTTCCTTGCCAATATCCTCAGGTACCTTTCTGGTTTCACTGCTCAGTAACAGCCCTGTTAGGATGAGCTTCTGGCTTGATGCAGGGCATTTGGTGTGGCTGGGAATGCTCTGTCATCACCATTGGTTATGCTAAAGGGTTTCGCAGCTCTGAAGGTAGAGTGGAAGCCTCAGGTAGTCAAACACGTGGAAGGAGTTTGAAAGTTTTTGCTTTCATCTTCTCTCAGCCTTATAGTTCTCATGATAGCTTTGGGAAAGGTACAAACCAAAGATGCTGCCCTCTTTTAGAGGAATGGGTACTAATAGGGATTTTGGCTATAACATGGGGCCAGGACTGAAATTCTAGCTGTTATCATTCACTTTCTGGGTGGCAGCTGGCAGGTGAGTGAATATCACAGGACCAAGCTGAAGGATATGGTCTGTGTTTTCTGGGTGAGGTAGCTTCAAACATGGAGAGGGGTGAGAGAAGATGGTGACATTGGTGTAGCAGTAAAGAAAAAGGAACAACTTTAAATCCACAGATCTTAGAAAAAACAGAGGATAATTTCTGGGTCCCTCCTGTTTAATAGTAACAACAACAACAACAACAACAACAATAATAATAGTAATAATATGGCTGCAATTTCAATGGGAGAAGTGTCACTGTGTCAAGTTACATAGCTTAGAAATTAAAGTTGCTGCTGTCTTTGACATGAATAAAGCTTTTTCCTTAAAGGGTACCCTTTTGAAAATAGATTTTATCTCTGCAAAAGTAGAAAAGCAGATTTAATATCCTACAGCATTCAGAGACACTGTGAGGTTATTACAGTAACTTGTTTATCATTTCATCGAGAAATGTTATTCACTGAACTGTCTGGGCCTCTTCTTGTCAAAGGAATTTGTCTCTGAAATAGAAGCACAATGGAACTCTGCAAGCTCTGCTTTATGCAATGTCTGGTTCTTCTCTGATTTTATTTCTGGTATGCTTTTCTCCCTAATCAAATGAAAAAGTCTTCCTACCCTAGGAGATCTTTTTCCCTGAAAGATCACTTGATAACCTTAAGCCTTCCATGTTAGTCAAACGACTGGTTTGCACCTGTATTACTGCATGCAGTTTGAAAAGTTACTGCATTTTCTAATGTTGACGTGCCTAGAGTCTGCTGGTCTCACAGATGAAGTTGTTTTTGAACTTTTTTTGCTTTTTTTGACAATCATGTTTTCTGGGAAACACCAGTACAAAGGCAAAATAAAGGGAAAGGTAGATTGTAGGCAAGTGTTCTTTGACTTAAGATACTGTACAAATAAGACAGGAGTAATGTATGTGTTACTAAATTCCTGTAAAACCGTGACATTGGAGCTATATTAAATTGCATTAGCATCATTATTACCTTCACCCTTGCCAACATGTCTGTGATTGCTGCAACACAAAAGCCCAGACTGGAGACAGACAGTACTAAGAAACAATAAGTAAAAGGTGAAATAAAAAGAGAGTATTATCTGGAGTCGTGGTTGCCAGGCTGGAGAAGGGAATGCTTTTGAACTGAGGATGGCATTGAAAGATAAGCAGGTGAACCTTCACACATGAAAAGTAGAGCAAGAAATGTATTCCTTCCAAATAGCATAATTGCTTCCAATTTTCAAATCTGTGAGATCCTAAAAAATGAGCTGAAGTGGAAAAAGTAGAGAATTGGAAGGGGTAACTATGCAGTCTGACTGTCAGAAATGACTCAGAGTTATACAAGGTTTTCCAGAAGAAACTAAGATAACTTGAAAAATAGATTAGAGACAAAGGGAGCTAAAAAATAAATAACATATGTATAAAATTAAACGTGACCTAAAAAGACTCAAGGAATTGAAGTGCTTTCATAATATTGCCTTTAGCAAGAAATGGAAAGAAAAGGAAGGCTTGGCAATTAGAAGACATTTGAAATCATGTAACAACAGCTAGTGATAAAAAACCAGATTTGGGAATACCTGGAAGATACAGAGACAAATAAATCATTACAGATGATGCTTAATCACTGAGACTCTCTAAATATCTGACTACTTACAAAGACCAGTAACAACAGGGATGGCACCAGAGACTCAGGAAAAGAAAAGGCATTGCCCAATATCAGGACAGAAAAAAAAAGGGATGAGTGACAATAGCAGCTACTATCCAGTATGGGTAGCAAATAGATAAAGTGTGCTGTGTGATAAAGCTGTAGAAAAGAACAGAGTGATTTCATCGTGCTCTCGTGAAAGGATCACAACACGAAGGATAGAGACAGCAGTTTATGTCAAAATTTGTGTGATCTTTCACCTATATTTTTCTTACTATGTGAACAAGTTAGAACAACATTTCTAAGGCGAACAACAGAAATTATTGTGGTCTGGAGAAATCATTGTTAGGAAAGATTTAAAGAGCTAAAGTACTACAGCAGTTATACAGTGACTGAGAGAAGAAAATGAAGCAAAAAATGACGACTTGGAAAATTTGAACGCTGAGATGAAAGAGGAACAGAGGTATGTCACCTTATAGGAGCTTATAAGGTCATAGAACATTACCATGAGTCTTTGTCCTGGCTGAGAACCAGATAAGGAAATTCCATAAATCTCAACCATCCCTACTTTAAGTAGGTCAGATCTGTCAACACTTAGTTCAGCTTAACCAGTAAATAATATCATAGACCTCTGGAAATCAGGATTAAGCATAAATCCTGATGGTGAATGAAACTGGATGATCTTGTTACTCATAAAATATGTACAAAATTGGTTTGGACTATTTTGTCTCTGTTTTTCAACCTTTTTATTTTTATCTTTGTGCTCTGTGCCAGTAGCTCACACCTATGCTGCACAGTATGGTGCCCTGGATGGCCAATACCTGGCCCAGGTTGTTCCCAAGTTGAGACTGAACCACAGCTGGTAGCTGTTGAATGAAGCCAAAATTGTGCCACAGGACTTGCTGTTGTTTCTACCATGTAGATGATTGTATACCAGGACAAATCTATCCTTAGCCTTGTTATGTTTGCTCCAAAAGCTACCAAAAGATTTTAAGTAAGAGGAGCTGATATAATAGCATCCAGACTTTGGATGGTGCTTGAACACCCTTTGTGTCATGTAACTGCTAGACTCTTGGGGAACAAAAGGAAGGAATTTGTGGGTGTCTCTGAGTGAAAGAAGTGATATGTGTGATGAGGTCAGACAGAAACACATACAGACAGGGTTCATGTTCCCAGCTTTTAGAAAGCTGCTGGGAAATCCATATGCACTCCTAAAAGGGAGACGCTTTCTATCTCGTTCCTACTGAGTCTCTCAGTGAAGACTGTTGTATCTCTGCTGCGCAGCAGATCTGAAATTACCAGCTTAAATGCCTAAAAACGATTTAATGGCCTGTAAAGTTTAAGAGATCTTGTAATGACAGCTTCACAAAGGCAATTGTTGATCTTGGCAGAACTACAGCCTGATACAATGAAATTAGGTATTAGTAAGCTTTTTTTATAATGTCTCATGAAATCCTGACTTTCATGCTTATTTGAATAGTCTTTTATAGTCATACTATACTATGAGTAATAAATATAGGTAAACAATAATAAAAACAACAACAATATAATAAGTGATAATAAATATATAAAATAGTTTTAAATAAATCACAAATGTATTTGAAAACTAATAAAATATAGAAAGAAATACAATACATACACTTTTTATAATTATACATGATAAATTAGGGGTAATTTTCTAGCAGAAGGCCAGAGATATTATGAAAAAGAGCGTGGAAATGAGGAAAATTAGGCTTCTTTCCCTAGTTTCCAAAATTTAATAGATTCCAATAGGGAAATATACTGGTATTCTTTGTGATGCAAAACAAAAGAATTACAAGATTAAATATCCTTGAAGACACAAGATTGGAAGAGAAAGCAAATCTGATGAGTGATTGCGGTGTTGGAAAAGAGCAAAAGCAGCCTGAACAACTTGAGACTGAAGAGCATCAAATAGCTCAGGGGAGGAGGATGTCTCCTTTTCTGGTCCTGTTTCAGCAGTGTGGCTGGCAGCCTTTCCAGGCATGCTGTCTTCACAAGAGACTTGCCCACACGGAAGCCCCAGTTAGGAAACAGGAGAAATCAAAGAAACAGAAGGCTGATCAACTTGAAATGAAATTCTACTGGAGTTTATAGGCCTGAATAGTGTGTGTCAAAAAAGTCAATCATTGCAGACTATATTGAAATTGGTTGGATGCAGCAGTAATTCCAAGGGCTGTGACTGAGTCCGTGTGATAGGATGAGATTTTGGCCCTTCTTTATCCACAGGGAAGATAAGATTCCATGAACTATATATTTGCAGAAAAATGATTCTGAATGATTTAGGATGGTCTTAGAGTTTATGACAAGTAGTTAAATGAAATAAAGTAAATAATCATTGACCTTGGCTATCTTTTTCTGTGTCTGCAATATTTTCTGAGACCAACTGGCCTTCTGAGGAAGGAATATGTCATACCTCACATGACATCTAACCTGGACTGAACAAAGTGGCAGAAAAATGCCCTTTTAAGAGATAATCCTGTCCTGACAGATGGATGGACTAGAGAGATAGTAAGAGTAATACTTTTATTGATATATGATCTGCTTATAACAGATAATAGCTCTTTTTGTTTTTAATTTATCCAAGTCTTACAGTTCAATATAATATGGCTCTTGAAGTAGCAGAGGATTGCCCAGGCTATCCTGAGGACAGAATTAGGCCCTCTTATTCTATCCTGCTTCTTTTGTTCAGTTTAGGCACCTGTCTCAGTGTTTACAGTGCTTAAATTCAATCATATTCAGGCGTGTACTTCTCAACCTGGACATAAGAATTGTCTGAAAGCACTAGATCCAGAAGCGATCAATTCTGAATCAATTTTAAGAAATAAAAATGCATTCAAATATTTGGCAGTGGGCTAAATCAGTGTTTCAACGAACCCCAAATTTCTTTTAAAATGTTTCAGTATCTGAAAACAGCATGACATGGGCTAATTTATTTGCAATTTTTAAGTTTTTAAACTGCATCTGATATTTGTTCATTGTCAGTCTCCTGGAAAAGTTATGTAGGTTTAATGATCCAGCAAACAGAGCTGTGGTTGAAACATGAATTCTGGAAGACTCTTAGAGTTGATCAGCTTTGCTCTGAGGTTGTTCACCTTGCTAGTAAAGCTTTTATTGGAAATAAATATGTATTATATACTTGAGATAAAAGAAAGAAATTAGGCAGTACAGTTCTGAGTATTTGCAGATGCAAAATTACATGAATTGCATTAATTTTTTCTTTCTTTTTTCTTTTTTTAATGGAAATTTGCTTGAATTGTTGGACGAATGTCACAGCAGAGAGGATCTAAATTTATATGGTCTTAAGAAGTTAAATCTTAAGAAGTTAATTCTTAAGCAGCTAATGTCTAAGCTTTTTAAGTTTCCTAATCAGAGTGGCTGTAGACTGTATATAATGAAAAAAAAGCTGAAGGAAAATGTGAATAAAAACCTTTCTATTGATCACAACAAATTCCAGTACAAGAGGGAAGAAATCCTAGTTCTCAATTGTTTGAGGAGTCTTCCCCAGCAGTTTACATGGCTTTTCGCTCATAATCTGTGATACTTTTAAAAGAAATACTCAGATGACGTTTGGGCATTGAGTTCTAAAATCTCACTCTAGTGTCCCCTTCAAGTGTTTTCTGCATAAACTTTTCAAATCAATGTCGTGTCTTGGGTTTCTTTGGCATTGCCATCGTAGACAAACCATGGATTGTCTTCAACTAAGACTTCTGTCCAGCTAAACAAAGTAGCTCATTTTGAGGTGCCTGTGAGGGAACTTAGAAATGTAAAGGCAAGTGATACTATCTCTAAGCAGATAACCTGAACCAGGGACCTCAGCTAAGCTCTTCTACGCTAAGTAACGTAGCAGCTACTTGTGAGAGTGTGTGGGTGATGTACCCAGAGTATCCACATCCACAGGGTGTGGAATGGACTCAGCACTGCTGCAAGAGGAGCACTGCCAGTTAAAAGGTGCCAGACTGCTCTGAAAATTGGCTCATCTTTTGAAGTTTTAAGACAATCTGATGAGAACTCCTTTGGAGTCCTTATGATATATATTTAGAACAATACAAAATATCTTTGTGTGTAACAGCATCTGCTTGTGATGTACAGTATTTAAGAAAATCCACTTAAAATGAGGGGCAAACCGTCTGGCCTGATGAACCTGCTAAAGCCTGTCTTTGCTGCAATATGTTCAGAAAGGGAGCGTTACCTGAGATAAACCCGGGCAGCCGGTGCTGGAGCAGCTGCGAGGGCTTTGGCTGTGCCACCCGCACACCTCCAGCCGTGGCCCGTCTCAGCCATACCAGCACACATCCCCTCATTAAAGCCCCATCTTGCCTTTGCTGTTCCAGATGAAATTCTTGTTTCCCTAGGAGATTTTCCTGATGAAATGCTCGGGGTCCTGCTGATGTGTGCAGTTCTGTTCTGCTGAGTCTTCCCTAGCACAAGCATCTCACACGGTTTTAAAGCAGAAGGCACTCTATTTTACCACAAGGCAAAGATTTAACACTACTTTGCAAAGAAAATCCCAGAGCAAAACTTACATGATGTGAATGGGATCACAGTCATAATCTTATGGGTGTTTTAAGCTGCTGTTAATATTTACTATAAGAAACATGCCCATACAGGATCAGACAACAAAAAAAGGTAGATATTTATAATTACCTATAAACTTGCAGAAAATATTTCAAAAATAGCTGTATTTATATTTAAAAATTGACTCTATTTGGGAACAAAGATAAAATATACTGTTTCCAAAAATGATCTGTGTGTGTATCTGCTGTGGGTAACATTTAAAAAAGAGGCACTGCTCCCATTTTTGGAAGACACATGCTTATGTTTTAGCATGACCCCCTTAAATTTAAAATAGTTGTTCATTCACTTCTTAATTTCATGACAATTAGGGGAAATAATTTAAATTTTAAAAACTGCATTGATGTTTATAAAAATGCTAGTGGTTTCACAACCATTCCATAACATCTTCTCCAGTATCAATATTCCAAAACCCCAGATACTGGATCCCATCTTAAAGTGCTTGATTACTATTTTTATGCACTGCAATCAATAGGAGTGTTGCTTGCACTTAGGATTTTGTTGGCATAGCCAGACTATAGCATATTTATTACTGAGAATGACTGAAGAAACCATCTAAGTTGTTTAGCTGTAAAATTAAGAAGTGCTTTCCAAAATGCAAAAAGCTTATCATTCTCTAATGAAATTAATAGTACAATATAGTAATTGTTATATTTCAGGATATACTTGGAAAAAAAGATTATTCATTTGTTGTAGGCAAAATAATATTCATAGATTTTATCTGATTCTGTCATTCTGTGTTAGCCTTTTTAAGTGTTCTTTCAAAAAGTAATTGCATTCACAGAAATTGTGATTCAATTTAAGTATGTCACATTTTAGAACATACTTTAGACAAAAAGCAAACCATAGGCCGATATAAAGTGCTTTCCAAAGTGTAAAAAGCTTATGAAAGCTCTAATGAAATTAATCATACGATATAGTAATTGTTATAGTTCACGATATACTTGGAAAAAAAGATTATTCATTTGTTGTAGGCAAAATAATATTCATAAATTTTATCTGATTCTGTCATTCTGTGTTTGTTAGCCTTTTTAAAAGTGTTCTTTCAAAAGGTAATTGCATGCACAGAAATTGTGATTCAATTTAAGTATGTCACATTTTAGAACATACTTTAGACAAAAAACAAACCATAGGCCGATACCTCACATCTCTAATTGGTGCAGTATATGAAGTTTAATACTTTGGTACTTGGGCTTAGATTAAAATGTACAGGTTCTGGTTTAGTTAATAAAACTAAATAGGTAGTAAGAAAGCCTTTTTAAGTGTTCTTTCAAAAAGTAATTGCATTCACAGAAATTGTGATTCAATTTAAGTATGTCACATTTTAGAACATACTTTAGACAAAAAGCAAACCATAGGCCGATATCTCACATCTCTAATTGGTGCAGTATATGAAGTTTAATACTTTGGTACTTGGGCTTAGATTAAAATGGACAGGTTTTGGTTTAGTTAATAAAACTAAATAGGTAGTAAGAACAACTTAAGCTTACAAGTGGTGTGAACACAGAAGCCAGTTGTGCAACACAAAAAGCATCTTTGACATAAAAAAGTAACTGCTTATGTGAATAAGCCTTAAGACTGGAGAGTAAAGATCTTACCCTTCCTTTTAGCAGGGAGTTCTCCATGCTGTTTCTATCTCCTTTAAAAATTCAATAAAGCCACCCAATGGGTTGGAAAGACCATAACCTCTACTCTGTCTTGCTTAATTTGACTCCTTTCTAACACAGGCAGCTTCCTAGATGATCCATTATCTGTGTTTGCTCTGTTTTGGCTAGGATTATCTTTTTTTTCTTTTATCCCCCCTTCTTGTAAAATGTTTTTGCTCAGCTGCCATTTCTATTCTTTGCTTAAAATAGTGATAAAAATTTGTAATTACAGTGATGGAATGAAGCTAAAAAGTAATGAAATGAAAGTATTGGTTCCCAAGAAAATTGGTGGGCTAAACCAGCCTCTAAGCAGGAGTCTTTAAAATTTCCCATGGATAAAATGAATGTATGTTGCTAAACTCACTCTTGGGTACAGATTCCCTGGAAGTTTTTCTAGGTGCAGGAGTGGTGCTTAGAACAACTGGAGACATAAAAAGGTGGGTGGGAGCCCCACTTTCTGCACTGACACCTAGAGATGCACTCAGCTGCAGTGGGACCTGTTCAGGTGGGCTGTGAGAGAAGTGAGAGGTTCAGATCATTCTTCTCCTTTGCTGTGTCTACAGAAGAGTTGTGACTTTTAACAAGAAACCAACATAAGGGTCCCTCTTGCTAAAGTGTCTGTCAAATGATGAGCAACCACGACGTCAACAGATGCTTGGTGAAGATAGTAGAGCTCGTATTAAAGATTGGTTGAAGCCTTCTGGTGTATGAGATGGTGGTCAGTGGTGTGCTGTGCTGTGTGTTTGTACCAGTCCTTGCTAACACAAAGGCAGAGCTTGCACGTGGGCACGCTGTGCGACAGAAGGCAGTGTCCTTTCTGAACCCACTCATGTGGCATATGGACAGAGTGTGAATATGCCCTCAGCAGAGAGAAGTAGTTGTATTTCTCTCTTCCTGTAGCAAAACAATTCCCTCTTCTCACCCCAGCATCCCAGGCACCAGCAAAGCATTTGGCCTTCGCATGTGTGTGGACTGCAGGAGGCCTGCGTGGTTGTTCCCAGTACAAGGACCACTGTTAGACTGGCTGTGTTGCTTGAGTTTGTTCTTCAAATCCATCTGTAGGGCTGTCTAGAAAAAAAAAGCATTCTCAGATACAGATATAATAATGCATTGCTGTGTTTAAATGATATGTTTAAACTGCTGTTGATGGAGGTGATTAGGTGCTAAAAAGGAGCTTCAATCCTGACACTGAATTAAGAAAGGTAGTACATTTCATGGGTATATGTTCATACATGTTGAATTTGAGCTAGAGAAAACTCTGATAAGGGGAGAAAAGCTACATCTAGATTTCTCTGTCCTGAAACTATGAAAGACAGGACCATACTATTCTCCATTTATATCAATATCGACACAATTAGCATCCTTTAAGATTTTTCAATGTACATATGGGATAGTGGATTATTGTCCCTATATACTCTGCTTAAATTCGGATGCTTTAAAAATGCCATTTTGGCCACCAGAGGGCAATGATTTCTTCTATTCCTCAACACCAGACGTAATCTATTTCGATTGAGAGTCAAATGTTAATATAACTCCCTGACATTTTTGAGCTTTGTAGTATGTGCACTTTCACCTCTAAGTTCAAAACTGGCTGCTGTTTGTAGTGACTCAGAATTCTTCAATTGTGATAGCTAATTAGTGTATGTGAAGTAACTATGGTCTTCTCAGTTAATTTTTTTAGATGTCTACAACACAGAATTGATAGTTGGCCACTGTTCTGGCAGGTCATTTAAGATCAAATGAAAACATTTATGGGAAAAGTAGGCAAAATATAACATTAAAAACAGCAACTCAAAACTCAAGGATTAAAAGTTTGTGTGTGTGTTCCTTGAGTCTCCTTTATCCCTAGGACTTATATCTATCTATCTATCTATCTATCTACCTATCTATCTACAAACGTCTAAGTTCTTTGTCTTTAGACTGAATAGATACAATTTTTACTAAAAAACATAGTAAAATTATTTTCATTTTTGATGTCTTAATGTGAATTAATTTGGATAAGATTTATCCCTATTATGCTGCCCATTGAGTTATTTTTTCTGACTGGATTTTGAGACATTATCATAACTTAAGATTAAAAGAGTAAGTTAGAAGTTATTAATAAAAAACTACTGAGCGGTATTATCTCTGTCTTGTAAACAAATTTCATGCCAAAATGAAGATTTAGTAGACAAGCTGCCTGAAGGCTTCTGAATTTTTTGCTACAAAGCTCACAGAGATACCACTGAATAGCTGGGGTTAGCAGACTTGCAGCCTTTTCAGGTTTTTTAATTATTTTGGGTGAAGACAGCCTTAGAGCATGCATGACTGATGGATCCATCTTGACCAATATTTATTCTTCTTGGCCTGTTTTGCAGAGTTTCTGGGTGGTCAGCTGTCCCATTGTGTTGACCAGGATTCCACAAATCAGACCCCTTGTCTGAAGTGGAGCACATATATGGATGTCCTTTGATACAGATCCTTAGTATTTTGTTGGAATTATGATCTTGAGATACGTGGAATAGATATAAATAGGACCAGTATGCCCCTGCTGTTTGTATTTGCACCGTCTACTAGGACCTCTAGACAGAGGAATGTGTCTAGCTTTAGAAAGCTTTAGCATCTGTTTCAGAGCAGATGCTCAGCATCATGTGCTACCCAAATTAGCTGGCCACCAGCCTCAACCTTGCTGGAGTCAGGTCCTGTCCTAATATATGAGAGAACAATCCTTTGCAAGAGGAACTCTTGCTGAGTGACCTGTGGATTTATTAATTACAAATCAAGCTGAGCTGTCACATGAACCTTCTGTTCCTGAGTTCAAAGCCATAAAAGTTTTCACTTAAGAAGTACTGATTGCAGCTAACATGCTTTGTGAGGTCCTTCATTGGTATTATTCCTAAACACATCAGTGATACCAAAAGAGGTTTGGAAGAGTATTTGTTGTATAGAAGCATAAAAGATTGCTAAAAAAAGAGAAGAGAGTAAGCATTTACACTATTACTGATTTTGAGACTTACCAAACAGCGTAGTTTGTAGCTGACATGTCAGGTTTGGAGTCTTTAGCCCTCTTTGTTAGCTCTTTTGTTACCTTGAGACTCAAGTCTGTACAAGACTGATTGGGTCATCCCAGCCAGACTTTGTGCCCAGTCTCAGGGCACATTGAAATAATTTTATGCAGAGGGACTCATAAATTTTCCCCCTAGCACTAGCCCTGCTCCTGCAGCAGAAAGCTAAGGAAGGAGTAATGAACACTTTGCAAAGATTTTGAAGGGAAATCCCCAAATGTTGGGAAATTTCTTCCAGGAATGTAGCTGTTTTCCTGCTTCCAGGTCCATCCCCTGATGCTGGGAGTACTAAACACCAGTGCCCTGGTAAGAGTCTGCTGCAAAGCAGACAGGCAGAGAACAGAGAGAACTGTAGGCAGCAGAAATTATGACAAATTCACTTGTGAAATATCCCAGTTTGTTTCACTCTTTCCTGGGGATGGGACCTGATGGGATTACAAGCATGAAAGATGGAGCAACACAAGTCTGTTCTTAACCTAGTCAGAGCTGTCCACACATTTTCTTCATCTTTAGTGGTTGCCAAACCTCTGGCATGGTTGTCAAGCATTGGAAGAGGCTGACCAGGGAAGTGGTTGAGTCACCATCCCTGGAGTTATTTAGAAGATGTGTAGATGTTGTGCTTAGGGATATGGTTTTAGTGCTGGACGTGGCAGTGCTGGGTTAGCAATTGGAATTGGTGATCTTACAGGTCTTTTCCAACATAAATAATTCTATGATTCTATGGGACAAAGCCATTTCAGCACATTAGAGTGTGGTCCTTTGGGCAATGGGGAGTGCCAGTTTAATGAAGCAAAAGGAGCCACCGCAAAGGCAACTTGATTTTAATTGGGAGGAGTTGGATGATGCTGCATTTGTTTTTGTGTATTTTTTCACCGGTGGTAATGTCAAGCAAAATGAATATGGGTTTCCAGGAGCAAGAGCTATCTTCCTCAGCTGCACCCTACTAACCAGCCTACTGAGTCCCCTTCTCTTTGTCAGTGCCCTGGTGCTGGGTGGCAAGGGCACTCCCCTTCATGTACGAGGTGTGTTTAAACCTAGTCACACTGACTGCACTTGAGTTCAGCAGGTGCTAGGAATGGCCTAAATTGGTCATTCTGGGGGTGGGCTTACATCCTGTAACAAAAAAGGAGCAGATTAAAATACACTAGTGTAAAGAAGTAGATTCAGGATATTAACTGTGCATTAGTATTCTAGATGCTTAATTTTAAAAGTTTAAAGCTTTTCTTTAAAACTAAAAACACAGAAACCCTCATGCATTCCTGGAATTTTTCCTATCATTTTAATGATAAAAAAATGAACTAAAATCTGAACTAAAATCTGTTTGCAGGAACTGCAACAACTTGGTGATGCCAAGAAGCCATGGCATATTGATGTTATCCCCACTATATTTTTGGTATATAGGCATGAGAATTGTAACTTTTTCAGTCTTGTGAGAAAGAGCTTTGCTATGTCTACAAGTTAGCCTTTGTTAAGGATAAAATGCCAGTTTTTATTTGTTTTGAATATAAGAAATGAATGAAAGAGCAATTCTATAAGCGATTTTATGAATGTTTTTCCAGTATTATATAAAAACTTGCAATTTCCTAATAGGATATTATGCGTTATGTTTATGCAATACATATGGAATAGACTCTTTAATAAATTGCTTTTGATCACATGATTACTATGGTCTAATGTTCAAAGTGGGAAAAAGGTTTCTCAAGTGAGGTAAGCCCTATTCCTTTTTGAAAGAATCAAAGAATCTCATTAGTTTATGAGTCATACCGTTGACTACATCTAATTAGATATCTGGTTTGAGTGAGCACCACAGTCTGAAACTGACTGTAATTTTTTTGATTGACAAATGATTCACTTGTTACAAAATAATAATAAAAAACTCCACAAAGATAAAATGGGATAAAATGAGTACTATATCAACATTTGGGTACTAGCAACTACTCCTTGCCTGGAATTTTATGATGATAATTTCCTTTTTTCTTTGAAAATTATAACTAGTTGAATCAAATTTTTTAATGCAAGCGTAAAGTTTTACTAAAACTCTAATCTGGAAAGTTTTCCAGATCTATTAAGCAGTTTCAGTGCTTACAAACACATATTACTCTCAGATAGCCCCCCAGTCCCAACTGAATATTTTTTGTCTCCTAGATAGACATTTAAATTTTGATTTTGCACCTTTTAGAAACATTGCTTATGTTAAATATAGATTTGTTTTATTTTTGGTGGAAAAGCTGGGCATATTGTGTTTCCATCCTCATGGAGAACAGAAAATATTTTTAAATCTTGAAATTATTGTTGGGGTAGAGAGACCTTTTCCCACCTAGCTCTGATAGCACCTAGTTATAAACTATTTGAATAAGCATGTGTCTGAAAATTATGTATTCATTGTCTTGTATTGCAAAGTGCCCTCCTTGGGTTTTTTTTGTAATTACCTTCAAGTGTCATCAATGATACTTCTATTTGTAAAGATCTCTGTGTATATAATTTCTTCCTTGCATTTATGCACTGACAACAGAAAAGAATGGCATAATATATACAGAAAAGCAAATAGACAATGGCCATGTAAGAATAACATACTTTGGAGTGGCATTAGGAAATATGAGTGTTGTGAAGGCTGATGTTACCAATCAAAGTTCCTTCCATTATGACAAGAAATGCTGTTTTCCCAAACAAGGTCTTTAGAGATAATAACAAACTTTTAAATGATAGTTATGTTCTTATGGAAGACATCCTTCAAATGCCAAAGAAAATTTTAGACAAGCAGAAAAATACTTAAAGGATTATCCATGCAGGTTGGAGGGCTGGATTGCTGTTGGAAATATAAGGTGATTTGTACATTTCCATTCTGGCAGGATTTGGGAAACAGGATCTGGCCTCAGGTCTAAACTATGATGTGACCAGAGATACCAGGCTGTCAGCATGTATTAACATTTTCAATATTAAGCGCAGAAATTTCCACGTATCAAATATATTCAGACTGATCATTAAACAGATATACAAGCACTTTAGGTAGAAAAGTTGTGAAAAAGCCTAATCTTTTGTAAAGTTGTACTCCTTTCCCCACCCTTCCTTTTACTGCAATGCTAAAAAGCTAGTGTTGCAAAGCTCTTTATATCATAGTGACCACTGTGAAGAGATAAGGAATCTGAAATAGTGAAAGTTTATCCTATAGCTAGAAAGTTGTCAGTTTTCTAGCCCTTAAGGGTTTGATACAAAAAGCAGGGCTACTAATTTTACTTATGGCAGTATGCATGGAAGATGCTAATTCTATTTAAAAAATGACATTTTCTGAATATCTGTACAGCATGCTTATCTGTCTGTGTGCTCTGATCTCCTTATTCTACACTCTAGTAAATATGGTCACTTCCTACTTTTTGCTTTTTCACTCTTAGGTAGCACTCACAGGGACTGAAAGTGCTGTCCTCAAGAGATGTAGCTGCAGCAAGAGGATAGTGAGAGATTAAATAGATTAGTGAGGAAGAGGGGAACTACAGTAGTCTTGTTCGTTGTGAGCATGTGATTTAAGATTTCTGGGGCACAAGAATTTCTGAACCGATATATTTTTATCACATAACACAATGACTGTGACAAACAAGAGCAAATTTCAGTACTAGAGTAATTTCAGGATTTTTCAGATAACTATATACTCCTCAGAAGGAGCTGTCTCTCAGGCAGGCAGAGCTCAGAGTTACATGTATATTACTCCACATTTGTAATCACATATGCAAATCCTTACAGTAAGATTGGTTGATGAGGGGTAATTTGCATAACTCCAGTATGATTATTTCTCAGTAACTATCACACATAAATCCCTTAGTTCTGACAGTTATTTGTCACTATTACCTAATCAGAGTATAAATATTTGTAATAACTGTGATTATGGAAATCTCTGGCTTTATAATCATTGGGATACAGGCAGTAATTGGTTCCAGTTTTTATTTTAATTTTCATAGAAACAGTGAGCTCATCCCACTGCTTGGGCTGCACCTTGCTGTGATGAAAACCTGGCTTTGGGCACTCAGAGAGGGAGCACAGGTTTTGTCAAGACAGTCATCACCTTTCAGAAGCATTTTACCAAAAGCATTTTGCCAGAGGCATTCTGCTTTGCAGGAGATTTGTCTAGGGAGGCATTCCCTGGAAGCAGTTCCCTTGCAGGGACTTGTCTGTAGAACTGTTCCCCTGAGGCTTTTTCCCAAGCAGAAAGAATTATTTATGTCATGATTCAAATGTTTTAACAACTTACTACTTTTTGTATTTTTTAATATATATTTTTCTATATGTCAATATAAAACAGAATAGCTGTGGTCTTAAACTGATGGATGTAATATGTGTCACAAACAGGTTTCTCCAAATACCTTTTCAACAGCGATATGCTAGCTACAAAAATGGCCACTTCAGCTTCCCACTTCTTTCATTTAGAACAAATTTACTGTTGCCTTCTCACACTCCAGAAGGCATTTACAGAGCCAGACTTGTTCTGCCCTTAATTCACCTACACAGCACTCATTTATGCTGATAGGAGTCACACATACAGGAAGATACCATACTTCATTTAGTTCTTTCAGGCAACAGAAAAAAAAATTAAATTCATGGTATCATTTTGGGCTTCTGATTTTTCTTGAAAATGATCTGGGTGAAATGTTCACTTGCATTTTGCACTTTCTAGAAACTCGTCTGTCACCTTTTAGTGAATATAAAACATATTTGCTGTGTTTCTACCATTTGATGCTTTGCAAAAATGTGTATACATGTGATGACAATTGTTAAGCAAAGCTTGCAAGTGAAGTGTGCACCTGCTATATTTCCTTGCTGACTGCCTTTACAGAGCCTTAATCCACTGATTCCTACAGACTCACTCTTTGCTTACACCACTACAAATGAAGAATTACAGCATGCTTTCAGAGTAGGAAATAGGCCATTTCTTTTGTGCCTTCTGGATCACCTGAAACAGCTAGGAGGGGCAAATCGTTCCTGTATTGAAATGTGTGTCTGGGAGAGGACCCGTGTGCTTAGCATCAGGTAACTCGTGCAAGTGCCTACTCTTTCCTGGACTGGACTCCTAAGAGTTTTTGACTGAAGCAGTTAACTGTAGATAATGCTTTAATTTGGGAGACAAAGTACAGCCAAAAGTAAGGTAATTCTCTTTTCAGTGTGCTGTACGGCAGCTCTGTTTTAGACAGCTGCATCTTTTCACTGCTGCACAGTATTTACCACTTTCCCAAGATGCTCTTGCCCTATTTTCCAAAGTTTCCCTTGAAGTACTACTGATTTTCTTTGGCCTTTAATATTATGCATTATAAATATGATTTGCTTAGAAGTTTGTAATGCCTTTTTATCAGTGGTTGGTATGACTTGTGCAGCTGTTCTGCAATTACATACTATGGAGCTGAGCAGAAACTTTAAGACATGAAGCATTTCTACGGAAGTTTGGTAATTGAAAAAACCTGGCTTAAAAGTGAAACTTCAAATACTGGAAAATGGAAATAGACTTGTCTCTGAAAATGTTATGATGATTTTGAATGTCACTTCATTTGAAGGAATATCCACAAGGAGAGTGCTAGGCTCAGCACCGATTTAAATCATGTTCTCTCCAGTAGAGAAAATTAGTTTTAAATGTCATCTGTTTAATTGTTTGTTATGCCTAATTAAAAATGGTAATTTATTTGATTTATTTGTAGCATAGTTAGTATGTTGCTTTATTAGAGAAATTATAGAAGTTTGATTTCTAATTACAAAGACTGAGGATTTATTAAAGTATGTATTTTGAAATATTTTCCTTTGGAAAAAATTGACCCCATTTTGTTGATGTGGAATTCTATCATTTTTGAAAAATGAACAATGGGCAAAGGGACTATTATATCTTAATAAGATTGCTTTATAGATGGTAAGCATGATAACAAGTAAAAGTAAGCATGATAAAAAGTAAATGCTCTTTCTTACCTGCAGAAATATTTAGCAATCAGACCAATTATTTTTACAATGGCTTAGCCAAAGAGCATTTGTTGTGGTCTAGGACACACAGCACAAGGCAGGGCTCATCATGCTGAGGAGGCTAGAGCTGAAGTGGCACTTGTGCTGGAATGGTAGCTGTATGTGATGACATTGGAAAGCAAAGTAAATCTGACACTATGTATTCTGGAGGAAGAGGTAAATGCGCATGAAAATTAATAGATTTTTTTCAAGAGCTTTTAAATGTAACAGTATTTAAGAAAAAGAAATTGATTATATGAGATGGACTTTTTTTTACAAAGAACATCTTCAAAATTATGAGGAAAGGGCAGAAATACAGATATGGTTTTTCATCTCTTTGCTGCAGTGAAATTGACCTTTTTAGCTAGTTGGTGGAATTTTTTTTTTTTTTTTTTTTTTTTTTTTTTTTTCCCCAAGTACATAAAGAGCATGTTGCTAAAATATCTTGAGTTTTCTCAAGTATGGTGGAGACTGTCATTCTCAGTAGGACACTGCTTCTGTATATGAAAAAGAGAAGGAAGACATGGAAGTAATCTTTCACATTCCTAGTGCCCTTTACAGCTCGTGGTGCCCCTCACTCATGGGAGAACACCATGGGAACTGGGCCTTAGCAGAGAGAGGTGCACGTGCCTAATGTTATTTTACTGCCCATGTTATAGTAACAAAATCAGGATGCATGAGAAGCCAAGAAGTTCCTTGGCATTTTGCTAGTGAGGAATGCCACTGGGGCTGCTGCAGAGACAGTTACCATTCTTACCAACAGTGCAAATTTCCCTTTTTGTGCTGTCACAGCATGCTATTCTTGCCCATACAATTGGAAGCCTCTTTATTTGCTATGAAATCTTCCATGTGTGTTTGATTTTTAAGGTTCAGCAATATTTTGCAAATCTCTTTCACAATTTCCGTTATTTACTACATGAAATTTTACATACTTTCTTTTCTGCACAGGAAGTCTTAGAGAAAGTAATCCCAATAATATCTGACTGTGCAGCTGCAATGCTTAAGGTAGCAACAAAATCTGCATGGGTTTAGGTGCTTGCATGTTTTCAGTGACTGTGGTATATTTACTTTCCTCTGTCAGGACATATCAAAGGACTAAAATTAGGTCAGATGATGCCTACTTCCATTTAAATTCTATATTTAAATGAGAATCAAGGCAAATATTTGCTGCTTCTTTGGTACGCAGAAATGTATTTGAATATTACTGAGGCTGTGACTTTAATCTAATCTCTGCAGTTACTGGAGACAAATAGGTCTCCAGCAGAGGTTGATTAGTCCATTTAGATGTGAATTGCACAACGGAGGTTCCTGTCTCTCCTCATGAACTACAGAGAACACTTAGAGCTCAGTCCAGTCACCAGTAAGGCAGGACAACCCAGGCTCCTGCTTAAGGGCAGCTGTGCTCTTGAATCAGAGCGAGATCAGACCACAGGTCTTGAAAACCCTCAAGAATGGAAGATACTCCCTGGGCAGTGTGTTGCACTGTCTGACTGTCTTCTTATGGTGTAAAAGCTTCTCCTAATGCTAGTCTGAACCGTTATTGTTTCAGCTTTTGGTCTGGTGTCTTTCACACTGCCACCTCATGGCTGGGAAGTCTGGCTGTACCTTCTGATGCTGAAGGACTGGTGTTTATTTCCTCTTGAGCCAGGTCTGCTGCAAGCTGAATAATCCCAGCTCCCTCAACCTCTCCTCACAGAACTTCAGCTCCCAAACATTTTGGCAGCCTTTTGCTGAACTTGGGTCTGGTTTATCCATTTCTGTCTTGTACCCGGGGAACCAACACTTGGCACAGTACTCCAGTGTGCATCATCATCCACTGTGCTGAATGGAGAGTGATAATCCCTTCTGCTCCTGTTACTTCAGCCCAGGATATTTCTCATCCTCTTTGCTGCCAGGGTGCTGCTGTCTCATGCTGCTGCCTTCAGAGGTCTTTTCTGCAGAGCCTCTCCCCATGAATCAGTTTCCAGCCTGTATTGTTGCAAAGACCATTTCCTTCCTAAATGCAGGGATTTGCTTTTCCCCTCATTAAACTTTATAAGGATCCTTTTAGCCTGTTCCTCAAACCTGTATAGGCTCTTTTATATGACAGCCCTGGCCTGCAGTGTATCCACTGTTTCACCCAGTTTGGTGTGAAAATTCCATTGTCTCAGAAACCTGCAGACCACTGGTGAATGTGTTGAGCAGGATGAGTTCCAGAATAGACCCCTGTGGTAGTCAATTTTTTAACCAGCCTCCAGGTGGGAGTATGGCCCCTTAGTTGTGACCCTTCCCAGATAGTCTGACTGGATTTTTACCTGTCCATTTGTTCACCAGCAGACTGTAAAGCTGTAACTTGGACACAAGTGTACTGTGTGAGACAGAGTCAAAAGCTAAAGCCAATGTAAATGACATCTCCTGCTCTATCCTTGACTACAGACCCCATCACTATACTCTAGAGCAGGGTGGCCTGGCATGATTTGTTTTTAACCTCCTGTTCCTGGCCCTTCCATCCTCCTCCTGTGTATTGCCTTTTAACCTTTCTATGCAGATTTTCTGATAAATTTGATGACTTCCTGACTAGCCTCGAGGACTGCTCTTGCACTTGTAGGAGGCTGTCTGACAGACCTGCCAACTTCCCTGAACTCCTTTACTTTTCAGACCTGCCATAAGATCACATCTGACAGTTTCCTGAGTAAGTTAAAGTCTGCTGACCTGAAGTCTGGACTCTGTACTCTACTGTTTTACACTACATATCAAGTACAGTCCAGCAAAGTTTTGCAGTTATGAGTTACATTCAACATTAAATATCTCTATCTTATTTCTAGTCCTAATGTTTTTTTCTTTCCTCATTTTAGCTATTGGATCATGCAATGATTTTTTTTTTTTTAATAAGGAAATAAGTTTTCTGTTCAGTGGAAGAAACTGAGGTATTAGACTCTCAAATCACCTCTTGATCTTTAGTTGTTGAATTTACTCTTATCTCAGCTGCAAGGCACTATCATTAAGAAGCAGCTGTACTAACAGGTGACTCATACAAGCAGGTGCAAATTATCTCAGATATAGGGATCCTTCCCTCAAGCAGATATAATGAAATATTAGAGGAGGGATGGTTTTAGAGAGCTACTGTTGCTGTAGTCAGTTGTGGCGGGGGTAGCCTAGGTTTCTATTTTGTTATTGTTTGAGTTAACAGTAAAAATCAGAACTCAGGGACTCAGTAAGTCTGGACTCCATAGAACATCTGTTGACTAATCAAAGCAGGTATTGCAGGCTCTACCTTCCAACTGTTCTTTAGATTTAATATTTGCAGTCAATAAAAAGGAGAATATATTTTTTCACATTCTGTCACAGAATTCAGTATTTAACATGCTGCTTTTTGCATTACAAACAGATAAAACAAATTAATCTCTTCTGACTATATATCAAGAATTTATTATTAACTGGTAAGTTTAAACATGTTAATTTTTTTTCCATAGATTTCATTTCTTCAGCAGGTATGAGCTGAAGTAAGATAAGATGTGGAAATTGATGTAGTGTGAGAAGAATCTCAAGTGCTTCCTATTTCTCTGCAATATGTAGGTGTAGATATAGAAGTCTTTTTAAAAATAAAAATAAGGTGTGTGAGATCACATTTCTGATAATTTGCTCTATTTTGATTTTTTTCACTGCTGCTTTCAGATGAAGTTCCACATCCGTGAAAAGCTTCCTTGACCTTAATAAACACTTAAATACTGAAATTAAGTAGTTTGAGACTTGAGCATCTAATTCTCTGTAGAATATAGGAAAATAGCATTATTTTGTTTTATATCTTCAAAAACTATAGTATGGAGAGGTTAACGGCTATATCATATGAGAACCTGATTCTTAATTATCTTTCTGGAAGTTTATACTGTAGAGCTGATACTTTCACAGTTTATGGTGAAATGGTAGCATGAGAGCAACCCAATAGAAAGTCTGCTTCTGCTTTTCTTATTGTGTGACCCAGATGCATCCAAACTGAAACAGAGGTCTGAAAAGGGCTTTTCTGTTTGTTTCTTTTCTTTCAGGAAAAGATGTGGAAATAGCACTAATAATAGCAATGATTTGTGGTTTGAAGTGAGGAGCCCCCTTGTGGGAGGGGGGAAATAAAAATCACCATGTGGAAAAGTGAGGGTGTAATATGGTTGGTCTAGCTCCTGTGCAAAGATTCAAATAACCTCCTGTCTAGCCAGCTACCAGTAGTTGCAAGGCTTTTTGTGCCCCTGTAACTTTGTCTATAAGCTTTAAAGCGATGATACTACCTGTGCACTTGGAGACTCATTCTCACTGATCTCTCCCTGACTGGAAGGACGGGTCCCAGAAGTGCTGTTCTTTCTGTGGCTGCAGATATGAAGCGTTCCGTGTGTCCCACAGAGCGGATCTCTCCCGTGCGCAGCTCCTGCCTGCAATCCCACCGGGCTGGATGCAGGGCAGCAGCCCTAGCACCGTTCCCGAAGCGCAGCAGCTCAGGGGGACGGTTCATTCTCAGGGTGCCGAGAAAAAGGCCGAGCCTTTGCCGGCGCTCTCGCGGGGGCAGCCGTGCGGCTCCAGCCGGGCTGCGCGGCGTGCTCGGCCCGCAGCCGGGCTGTGCGGCGTGCTCGGCCCGCAGCCGGGCTGTGCGGTGTGCTCTGCCCGCAGCCGGGCCATTTCTGATAATTTGCTCTATTTGATTTTTTTTCACTGCTGCTTTCAGATGAAGTTCCACATCCGTGAAAAGCTTCCTTGACCTTAATAAACACTTAAATACTGAAATTAAGTAGTTTGAGACTTGAGCATCTAATTCTCTGTAGAATATAGGAAAATAGCATTATTTTGTTTTATATCTTCAAAAACTATAGTATGGAGAGGTTAACGGCTATATCATATGAGAACCTGATTCTTAATTATCTTTCTGGAAGTTTATACTGTAGAGCTGAGACTTTCACAGTTTATGGTGAAATGGTAGCATGAGAGCAACCCAATAGAAAGTCTGCTTCTGCTTTTCTTATTGTGTGACCCAGATGCATCCAAACTGAAACAGAGGTCTGAAAAGGGCTTTTCTGTTTGTTTGTTTTCTTTCAGGAAAAGATGTGGAAATAGCACTAATAATAGCAATGATTTGTGGTTTGAAGTGAGGAGCCCCCTTGTGGGAGGGGGGAAATAAAAATCACCATGTGGAAAAGTGAGGGTGTAATATGGTTGGTCTAGCTCCTGTGCAAAGATTCAAATAACCTCCTGTCTAGCCAGCTACCAGTAGTTGCAAGGCTTTTTGTGCCCCTGTAACTTTGTCTATAAGCTTTAAAGCGATGATACTACCTGTGCACTTGGAGACTCATTCTCACTGATCTCTCCCTGACTGGAAGGACGGGTCCCAGAAGTGCTGTTCTTTCTGTGGCTGCAGATATGAAGCGTTCCGTGTGTCCCACAGAGCGGATCTCTCCCGTGCGCAGCTCCTGCCTGCAATCCCACCGGGCTGGATGCAGGGCAGCAGCCCTAGCACCGTTCCCGAAGCGCAGCAGCTCAGGGGGACGGTTCATTCTCAGGGTGCCGAGAAAAAGGCCGAGCCTTTGCCGGCGCTCTCGCGGGGGCAGCCGTGCGGCCCGCACCGGGCTGTGCGGTGCGCTCTGCCCGCAGCCGGGCGCTGCTGGCGTGGGCACCGTGTGCTGCTCCGCCTGTGCTGCTCCGGTTGTGGGCCAGCAGGGCAGAGCACGGGACACCCCGGCCTGCTTTCTGCAGCTGGCTGCCTGTCTGAGAATCGGGTTTTGCTCTGCAGGTGTCACCGTGTGCTGCTCCGCCTGTGGGCCAGCAGGGCAGAGCACGGGGCACCCCGGCCTGGCTTTCTGCAGCTGGCTGCCTGTCTGAGAATCGGGTTTTGCTCTGCAGGTGGCTGCAGAACAGAGCAGGCTCTGGAGACTCCAGCACCAGGGCTCGTGTCCGCCAGGCTGTGCAGAGGCTCGGATCTGAAGGTGCCCTTGGCTTTGACACCAGGGTGGTAGAAGGGGTCTGGAGCTATTGGCTTCCAGCACAGGCGCTGGAAACATCTCTGCTTTTGCTCTTGTATATTTTGCGCAAAACTCTCCTCTGTGCTTGCAGAAGTTCAGTTGAAACAACTCACTGTTTGTTAGAGTCTGATTGTTGTGACACCTGTGAATATAAAGCTAAAACTTTTCTCTCTCAAGTGAAATTTTGTTAATTATTGGCTCAGCTGTCTCAAGTGAGTGGAAAGGATATCTGCTATAAAATGTAAAAAATGGAAAAGAAAAAATGCTCAGAGGTAAGCTGATTGATGTTCAAACCTATAGAAGATAACTTATTCCCCTTGTACAGGGAATTCTGTCAGACAGAAATTCTCTTATTCTAATAGGGAGTGAAATTGCCATTCTTTAGAAATCGGACACAGAAAATTTGCAGGTTCATTCTGAAACTGCATGATGCAACTGTATCCCTTAATTGTTTTCATAGATCTGGAGGGTTGTATTTGCACTATCATGCCCAGATGGAAAAAGTAAGGCCTCACAGAACCCTTTTACATGCCTAAAGGGGCACTTGGGCATCTCAGTCTGGGATCTGTAAAGATGTTGTTGGATCTGTTTAACTTCTGCTGTCTGATTTTGACCTGCGAGTTTCTCTTATTCTGTGGCTGTATTTCCCCATGGAGGCTGTCACCTTGTCAGTTACCTTATTTCCTACATACCTGGCAAATATTTTATTCAATGTCAAACATACCTCAAGAAGTCAAGGCCAGATCCTGGCACCAGGTCAGATATACCTGGAGCTCTGCAAGTCTGCACTTGTCTTCCAGCTTTGTGTAACCAATCCATGCAGGGCCTTGCTACCATGGGAGGGTGAGAGAGTCCTTCCTATCTCGGTCTGGCCAGTGCCTCAGAGCAATCCTTTGGGAGATCTGGTTCTGGCTGCATGCATGCTAAAGGTGATGTAAGAGCCGCGTTTCACACTTTTGCTTTTGCTAAAACTCTGTCTGTATTGGTTTCTAACCTAGAGGAAAGGGACTTGATGATCTCCCATTAGCTCTACACAGAAGAAATGCATCTTAAGTGAAGATTCAAGTGTATAAATGTGAGCTTAGTGGCAACTAACATTTCTTAAGAAAAACGAAATAGAGTTGTAAACATTATGCTCATCTCCAGACGTCTTTTTAGAAAAGATATCTGAACCACTCTGGTGTGTTGAAGATGACTTCGGGCTACAAAAGAAATATGATCTCGGACACATCCCATGCTTGGTATTTCAATTGGCTAGCACAGTAAATATCATATGAATCCCATTCCAAGGTAATGAACTTCTGCTGTGTAGGCAACTCACATGTTGACAGAACCCACAAATTCTGTTTCAATAAACCTCAGTGCTTTGTAGCCTTTGTGATTAAAAAGTAAGACTGTGAACCGTGAAAGAGAAGACAGACTAAAAACATCAAAAACAAATGCTTCAAAGTTGCGTGGGTTGTTTGGTTGTTTTTTCTTTTATTTTTTTCCTCTTTGAAAGAGATGTAGATGACATTGATACTCCATGGGGAAAAAAAAAAAAAAAGTTGATATCTTTCAGCTGGCAATTTTAAACCAATTCTTCCAGTGCCTGGAACTGGATAGGTGACACTGATATGCAGAAATATATTTGTGAAGCAATTTCAGTAAGTAGACAGAAATGGAATTTTATCAGGCTCAGCACAGGCTGGCATTCCCACACCACTTGTTGTCAGGAGCATCCACTCAGGCTTTTGATGTCTCCAATGTTTATTCAATGCACTTGACACTTTTAAATCTAGTTTAGTGTAATTTTGCTTTTGATGGGGTCTTTTAACATATGCAGCAACAGACTGAGGGAGGACAATTTCAAAATAAAAGATGTTCACTCATCAAAAGCTGCTGTAGTATTCAGAAGTGGTACAGTGGCACTCCAGTCCCTAATACAAATCATTTGTGCATAGTGTAGGAGAGGTTTCCAAAAACTACACTGATGCACTGCATACAGTAGCTGCAGACTGAATCACTGTCACGAAAGCATGGGATTGTCTTCAGAATATCTGTACTAAAGCTGGGTTCAAATAGTAGTGTTTTGCATCAGCCATAGCAAAAAATCTTCAACAGCTGATGAGTATTAAGGTTACCAGCATTTGGGCAGAACAGAACCAATTGGTTTCTTATTCTGCTAAAAAAATTCTGTGAATTTCTGTGAAATACATTGTGGGCTGACATGGGTATTTCAACCACTTTAGGTGGGAAGAAAAGGGTTTATGTGCAGCCCCAGGGCCAAGGTTTGCTTTGCTGCCAACTGAAGCGCTCCCTGGCTGTGCTGAATGGCAAAGGTGAGCTGATCCCTGCAGGTGGGAAGGCAGGAGAGCTGCGTCTCAGGGCACTGGAAAGTGGTTATCAGCAAGCTCTGCTCTGACTACTGACATGCTGTCAGAAATGTGAGTTGTTACTGGAATTGCTGAAATGGGAAAAAATTTGAGTGGGGAGCTTTTGAACTTACTGAAAGCTCCCTGGGCCCTCTTCTTTCATCATCCTGCTGAGCTGCTGAAGTAGGATGTTGATGGTGTGGCCAGACTTACAGGATCAAGCTAACTGAGGGGGACTTTTAAGAACCTTCAAAAGGACTTATATATCATTCTGTATTTGGACTTAGAGATATTGGAGAGTCATAGCTAGGGAGGAAATCTCCACTGCACTAACCAGGAAGGCTAAGGCTAACACACTCAAACAAGGCTGTATGGTGGTGATAACAGTAAACTGATTTGTAGTTAAATTGCAATGAATAAAAATAGGGAAAAGGAGAATTTGTAGAAATTGTGAAATGCTCATCCAATATAGGCTTTTTTCCTACATCAAATGCTGCTTTTGCTGACTTTGCTCTCTGACTGCATTGAGACTATGTCCACAAAAATATCTATTGTGGGAAAGGAAGCCTTACTCAGTAGAGGAGAGTGAGGAGTGACCCTGTCCAGCTGCATTTTACAGAACACTTTGCCCTTTCTACTGAGTATCTCTGAACATGAGCTGCCAAAGGAGAGAAGCAGAGCTCAAACTGAGCATCCTAAATCACTTTAGGAACCAGCTACTGTCTGCTTTTCCTTCTGTCTTCAGTAAAGTTGTGGTTGAGGAAGAGAGAGTGAGAAGAGGTAGGGAGAACAGGTGTAAAGGAAAAGGGGTATCTGGGAGGAAGGTGTTAGTGTAGAGAAAAGAGAGAGAGCTTCCTGAAGGGAGCAGGAAGGAACTAGAGGCTCTTGAAATGTCTGAGGAAAAAAAGTAAGAATGAGATAGAAGGAAAAAAGGAGAAAATGTCAGGTATATGTAACTATAGATAGAGATAAATTCAATTAGAAAATAACACAAATGAAAAAAATATTTCCTCCATATTCTAATTATCTCCTTTAAATAGAGACTATGTTGCCATACAGGTAAGAAACCTCTGCAAGGTTTCTGTTTCTTCGAGTGATCTTGTTCCTCTTGAGCTGTGCTTTTCTTAAAGCTCATTTTGTTCAATTTGAGTCAGTAACAATATCAGCTTAGAAATAAAATTTGGGTAGCCTCTTCAGTGAGGAAGTATAAACCACTAATTAAAGGAAAGAAAAATGGTCCAAAATATGGAATATGTGTGTGCATATGTATATTATACATACATAAAGTACTTTCATATAAGAATATAATAAGTTCTTCTGAGTTCCTGACTTTTATGATAATCATTACTTTTGGAAACTTTACTCATGGCTGCTGACAGGGACAAAACATGTGGTGGATAGGTTCAAACTTCAAAGGTATCTCATACCTCTGACCATGGGCATAGCCTCCTTGTGTCGTGATCTCTTTGTGTGTGTTGAGTATGATTTGTAAGGCTGTGCCCACTCTATCTGAATGGTAAAATTTATGAAATACAGGTATTTGTGAAAGTTGATTGTTTTGCTAATCTTAGCACTGTTTGTGCTGCTAGGCTTCTTTGGCTGTGGAGCAGTTTTCAGATGCCCCTGTTCATCATCAAGACCCCAAAGTCTGTCTGTCTGCAGGACATCTCGGTGGAGATTGTGGGTATTAAGTCACTGCGTGTGCTTGGATATGCAGGTTTCAGTATAGCTTTTTGATGGGGGTAGAGAACAAGGCATGTACATTGTACAATTACAAGGCTTCTTTTTTCTAGTCTAAGATTGGATGGTTATTCTTTTGAACAATCCCCAGATGGTGGATAACTTAGTTACGTTTGCTTCTCTGTGTTGTACCTGGTATTTTCAAAGGGGACAAGTAGTATTACCCCTTGACAGCCAGGTTGTACTTTGGAAGAGTTAAGACACTGACACTGTTAGGTACAAGGAAAGAGGTCACCAGGTTATTCCTTCTATCTGAATAATTTTTATCACATAATTAAAGTAATCAGTATTTTTGCTTTGTTGCCCTCCCCCTCTGCCTCATTCTCCTTCATAAATGTTTTTGCACTTCAACTTTTCTATTGGTAGCTACTGGACTTAGCATTGCACTGTGTTAATACAGGACATATTGAACTTTGTGGAAATCATTTGGCACTGGCTAATGTTTTATAAATTTTAAGGTTAAAAACTCAAGGTAAAGTTGTTTATCAGCCAAGTCTGATTGTTCTGAGAATGAATGAAAATTTGTCTGAATGCATACAAACCAGGGGTATATTTAATTTCCTTTCTTCTGAGTCTGTACTATGTGGGTTTAAGATGATGCTTTGTAATCCTATATGAATTGTGTGTGCTTCAAAAGGAACCCATAGCTATGGTGACTCATAGGGATTTTCTTAATGCATTCTGATACGAGGTATCCAAGTCTTTAGCATGGGTCGGAGAGGTTACTGGAAAGCTGGGCTTTCTGAGCCATAGCTGAAGTGCAGGCAGTAGAACATGTGAAGGCACCCACTAGGGCACTGCACATATCTGTCTGGCCAGCTGAGCCCTGTTCACATATCTTCACGTTGTCCACAATGGTGGAGAGAGCTGTCAAGAAGACAAATTTACTTTTCCTTCTCATGTTATTTTTTGATCACTTGTATCTCATGATAAGGTGGCAGGCAGCATGGGTAGCAAAAGGGTAACGCTGCTGCTCAGGCAGCGGTGTAAGCTGGAGTGGCCTTGCAGCAGTAAAAGTGAACGCAAAGAGCAGAGTTATTCCTTTAGCAGAGCATCCTGTCTTGCATCCTGCCGAGAGCACTCTCCCCTTCACAGAATCATTAAGGTTGGAAAAGACCTCCGAGGTCATTCAGTCTAACCTTTGATCACCACTCTGTCAACCAGAGTGCAGCACAAGTTCCATGTTGTTCTGTCTTGAGCACCTCAGCGATGGTGACTCCACCACCTTCCTGGGCAGGCTGTTCCAATGCTTTTCCCTTTATTTCTGTGTCTCATACTTCCTTCCACTGTGATGGTCTCTGTAATCAGAAAAATTTCCATGAACGAGTGCATGTCCCCATGGGCAAGTCTCTGAAATTGCTTGCTGTGCTTGCTCTCTATGGTACAAACTATCAAATAAATGTAAAGGAAACCTGATTTTTGCTAAGGGATACTCTGACCTACTAGGTAAATTTGTTATTGCTGAATAATAATAAAAAAGTTGGCTTTCCTAGTTCAGATTAAAAGGAATGCACATTTTCTGTATATTTCTCTCAAACTCATCAAAAGAGATTAGAGTTCCAGACACTGACATGACAAGCTCTAATGAGGAAAGTAGAGCCAGAAAAACTGAAATATCAGAGTTCACACTGTGCTCAGTAGAGTCTGACACAAGTCTAATGTATTGATACACATAATTAAGTGTGGGTTTCCCTGACAAGTAGAAAGGGAATTTTAATAGTTTAAAAAGTTCCTAAAGCTATCTGACCATCCTTGGCTTTCTGTTTGATCTGATGATTGGAGAACAGAGGGTTCTGTAAAGGAAGAGCTACCAGCAATTCCCAAGCTCAAGATTCCCTCCATCCCCCCTGCTTGTGATTTGATCTCAGTATGAATATTTCTCATTTGATCTGCTGCTTCTTCAGTTTATCATTCAGTGCCTGGACCTCAGCTGAGCTTAAAATATTTAGGAAGTGCCTGCCTAAAGATGGTGGATAATTGAATGCGCAACTGCTTAGCTGGGTTGGTTTTCAGAGAGGAAAACCCCAGGATTTAAAATGATGTGGAAATACTGATACAGAACTCCCATACTGAGAAAATGCCATTGTTTAACATTTATCAATAGACTCCCTTGCACAGAATATTGATGGCAATTCAAGCTGTCCCCCTTAGATGGATTCTCATCCTTCTGGAGTTACACAGGGTTGCACAGTGTGACAAGATGTACTTCAGCTGTAAAAATGTTCCTAATGCATAAATATTCTTTTAATGTTTTGCCCTAAAGTGCACCCCATACTTCCTGTAGTGGTGAATATATTTTGTAGATGCTACATCTGTTTTGGGATTTGAGATTGGGATATCATATCATCATTATTTTCTATAGTATCCCTTGTGTATAATTAAAAGTAATGACTTATAATGAGTCCCTGACCTACTTCAACCCACTGGAATGAATCTAATCAAATGCAAACACTTTTTATTAGGTACTTTTCATTATATGCATTCTTCCTTTGTCACATCCTGTTCTTCCAGGGCAGAATGGCAGGTCGTAAACTGAAATACTTTTGCTGTAGCATGTCTTGTTAGACTTTGTGAAAGATACTTTCTGGCAGGTGGTGATGCAATGGAACTTTAATAGTTTTTCAGCCCATTATCTGACACTGTACAATTACATGTATTAACCATAAAACATTACTTCTACTAGGGTAATTCAGTTTATTCAGACTGCTGTAGTTGCTAGCCATTTGACCACCAGCAATATCCTCAGAAACAAGTATGATTGATAATCACTCTGTTTGTAGTGGAGTGGAAAAAAAGAGAAAATCGGTAATGAAAGAGGATTTGCATGTTTGATTTTACCCTCATATTTCCACTGGGCTAGCAATTGCATCTGTCTTTGCAATTTTTCACATACCAGACCAAGTTATGATGTTTGCAGAAATAATTTTGTTGGCAAGACATGGAGCTGCATTGATCCTCATTTATGTGCTTTCATGAAACTATCAGTGATGATTATTGAAATTATATTCTGTTCAGGAATATGTCTTCAGAAGGCAACTGGCAGCAGAAGTAAACTCAGTGAAAGACAGATAGAAAGAAAAAAGTACAATAATCTACCTGTTCCAGTTCAGAAGCATTTAGGTATGATAGATCCCTTTTCTTTCTGTATTTGGGGCAAAAAATAGCATATGTTGCATTTTATCACAAAACCCCATATCATTGCACAAAACCTGTACAAATATATGTGAAAAAATATTTCAAGCAAAACATTTCAAGCAACCTATCCATTGCCTCCTTATCATTAGGTGTATGAATTGCAAGCACCCTTGACAGGATCTGCTGTGATATTTCCTGCAAATAGAATGACTTGGAATAATTCAAATGGGTTTAAAAAAATCCTGCCTACCAAGTGAAATCAGCTAATGACAGCTTTCTGATTATACTTTTCTTCTTTCTGTTTCCAAAGCTTTTCAAATTCTACTAAACTTTTTGAATGAAATACATTTTAAATCCTATTCATCTGGGTGAAAAACATACTTGTGTTTTCTTGCTTTTGCTCAAGTTGGTATCAACATAATTTTTTGGGGGGGAGGTAGAAATCAGTGGTAATTCCTGAACAACATGCTTTGCTTGACACATGATAAATATTGTCATTGAGGGTCCTTAACATCCAGGGAAAATGTATTCATCTAAATAAATATAGATTAGACTTGCCGGAGTTTATAAATATAAATGAATACATGAATTTGTCTACTGAGAAAATATATTGTTGTAGATCACTCCTCCTTACAGTAAAATCCATGGAAGGAGGCTGATTCAAAAAACTTCATATGTTGAAACTTTTCCATAACATCAGTTCTAGCACAGGTGATTTGTAGCTGGAGTTGTCACGGTGTCACCCTGCTGTGAGCATTGAATGGGCCATCTCACATCTCCAAAGGCATTACTCTGTCTTGATGTGGTAGGTCTCACAGGGTGATTCAATATTGGTTTATTCTGAAATGAATGAAACGAGGTATCTAGTGATGGCATGGGTGACCTCTCCAGTGTTTCTCACAGAGGGAAGGATGAAGGCATCACAGGAGGAAGTTGAACATGAGGTGTCTTAATAATCATGTCTAGTCAAAGTGAGTGAGATTGTGAGATGCAGTGCAAGATGTGTAGCTGTTTACACTGTTGTTCTACATAGTGTGTAGAACTGTTGAATTAATCTCCCAGGCTCCCTTTATATTAATGTTCCAGGGTGCATTTCACTTTCTCATATAGTTAGTAATAATAAAATACATTTTCAGTATTGTTTGGTATGCAGTAGGATGTTATTAAGCTTTATCAAACTCTTTTGAATCTTGAATGTCCTTCCTGAATGACTTTGGCATTAGTGTGTTGCAGGCTGACATTTTTCAGAAGCAAAAGCAAACTAAGATGGTGCTCTGGCTGATGGCAATTTAAAAATGTCACTAATAGCCTAAGCATGGTGACCTTGGCTCTCCTCCTGCAACTGTTCAATATCTAGGCCCTGAGGATTCATTTCACTGCTGTGAATTTTTTGGACTCACAAAGAACTCTTTCTTGCTCTACAGAAGAGGGAATAAAAATCTTGAAGGGACGGGGCCATTAATGATTAATGATAGACATTTAAAATTCAAAAAATCATCAAGTTGAAAACATGTTTCCACCATCAAATTTTATTCTGAGTACTTTAACTCCTTTGCTATCTGTATGAGTTGGTGATAAAATGCCAGCTGATACTGAGTAGTCATTAACTTAGTGTTTATTGGCTTCCCTTTTTTTAGTTGCAATTATTACTATTTTTAATGTACTATTGCTAATATTCCTAAAAAAAAAAAAAAAAAGGGCTCAGTGATGAGAGAATGGAAAAGAGAAATAAAATGCTAGTTGATATGTTAAAGTTAGTAATGATAGGACTGAGTGGGTAGTGAAACTGAAGATGTGAGTGATTTAAGCCCATTACTCTTGGTGACTGTACAACGTAGTTACTGCTGCGAGTGTAACTCATAATGTCTAATTTTTAAAATTGATAGTGATTCCTTTCTCAAGTCTTTTTTCCTTATGAGCTTTGCTCATTTCACTGCCTGCTATTTTGTTCCCAAATCATGCTTTCAGCTGGAAGACTGTGTAAAGGAAGATGGCATATGAAATGGCCAGCTGATGCTTTACATTGTCAAATGTAGCATGCAAATGGATTTGAAAGCTCAGTAAAAGGGCTGTAGTGAACTTTTGCCTTAAACTTGGAGAGCATGTAATTCAAAAGAAAGCATGTTAAATCTGCCTGCTTTGGTGAAGACACTCTTCTGGAAGGGCACAGCTAGGTCGTGTTGTTTCCTCTGTCATCTTCAGTGCAGCTCTTCTGTGTTTTAGGGTTTGGACCCCAGCATTGGACCCCCCCAGACAGATCCATAGGAATGTTCCTCTATGAATAGTCCTGGATTCAGGAGTGTAGTGGCTGGATTTTGTTTTCAGTGTATGAGGAGCTGAAAGTGGTTTACCACTTGGCTGAATTAAATGGAAAGCTCCATTAGCTGCCTTTGACACTTCCTGAAGTTGTCCACACTTCCTGAAGTTGTCCACACTTCCTGAAGTTGTCCACACTTCCTCCAGGAGGGAGTACACGTCTGTTTTGTAGTAACGCTTGGTGCTGGTCTTGTACTGATGTCATTCTTCCTTTAAGAGCTGCCACAGTCATGCTTGTGGATGGTCACTTCTGAAAGTACCTGCTCCATCTTCTCTAATCCTCTGGGAAGGGGAGATCTTTAGAGAATTCAGCTAGGAGATATATAGATAGATCGATGAAAAACAGACTCTTCTGGACTGCTGATTTTGGCTTGACTGGATCTTCAAGGATTAGGTGTTCTGTTTAGTTATCAGTAACTTTTGTGTGTCTGTGTTTGGGTTTAGTTTTGTTTGTTTTTCTCCAAATTGTTTTATTTTTTAAGCATGCTGAATAGTTTTCTGATGCCAGTGACTGAACAATAGAATGAAATGAAGCTGCTACTGACTTAGATTAAAGAACTGAGGGATCACAAGTAGTTTCTGCAGTAGTTCAGTAGGTATCAAGGTTAAGACCAGTACAAAACTAAAACTGGATATTGTTTTAAAACATCACACTAAGACTTTTTTTGTTTTCAACATTTAATAGATAGCTTGAGGTTTAAAAATAAAAAAAATAGGTCTTCTATGAATTAATCTATATAATAATTTCAAAGATTTCTAGTCTGTTACCCACTAGAAGTTGAGTTTTATCAGCATGTTATAGGTTAATGGGAGACAGTGGCCAAACCATAGGGCAGGAAAGAATAGAAAAATCCTATCAATGAACAGTCAAACATGAATTTTTTCAACAACTGCCAGTGAATGTGACAGATGTTGTGCAAGAACCAATTCAAATGTGGTTATATAATCAATTTTTTTCCCAAAAGAGAAGGAACTATACCATTAACACATGCCACTCAAATACAATGTAAATGTTACAGGTATTGTATTTAATTTTGAAAAATTACATTGAGAAATCTAGAATGAGAAATAAAACTCTTTCTTTACAGGTTTCTTTCAAAATGCAGATTTATGTCTCAAGAGACCAGAGGAACTTAAAGTAGGAATACAGTCTGTATTTAGGGAGTTTAAAAAACACACATTACTGAATTGATAGAGCATAACAGTTCCCTTGCTTAGACAGCACTATGCTCCATCTTGTAAAATGTACTTGGGGTAATGTAAAATGCTTTATTAAACCTACAGTCCATAACTAGAGTTGTTACATTTTAATGTATATATTTTTCATTCATGGATTATTGAACCACCAAATCCAAAGAATTTGACCTCATGCCAGAAAATTTCTTAGAGTCTCATGCTGAGTCTTTTTACTTCCTATGTAACTGGAACATAAACCAAATTCTCAAATTTTAAAGCTATTTTTCAGAGCTCCCCTATATAAAATTGTACATTTAAAAAGAAGGCAAGGAAGGAAGTTAATATTTACTTTTGTGTAAACTGCTTTCAAAAAAAGAAGTCCATGAAGCATTTCTGGCTGGGAGTTCTGCAATTCTGGGGAGAAAATTGTTGATGGTGGTGTTGTTTATAACCATGAGGGACATATACAAAAAGAAATGGGGAAAATAATTGTGTATTTCATTGCAAGAACTGAATTTTTTTCTCCAAACTTAAGGTTGGTTTGCTATTTAGAGAGTGTCTTTCTCCCTACTTTCACATGACATACTGTTCTTTCCTGCTCCTGAAAAGCTGGCAGATGTTATAAAACAGTGGTGATTTAAGCTTACCAGTGTGGCAAGTGATTTTAGAGTATTGTGTTTGTGCTGTATTTGCTTTCTGTTTTCATTGTTATTAGAAATAACTCTAGGGAAGAAGCTGGACTGCAAAGAACTGAAAAGTAGGAAAGGAACATCTCTCCTCTGCATTTTCCAGGACTCCAAAAAAGTGATATTTGCAGTACATAAAATATCTCTATTGATCTGAAACATCTCATTGCTGCGGTTGAACTAACAAATCTCCTACAAACACACATCTAGGGTTTGCTCTTCATCTCACGCCTGAAGAAAAATGAACTGAGAGAGTTAATGGGTATAAGTCTGTGGTCTAGGCTTCAAGATTTTCATGCCAAAGTATCAGTCTAAAATATTTCTTACTGGTGTTGATTGTGTTGACATTATTGATGAAATAACTTTCAGCAAAGGAACAGTTACATAATATTTGAGAAATGGAACACCAAGGAGCAAAATGAGTCAAATCATAAAGGTTGTCTTTATTGTTTTTACATCGGTAAAAAAAAGATTGTTTTAGAGAGTAATAGCACAAGTTTAGAAAGGCAATGATATGTGCTTGAAATAGGTATAATTGTCTTATTACAGGCCAAAAATATTTTGTCTGTAAAGAAGTAAAGATGTTTCAAACACTTTCTGAAGGAAAGGGAGTTTATACAAGGCAAGTTTTATAAGAACATTTTATCCTTTAGTTTTACTTGGTATATTTTTTCTTTGTTAGTAATATTGATTTCCATGAAATATAAGCTCTAACTTTTTCTGCAATACTCCCTCTCTTTTTCTTTTCTGTTCTCTTTAGTTGTTATAACAACATTTCAGATTTTTGTTCTGAGGCATTTCCATATGTAGAAAATTCGTTAAAGAGCAATACGGCCAAGGTACATAAGAGTTTATTTTGTTAGTTTCTGACTGAGAAATGACTGTGCCAAGCCTTAGGCAATTAACTGTTTATTCAGGCTGTACAAATACATCTGCACTTTCTATTCAGGTTTAGTTAATGACCAGACTCTGAATTGCTTACATTTCCCCCAAAAAGTTTTTTAGTTTGCACTGATGAGGAAGCACTGAACAGGACATAATAGTTGCACTGAAACCTTCTACTCTGACATCTGATGTGACAGAGAGTATTTACCAGAACACCTCTTGCCTTGCCTTGCTCAGTTTGGCTCTCAACAAAATCAACTTAGGAACTCCATTCAGATTGCTTTCTTGAGGACTGTTGTATGTTTTGTGACATGAATTGAACACCTCTTCCTAATATAGATCACAATGCAATGCAATATTTGGAGTATCTTTTATTTAAAGCTAATGAGTGTTTAATCAGTTTTACCATTTAAAATAGGAAAATAATTATCCTTTTAAGTTAGCATAAATGTAAATTAAATTTTCTTGTACCTAAAATATTCTTCAAAATAAGTGAGTATTGCTTACAATGTCTCTTCTGGACATTGCTGAACCATCTGTAGAAGACAAGAGTTAACAGATAACCGCCCGTGTTTTTCTTTTACTAAGATAATAATAGTAATGTATTTTAAAATGTGTTCCAGTTATTTAAATTTGTTTCTACTAAGAATGTTGAGGTGTTTTCTACAAAATTTACTATCTTTGTAAGCTTTCTCCTTTTGTATATGGATATCATATATAGGTAATTTTCCTAGGTGTGGTTTTTTTATCAGATCAGATAGCTTTTGCTATTTAATACGTAGCCTTCATATTCTTAAATCATGCACAATGAACTATTAAAACTGAAAATGGAAAACCTGTGGCAGATAAAGCTTGAAAAATAGTTATAAAATGAGAACACGCATTTTCATGTATGCGAATAAAGCAAAGAAATGGAAATAATCCACATTTTACTTGTCAAATTTCAAGAATCATAGTCATCATAACTGACCTTTTCATTTTCTATGGTAATAGTACGGATTCTTCCTTTTTCTTTCCCCTATTTTTTTTTTTACTTCACTTGTTTCTATTAGGGCCAGAATAAAAAAAGAAGTTGTGTTTACATGTCAAGAGTCATGACATCCGGAGCACAGCTGAATGCATTATTTCTTGGTGAGAGTGTTACACAATAAAGCTTGACTGACATTACACAAAATCCGAGACGCTTTCTGATCAGCTGATTTAATTAAAGCAAGATACTTGGTTCTGCACAGTGCCTGTGTATAATCTATTACAATCCTTTCAAAGGTACAAGTATGTAGTGTAAAATGTTATTAGATTGGCTTGCATGACTTGTCATTCTGTTTGCAGATACCTCAAATCAGCTATGCATCCACAGCTCCCGAGCTGAGCGATAACACCAGGTATGACTACTTCTCTCGAGTGGTCCCACCAGACTCCTACCAAGCCCAGGCCATGGTTGACATCGTGACAGCCCTTGGGTGGAACTATGTCTCAACGCTGGCTTCCGAAGGCAACTACGGAGAGAGTGGTGTGGAGGCGTTCACGCAGATCTCCAGGGAAATCGGTGAGTGTGTGTTTAGCAGGTTTGGTATTTATAGCTGCTGAGGTGCAGAGCCTCGCTGGGTTCTGATTAGGTGTGTGCAGCATGATCAGAACACCCGTGGGTGTGTTACCTGGACTCAAGTGGCTGATTTTGCTTCTTGCATTTCTGCCAAAGTGGCAATTCTGGCAGCAGTTTAAGAAGAGACGCAAAAAATAAATGTCTCTTAACTCTTTTTGGAAAAGGGAAGCTCCTTGATGACTTAGGGGCAAAAAGCAACCAGATGCTGAACTACAGCCAGATTTGAGGAAATGCAGTTTTTGATTCAGCTTAGGAAAATTATGGTCCAGTGAGAGCTTTTTCCATGTTCCAGCACAGATTAACCTAGAGGTTTTAATTTTGATGAATTTTAAAAACAACAAAACCACTCCATTCTGAAGTAAAACATATAAACTTGCAATTTCCCCTTCATAACAAAATGTGCTGTACAAATACAGGCACTATGAGAAGTACATTCAAGTCCCTTTGATCCTTCAAAAATTTTTTTCTCCACTTTCACAGTTTCTTCTGGCTGGAAAAGAAATGGTTGTTTCTCAGGAACAGCAGGTTTTGGACACCAAGGAATAAGATGATGAGTAGCAGGTGGTTTGAAAAAGGGTGGAATTGGTCTTTCACCGAGTACAGGGTTAAATAACAAACAATTTTCCTGTCCTTCCTCAGAAGGAAAGGAAAACAAGTTTCCTTCCTTCTTTCCTGGGTTAATCTACTAGATTTGGCTTAGAGGGCATATACATATAAACTCCAGTTCTTTTCAATCAGCTTGGGTGAGAAAACATGATAATATCTCCCACTTTCGCTAACTTCATGTGAATATAGAGAGCATCTCTGTCTGTAGGAAGGCAAATATGTGTTTCAGTTATTTATGCTTGAACCATAAAGGTAAGTGATTACTTGCAAGAACGTGGTTGTAGGATGAAACAGCCATTTTTGACATTAGGGAACCAGTGTATGCAATATGATTACTTGTTTAACAGATAAATGTTCTTTTTCTGGCTTCTGATCATTGCTGTCAGCTCCTAGGTGTGTTCATGGGAGAGCCAAAGCTGTCTGCTGTACATTGCTTTGTTCTGGGGTTAGCAGAGGAATGGATAATTCTTTCACAGTTCATACCTTAAAGAAATGGTTCATCTCTGGCAAATAAATTGGCTTCCCTGGACACCCATTGAATTCATTGGCCGAAAAATAATTTTTTCTTGAAACCATCTGCAACACAGATATTTCTGAGTTCTGAAAGTAAACAGATAAAATACAGGACTTTTTACTGTTTCCCATTTCCAGGAGTATGAGAGAGCTTCAGATGAATGCAGTAGAAACTTTAATTACCTTATAATCACAAGAGTTTGGATCAGTTGGATCTCCATTGATCCTGGAATAAAAAAAAAAGACTATTGTAATTTGATAAATAATTAACACAAATAAGATAAATAGATATTATTAACAGGATTGTGAATCCAAAGCTGTTAAAATCATCAGTAGGTGAGCTAAACATTGTAAGATCTGTGTAACACCAAAAAGCATAATAAGTCATGATTTGTGGTTTGATTTTTTTTTTCCCCCTTGTGATTTATGTTTGCTATTAGAACACTTGATTTTTGGCAACCTCTGTGTTCCCAGCAACTTACCAGCTTCTGTAGGTATCAGGGACTCTAATGGTTCTAAAGAAGGAAAGCAGAGGGAGGCAGGCCAGACAAGCAATTTTTATTTCCTAGAAAAATACTCAGGTAAACAATCAGGTAAATTGTACGTAACCACAGGGACATGACTGATAACCAGTGCAAAATTGTCAAGAACAAATAGTATCAAATCCATCTAATAATTTTCTTTGACAGGATAACAGCTTATAGCTGGAGAAAAAGCACTTGATGTGTCACATCTCTCAAATTTTGTAGTGTTATCTCAATTGTCACATATAGTATTCTCCTGAGCAAATTTGGCAATTGTGATCTAGGTGTAAATAGGCTGGATGCAGACCTATTTAGAAAAGTTTCCTCAGAGAGCGATTAGCAATGATTTTTGTTTAAATGAAAGAATGTGTTGTGTGTTACTTGGCAGTTTAAGCTGGATCAGGTGCTAGCCAATAATTTCATGTTTAACCCAGATGGGCTTGGAATGAAGATTACTGTAAAATCTGGGGGTTACTTTAAAGTCAGGGTCAGAAGGACTAAGTCTAGGACTAGCAGAGTATCTAGAAGAAATCCTTAGAGTCCAAATCTGAAAACACTGTCTGGAAAAGGACAAATTTAAGACACCCACAAGGCATTTAGCTTCTGCAAGAAGGATCTGTACAATGAGGAATTCAGACAGAATTGTCAGAAAGGACTAATTTAAAAAATGATACAGGGATAATAGTAAATTATAATCTATATGCCTAATTTTTAATGGAACATGCAGGTGGACATACCATCTGTAAAATAATTTGAGTAATCCTCCAAATTGTCTGTCAGTTGTGGAAAGTCATTTTGACTCAGTACAGGTTTTATCCCTCACTTCAGAAAAAGTGAAACTCCTCAAGCAGGCAAGAACAAGGACAAATCTCAAAAATATGGTCTGTGAGGAACAGCTGAGCAGGGAGGCTTAGTTCAGCTGAAGAAGTTGACTAAGAAGAGGAGATAGAAAATAATATTTTCAAATAGGCTTTTACAGGAAGGTAGAGCACCACTTGTTCATCCAAATACAGTATATGTAAACAGAAATATGGAATTAATCTCTAGCATGATTCTGTCTAGGTTTGGAGAAAGCCCCTTGTAATGTTTAAGACATCGAGTATTATATAGCTTACCTGGGGACATTTTGGAACCTCCATTGATAAGGATCCGTGAGAATGCATTAGGCAAACACCTGCCCAGTGATTATGTAAGTGTACTTAGCTCTTGCTTGGGGCTGGGGTGCAATGGATGATTTCTTAATGTCCCTTCCAGCCTGATCCCATCATCCACTGTCTTCAGACTTTTCATCTGAGCCACAGGGCTGGAAATGCTTTTAAAATGGAAACTGAATAGTATCTAACTATGGAGTCTGAGACTATAGAGTCTGTGTAGGTTTACAAAAATCATCACATAGTATAAGGCTACACACAACAGCAAAACTTGCCAGGTCTGTGTTAATGAACAGTGTGTTAAGAGAACCTGATCAGTACAATGTGCTCCTGTGCAGCTGGCATACAAATGTACAGGACAGCTCTACTCCTTGCTGAGTACTTTATGTCCTGCTTGAGATAAGTAGCCAACAACTGGAAGCAAAATGAATGTGAAGATCAGCAAATGAAAAGCAAACAATTGAGAAAAGGGTGTGAAAAATATTGATATATTAATTTCTGAAAAAAATTTAGTGTATGAGAAGACACGTGAGGTAGCAGATTTGAAAATATAAATAGGAAAGTTTGTTCCTTTGTTTTATTATTTTTTATAATTTTTTAAAGGAGAGGTGAAAAAGGGCTAGAGTTTTACCTGATTTTAATAGACAGATTAACTTAATGTACTTATTTAATATGAAGTTGACCCTTTGTCTCTAATTTCCAGTTTGATTGGCCCTCTGTTCAACTTCTATTTCTTGATCAGTAATAGAAGAAAAAGGAAGAAACAGGCTCCTGAATGAAATGTGGAATACTGAAAAGGTCAAAGTGGTGCCACCCTGACATGTCACCAAATATATTACATATCAAAATCTGCTCTCATTTTAATGACAAAGATCCTGTCTGGAAAAAAGCAGAACTGGAAATTAAATATTTTACATGACAACGATTGGAAGGAGATTATTTCAGCTCATTCTTCCATGCGTTGTTTGAAGACAATGATTAAATTTATAGAATTTTCTACTCCCATTAAAAAGTTAATGATACCATTGTAATCATTTTGACATTGTGATCAAATCATTTTGGTACATTGACCAAAGGAATGAATTCCTACTAATTGCGTAAGAGTTTAAACATTAAACTGAAGCTTGACTCACTGATACAAACTAAAATGGGGGAAAAAAAGGAAGTGCGTTTTACCAAGTCTTCATTAAACTGCCGTGCTAAATATTAGTCTTCTATTTACTTTTTGTGCATTATCTTTGACCAAGTAAATGTTGGAAAGTTTCTGATCCAACTTTCCTTTAATGGTTCATTTCACCTGTTGTTGGAAACCAGATGAATTTACCATTAGAGGGAAAATCATGGCATGCTTTTCCTTTGGTTTTTTTTTTTTTTTTTTTTTTTTTTTTTTTTTTCTCCAAAATACAAAAGCACTTGATTCAGACAAATCTCTTTGAGTTCAGAATAATTGCTCTGTGCGATGTTTGTACTGGAAAATGTAATGAATCTACAAATAATATATGAAATGCTACATGACATTTCATTCACCACTATTGGTCAACTGCTCATAGGTACTGGCAGTGAAACACTTATGAAACTTTTAGAAGAGGAGGTAAAAGTGATAAAGGCAGGTAGTGTATCTGATCATTAAGAACATGTTAGAAACTTCAGCACTGCTTGCCCCTTTTTGCTTCTAAGTTTATTTTGCACATCTTAACAGAGGTGAAAGAAGAGAGCAAAGAGCATTTAATCAAAGGACATTTTTAAATCTTTGACTGGTCAAAATAACAGCTTCATAGCAGCTTTATTCCAGAAGAGAATGGTGCACTTAATATCAGAGTGTGACCTTGAATACTTGTTCGTAGGAACAAGGTTCTGTGGTTTTACCTACTCCTTTTATGCTGGTATATTGCAGTTAACAGCATTTTTCCAAGGAGGGACTACAATTACTTGATGATCTTTCATAATATTGTATCATTACGGTGACAGTGAAAGCTGTATATTAATGATAATGAATGCTTGTGCTGAATGAATGCTACAGTAGCTTTGTTTGTTTCAGACTTCAACACTGGTAGCTATATTTTGTTTACATAGGAAATGGTCTGTGACATTTCTTTGACATGGTTCTTAAATCATGTGTGCCTCTTGTCAGCTCTTTCAGCGTGTTTACAGTTGTGCATTGTACCTCTGTTTTATCCAAATTATTGGATTGCTTCTTCACAGAAGAATCACAGAATAGTTAGCGTTAGAAGTGATTCTCAGGATCATCTAGTCCAACCCCCTTCCAAGGCAGGGTCACCTAGAGCAGGTTATAGAGAAATATGTTCAGGTGGGTTTTGAGTGTCTCCAGAGAGGCAGAATTACCTTTCACAGTTTTTGGACTTCAAATTTTCAGTGGAGAAAGTGGAAGTGTATTGGGAAGTGGGGAGGGAGTTTTGAGCAGGAAAATAAAACTTAAGGGGTGTGCCATTTCCTTTCCACTTAAACTTTGATAAATTAGAAATAAGATGGGTTGCTGTTAAGATCAGTTCATATTTCCTGCAGTAATCTCTGCATACATTTGATATAAAGCTAAAGCTTTTTGTATTTTGTTAAGTAAGATGAATGGACTTCTTCCACACCCCCAAGATAGTGTTTAATAGAAGATTAAAAAATCTTGCAACATGAAGATGAAAGAAATACAATACATGAAATGTAACCTTTTCCCCAGAGATATTTCTGCTTTAAAGTCTGTTTTCAGGCATAACAAATTAATTTTCACAACGATTCATATTCTAACGTACCCTCTCTAAGGGTAAACAGTTTAATTTAATTTAAGTTTTATTTTCATATTTATGCAGATACAACTCTATTGATAGCACTGTATTTCAAGCTGCAAGCTGTAATTAATAATAACACTATATAATTGGCTACAGGAGCTTCAAAGTAATGTTGAAAAATTTCAAAATCAGATCGTAGGTGTATTAATATTGCAAAAGCTTGCAAATTATTCCAGCAGTTTTTAATATTTGTACCAATTAGTACCTGATAAAGACCAGTATAATTTCTAGGGATTTAAAATGAAGGACTATTTTAATTTCTCTCAGTGGTGCTAATCAATGTGATATTCTTTAGCTATAATTATTTCTTTTCTCTATAGTTTTAGGCAGATAGAGCAGTAAGCATACTTTCTGTGTGTGCTCTCTGACCCTCCAGTAACTGTGGGCAGAGAGACTTTAATACTCTTGAGGTGTTTCTTCTTCAATTAGTTAAGGCACTTTTAAAATGTCCTATAGGAAGCTTAATAGTTGTAGTACTGTGAGTACTACAGAAGTCTCTATAGTAGGACTTTTTCCTTCCATTTGCTTCATGTGGACACCAAATGTTTGCACTGGTTCAAACATTTCAAAGAGTAGTAAAGATGTCCAGGAAAGTTTATTTCATTAGTGCTATGACTTGCATTTAGCCATTTCAAACTTCTTAACTTAGTAATGATTTTTAAATTTATACAATTTTTAAAATTGTATAAATACAAAAAAATTATAAATGTGATGATGATAATTTTAAGCAGTCTTGTTAGATTAAAAATTAGATTCAACAAAAAATATTTCTGTTGAAATATAGTGTGTGATGGCCTGTGCAGGCATTGAATCTCCACAACCTTGGTGTTACTAGCATCACGCTCTGACCAGCTGAGCCAGTCTCAGGGTCTTCTGTGGTCTCAAATCAGTTGCATTCATGTCAAGAAGGTACATCTGATAAAGAAAAATTGTTGAGGCTCTTGAGTTTCCTGAGAAAATTTCTTTTGTCTCTCTGTATGTCTTTTTGTCTTGAAATGATTTCTATTAGTTTTAAATATTTAGCATTTTTTTAGAAGGCTTTGCTTTCTATCTGGAGAACTGTAAGTTTTAAAAATTGTGTGAGCAATGTCTCATGATTGATACTAGCAATATACTCTTAGTATCAGCTCTTTTGTGATCTGTGGCTGCAGTTAAAACCATGAAACCCTGGAACTGTCAGACTGAGCCAGACACTGCAAGTCAATATCTTGTCTCCAATGGTGGCCTCAATACATGGAACAGAAGGACACCAAAATCTGGCTTAGTCACTGGCAGAAATACTTATCCAAGGAGTGTTCTGTAACCCTAGGTGTTTAGTGGATGATACTTAGATTTCCTGAAGCATGAAAATTTATATCCATTATAATTTCTTTCTGTTACCATTTTACCATTTTGACCTCACTTGTTAAATATTCTTTTGTTTGGATGCTACAAATGGTATGCAGGAGAATCCAGTTAACCTCCTTCATAGTGTGCCTCCTTTCTAACTCTGGGTTATAAGATATGAAGTAATTTCAGTTTAATGGTTTCTGTTGTCACTTCCTGGATCCTTTATTTCATTTATATCTCTGGTAAGCTGTGCAGCCATGGCTGAACACTCCAAGTAAAGCTTTACTGTTGATTTATGTAGTGTCATTGTAATCTCATTTTTATTCTCAGCCCCAATCTTTATGCATCCTGACAAATTGTAAGCTTTTTCTGTTGGCTGCTGGGTATCAAGCAAATTATTTCCAAAAGCAATCTGTTCTGACACTCAAAGTTTATTAACAAATGGCAACAGCTGATTTAGAACCCAATGATGTGTGTGAACAATTCCAGGTATTTCTGCCAGCCTGCTCTCCACTGTATTTGTCAATAGTCAATATTTTTCTATGACATACTTGTTTATCTATCTTTGTGAATACTTTGTCTCTTCTCTTGTTTATTTCAAATAATTTTATACTGTTTTCAAAATTTCCAATCTTTCAATTCACTACACTCCTTCTTCTTTTGAAGATATTTGATATTTGTGTTAAACAAATCAAACCCTAGTAGGTATTTCTAGAGCACGTGTTTATTAACCTTTTCCAGTGCTGAGTTTTGGCTGTTTCTTTCTAATCCTTCTACTCTTTTTTTTTGATCCTTGGGAGTCCCTTCCCTCTCCCCACTCCCCAATTTTTAACTGTTCATCCAAAAGTCTTCTAAAAACTGTATTATGAATGTTAATATTCTTTATGCAAAGCTGATATATCAGTTTTAATAGTAACTACTGTTGCATGCTATCTAAGTACTAAGAACAGAATGCAAAGGGATTTGAATTTACGTTATAAATTTATCTTGTACAACTGCATGCTCCTCCTGAATGGGTTTATTCTTCAAGGTGCTTTAAACTATGTAGGATCATATCTGATCCTACATAGTTTCCCAGTGGTACTGGGAGTTTGAGGGTGAAAGTTAGTAGCTTTGCTTAGTGGAATTCCTGTTATTGTCCAGCTGCACATGAAGCCACTGACTCAGTCACATAGCCCACGGTCTTTCAAATGTTAGATTAGCCCTAAAAGAAACTTGGAATTTATCTTTCTTCAGAATTCTTGACAACTGATAGTTTATGAATTGAGACAGAGGGAAATTGCATTATGATTTTTGTACAAACTTCTGTATTACAGCTGAAGCATATTTTGTTCTGATTACAGTATAATTTTATTTTTGATAGCTATAAAATGAAATGGAAAATGAATATTCCATCTGATGGGTTTGCAATTATGCCTTCTGATATTAAAAAGAAAAAATGAACAAATGCAACTGAGACTTTATTTTCAACATTTTTCAACAATTTTTTCTGAATGGTAATATCTATCAGAAAAAAGTAATCATAAACATTAATGTTACTCAGTAATGCTCTTTCCTTCCTTCCATAGGCTAAATGTTGTTGATAAATGGTGTATGTGCACGATATATAGTTTACTTTCCTGGGCAGTCCTATGGATGTATGGGAAAATGTTAAAGCAGACAGTGCTGTGGTTTTTTTTTTTCATCTAAAGAGAAAGCAAAGTGAGAAAACAGCTATTCCTCATTCTGTATTTATATAATAGATGTGTGATTTCATGCCCACTGTTATTTACTGTTCTGTGATATATCTACCTCAGTAGTAGGTAGATGATAGTAGGCGATGCCCACTATCTTTCTTCCTTTATATTATGGTAAATTTCAATGTGTTCTGGGTTTTACCGGTGGGATTTTCACTTCTCATTTTACTTCTTTATGACTTTCCCTACTTGTTGTACTGTTTGTATTGTCACTCGCTGCTATTTTTAATATGCCATGCTAATACAGGATTCTTGAGCTTTGCTCTGCTGAATGATGTAGAAGGGTTGACTGAGTTGAATGTTACAATGCTGACAATATTCATGCAAGATTAAATGCAAAGAATGTCTGATTGTAAATGTCAAAGAAATGTTCTTGTCTTCATTTTACTTATTTTCTTTCTGTTTTTGAAGGCCAGGGGCCCATGTTGTGCCCTGAGTCACAGTAAGCACATGTTTGTTACTAAACATGCACTGGGGTGTCTTAGCAGTAACAGCTCTCTCTCAGGTGTTCAGACTGGGGTAACCCCTCAGATAGAAGTCATTCTCTTAATTCTATTACCTAATGAACTTTCCACAGAATTCCAGAGAACTCTATTTAAAAAATAATATTTCAAGAATTGCTCTTATTCATTTCAGAAAAAACAGGCATATGTGTATCCCTCACTAATATTTAGAAAAACTCCTGCATTGATTTTTTCTGTTATAAATGCATGATTTTTATGCAAATTGCAAGCTGTGATACCACCACTTTAAACTGGGATGACAGAAATATGCATATTGTGAAAACTCACAACTTATGAAAAAAGATAATTTTTTTCTCTTGCTAGAAAACAAAGTGTTTCTTAGGTCCTCTCAAGGACAGAGTTTTGTATGATGAAAACAGAGTTGTTTATTCCACTACTTTCTTAAATACATAATGATTAGAGACTTTTCATCACTTTCTAGAAGAAACTGAAAGAGAACTAATTGTTTAAAATGCTGACATTCTAACAAAAATGCCAGTCTGTCTTTAATATTCTTCATAAAAGCAGGATATTTTGACTAGGCAATTAATCAAGAGAATGAGTTACAAAACAATACCCTTGAGTAGCACAGGTGTCATGCAGATAAATCCCTGTGTTGCTGTGTCTGTACGCATCCCAAAATTTTCCTTTTGGAGCATACTCTGCAGTAGCATACAGTAATGGACATTGCCCTTCACATGCCTTCATAAGTCACCTTCTGCTTGGGATGCTTGCTGAAGTGCTGTGATTGGGTTATCCTAGAGAGAGGAACAAAATTTCAACCCCCTTGTGAACACAAGAACAAGGGGGTTGTAGATTTCAAAACTGAGGACTGACTCCATTGAAATGCGTGCATCTGTGTAATTTGTAGATGTTAGGGGAGGGATGGAGGGCTAAGAAAACCAAATCTATCTCAGCATCTTGATGATTCCTACAAACATTTATGCTGGAAATGTTAAACTGCCATTAAGGGATCCATGAGAATTACATGATGTAATTAATTCCGAGGATGTTAATGCTCTCTCAGGTAAGATCAGCCACACCCTTTGCAGGAGTACCATGTTAAGGTCTGTTTTATTTTAAAAACAAAAAATCTGAACTACACTTGTAGGGAAGTTCTTTTTTTTTTTTTTTTTTTGTAGGGATTCCTGTTTTCCTTTTAGCCTATTTTACTTTGAGGGTGGGTGGGTGGATGTCTACTTATTTTCTGCATGGACCCTGTCCTTTAATACAGCATGCAAATCCTGGAACATCTTAGGCCCCAGAAGGATGAGAAAGAATGGTATTTTGTAGTGCCAGGAAGTAAGCAACCTTCATTTTATAAAAGTTGAAGCTGAAGTTTGGTATGAAAACCTGCTTTCACAGTAGAATGGGAGCCTATATAACTTACCAGAGCCTGCCCAGGTCTTTGGTGACTTGGCAGAGTTCTCATGGATAAGGGGAATAAAGCACAAGCTGAGCCCCTTTGTGCTGCTCTGCTCAGATGGGAGCCAGATGAAGGCAGTAGGTCTGCATGCACTCTGCCACGTGCTTTGTTATACATTCATATTGGATTTGGCATACATTGGCATGTTAGATTTGCTGTGAGATGCATTGCAACATTTGCTAGGGCCAGTAAATTGAGTTACGTGATTGTAAGTATTTTACCTAATATGGTAATGCACAATAATGCATAATTATCTGCTCAATTTATAAGGATTGTCAAACCTCATAATTGATTCCATTATATTATGGTGTTTTATGGATTCAATCCTTTCAAAGCTTATTCATGAGGTGGAAATATTAATAATCTTTGATGAAAATATTTTGATTAGTTAATGTTTTTGGTTTTTTTTTCCACAGAATCATTAGCTTTGTAAACTGTTATGTCCCTTCCACAGAAGTGAAATGTTAGCGCCAACTTCTAGATATTGTTTCTGTTACTAAAATATATGCAAAATGTGTGTTGGTTTTTTCCCTTTTTTTCCTCCGGTTAAGTGCAAAGAATTTGGTTTAATAATTAAAAAGTAACCTAGAGAATGGTATTCGTGGTGTAGGTTTTTACAGGCTTAGGTATAAACTTTTTATTGTAATTAATGTGCATTTCATTGTTAAATCCCTTAATTGCTTTGCTATTTTAATTAATCAGAGGTACATGAGTTGGCAGTGATGACTGTACAGAGGTTTTAAAAGCCATGGAACTTTGAGGATGCTTTTCTTCCTATGTGGACCTTGGTAGAATCTAAAATCTAGGTTGGCTGGGGAGAGGAGGATTTTGTGTGATGGTAAATGTTCAGCTGAGATGCAGAAGGACTTCTCAAAGAGAGAGCAATGGTTATGGCCAGTTTTTCACAATAATTTCCATGAAATTGTAAGTTTCATTAACTAAGATCAGTTTAAATGGGGTTGTCTTATCTTTCTTTGTCTTTCTGTGGTGTCTTTTCTCAAAGGAGACAGGTTTTTGGAAGAGGACATTTGGATGTGTTCAGGAAATGTGTTAGTGATGGAAGAGCACCAGTTCCCATCTGTACACTTGCCACAGGCACTGAAAGCTTGTGACAAGCCCCTCTGGGCTACCTGCACATCAGGTGCCTCTCAGGAGGAATGGTGAAAGGCATTCAAGGACTTCTGTGCTGGCTAGAGAATCACTTTCTGTTTCCTTCTAAATAACTCTTTCTGCTCATTTGTTATTTCTGTTGTTATACAGGGCATAGAATACCTTGTGTGAGAAAAAGATTATGTACAGGCTTAAATGGTAGAATACATAGTGTTCAAATGCTTTTTTTTCCCCTAGTCCAATTACATAGTTTACACAGAAGAAAACAGGGCAAATGAGAAGTGAAAAAGGAGAAAGAAAGAAAGAACATAAACGAAATTTAGAAATGCTTGGTAGGTATCTTCTGTTACCTGTTATCAGCTTTGAGTTTACATTATGTTCAGTCTAATAAAGTGCTTAACAAAATACAGTTATGTTTTGTTAGGAAGTGATACTCTAGGCAGTGTAATGTATTTCTGAACAGGGAAGCCCCTGAATTCTGTCCAGTTTGGTTTAACTTGTGCACAGGAAGGGAAGGAAAACAAAGCATGATTCAAGAGTGAATTGGAGCAGTTTATAAAAAGGACTGTTCAAAGCATTTGCTTGAGACAGAGTGGAACTGGACTCAGAAACCCAGATGATCTTTTCTCACACTCTTGGTCTTAGGATTTGCTCAAGGTCAGAACAGTTGTGCAGGATCAAAGCTTGAAAGTTGAGTTTGGGTCCCCTCTGCCCCCTCAAATCATCCTTTCTTGCTCAAGCAATTTATCACTTCTTTAGGAAGGTATTTCGATTGATGACTTGGTAATTTTATTCCATTTTAAATGGATTTATTCGAATGAAACATGAGTCTTCAGTAAATGTTTCTTTTGATGATGCACTAAATCCCTATACTCTGCCTCACTCTGTCTTACACAACAGAAATGAAATACATCCACAAATATTTTTTTCATTCCAATTTTGAGATATGATTTTCCAATCCACTTAAAAATATGTAGCTTTTAGCTTAGAGAATATGTTTTATACTAAATCATGGTTTCACTTAGAAAAGGTTGCTCTTGAAGTAGTTGTAGCTTATGGATTATTGGGCATATTAGATGGGACTGCTTTTTTAAAATTATGGTTAATTAATTAAAAACCCCCTAAAAGAATAAAAAGATTAATGCAACACCATATATTCACCTGTGCAACTGAGCTTGACTCTTAGTTATTTGTGCAAAAGCTCTTTTGTTATCTCCAAAGGAGAGGAATCCCAGTGTTATGAGATCTTCATGATTCACCATTTAGCAGACTGTGCATGTGCAGTTGACAGCATGGTGAGAGAGTTTACACAGAGCTGTTGCATTTGCTTGCTCAACATTATTAATTCTTTGCTTCTAGAATCAGAGAATTTCCCACCATTCTAATTAATTTGTTTCCATACATTTGAAGAAATAGATTTTAGACAATTAAGCAACTGAAATAATACTGACACCACTAAAATATGGCATGATTAGACACCAAGATTAGTCTCAGCCCTTCTCCAATTAATTTGCTCTATCAACATTTTATTCTTACTGAAATCATTGTTCACTGCTAACCGGATAAAAAATAAAGCAAACATTCTATCACAGGGCAGTGTGAGGGGATAGAGAGCAAGAACCTGTAATTTTTGTATTAAAGTAACCCTGATACTACTGAATCTTCAGGAATAAGGTAATGGATAAAACAATGCTAAAATGGTGTGTATTTGTCTTACCTTTTGCTTTTAATATAAGTTCATTATAAAACTTAACATTAGGTTTAATCTCTTGATTATTGATTGATGTTATGCATCAAAAGGAATGAAATTATTGAAGTAAAACAACTTTTGGAGGGCAGAAACAAACCTGGTATTTGTCCATTTGAGACTTATGAAAAGAAAGGAAGTAGAAGTATCTTGTGGACTTGCACTATTTAATACATTAAACTAGCTGCCATAAAATAGTTACTTTTTATTTAGTTTTAGATGCAACATCCTGTGCTGTGTTTTCCAGTAACTGAGTGGTTCCTGTTTTTTCAGGTTTTGTTATTGATTGTGTTGAGTTGCAGACCTTAGGGTACATATATATAAATATTTGTGGTGGCAGTGGGAAGAATGAGTGGTCCTTGTATAAAAGTAGAGACAGAGATCAAAAGCCCAAAGCTGGTGGCAGAGTACTAGGTGAAATGAAAGCATTACCAATGCTATATGCTACCACAGGATCTTGGTGGGGGCGAAAATGCTTTAACTTCTCCTAACTTGCTCATAACAGCCTTTCATATTAAATAAGGGGAAGACAGGGAAAACAAGAGATGCAGTTGCTTGATGATAAAGAAGAATTAAGAATGAGTAATAGATAATTACTTCTGTAGTATGATGATGTGAGGTCAGAGCCCCAGATGACCTTCCAGCTGTCATTTTTCCCAACTTAACTCTTAGATATCCAGTTAATTCCTTTGAAAGTTCTTGCTTGAATCTTCTGGTTGCAAGCATGCCATGTCCTCAACACTTCAAAAATCCTCAGAGAAATCTGGAACAGTGGCTGTGATCAGGAGTTTTATTTACATCATTTGATGCTGTGATCGTCTGTGGGGTTACTCTAGCACCAGTGGATGCTGATTTTTGGAGATGTGTGAATGACCTTTCCAGAGCCTACCTGTCCAGGAGGGTTCCTTTACCTGTTAGGTTGCACACATGCACACTCACAGAAAGTGCAAGACCTAAACATTTTTTTGGGAAATTAGTTCAAGTGGTACCTTTTAATTTGGAATCTCTAAGTTTGAGAGTAGCAGGTGTGCAGGTTTACACCCACAACCTCAGATATAAAACAAAAAAACAATATCTGTAAATTCACAACCTTATTTGGCAGAAAATAAAATACACGAATATGAACATAAAAACTTACTTATTTTCTCATGGTTTGCCTTAAAAACAGTTGCTGTTTAAAAAGGATTTCCCCTATGAATAAAGTATCACATCTTATTCAGTCCTTTGGTAATTTAGCAGCTCAGTTTCATCAAACAGGAGTTTTCCAGGATTACCTGTGGCAAAGGAGTTACCCAAAATGTGGAAGATCATCCAATTACAGTTTAAAGAAACTTACAACAAAGAAAATGAATTAAAGATAGGAGTCTCTGAGAGCATCAGGGAAAGAGAATGAAAAAGTGTGACAGGGGTTGAGAGCAAGAGCTTCTCCTATGTCTGTTATTAAAACAATGGGAATTACATCTCTTGTTTATTTTTACAGTTAAAGTAATCGAGGTCCCTGGTGTTGGGACACCTGCTTGCCTTCTTTCCTTTCCCCTCTTTTTTTCCCGTTTCTCTCTCAATTTTGCTAAGACCAGACCCCATACTTATATGAAAAACTGAAATTTGATTGAAATTGTGTTGTTTTAGCTTTGTACATGTTAACAAAAAGGGATCAGTAGTCTTCTGCAGAAGGAGGGAGGTGCAGTAGGATAATGAAATCTTCCTCTGCATTTTTCTATTGACTTCCTAAATTCTTTATAGAATCAATTTAAATGGACTGAGAAGTCCCCATTTGGGTCCAGGAACTTAAAATTTCGGACAGACAGTGTCTAACTTGATCATCTCATTAACAGGATTGTATTTCATCTCATGTGTATTCTGTGACAGTAATTATAGGAAAGAAATCAGGGAGTTTTGGGGAATCCCTTATTTAATATTATGCAATGTGGATACTGTTTCATTTAAGGGATGTGGTAGCAAATGCCTGATTTTTTTCTTGTGAAAGCAGTCAGTGAAATTTAATTATGATTAAAGTAATTATTTAGAAGTCACAAAACATAAGAGCCTTAATGCACCTGAATGGGGTCTAATAGAAGGTTCAGAAATCTCAGGTCTCTGTTTGTGGCTAAGGCCTTCTCTGGAAATAAGCCTCTAAGGTTTTATATGTCTAGATATATGTAGAAGCTGATTCACCAGTATTTCCTAGACCATGAAGTGTAGTTGGGCCATTTTATTGAATAGCCATTTGATCAATCCATGCTCCCTGAATTGATTAATTTTTTGCAGGAGGCTGAGCATATAGAAGCCTTTGGGATTTTCTAAGCTGCAAGCATCTCTGGTTCTAAAATTAAAGAACAAAGAGTTTCGACGAGCAGGGGCATAATGTAGTCTTGTTAATATGGCTTAATATGTTGTGGTTGAATTGGGTGAGAGCTTTAATCAAAGTTCTATCTGTTGTTGGAGCATTTGATGTGACTCTGTCCTTTGTGGGTGCTATGGTGTGTACCAAAAACTGAGATTAGCCTTTCCTCAAGGGAGACCACCTAACTGAATCTCTTCTCTAATCAGCCTTGTGCTTTCAAAAAAGATGAATGTACTTAATAAGCTTTTGGAGCTCTACCTCTCTGTCAAATTTGGCAAAACTGTGAAAACAGCTGGTAGACCTCTTGCAATATGCCAGAAAAAGGGTACATTGTTCCATATAGGATACCATGGCCTAATGGTATAGGTTTTGTTTCTTTGGGAAACAAACAAAGAAGAAAATATCTGGAATGTGCAAAGTATGCCAATAATGTGGTCAGAACTAATTTCTGGGGTTTTAAATGAATGGACTCTTATTTACCTCTGAAATTAGGGTTCTTGCAGTAAAAACTGTTTTTTTCCCCTCTTAGTAATTATTGAAAATAAAAAGAGAGAAACAGTTTCTTTCCAAAATTATCTCCCTTCTTGCTCTCCCCCTCCTGCCCAAGAGAAAAATAAAGTTATCAAGTAAAGGCTTTTATTTTTGATGATTTATACGTTGTTTATAAGACACCATCAGTGCCTACAACTTTAATGCATGACAATATTTACCTTCATATAGTGTTTGTAACATTCAGAACTCAATGTGGCATACTGCAAAGATCATAGTAACTGTAAGTACGGTGTGTGGTAAATGTCAAGATTTTAATTGCACCTAAGCCATAGGGTTTTTATTGCTTTTTTGGAGGAAGCATGTAATGAGCATCTCCCCAGGATGTTACGTGATGAAGGGATTCATCAACATACTTTACCTGCTGCTGCTCTAAGAGTAGAGTGGTTAGTGAGTAGCTTTAGGCTGTAAAAAACAGACCCTGAGAAAACGAAAAAGGAGAAATGTGTTTCTGTGATAGTATCTCTCCTACATACACAGCAATTTAATATCACCAGAGTTAAATAAATTGTCGGTGCCATAATGTGGTTTTTCGCCTAGGTGCTGCCTAACCGTTGCAGGATATAAATAAAGAGGCTATTGTCGAAGACAGCAGATGGAAATAAATAGTGAAGGAATTTAACTCTCTGCACTATTTTCAGCTGGTGTAAGAGTGTTTTCTTCAACCGTGAACAGAAGTTAGTTCTTAATATGCAAATCTGACTCAGTCCCTCACAGTTATGACATTTGTGGGCATTTTTCACAAAGATGTAGATAGCCCAAGAGCTGCCTGAGTAACTGGCTGATTTGGACTCGGGCAGGTAAAAGGTCTCAGTGGTGTGCTAAGCCGAGGCTTCCACATCAGTTCATCCACTGTAGTTATCAGTGCCCAAGATGCATTCATTGTGGGGGCGTGCTTGGGGTGGAGTTGCAGCAGATTCAATGTAATCTCCGTCCACTGGCATCACAGATTAGAAGAGAAAACACTCTTTTATCTGAGTCACTTTTACACCACCCATATTTTCCTTAATTCTCCAGCAACAGGGAGTGTAATGGTTTTCCTCTGGATGGATCTTGTCTTATGCAAATGTTTATTGAGGGGCTAAGTGCTTAACCCTCTATTCCTTCACATTTGCCCAGGATGTGCTCTCCAGTGTTCCTGTGGCAGTAGTTCATACATGTAGCCTCAGCTCCTCCAAAGCAAGATTCTGAGTGTTGAGCTGTGGACCACCAGTGGCTTATGTCGAGTTTGCTCCTTGCTGTGACACAATTTAGGAAGAAAGAACTGTGTCTTCTCCCTCAAGGGTGTTTCTCTCCCTGCATCTATCTCCCACTTATGTGCACAGAGAGCTGCAGGTTAGCTTTGGATGTGAAAAAACCACAAACTTGAACCTCAGCACAAAGGTGCCCTAGGAAGTAAATTTGCTACTGTCCTATTGAAAAAATTTTCCCTGTAAGCTCTCAAGCCCTGACAGTGGGTTTTAGGTATTAATTCCAGAAGCAAGATTGCTCTTAAGCTTTTTATATTCTGTTGCATTGTGTGAATTGCTGTAATGCTTGACTCTTATTTCTTCAGCTTCCTGATTTTTTGAAAGTGTTTGGAGACAGGCTTTAAACTTTTGGTTGTTATTGAATGAGGGCCCAAAGTGATCAGTGAATCTGTTGCCAGACAGTTTGCTGTCACTGGGAATGGGCTTGAGGACCCATCCAATTCCATCTAATATCATGTTCCTGTGCACTCAAGCATAGTGTCCTCTGAATGACAGAGAGATATAGCAAAGCTGTTCTTTTCTAGGCAGGCAGAGATTTTCCAGCTTTGTTAGGATTTCTCAAGAGAATTAGTCTGTTATAGGTGACTAAAGAAATACTTATGTTGGTCATGTTTTCAAGTTAGCGTTTTATGAGATTTTTCATAGCATTTAAGTGATAGTATTACTCCTTTTCCAGAGCTCTTAATTGCATTATACATCATCTGGCTGCATAGAAAAAATATGCTGAAATCTGAAAATGGATTAAATGAATGCTTGAATTAGTCCCATAGCAAAAGTCTTTTGTTCTAGAAAGAAAAGAACGTCTTTAATTCTTAACACCGTAGGAGAAGAGGAAGAGCTGGTTTGGATTTACATCCATTATAATTCTGCCCCAGTGACTTCAACACATTGTGTTGTGTTAGGCACTCATGTTCAATTATGGAAATGATGCTTTAGAAGAGGGTCTTTTTAATAAAACGCATAGATGTTTTGAAGGAAACAGGCTGATGATCACTATAAGGTGACAGATGGAGGGAGAATAAGCAAGTCAGAAGTAACATTATGGTATTCTGTGGTTTACAATTGGAATCTGGGTCATAGACAGACTGTCTAGTATACATATTTGAATAGGCTTTGCAAGTACTTCTTGCTGTTGACTGCATTAGGATCCCAAGACATGACAGCACTGAAGGAATTGGCCAGACAACTTGGATATGTCTGTCTCAGTTTTTGTAGACCAGCGAGTATATCCTTTTTTTCAGAAGTGAGTAGAAAATGGAGCTGCAGTATAAAAGTAGGTACTACTTAGTTTAATTAAGAATAGGTTTTGATGCTCAGCTGTCTGGGTGATTTTTTCAGACTAATTATTCTGATGGTGTAAAGAACAAGAGACACAAGGCACTCTTGTGCTGCTCCAAACTAGATACAAGCACCTCTAATAGTCAATCTCTAGAAAGAAACGTGTAATCAAAAGAACCTTCTGAGCCTTATTGAAATGAGAGGAGAAATTTCATATCTAAAAGCCTTTGTCAGCCTGTCATGATGGGATCCAAGAATGGCATTGAGTTAAAAGGCACATCCTGTAACTGCCTCTTAAAGGCAGCGTGGCAAATGTTAATAATGATATCCCCTGACTTAATAACTGCAGAAGAGCAGGTATGTGACATTCATTTTCCTTCCTGCAGAGGGACATAATATTATGTGCAGAATCACCTATTGCTTTCTTTGGGATCGTGACCTCTTGATGACAGCAAGAATGATCTGACTCAACACTGGAGTTTAGGATATCTGACATAATGAAATGGGCCATACTGGAAGCATTTCCCCTCAAAGCTTGTTGAAGATAATCTGGTCCATCTGCCTGTTGAAACCTTGATGCTCTGATATTTTCAGTAAGAACAACTCATTTTCAATCTGCCTATCAAGAAATATCCATGAAAAATGATTGGATACACCAGTTTTGAAACATGAGTCTAAGAACTGCACACTAATTGTGTCAGTATTCAAGCATAAGAAGAGATAAAATTCAATGAATAAATGATTCATCATTAATTACTGCCATTTCATGGGCACTCAGAATATGATAGGGATGTACAAACCTTTGCCCAAAAATCATCAGATGTGAGAATGTGCTCCTGATGATTGCATGAATATTAGGTGTAGGTCTCATCAGCAGTTCAGGAATAACATTTATTTTTGTAGGAAGTTGGTTAGTAGCCTTTTTTCAATCTAAATCTCACAGTTATTTTCTGAAGTCAATGGTCTTTTTTGCCTCACCCAACCTAATTTGGTTTCTTCTAATGTGCCCACCTGTTCTTTCAGAGTCCCTCCTGAGACATTTCTGAAATTCTGTGAGGAGTTCATGCCTTCAGAACTAAGGCAATATAGCTGAATGTACAATCTTTTTTTGTGGATGTGGGAGAAGAAATGGGTTTTGCAGAATTATGGGATACTAGTGTTGAGTGTCCGACATTACAAAACAATTCATACAGCTGTCTTTTTAAAATAACATTATTGGAACATTATCTGTGTATTTGTAGAGAATAATTTATTTACCATTATATAATTAATTGAAAGATTCGTGCCATTAATGAAGCTTCTGCTCTTGAAATCTCTGCATTCACGTAAAGTGGTCTCAAGACCCTTTCCTGATAGCAGGTATGAGGTTACAGAACAGAAATGTTGCAAATTCCAATATTTCACTGTCTTTAATGGTACTGTCATTTGAAAGAAAATGAACAACTACATGCACTTCAAATGTGTACCACTCTGTAGCAGTAAATTTTGTTGTTAGTTATTACAACAGACAGTACATGCAGTGATGCCATGTGTAGCAGCTGTCACACAATATCATTGGGAACAAATTTTCCTCTCTCTGTAGAACATGAACAGCTAAAGAAAATGTGGAGCTGAGTATCTGGAAAAATACAAACTGGGATGTATTTGGACAGTCCTTTCTGGCAGTCAAAGGAATTGTGCACCTGTTGGTATCTTTTAATTCAAACTGAAATTGCTTTCTGGATATACTACATACAGATGATTTACAGCTTTATAATCTGTTATGGCAGTCCCTGAAACAATTCAGTAAAGAAGTAGAACTGGTTGGGTATGGACTATGATGAAAAAAGTTACATTTTCTACATTTTAAATCCTAGTCTTTCACTTCAATTATGCAATTAAGATATAAAGAACAAATGGAGACAATGTATTAAATCCGTGTTAAGACAGCTAAACTGAACCATAAAAAAGACTATGGAAGAAGATGCCATGGTTGAAGAACTACAAGTCTTCATGGGAGTGAATTTTAAGAGACATTAAAGACTGTTGGACTGTATAAAACTGAGGTCATATCTGCTGCTGCAGAAATCAGCCAAGGTGCCCATCTGTCAGGCCCACTGGGATGGTCACAGAGCACAGTAATAACCCAAAGGCTTATCTGAGCTGCAGCTCAGTTTGTTGGTCACTGAGCCAAACTCCCCGCTACTAAATATGAAGAATATCTTTCTAACAGAGGAATCAGTATGTAGAGCACATTCATGTTTTCTCTTCTTTTATATAACTGGGAGGTCCCATTCACCCATTGCTCGCATAAATCAGAAATATTATGAGGGTAATATGTAACTTTGTATTTTTTTTTTTTTTTTAAATTCAGAAAATCTTAGCTCTTTTGATGGTTATTGGCCTGTATCAGGGTAATAAATATGGAACTTACCACAAAGCCCCCTTCTTTTTATATATATATATATATATATATTTTTTTTTTTTTTCCCCTTAACTTCTGGATTACAGAACCCCTGGCTCTGGTGTGATGGTATTTAGACTCGGGAGGCAATCTTGTCTTTGTCTTTGCATCTCTATCTCTTCTCTTTGCTTATAACAAAGCTTCCAGCCCTTTGGTCTACTGAGAATATTTATGTTCTCACTGTTTACTCAGAGGAAAAGCAGCAAACCCCTGTGTGTAGGAAATAGTGGTGGTTTTGGTATTTGTTGTTGTATAAGGCTTTTAGAAACTGCAACTAATCACGGATAGATTGTGTCTGTTGTAGTTACTTCATGTTTTTCCAGGATGCAAAACAAATACCAGGGTTTCAAGCTGTATTTTAAATTTGATGAAGTTTTGATAATACTTAACAGGTAATCTTTCTTTGAGGTAGGAAAAGTCTGTAAATGAAAACAAAGCACACTTACAGTTAATGAAAATGGGAATTTGGAAGTGATAAAATTTAAATACTGGGGAAAGCCCTAATATTTTCAAGAAAATACCTTAAATTCTCTGAAGAACAGACCATACGTGTGTTTTTACAGTATGTAATCTGCTGATAGCGTAACTGTTCTTTTGAAGATAGTCTCTCCAAAACTAAATTGCTAGGAGATGCAGATTAAAATGTCTGCAGGTGAAGAGATGAAGTATGTACTGAAGACTTCACTAAATACAAAATCTTCATACAGTAGCCTTTGTGAAAGCCTAAAATTACTTAGTCATTTGTTAAATTCATTAGTCCTTTTTTTATTTGCTTGTTTTCTTCAAATATATTAGAGAAAACAAGCCCTGTGATATTTGCTCATTTTATGATTCTATTTTATTTTTTACTATTGCTAAGATTATTTTAAACAAGAGGGCTATTAAAGCGGGCAGATGAGCAATGAACAAATGCTACAAAGATTCTGTCTGACAGAAAAGCACAGCCTGAAACCTAAGGGATTTGTTATTTCAGTTTTGCTTGTAGTATGTTACAGGATGCTAAAGATATGAATTACTGAAGAACATGAAAAGTTAGTTATAAAAGGTTTCAACAAGCAAAAAAGTTGAGGCTGTCTAAGCATAAGGTTGCCTGTCTAGTTCAAGTGGAAGTTTTTGCATTTGGAGTGCCTTCTGTTACTCCTGGCTGTAGATCTTTAACGTGACATACAAAAATTAAACACAGTGCTTTTAAGTTCCCTGAAGCAAAACCAACTGATTATCTGTTCTAAGAATATCTTCTCTACACAAAGGGACCTTTAAATATTTTCTGAAATATCGTGATTTAGTATATGTTTCATGATCATATGCAGGGCTGCCTTCCTTTAAGTGGTAGAAATTTGCCTGTGAGAGAGCTAATTTTTACATTTCCAGAATGCAGATACTTCAGGAGAGGAACGTGCCATGTTTCAATAATTACAACACCTAAAGCAATGATTAAAGAGGAAAAGATAACATGTACTCTTGGGATGGGAAAAAAATTCCTGAGGAAATGAGAGAGGTGCTATAGTAAAATTTGGCCAAACTACTTGTTAAATAAGTAGCCTAATGACATATATTTAAGCATATATCAGAAGTATAAGATAAAAGCTACCTGTTGAAAGAGTATAGAAAGTGTTATTTCTGATGTTGAGGGAGAGTTTTAGTAAAAACAAAAGAATGAGAGGAAGATTTTGTTTTTAAAGGTCTAAGGTAAAAGAGCACTCTGACCTTTTAGGTACATGACTACTACAGTTAGTACAATGTACATGGCAGTGAACTGGCAGCAGAGTAATAGATCTATTAAAAACTGAGAAAAGAGAAAAGGACAAAATGCTTCTGTCTTCCTTAATATTTGGGTATTTTGTTAATTTTGTTACTTTGGCTTCACTGTGTTAATAGTACTAAAAAATTGCCAAAAATAGAAAAGAACTTGTAGCAGTGAAATGTGAAATGAGTTGCTGTGGGTATTGAGAATGTCTGTATCACATAAAGGCATTTTTTACATTGCAAAAAGAGGAGAAGAGGCCTTGGATAATATGAATAGTAAACAGGTCTGTTTCCCAAGGGACATTTTGTCTCTTCCAATGGTGCGTACCATGCCCATGGTCATCCTGATGTTTAGATAGTGCTTGAGAGTAGCAGGAACAGCAGTAGACCAAGCTGACAGTAGACAAAGACCTGTCTGCGTTTATTTCCCTTTTCTCTATACTCACATCACAGGTACCTTAACAGAAAGATCTTCAGCACATCTTTCTGGAGCAGACCCGATATCTGGAAGTGCCAGAACTTGTCTTGGCTGTAGATAAAACTCCTTGTTGTGTGATATAGAAACCCACTATTTCAGCCCACTGACCATTCATTTCAGTGCTGGTAGAAGGCTGCTCTGGATGCACTGAACAGTGAAAACTACTGTTCTCATTTGACAGACTGTGTATTTATTCCCGTGGGCTGTCTTGTCCTGTTATTCTCACCGCCTGTCCTTCCTCTTGCTCTTTCCCTTCCCTCATTGTCCTTCTTCCCTATTCGTTAGCTTTCTCCTTCTAACTTTTTCCTCCTAACCAGCACACTAAAGGCTGTTGATATGCCACTAGCTCTTTCGTATAAATTCTCCATGTTTTTGTGATCTTTTTTATGGCTCAGGGGTTAGCAAGGAAGGTAGTTTGTCCAAAGTATACAGTAAGATGATACAATCCTGTAGGTGTTACCAAAAGGTAAATAATCACTTAAATGATAATTCCTCTATTTCTTGTCTAAAGGTCAGAAAGCTGTGATCATTTTGAATGCACAAGACATCTGTCTTGGTACTGATAGTGTTGGTAGACAGTGTAATCTAAATGCCAAAATTAAATAAGAGCTATAATAGAAAACAATATGAAAACAGGGTGACAGTGACAAAATTATAGTGGTACCCTTGTTTTGTCTCATTGGTGTTCCTGTCAGGAGAATGTAGGGTGTTTTAGTTTAACCCCACCTGCAGTTAAGCCCTACACAGCTCCTTGCTCACTTCCCCACCCTGCAGCAGGATGGGGGAGAGAATTGGAAGAATAAAAGTGAAAAGACTCATGAGTTGAGATAAAGACAGTTTAACATGCAAAGCCAAAGCTGTGCACACAAGCAGAGCAAAACAATGAATGAATTCACCACTTCTTATGAATGGGCAGGTGTTCAGCCATACCGAGGAAAGCAGGCCACCATCATGTGTTACAGTGACTTGGGAAGGTAAATGTCATCAGTCCAAACATCCTTCATTTTCTTCTACTTCACCCAGCTCTAAATGCTAGGAATAACTCCATATGGTAGGGAATATCTTTTGGATAAATGGGGTCAGCTTCCTGTCTGTGTTTCCTCCCATGCCCTCATGCATCCCCAGGCTACCCACTGGTGGGCTGGAGTGAGAAGCAGAAAAGGTCTTGACTCTGTGTAAGCACTGCTCAGGAGTAAGAAAAGCATCCCTGTGTTATCAATATTGTACTCAGCACAAATCCAAAACTTACAATCATACTTTGGAAAAACCCTATATCCTAGTCAGAACCAGCACATAGGGTAAGAAATGAAACTGCTTATATATATAGTGAGGGAAACTTTATCTCAAGCATTTTCAGGTGTAAGTCTATGTGGCATGTGCAGCAGAACAGGTACGCAGGCAGGGTGGTGCTCACCTGTCCTAATTTAAGGTTTCAAACACCGTGTATTTGTGATGGTGTTTGTTATCACGACCTGCCTCACATTCAGCTTAGAAAGATGAAGGCAGCTTCAGAAACTAATTTATTTGACTTAGCTTAAGTATTTGAAAGGGGATGAGATTAGCACCACTCTGGTAGGGGCTTGTTTCTGCCCAATGATGATAAACAGAGCCTGAGTGGCTCTTTTGTATTCTATTATCTAACTTTTAGACACTGAAATTTCAGTGATGCTGCTGTCATTTGTGATTACCTGATTTATATATACTTTTTGGAGAAGAGACAAAATATTCAGGCCTAAGGCTAGAGGAACATTTTGACAGTTTGTTTTTGCTCCCTATACGGTCTTATTCCACTCATACTGCTTCACAGCACAATGAAAATAAGGGCAATGAGGTCTACATGGAACAATCACATGAGTGCCTCTTAGCACTAACAGATGTTCAGTAGTGATTCTGATTTTGGTTTGCTTAGGATGCACTCTCCTGCTTTCTACAGCTGTCTGCCCAACCCTACTGCTGTACAGCAGAGTACCCATAATAAAGGTAATAGAAAGGGTTGTGTTTCTGGGTCTCACTAGCCTCTAGGGTACAATGAGCCATATCAATAAATTTCTGATAAAGTGGTTTATTTCTATTTTATCTCTGCAGTGGTGTAACCATAGCACAAACACATGCTATCTGGCAGAGAAGAGGGGTGGTCTAATGCAGTGATCTCCAAAGTGGGGTTTGCACACCACAGAGGGTGAGCAAACCAACCTTTTGGGGAGAAGAAAGATTTTCTTTTTAGTGCTAATAAAATAAAAAAAATAAACCCCAAACACCAAATGTAACAGTAGTGTTATATTTTATTTTTAACTTACCCTTTAAAAATTATTGTTTCTGGGTATTTTTATAATAATAATACAATAATCTTAATAATAACAGATATATATACACACAGCACAAGTGTACATGTACAGTAGTACATGTATATGGTCTATAAATAAATATATATTAGGGTGTGGGCTTGAAAATTTTTACTGATAAAGGTGCGTGATCAAAAAGTCTTGGAGACTACTGGTGTAGTGGATTTGAAAATATTTAAAATTTGCCAGCAAGATTTGCTAGAGGCTGTCTGCCAGAGCCCTTCATGGTGTTTTTGATGGTTTCATGATACTAAAGACTTCTGTTCTGCTGATCTCATCAGATGCAGAAATTGTCTCCTGTTTATTCGAGGTAAACGAAGCAATCTGTCACCTTGAGCAATGTATCCTCAAGGTGATAGACCTGTCACCACCTAGTGGAAAACACAGTATGGCCTCTAATGGACTCTAGAAGGAGCAGAAGGTAGGCACAAAGGAGGAGTTTTAAAATATATTTAAAGTGTGAATCATGAAGAAGCAGACTTTGCTAAGGAGTCTCTGCTATGAGGTTTTAAAAGTAACAACACAGTCATCTTATTGGCAGGGTTGCCTATGGGGCAGACAAAATCAATTGGGAGTTTATCTATGCCTCTGTAGTTTCAGACAGGCAGGCTTGCATCCAAATGATGCCAATGATTTTTATCTTCTTCTTTGTGGATTTAAGCTGAGGATAAAACCTGATAGTTCACCTTTTTTATCACATTATGAATTATCATAAATTGCTTGTGTTTCAAATTTGGGAACTAGGATCATGCTGGGATCATGCTGGGAGGCTAGTAAAGGTGATAGGAAGTGGTGTGTGTAGCTCTTATCAAGTGTCAGAAGTTGTCAAGAAAGATCAGTGAAGCATCTTGGAGAAAGAATAAGAAGGATATGCACAGTGGTGCTGTAAAGTGTGGTAAGTTGTCACTGAGCTATTTGTGAGTTTGCCTGTGTAGGAGGAGTTGTCCTGTTTAGCCAGCAGCAGAGCCTATCAGTCCCAGTTTCCTACCAGGATAACTGTCAGCCATGTTGCATAACTTTCCAATCTTCTAGTGTAGGAAGAGACTGAACTTCTTGTAACAAGGGAGAATGTACCTTCATATTGGTCTTTTCGATGTAATCATAACGTTTTTAGAGCCGTTTGGGATCTTTGAATGCAGTTTTCAGGACTGATTTTTAGTTGAGAACCTGAATTTCCAAATGAAGCCATTAATAGTGATAGAACTTAACATATCTGAAAATCCTCAGAGGTCTGAAATTCTCTAAATTCTCTAAACTCATAAAGAGTTCCTTTATGTGTCAGTCATTAGTTTTGTTTATTCCTTTAGAGTTTATTTTTTTGAAGAATAGTTATAAAAGGACTGCTTTCCTCATGTGGGACAGTGTCTGCATTTTATCAATAATCTACTGTTTAAAGCTACAGGATGTTGATGTGACTGAGGAGCCATTTTCTTAGAATGATGGACATTACTCTTGGGTTTTACTTGGAACTGAAAACATCTGACAACCTTTCCTTAGGTTACTTCTGCAAATTTCCCAGCTCTCTTCAGATGTGTCCAAATTTCTTAACTGTGCTTTTCAAGATTTGAATGCTGAAACTCCTCCTGGGAGAGTTGCAAGCTTTCCAGCAAGAGTCTCCGTTTCTGTAATTTCATCATTTATGAGATGTCACTTTAGGTAAATGCACATTAACAAATTATGAAGGGACATAAATTTAATGCATCACTTACAATACTACAGCATCAGCCTGGATATGTGCTTCTCTCCTAATGTGATGTAACTTGTTTCCAGAGCATGTATGTGAGTATCTGTTGCAGAGCAGTGGGAAGCATTTTTTTACATTAATGTACCCAACATATCTGATTGTAGTTTGCCTATGTAGTAGTTCCATAGATAAGCAAATGACCTGTACTGTCCAATCCTGAACTTTTTGTATGAAACTGGTTTTCACATTACTCTAACTCCTTTGGTTTTAGTGTCCTGATGGCTTGGTTCGCAGTCTAATTTTTGCCTGGCATAGTTCTCTTCTTGAAGTGAGAAACACTTATTCTCCTTCTGCTTCTATACTGGGGAGCATTGATAGCATCTGTGTGAAAATCTGTAGATAGATAACACAAAAAAAAAAAAGCGGGGATCAAAGACTCTGAAGTTAAAAAGAATCTAAAAAAAATGCATAAAATGCACTTTGAAACCAGAGCTAACAAACTTTATTGCTGTTCTGAGTTCTGTTGGAGGGTATTTAGGACATACACTTGGTTGAAGTGTTTATGACTTCCATTTGCAGGTGTGCTCAGGGATCTCACATTTCAAATTAACGTATTTAACCCAGGTATGAAAGGTACTGTGTATAAAGTCGTGATGGAAGATGTAATTAATGTAATCTCTGAAGCAAAGTGCATCATAACTTGCCAGTTGTCTTCCCTCAGTCTGTTCTGAGCCTCTTCCAAGTCATGCAAAATCAAGAAAGATCTTCATAATATGTTATGACCTTTATGCATAATCAAACTGCTGGTTTTCTTAGATTGTTTCATAAGAAAGTATATTTGTTTTTTTTCTATTTTAATTCTATGAGCTAGTTTAGTTCTTTTTTACTCTTAATAACTTCCAAAGATTTCAATAAAAGTTAGGTTCTTCACATATTGCTTATTGTATTGATGAACAGAGAATGCCCCTGTCCAAAGACCTCATAGCATATGGAAACAGGATGTGAATTATTATAAATTGTGGCTGGAAAAAATATGATAATGAATATTGAGAAATATAATCACTGTCACTGCATTTCAGTTCTTTCATTTTATTTAAATATAGCTAGATAATCCTTTCTACTGAGATTTGCATTGATAATCAACAGATGATTTCACAGGGGGTGTAGCAAAAGTATATGTGGAGAAGGTTGTCCACAGGGAAGAGGGAGAAGTAAACAATATAATAAAACTTGACTGAAGCATTTCTTTTTAGAGGGGGCTTTTTAAAATGAGCAGCAAAATTTGGATGTCTTGATGGAGTTGAGAAATTGAAAAATATTCAATGCCCTTTTTTTAGAAGGTACAGACTGTCAATGTCTTATTCTGAACCTGCCCAGGAAAAATGCTGCCATTTTCTGTGCTCATTACTGAAGCCTCGGATGACCTGAATCACAACAAGGGTCTTACAGTGGAAATCTGTAAGGAAACTCTAGTTCAGATTGATTTTATGCTGCATTATAAAAATTGATATACAGTTTTCTATAGAAAATTGTACATCTTGAATACTGAAAAATAATTTCTTTTCACCAAGTTTAGATAGCATATCACAAGTAAATAAAGGAAAAAGAATTATCTTGTTTGTTCAAGTTGCAGAGAAGTTAGAAAAGTAAAGCTTGAAATCAAAAATGCTTTGCCATAGAGATTTGTCAAGGTAATACATAATAATAATAATAATAATATCACCACAACAAGAAAAAACTTATAAAACCCCAACCTGGTTCCTTAGAGTAGGTTGATTTTGGATCTTTTTTTCTTATTGTGTAGAATGCATGTGTCCAAAAGTACAAGGTTTTCACAATCCAAAAGTAAATAAATACTCAGAATTTGTTTTACAGCAGTAAAAATTTGACTAATTTTACATTGCAACTATAGCTGGTCTGTATGGAAATGAGCGTGCAAAAACGAATGTGTTCTGTATTTCATGGTGTTAAATAGGATTCTGCGTAACTTCTGAATTTCTAAGTAGGAGTGTTCCAGAGATGAAGGGACTGTCTGGCCTCAGCAGTTGGCCTCCTAATTCCCTGCTGTTACTTCAGAAACTTGTGGGTTTCTGGTGTGGCTTTCTCAGCTTCTTGCTTGGTGCTGTGCCTGACATGACCTGGCGAGAGGGACAATGTCAATGTCAGAGTGCAAAGTCAGAGTGGGCTGAACTCCTCTGGGTGTGTAAACTATGGAGCAATCCCACTGCTTTTTGCAAATCAAAAGGGTGACACTGGCAGCAAGTGACTTTCTATGTGACCTTCTCTATGCCTTTGAATCATGATTTTCTGTTCCTCACTAAAGCAATCATCTTTATTTTACCAGGAAAGAATGAGAAAATAGTAACTGTACATACACACACTCTGTGGACTTTTTAATGTAAAACCACTGAATAAGTGTTTGACAGAACTGTACTGGCAGGATCCTAGAGAAGATTTAAAGAATGGGCAGGAAATAGGATTGATTATATCTCGGGAAAAAATAATCCCAAACAACAGGAAGAAGATTGATGGAAATCAATAATGTTGAAAAGCAGACCTATGGGCCATAACAGACAATTAGATATGAGTTTGTTGTGAAATATGGCAGCAAAAAGTCAAAGACATTGAGATTTAGAAGTATCTCATCTAGAGCAGGAGGAGGTGACAGTGCCCCTTTCTGAGAGCTGCTAACACTGCAGTCAGAAAAAAAATGTTACAATTCTGGGCACTTTAGAACTAGAAAGGCAACCAAAAAAATCAGGAAAGTGACATGGATAGCTACTGAGGTCTTTAGGAACCCAACACTCTTACCTTGGGAAGGAACACTAGTGACTGAAATTTGGTTTTGACTAATGCCACTGAAAAATTTGGACTTTATTTGTGGTGGTTATAGTGGCTGTTGGTGTTGTTTCCACGCCTACCAAAAATAGCTTTATAAATACTGAAAAAAAAAAGCTGATATAACAAAATCTTTATTTTTATTAAAATGGAATTTATTTTCCTCCATTATTTGCTTCTTTATACTTTAATTTTGTTAAAGTCATATATATTGTTGCTACATTAACAGAAATTTAATTGATATGTGATACTTTTATTTGTTACATTACCATTTTTTATTCTGTGCAGTGATATCCTATTATCAGAAAAAGGGCAGAATTCAGTGGCTGAAAGCAAGTTACTTAGTAATATTTAGGTATTTTTGCGTATGTCATTTTGCCTCCAGCTGTGGCTCCCAAAAGACATGGGTTTCCTGTTGCTCCTGTGCCACCCCTGCAAGGGCAGAGTTGGTACCTCAGGTGCTGCTGTGCCCACAGGAGGGGAGGCATCAGCAGCTCTGGATGTCCATTTTTGTTGACTGAATTCTATGTAAAGAATTTAATAATTTCAATTTCTTCATATTTTTTCCTTAATTTCTGTTCTTGGTAAAAAGAACCGTCTCCAAAGAGCGAATTTGTCTCTATTTCCCATAGAAATACAATGAAAAAGTATAAAAATACAGAAAGTAAGAATGCAACATAGAATCAAAGAAGGTTTTTTAGGATGTCTAAGAGCTGAGAAGGATTTTGATGGCTCTTAGGATAGCTTTAGAGATTGCCTACCTTCCTAGAGTATCAACCTGCATGTTAGCTGCTCAGCCACCACATGGAAGAAATACTGGAATTAAATGGCTGTTTTTTGTTTCACTTGATACTTCTATGGTAAGCTTAGAGCATGCCAGCCAAAGCAGACATCAGAGGTGGATTTACTACTGCTGGAAGGTGACCATGGGAGCCACAAGTAGGTCTGAAGTAGGGATGTCCCACTGCTGAGCATACACATGCTCAGGAGGGATGTAATTTTAGAATTGGAAGGAGTTTTGATCTCTCTGTACACTTACAGGACTTGCTGTAAGAATCCAAGCAAACTGTTTTTCTTGGTTGTTCTTGTGGTATTTGTACTTGAGACATTAACTGCCTAAAATCCCTGTATTTCAAATTAGGATGATGTAGCATAGTCTGGATCTTGCTCATAGTGAGAGATGAGGCTAGACACCTCATCTACAGTTGCCCTTGTTTTTCACCTGTGAAAAATCTGGAATATTGTTCACTGATTCTTTGACAAGCATTTCTGGGACTGGAAGTGGCCACCCTACTGCTGTATCTGGAATACTCCAATGTGTTAGAAGGGAGGAGATGGTAACAGTGGTGCCAGGAACTTAGTGATAAAGAAGGGAATTAAAGGTTTTTATGTGCACAGAGACAATAGGACACCTTTTTCCTTTTCCTCCCAACCCATCTACCATGTAAGATTGTCAATTTAAGAACATAGGTTGTATGGAAAACCCGTTAAAAAAAGCAGAATAGCATCAACAAAGAAAAATGTTCTGAGAAATTAATGAATTACTGAGAAACAAATTGTTCTCTTTCTCTCTCTGTAGGTAACTTATGTCCACTTGAATTCTCTATGTGAGTGTACCCTTAAATGTTTGGTCCTCTTTTCTTTAAAGGAAATTAAGGTTGATCCTGATTTTTTTTTTTTTTTTTGGTGCCTGAAGGAAAGGTAATCAATGACTATTAGCAGCATATAAACTTGTTTTCTTGAAAATCTTGAGGCAAATTATTGTAATATAAGGTATTTAGACTAAATAGCAGTGAAATGTGTGCTTTGGAAAAAAGGAGTCATATCTTTAACAGAAAAATATTTCTCCAGCCAGTGAATCTTTCCATGGATGAGGACTGGGGAAGAAGAATAAACTATGATGAAATGAATGAATAGAAATCACTTTGCCAATTTTGCTACATGAAATACTATTAATGCAAGGAAGAAATATTCACATTGATTTAAAAAACATAAAAAAGCCATCAAGATGTATGATCAGTTGTGACAAGGTGCCCAACTGAACTGTAAAAATGCAAAGGGTGTTGCAACAAAATGGAATGTTACTCTATTTTAAAAGTTTTCGTGTGCATGACAGCAGCTGGAAAGGCAGTTGTTTTGTTATGTTTATATGTTTTGTAATGTGCAACATGAGCTGTTTATATAAGCAGACTGTACAATTGCTGTGGTTTAATCCCAGCCAAGAGCCATGCACCAATGAGCTGCTCACTCCTTTTCCCCCAGTGGGATGTGGAACAGAACCAGGAGGGTAAGAATGAGAAAGCACATGGGTTGAAATAAAGACAGTTTAATAAGTAAAGCACACACAAGCTATACAAAAGAAAGAATTTGTTCACCACTTCCCATGGGCAGGCAGCTGTTCAGCCATCTCTAGGAAAGCAGGGCCCCATCATGTGCAATGCTTACTTCCAAATTTCCAAATGTCCCCCTCACTTCCTTCTTCCCCCAACTTTATCTGAGCTGAGCATGATGTCATGTGATCTGAAATATCCCTTAATTCAGGTGGGGTCAGCTGTGCTGGCTCTCTGGCCTCCCATCTTCTTGTGCATCCCCAGCCTCCCCAGTGGTGGGGTGAGGCCAGAAAAGGCCTTGACTCTCTGTAAGCTCTGTTCAGCAATAACAAAAGCATCTCTGCATTATCAGTGTTTTAATCACAAATCCAAAACAGAGCTCCATACCAGCTACTGCGAAGCTCATTAACTCTATCCCAGCCAAACCCAGCACAGCAATATCAAAAGATGTATATGATTTTACTTACAATTTTTCACAATCTGTTGTATTACTTACAATTTATTCACAATCTGTTCTGTTAATTTTATGTAACTACACCAGACTTAAGATCTGCAATGCAGCAACAATTATTTAAGGTGCTGGTAAGATCACTCAGCATCATCAACTCCCACTGACATCTTCTCAGCTTCAGGAAGCTTCTCAGCTTCAGGAAAAACTGTAAAATGCTATATGTCGCCAGTCAGAATCACTGTGATGAGCAAGGCTAGGAAGATGTTGAGAAATGTAATTTTTTTGGAACTTTTAACCTTACTTTTTATCTTTGAATAAAACCAAACAAAAGTGTACTTGCTTAATAAATTCTCCATTTCTATGTCTTTCCATTTTTTTGGTTGTTGAACAAATGCTCTTGGATGGAAGGCTCTTGGGTGTTTGTAGAACCTATGAAAATAAATTTCTTTCTGCATGTGCACATGTTGTAGCTCTTAGTTCAAGCTCTTAACTTGAACAGCATTTAAGATTCCTCAAAATGAGTAGATTTGCATTTAAGATTTAAAATAGGAATCCAGAACTGGGAGAACTTGTCATGAAACCTCTCTTCCTAAATCTAATTTAACTCTTTTCACTTGGAGAAATGATCAAAGATGTTTCCTGCAGTGCGAACATTGTTTTGATCAGGTTAATAATCTGACATATAAAAGGTGGTTAATAGTCTGGTATATAAAAGGTTTACAGTAGATAACCTCAGACCTCCCCTTGTGATTGCTTAAGCTTAATTGTCAAATTCCACGGAAATGTTACCATTCTGTCTGTGTGTTTGTGCACAGACAAAGCACAGGCATTTGCAGATACTTGAGTGTGTGGATATTGCAAGAACATTCTTCAAAAATACTAATCAGGGCTTGAACTTGGAATTTCCATTCCAATATGATGAATTTAAAGTATTTTTCAAGTCAGGAAAAGTACCAAGGTCTGTCTTATTAATAAATTGTGCAAAATTGAGTAAGGGTCTGGTGAGACAGTTTAGGGCTCTAGTTGTTTTTATGCTTGATGTTGCCTTTTGCAGCTCATAGTGAATCTCTTTCAGACAAACCCTAACTCCTTTCTCATCCAGCTCTGCAGAAACAGGAGGGCAGACAGTGCCACACAGCTGTGGTCCCACTCTATGGGTGTCTTGTCACATGAAGGAGACTGCACATGGAGGTAGGATGAAGACAGGAGAATCCTGTGCTCTAACTTTCATCATCTCACTTGGTCAAGGTGCAAGGCTAATCTGTTCAGGTGGCCTGAAGTCTTGAAAGGACTCATTGGGCGGGGAGCTGTTCATGTTTATAGCTAATGCAAAGGATAATGAAATGGTAAAATAAAGTGAATTATAGAACGTTCAGAACAAGTTATACCAATGAACAATATTGATCACACAGAAGAGGTGTATGCATCTAAGCCACATCATTTTGAGACATTCAGATGCAGGCTACTACAAGAAGAAAAATTACCAGTAAGGATCCAGTAAGGAACTTTGGCTAGCTGGGTTAAAGGCATCATTAGATATGTAAATGAAGTATTAGAATAGCAAAGAGGTATTTCCTCTATGTGTGCTAGTGAGACTAGTACTGAAATAGTGTATTCAGTTTTGAGTCCTGCAGGTAAAAGAGATGATTCAGAGAAACAAAATGTTTATGAGCTGGAAAGTATATCTTATGATGGGAAACATAAGGAGCTCACTGAAGAGAAGGTCAAGAGGTGATTTGAAGTAGTCTGTGTGTCTCTTTTCAGGAAGTGAAGATATCATTTGTAGAACAAAAAACATAGCATTATTTAATAGCTAAAACAGTGCTGCAGAAATTCAGGAAGGCTTTTTAAAATCGGTGTTATTATCTAAGATATAAAATGTACAACAGATATAAGATAATTCCACTGCTGAATACTATCAGCCATATCTGGATTTTTTGTTTTACTGAATGCTGTAGACGGCTAGTAGTGTGGTAACTGTTGTGGAAAAAGATGATTTCTGCATCTGGGAATTCAGAAGCTAAGCAGAAAACAAAAGAAAACAGAATTCACGATTTCAACCTCAAGTTATGGGTTTAAATTGGAAACTTTTAGGTGATGTAGAGTATACTGTGCAGGAGATAATACCAGGTGTTAATAATAAGTTCTAAATTTTCTTTAAAATAAGAGAACTGCGTCTCAGAAAAGGAACTGAATGAAAAAAGTTCATATAAACCTTTTCATTTTACAAAACATTCAACACTGGCTGCTGAAGTGGAGAGAGATCAGACATGAAAGACTTTCTGATCAAGTAGGTTCTCTAGATAAACTGCCACCCACTCTCCAATTACTAGTAGAAGGCCAGAATGCTGTTTTCATCCAGAATTCCCTCAAGTACTCTGCCAGATAGGGGCATAACATGGGGAACCTCCATACAAAATATCAGTGTGACTTGACAAGAAATTTGTAATATAATCTCTTTTTATTGACATAATGTCTATTCAGGGATATTTGAATCAAGAAGTGGTACTTTAATATGCTGCCAGGTATTAACTGTCCAGGCATGAAGTACTGTATTTGGTCACATATTGTGCCACCAGAATCTGTCCTGGACATAAATGCAAAGAAAAAACCTCTCAGGAGGTGGAAAAGGAAACAACTGGGCACCAGATAAGTGGATAGAATTAGGATACTTTGAAGATGCTGTAAGCTAGATTCTCATTGCTTTAATACCTGTGCTCATGGGAACAATTTCTTCTGTCATTTCTTCCTGTATGGATGTTAGGGAAGGGAGAATTGCATTCCCTGTGTATACACTGTGTATATACTGTGTACATGGAGTTCCTGTCCTAGCTCCTCGACTGGAGCTCTGCAGTGACATGCAGACCATGTTTACATGTACAGGTTTGGACAGCCGTGCTCCCATTCCATCTGTGCCCTCAGACAGCTGAATGCAAGCCAGCAGCATGTGCTATCATAGTGCTAATCCTAAAAGAATAACCAGGTAACATGGTTCTGGAAGTTTTGGACTGGACCTGGCCTGTGTCCAGCCAGCTCAGACCTGAAGTGAGCAAGTAACTGCATCTGCTTCTGTGGATGTGCTTGTACAATCACACAGGATTTTGTGCGTTCCCAGGATGTTCATATCTTTTGCTTTCTTTCCATCTGTTGTTGAATTTAGGGGGCAAAGGTAGGGCAGGGGAAAAAAAAGAAAGAAAAGTCATACACTGATGTTGTGCTGACAGTAAATCAGCTATTCCTGGACTATTTTTTTTGGAGCATTATACTTGATGTTAAGTATGGTGCATTTTATCTCAACAGCACCTCTTTATCATTCTTTCTTTCTCTTAGTGGAGGAGAAGGAGAGAGATCAATAATTTCCTGGTTATCTTAGATTGTCAATGAGTAGCAAATTTCTAGCTCAAAATATTTCAGTAGATGTTCTTGGAGATGGAACTTGAATACGTGCACATAAAGGCTGCAGATTTTGTTTATTTTTCTTTTTAAAATTGCCTGTTGGTAGGGTTTCTTCAACTGAGGCTGATAGAATTGGTGATGACTAAAGAGGCAGTTTAATCAAGGCACATAATACAGCTGCTTCCTTTTTTTCTTCTCTAATGTGTGTATAGAGAGTAGTTTTTCTCTAGCCAGCTCTAAACTCTGACCTGCTGTGAGAAAATATGGCTTTTGGCCTCCAGTTTGTTCTGATCATCAGTTGTCACAACTGGGCCCTGCTGATGACCCTAAAGTGATTCTCAAGATAGGAAAAGGGGGTTTTTAGAAGGTGTAGAAGAGCAAAGCAGGCAGCCAAGTAAATGTGCATTATGTGAGCTGGCTTACAATCCCCTCTTCATATCCATCCATGATAGTAAAAAGGCTTATCCCAGGAAGCAGCAAGGTAGGAGGAAAACCTAAGTATTAGCTGCTTGACCTCCTGTTCCAAAAAGAAAGAGACACTAGGCTAGAGTATAGGAAACTGAAAAGTCCTTGCCTTAGGGTCAGCACTGCTTAGCAACAACAAAAACATCAGCGTGTCCTGAACATTTATTGTTATATTAAAACCAAAATGCAGCACTGTACCAGCTGCTAGGAAGAAGTTGACTCTCATGGCCAAAAGCAGGGCAATACATATTTCATGTGTTTTCTGTCACAGCATGAGAAAATCTGAAAGCTCTTGTCAGAGAAGACAGAAGTACAGGACTTAGGTTAACACACTAACTCACGGTAAGATATCCCAATTAAGGGAAGTTACCATCCCCATTATGAAAGTCATTGCCAATGAATGTTGCTGGACCTAAATGTGTTCACTGGGAGACATCCTGATTAAGCAGATCTCCTGAGTGTATATCCTAATTAAATAGTGCATCTAATAATAGATATTGCAACAGGTCACTGGCTGGGTGACAGGATATTCCTTCTGAGCAGGAATCTTGAAATCAGGTTTATTCATTTATTATGAACCACTGAGAACAAGAACAAAAAAATCATACTATATAATGAATTATGAATGTCTCAGAAAATGTTCCAATTTCTTTATTGGATTCAATGCATTTTTAGAACTTCATAAGGAAAATAAAGAGAAACTAATATATTAGCGATTAATTATGTAATAGATTAGTAACAGTAATTTCAGCCAAAAAGATTGACACAAATTGGTGAATCAGCAATAACAGACATGGTTGTGAATAGGTAGGTGAAAAAATACTGGTTTTACTGGCACTACATGCTGGGAAATTTTGAATAGGTGACACATCTCAGGTAGTGAAACATTGTTTTAACATATTTATGGAATTTCAAGGTAAAATTTAATGGAAGAAAGTTCTGAGCAAGATACAAGGAAATCTCTGTGTTCCCCAGCTTTCACTGGATGTCAAAACTGTCTGTTACTGCCAACTCCTGAGTTCTGAGCTGATGATCCAGATACTACCAGAAGGCTGAGTGCCACCAGGAGCAGCACCAGCCCCAGTGGGCTGGGGAGAGGTTTCTGAGAGTCCGTCAGGGATTTTGCAGAATTCCCTGTCCCTTCCTGTGCACCTGAGCCAACTGAAGTCAAACCTAACATCAAAGACTTTCTGGTGGGAGAGTGTTTATAAACTTTCTTTTTCTATATTGTGATACCTAATTGCTTTAAGTTTTCTCTCTCTAAAGAGTTAACTTTAATCAATGAAATTGTAATGATCCTGGCCTTTTTGAGTCTGAGAGATGTAAATTCTTTTCTTATAATCCTGTAATATGGAGAAATTCTTGATAGATCCACCCAAGGTTCTGTTGCATGAGGAAGGAACAGTGGATTTCCAGAGCTCACACTTGTCTAGAAAACAGGAAAGAGGGAAGATAGAAATTGTAAAAACATTTCAAAGACAGGGTGGTAATGAAAAAAAATTGAAAAAAGCAATAAAATAATGAAATATAGAAGTATTTTGAAAACACCTCCAAAATTATAACAAAGTGAATGATGAACAATTGACAAACAAAACAAAAAAAACCAAAAAACCCTCCCAATATTAATCATACTATTGTGAACATTAGAAATGACTAAAAAATGAAGGACTCCTAAGTAAAGTGCATGTTTGCAAATGAAAGCAGCTACCTTCTGCTAGAGCTGCTTGCCATAGTTTGCAGAACTTGAAAAAGCAGCAGTTTCCTTTCCCCATCTGGCTACCAGATTCCAGAGGTTTCTATTCTTCTTCAAGCTACTTGTGTTTTTGATATTTTCTGCTTGTCCAGAAAACTCTTAAAACTGTGTGAGTCTGTGTTTTTCACAGTACTATTTTTAGGTTTTAAGGATCATACCTAGCTATCTTAAGTCTTATTTTTGCTGTAAAAAAGTCTTTTTAATGCATTCAGGAACAAAGTTTCAGGGTTTTACTTGTTTCATTCTTATCCATTAGCTGAGCTATATACCTTCAGCTTTTTTATGAACTAATTTTTTCATGTCATTGACATTTCCTCTTTCCTGGGTATCTGAAATATAAGCTATTGTATTGTTGTTTGATTAAAACCGTTGTGTTTTAGTTATTTCTTATAGTTTACTCTTTTACAGGGTAAGATGAAGTAAGCTGTATATGATGTCCAAGGAGTCCCCCTTTGAGGTGACATAAAAAGGGAATCCTCATTGTCCTGATAGGCCTATGCATCACATACCATGCGTGGTGGGAAGCAAGGTGAAGTTTGCATTGTTGATTCAGGTTTGATCCTCTGCTGAGAAATATGTTCAACATGACAATGAATAAAAAATGAAGTTGAAGAGGTATGGGTTAAAGTCTATTAAAATACCATTTTCTAGGAAAGTGAATTTGTGGGTGTAGTGTGCAATTAAGCTGAGAAAATTCAAAGGATAGAGTATAAGTTTTCTTACACTTTTAGCCTGCAGAGATCAGCAGAAAATCTTTGTGTGCTTTTCTTTTTTCCCCCTAAAACAACAGAATTTTTTGCTTAGTACAGAAGAACATACTGTAGTTCACAAAGTGATGAGGCATTCCCTGAAACACTCTTAATGTAAGTGCTGCTAGTTTGAGAATCAACAGAACATCTTTATTAAAGTATTTAAAGTAGCCAAATTAATTTGAATCTTTGATCACCTCATTTTTAATCTGATCATTTCTCTAATAGAAAATCTAACATTTAATTACAGAGGCTTACATTAAAGTATTAAATAGCAGAGCGTTTTACTGATCTTTTCCATGTGGCTTTGAAGATTGGAAACCTTGCTTCTTTTGTAACTGTCATAAGAGAACTTTTCTTACCTTCCTTGTCCCCATAAAGAAGGCAAATTTGTCCATTAATCTTTTTTTAAGCACGGAGGTTGGATGTCTTTTCTTAACTTCTTAATCTTATGGACTACTTTGTAACCTGAAAATAGAGTTAGAATTTGATTATAGCAGCTTTTAAGTGATAGGGGCTAGGAGAGACTAAAAGAAATTGTTCTTTGCCAAATAATTCTCAGGAAAATATTCTAAAGTGATGAAAGAATAAAGAAAAAGGGCTGTGTGTCATGTGAAAAGGGGAGGTTTCTCTCACCCTTTCTGCGGGCAGATTTACCTGACACTTAGTGTTTGACTCATCTGTCATGGGGTTTCAGCATTCCAGGAAAGCTGGAAAAGACCCTTGTGTCTGACCAGTGTGTGATGGGGACCCTTCACTGTGCACTCCTGCTGCCTTGGAGGGTGGTTTGACTGACTGAGGAAAAAACACCAACAGCACAAGGGAGACACCTCATCAGGTCTACCTTTTATATTCCCTGCTGTAGGCAGCTGTCAGTGCCTCTGAGGGACACAGCAATGGTTTATGGAATAGCACTCTTTAGTTGGTGATAGTGCTGAGTGCAAAAACATATTCAAAACAGTCCATTAGATACTCTAATCCCCAAAAAGTATTCAGCACATGTAGAGTGGTTCTTACCCAATAGACATCCCTATGGGACATGTTCAGCCCATGAACTGATCCCACCAGTTATAATGGAGTTTTCTCTGACCTTTCCCCCATTCTTGACTTACTTTCATACTAGTTCTTTATGTTTAGGTGAAGCTTGAATGACTCTAGTCATGCATACCTTTGTTACTGATTAGTGTAAAATTGTCTCCCTCCACTTTTAAAGATGCAATCAAAAAGAATATAGAGCACATGCCCAGTGAGGGGTGGTCATACCTTGGGGTCAGGTAATGTTGGGATGGAGGTGTCTGTTAATGTTACCTTTAGGCTTTAGTGAGCCATGTTCATTTGAGGAGAGTGATTTCACCACAGCTGTTGGCTCAGCAGCAGGACATCTTCCCCTCTCTCCCCTGGCTGACAGGTGACACATGGTTTATCAGCTGCAAAGTACCATCAAGTTCCCCTCACTACAAGGATTTCAACAGTGCCTGGCCATGATTTCTCTGCTCTGCTCCAACCTTCATCCAGTCCCACTTAGCACATGTTCCCAGTTGCAGATTGTGTGTACAGGGATTGTGGAATAGGTTTCGAGTATGTGAACCACATTCCATCCAGGAAACAGCAACTACATTTTATCCTATAATTTCCATACCGTTATAACTTCTGTTAGGACACAAATGTAACTCCTCAGTTTCCTCTAATTTTATCCCCATTCATCTTTTCACAGTGTGGGAGAGGGTTATAATTTCTCTGTGGATGGGCTTTTTTATCTGCCCAGAGAAAAATGTTGCAAGACAAGAGGTGCTGTTAAATACAGAAATGTCATACCAAGTTGCATTCTGCTAGCAGCACGAAAGAGCATAATCACTTTTCCCTGCTCCTTGGAGGCCTGAATGCTCATCCTCATTCAGCTGCTGCTGGGCTAGCTGGGAGGGTTATAAGCCCTGCAACAAGAGTCATTCTCCACCTTCATCCTTTTGTGTAACAAACTCAATTGTTCATGGTATTATGTCTTGACCGTAGAAACTCAGGTTGAGCTCAGCTAGTGCAGGTAGTAGTAAATAGAATTACTGGAGTTATGACTACAGAAGTTTTATAGCTTGTATCATGCCTTTGGATTGGGTTATTATGGTGCCAGTGTAAAAACAGCTGCATCCTTACAGAAACAGCTGCACTGGCAGGTCAGAAATGCAGTGTAGATGTAAGGGTGCACGTGGGGGTGACTGCACATGGTGATCCTCTTTGCTGGAGCAAGCTGTGTGATTGCTGCCACGGTGCTGTGGTGCTTTGGTTCCCTGCAACATTGATCCAGATTTCTTTGGGTTATTTCTCCTCCTGGATATGTGTGTGCTTTTAAGTTCCTTCTTGCCTTACCACATTTCGAATATTTCTGACAACAAAATATGTAGCTAATGGTATGAAGATAATCCCTGGAGAAATTGAAGCCGTGGGTACAGGAGATATGTCTAAGTCACTTTGCTATATGTCAGTGGCATTTTCATTAATATTTTAATGATATCTTGCTATTATGGATGAAAATAATATTAAGAAATGTTACACTATGTAGCTTTTCTTTATAATTCTTTTCACCTAAGCCATGTGACTCATAATTTTTATGAGTTTTTAAATCCCAGCTGGGCAAGATGAATAAAAGCAAATGTCTCATCAGTTGTACTACTGGTTATATTCAATGCTTTTGCTTTCCCCTGCATTGTCCCACTCTCTCCTTAAGAAGTATCTGTTCCCAAGGGGTATGCTTTTTGTTAACAGGTGTTTGAAGAATGAAATAGGTTCTAGAGATATGTTCAAATAGTAATTTAGAGGGTAGTATAAGCTTTTTTTAGCCCAATTTTTGAACTTTGTATTTTCCACGCTTCTTTCACATTCTAGCCTGTCTGGGGTAGAAAGGACTACAAGAAGTTACTTAGTCTGTCTCACCCACAGCAAGAGTGGCAAGACCTGTAACACTTCAAGAAAGATTTTTGTTTGTGCTTTTGGATATTTACAATGACAGGTGTGTCACAGCACCCCTAAGCCCCCTGCTTGAGTGTTTTAGGTGCCCTGGTTCTTTGGATGATTTTCCTGTTTCTAACCTGAATCTTTCTTGCTGCAATTTAATCTCATTACTTTGTGTCCTTTATACCATGGGTGTAGAAAACATACTGTCTTTTGTGTAAGATATTTCGTATAACATTGCATTTCATCTGTCATTTAGCATTGTGAATTAGCAGATAGGTGTAAGCTTTTTAAGTGTGACTAATTTGATTGGAGAATTATCGATTTAAATGTCAGAAGGAAAAAACAGTAGGCGAGATATCTGCTAAAACCAGGAGACTTACATGGACATTTAATGATAAGAAATGCCAGTGGAAATGTAAGATACTGCTGTTTGACAGAAGTCTGCATGATAACAAATGCTATTAAGAGTATCTTGTACTTGACCCAAGTAATTTACTGGAAACAGGAGAGAATCAATATAAATATCCAGTCATGAAGGGAAAGAAAATTTGGATTTTTTTTGCTTTGTTTTTGTTTTTTTTATAGTTATTACAACCAATGTTAAGAAAACAAATTAATATACCTGTGTTTGATTATTGTTGAGATGTTCAGACATAAACTATTCTACTGTAACCCACACCAAGTTGTCTTTCATTATGTATTTCCAATGGTAAAAGTACTTTTACCAATATCGCTATGAAAATTTGTTATTTCTGATGTGAGCATAGCTGAGCTTTTTGACACTGGTGATGTACAAACTCCTTTGTAGTGAATTCAAAAATACCAGTAAGATGGTTTGCCTACACTGCTTCTTAGTTGTTCAAGGGCTGTAGAACACGTTGTAGGCAGCCAGTGAATCCTGCCAATCTCTGGAGCAGATTTTAAAGATGCATCAGTTGATAGCACAGAGCAGATTAAATGTTTGTTCCAAGAGTTGCCTTCTCTTGCAGTCATGGTGTTAAAACCTGCCTCATCACAACTTGGCTTGCACAGTGGAGCTTCTGTTACCTGTAAGGAATAAAAGTAACTAGTTTATTTTAAAGTCTGGTGATGGGATGGTTTCTGGCACTTTTGCTCTTATTGCGAGACTTTCAGGAGGCACTGTGGATCTCACAGTTATGTTCAAAGATAAAAGATCAATAATTATGGGGTGGTATCATTAGCAAATTTTTTTCTTTTATTTTTTTTGACAGACTCTTACAGCAGTTCTGTTCTGCAGAGCTGTTGTGAAGCTGAAAGGTTGTTCATTAAGAAACATTGGTCCATTTCTGAAAACTGTTGTAATTTTTTTAGCTCTACCATGTAGCTTCACAGTAGTTTTCCTGCGAAAGCTGAAAATAGGTTTTGGAGATATTTCTTGTGCTATTTCTGGTTTTTCTGCTGATGTGACATACTGCTTTGATGTCCCCTGCTACATAACAACTTAATGTCATCTGCAATGTCTTCACAGTGCAGGGAAAATATGGAAGTTTGCAATTGTTTACCTGCTGTGCATATTTGATGGAAAGTTTGCACTGGGTTAACTCATTCTGTTTGTCATGGCTTCCATTTGTCTGAGATGCACTCTGCAGCTTTGCTGGCAGCACTTCAAACAAGGGATATTCAGACCTCTGTAATATGAAATGAAATACTGAATTTCTGCTAATAACATAATATTAAAAAGTAGTGTAACCTTCATTAGCACATTTTCAGCATGCATTTTATGGTGGAAAAAAAATAAATAAAATATCCTGAAGCACTTGGCAAAAATGTCACTGATTATGATACCTGTGTGGGTGCTCTCACCTTGGAAAGGTGATAAAGCCAGTATATATTAACAATGAGGGAATCTTTTTGCTATGCAGCTCTGTTTTAGTACAGTGCTGACAAATGTATTCAACATATTTTCATGCTGTCCTATATTTAGTGATCCTCTGTAGTATTTGCAGCCAGGAGCTGTATGCCTTTAGATATGCCATGCAGAAAAGAAAGGAAAATATGAAAGTAGGGAAGAAGACATTTTCTTAAAATAGAATTTCTTAATGGAACCAAACCATTCTTTGCTGGTAAGTGGAGCAAATAAAAGTGATGTGATACAGAAAGATGGTTCTCATCTCTCTTGTGCATTTGCCTTTTTAATTAAAATAAGTTAACAACTATGTACTATTTAAAGCTTTTCTGCACATGCCACAGGGCTTTCAGTGTCCTGTCATAATGAATCATCATGTATTAAAACATTGCTATGTCAGACAGACTTCGCTGTTTTGTGATAGTGTCGATTCAGCAAATATAAGATTTGGGGTCAGGCAGTAGGGTGCCATGAAAATATAAACCAACTAATTTCAGAGGTGCAATGTCACCTTAGTGACATGGCCAGCTCGCAGAATGGCCTTGCATTCAAAATATGAGGGGTAGGTAATCACTCAGTCCTCCTGGCAATCCTGGCTCACACCTTCATAGGTCTCACGACATTCAACTCTTGGTGAAGAGCGCGTTCTCAAAATAAGGAGCAAAAAAAATTATTTCAAGAATCAATATGTTTTGTTCATGTATTAGGAATAGAAATGTGTTGACTCTTCAAGACATGATGTTGACATTACCTACCTCTTTTTTCTGTATAAGTCTGTGGTGTTAAAAGAACAAATGAGTAAAATCTTGAGATATTCCTATGCACTTCTCTAGTAATCGTAATTAATGCTACCCTACTGAAATGAATTTGCTTGTAGATCAATAGATAAACTGTGGCCTAATAATTCATAAATGTCAGAGTATGTGTGCCTGCTGAAATAATATAAGCTCTGTGCTCAATTTTGGGCACTGTAATTGATATCCCCATTATATGACACGTGTACAGCAGAACCTGGGTTTATGTGTCTTTGGCAGCACTCCCATAGAATGATTTAGTGTAATTACCCTCATCTGTGTAATCAGGGGGAGTTTTATGTAAATAAGAGAGAGATTGAGATGGACACATAGCAGAGTATGAAAAAACCAAATTTTTTAAAATGAATTATGTGATTAAGGTTGAATTGCTCTGTTTGCATATCTTCTGCATTTGCTTTTAGGACAATAGTTAAATTTTAGTGACTGAGCTTTGACCCATACAGAGACTTCAAGCCAACCACCAAAATCCATGCTGTGATCAAAGCAGAGGTAGAGGTGTGTCTTGCATGTTAGCCTATAACAAGGCCAACAAATTACATGGCAGAGTACACTGAAAAAAAAAAAAAAACCAGGCCAGAAAACTACTAGAGATGACTTTATATCTTTCTTGCATGAGTAATATCGGAGCCTCCTATTTTCCCTGACTTTAGCTTAGCTGGTTAAGAAAAGCAGAAACATTGCTGTTTTTCTTTATGCAGCACAGCTGCTGAAAGGACCACATGATCTTCTGGTAAAGATCACACATGCTTCCAGAACTCTTAAAAAATTAAATAAACTGATAAATAAACATGGCCACTCACAGCCACTCACTTTTAGAGTCAACATGCATAGAAAGAAACAGATGTATACAGCTGCTGTGTTTACCAAATGTGATTAAAAATGAAGAAAAAACCAGTCCTTCCTGGAAATTTCCTCAGAACAGTTACATCATAAAATGTCTGTTTGTTTAGCTCACATGCTTCACTCAGAACAATTTTAGCTTAAAAATTTTTGAGTGAATGTTATAGATTTGTGACTAACTTCTTGTTGGACTTCATAATTGTAAACTTTGGGGTTTATAATCTCTAATTTTGGGACTGATTCAGTAACTAGACTTCCTCCCTGCTAGAAATGACTGGTTCCTGAAAAAATGGGCCCCATGAAAGTGCTGTTTCACTACTGCTATTAGCAGTAAAAATGATGGGAACAGAAGTTTCACTGAGCAGATGCACTATCTGCTCACAGTAAGCAAATATCAAGCTTCAACCCCAAATTTAGATAAGAAATTTAAATTTCTTGATAACCAGACATATTGTGTTTATCTGTCTAGTCTCAGCTCCTGTCATTACTGTAAGTATTTCAGATAAAAAGAAGCATGTGCTTTCCATGTAAATAAGAGATTAATGGCAGGTTTTCATTTTTGAAGATCTTCTTCAGTTTGTAATAGCAGTCAAAGGGCTCCTGCAATTTGACTTCTTAATATAGCTTTTCCTCTCCCTCTTGTTCTTCCATTTCCTCCCCTTACAAATTGAGTACAAGTGTCTATGGTTTGTACCCAGCTAAGAGCTCTTCCCCAGATACACTTGTATTGAATGCAGTTTTTCTAGAAGAGATTAGTCTCAGCATATGGCTGGAATGTACGAGTTCCTTCCCAGCATATTTAGCAATCCTGGGTTTTTTTGGCATTAAACTAAGTCTTGTTTTCCTGTAAGGAATGTTTATTTATTTCCTTCTTCCATCTCCATCACAAATGTTTAAATATTCCTATGCATTTTACTTAATTCTTGATCTGCAAGATAATGTGGTTTGTGCAGAGGTTGAACACTAATGATAAAAGTTTTTCATTAATAAATGTTCAAATTTCAGGAAGTTTGGATGAATAAAAATCCCAGTATTCAAGAGGTATTTCATTGATAGCACTTGCTATTAGTCCTATTAATGATGATTTTGTATTTGGAATAAATAAAGTCAGTAGTTTTGCTCCCAAATTAAAGCATGTTGGCAGATTTTCTGGGTGCAAGCTGCAGTTTTACTGAACTGCTTATGATATTTTGAATTCTCCTTTTGCATGAGGTCGAGTCTGCAACACAATCTGTTCTCAGAAAGAGTTACATTAAAAGCTGCCTCACTTTTCTCAAAATGGGAAGACATTAACAGGTATAGAAGGCTGCATACTTTATTGCCAGTTCACATGGCAACCGGTTAAAACAAAACAAAAGAAAAATCCCAAACCTGAACATAACATAAACTGAACGAATGAAAAAGGAATTTAATGTCTGTCTTGAGGGATAGTCCATCCTCCTCTGCCACTTTATTTTGCTACTGTATAGCATGGAAATATTTCTGAATGTGAAAATATTTTCTTAATTGACAGGAACAATATTCAGTATAACCTATCCTTGTAGTAACAATGGAAGTACTCAGTTTTGGAAAATTAGGAAAATAATTAAGCTTAAACAAACCTTGCAAGGCTGCTTCATATATCTCAGTGGGATTAATAATAGTGAAAGGAAAGAATCTATACTGCAGCCACAGCAGAGACCTTCTCATTGTTTACAGTGCAGGGGCAGAATAATCAGAAGAAATGTAGAAAATTAACTCGGCTGTAATTGAACATATTTGAGATTTGAAATATATGCTGAAAATATTAACAGGAAAATGCCTTGCATTTTATTTATGTGTGAGTATGGTTGGTGGAACAGTAAGTAAGAACAAATTGTTTAGAAAAAATTCAAATTTTGTATTTTAGCTGCGAACACTTTCCCCTGCTGGCAGGAGCTAAAATTAGAGTAGATACATTTATATTGTTATATAAATGTACATTTTGCAACAACTGCGGATGCTGCCTGTCCTTGCAGCAACTCAAAGAGACATCAGTAGGCACATAGGATGATGAGGGGAGCTTGCATATGTTACATGAATTCCAATCAATATTACAGAATTATTCTGTAGTTAGGAAAATTGCTGTATTGTGAATATTTCTTGGCAAATATTTATTTACATTTACTGACAAGTTTTCCAACATATACCCTTCAGCCTCAGGACAATAGTTAAATTTTAGTGACTATGCCTTGACCAAAAATGGATCCACTTTATCAATCTGCAGGAAGAGAGCGGAATATGACTAAACACAGAATAAATTGTAATCCATTGTGCTTTTTATATATAGGCCAAGCTTTTTATATATAGAGAAACTCCCAGGATCACTTGGAAAACCTGTCAAAAAACATTGCAGGTAAGAAGAGAGGAACTGAGTGTGCATGGCTTAACTCTTGGTCTTGCTAAGGTGAGCTGGACTGAAAAGGCTCCAGGGTTCAGAAGTGACTTAAGACGCACTGAAATGTCATGAAGATACTTAAGGTCCAGCTTAAAAGGATGAGAAGCTCTGTATGTTTGCAAGACTTACCTCTCTTCAGAATAATGTATTTTTTATACTTGCATAGAGAACAGTTTTGCTTTTAACTCAAGGTGTTGAATACCTCCAGTGTGACATGGTTAGGTTGAGGAATAGCTCTCCTGTCTTTTTGGCATGGAAACTGGGGAGACAACTGGCTGGTGGAGTTGAGGGATGCTCTGTAAGGTTAGCACAGGGACACATGCTGGGAGATTAGTCAGGCAAGTCCTGCTGGATGAGCCCTGGAAATACTCAAGGAGGGAGCAGTCTGAAGGAAATTGTATGAAGCAAAACTTGATTGGATCTGGTGGATATCATATGAAGCAGAGCTAGATCAGACCATTGATGGAGCTGCCTAGTGAAACTATGAATGCTGCAAGCTTGAATGGTTCCAAAAAAGTAAAGCTTTATGGACTCTTCATGATGTATGCTAGTATTTATTTAGCAGCCAAGAGGGTCAGAAATATTCAGTAACTTGTATTTCTCTGTGAACATTTGTGTAATCTCCACACCTCAACATCCTGTTTTCTATAGAGAGCAGAGGGACACTTACAAGCACTTGTTTACAGTATTTTCCAGCAGCATTCTCCAAAGTATTCACTCATAGCTTTACCCTGCTTGAGTAGTATTTTCTGATAGGACAAACATCCTGTGTCTCATGAATAACTGAGCTCAGTGGGGTGGGAGAGTGAGTGTGTAGCGCTGTGATTCACCTGGGAGAGAAGAGGCTTTGATCTTAGCTTTTTCTCTGCTTACCTCGATACATGGAAACGTGCACGCATCTGGGCCAAACTGCATAAGCCTTGTTTGAATGTGCACTGGGGACTGCAGGGGCTAAAGCAGGTTGGGCTTGTTATACTGTGTTGTTATGGTGTTTGCACAAAAGAATTGGCCGAGAAAAGGCACTGTGAGAACAATAAGCAAACCTCTGTAAACACTGGTTGTCTTTGCAAACTGCGGCAAGTGGGAGTGTCAAATTGCTCTCGTTCCGCTTTGAGTTCAGCTCATCTCCGAAACAGTGAATTCTCATCTGAATTACCTTGATCTACATGTGAGACAGACTGATGTCTTGTGTCTCACAGTCTCATTGGACTCTCTGTGTTTGAAATCCCAATTGTCCTCTTTTCTGAGACTTGCAGCTCATATTCCAGGAAGAGGAAAATACGTTCTGAGCAAAAAGTGGTTGGGGTTTTTTTTGGTTTTTTTTTTTTTTTTTTTTTTTTTTTTTTTTTTTTTTTTTTTTTTGAGAGGGAGGAGGGCAGAGAGGAGGTGTGGTATGGTTTGTTTTGTTCTGGTTTTTCTTTTGGCTTGATAGGAGAAATACCCTAAGCCTCAAATTTGAGTTTCTAAGTAGTTTTTAATTTAAAGCTGATGGATTATTAGTAGACATAGGTTTCAGCTTTTATTTTGTGTGTTTTCCTGACTAATATTCAGATGAATTTCACTCATAATTACAGACTTCAGCATGATTAGCACACAACCCTAACACTGTTCAGGCTGCTTGCCTGCAGCTCTGTTTAAATGGAAATAATGGCCTTTTACAAGGTCACAAACAGTTTTTCACCTTTCTTATGTAAACTTTAATATGCAGAGAAGGTCATTCTTCTCAATACCACCCTCACTCAACAGAACTAAGTCTTAAGTGAATGCTTATTTAGCCTAGTACCTGAAGCTGAGCCAATACAGGAGTACATGGAAAATACCCTGTGATTGGTGTCTCTGAAGATGAAGAAAATAGACTGCAAAGCTTTTCTTTTAAAATTACACTGTATATCTGATGTTACATTGACTTATTTAAATAGTATTTCTTTTTTTAATAAAACTGTCTAATGGTGATACAAAGCATAAGAGCTGAAAGTGCTTACAGATTTAGCTATTTCTGTTGAATCATATTTTTGCATTTCCTTCAAAGATGTATAGAATAATTTTTATGCAGTACTTTGGAATTATTTTTTTGTTATGCTAAGTTTGGGATCTATAAGGTTATTTGATTGCTGGCTTTATCATACATTGTAATCCTTAAATAATAATGTGGTTGTATGGCTGACTGTACTTTAGATTGCTTATTAATGACTAAAATTGCTTTTACTCTGTTGTGGTTTACCCCAGCCAGCAGCTAAGCTCCACAGGGCTGCTGCTTACCCTGCCCCGGCAGGACAGGTAGAAGTGAATCGGAAAGGTAAAAGTGAGAAAAGTTTTGGGTTAAGTTGAATTATTTTTCTTTTAATAATACTGCTAATAGTAATGAAAAGAGAAATAATGAAGAGACAGGAATAAAACTCCAAAAAGACAAGTGATACAAATGGAAGCAATTGTTGAGCACCGACTGACTGACGCCCAGCCAGTCTCTGAGCAGTGGCCCCTCGGCCAACTTGCCCCTAGTTTCAGTGCTGAGCATGATGCCACATGTCTGGAATGTCCCTTGGGTCAGCTGGGGTCAGCTGTCCCAGTTGTGTTGCTTTCCACCTTCTTGTGCACTCCTAGCCCCCTCGCTGGCAGGACTGTATGGAAAGGCCTAGACTCTATGTATAAAGTACTGCTCTGCAATAGCTAAAATAACTGTATTATCAGTCCTCTTTTCGTCAGAAACCAGAACCACTGCCCCTAGTAGCTACTGTGAAAGAAATTAACTCCATCCAAGCCAAAACAACGCACTCAGACGTGTTTTAATTATGTTTCCCTGCAGGCCACACTACAGTATCAAACTATATAAGTCTTTCATGGGCTTTTTGTTTAATTAGCAGAGGCAAAGTCTTTAGCACAAATGGATTACAATTCCCAGTACTAGATGAGACTGCTTTAGAACCACAGCATGCTTTTCTTTTGTTTGACATCCCCTTCTCCTCAATGTTTTTCTAATCCTATTATTTCCTTTCTTCAGAACTACAGAATACAGTAGTTGCATCCCTGAGAGGAAAGGACAGACTGACAAGATGACTTGCTGCTTATGCTGAGTTGATAGGTTGTTTAAATCCTACATTTGTAATGCAGATGGAAATAAACAGTTTCTGAGCAAAAGCTGATTAAAGAATTTTGTCAGAATTCTATATTCAAAATAAATTGCTCACTTGAGCAAAATGAAAACATTGATAGGGCCCAAGTGATTAATCAAAAATCCTCACCAACACCCTCAAAAACCGAAAGTAAACCACAAAAAAGTCATAAAAGCCTTGCCAGATACAAGACCCCCAAATGACCAGCTTCATAATGAAGTTACTAAATTTTATTAATTTAACATGAGGGTAAAGGATTTGAAAGTACTGACCCCATGGGATCACATAGCATTTAAGAGACTCGAACTTCAGTTCTGTAAAGGCGAGGAGTGCCTATGGTGAGATTTATTTCTCTCTATGGTGAGAATTACTTAAACAAGCCCTGAAGCAGGATGTGTTTCAAGGTAAACAATTCAGTGAGTCAGTGTGCAAAAAAATTTTCTTCCTTTTTTTTTTCTGTTAGGCACATGCAGAAACTGTGAATGAAAATGAGATCCTCAGCTGCTAGTTAGAGCTGAGCCCTTCTATACTCTTGACCTTTTGGCAACTTTGGGCTTAGATTCCAAATCCTACACTGATATTTTGATTATTTGAGTTAGATCTGATTTCTGTATGGGGATAAGAGAATTACAGCCAAATATGGGTGTGAACTCTTATTAGCCCAGACAGTGATTTGTCTTCTAAGCTGTTCCTGCAGTGCTGTCTACTCTCCACTAACTCATCAATAAAGCATATTTATTGAATTTCGTTTATTTTCTTGAATTTTCTGTGGCCTTCCTTTCCTTTACTGTGAATTTATTAGCTTTTGTAATATAGATCAGTTCTTTAATATATGGCCTTTGGCTTATTTAGAGTCATCCTCTGAAATGCCCCATAGGGAGCCATAATTTAACTTCACTTTCTAGAAACAGAAATCTGAGTATCCTGTTAAAAGTGAAAGTTTAACACTGGAGGCAATCTGTGAATTTTAGGCTAACTAGCTGGATGTATGACTTCAACTGCAAAACATATATGAAAAGGTCTTAATTGAATAACATACTATAAAATCAGTGTTCATGGGAAAAACACAGAAGAGTATAGACTCCTTTGGGTAGCAACAGAGATACAATTTTCTACATAGCTTTTTGATATTTTGGCTGACTGTTAAATACAGATAAGCTGCATACTAATCCCAACGCTTTCTTCTGGGGATGCCGTCATCAGACAGCATCCACCAGGCAGTAACAAAGCAGCAGACATGCAGCGTGCCAGCACCTGAACTAAAAAGCAGCTGTGACGGTGTCAGTGGCAGAGCCATTGTTTGATGTAGCAGCCAGCAGCAGCTCAGTGCCTCCCAGGAGAGCAGGTGAAACTGATTTTGTTCCACCAGAGATGGCAGAACAGCCCTGGCCAAAGTCGTGCTTCTCTTGGCATGGGCAGGAGTGGAGGAGGATGGAAGTGAGTCGGGAGGCAGAGGAGGGAGACCCAGAGAAGCAGCCGTGTTTTCCCTGCTGGGGGCTGTGAGGGGCAGAGGGCGGCAATCCCGTGTTCTCAGGGGGGTCTAGTTCTGCCCTCCAGCCTGCCCGTCCCCGCTGCCACCCGCACCCAGACACACAGACACACACACAGACACACACACAGACACACCGACACACTGACACACACAGAAACACTGGCGGTCCCCGCGGCGCAGCAGCCGCAGTGCGGCCCGGGCTCCAGGCTGGCCTCAGGAGGCCGCAGGACCACAGGCACTGCGTCATCCATCCCTGGCTGCCTCACTCGCTGCTCTCTGCCCTCTTAGCAGTGCTTCTGTCACCTGGCCTGACATGAAAGTGCCTGGTGGGTGTGCTAACAGTGAGGAGACTGCGCCCATAAAAATGGAGATTTTGGAATTAAAAGCACCCTGTGAAGGTAGTTGAATGTTTGCTGTTACTCTGGTATCTTAAATCCACACGGTATTGATCCTTGTACCTACCTCTGATGGCGATAAGTATTTATTTCTGTAACAAATGAAAAGCTTCTGGGATGGTGATGGGCCTGAGGAAACACGAGAGATGAGCAGCAGAGCAGTGAACTGAATCCAGGTCACAGCTCAGCCCCTAGCCTGGAGCATGGCCTTTGTTTGCTTGCAGCATCACAAGTCCTCCTGGGTCTGCAATGAAGGACTGTGGTTCTCTCTTACTGACTTGAGCTCTGGGAGCATCTCTCAACTCCGTGAATGTACCCAATTGAAGAAACAGTGGGCACTGATTGGAGTGATTGGGATGTATGATCCCCTGCAAAAAGCCATTTAGATCTCTCCTAAAACTTCTCTTGGCTTTATTGCTCTCCCTAAATCTACTGAAGTAATACTCTCACAGCTAATTAAGAAGCTTCTAATTTCTAGCCTAACCATGGCCATATCTCTTTTTCTTCACGTCTTAACATTATAATGTTAAGCTCTTTTGTCTTGCAATATTTTTTCTGTCACTTTTGAGAGAACCAGATTATCATAGTAGGACTGAATGTGAGTAGTTTAATTCAGTGCAGAATTTTATCCTGAGTATTTTTTGCAGCTGTCATGCAGAATTTGTGTAGACAGAGATCTAAGGTACTTCAAAAATATTAATTAGGATATCCTGTCAGCTTCACCCTTTGGTAGATAAATATTTTGCCATTTCATAGAGTGTGGTCAAATGCAGCATTCTTGTGTCTCACCCTTGAGAGGCCTTCCGTCTTTGACTTTAATGTGCTGGGTTTTTAAATATGTAACCTAGAAGCATAACAGAGTACAAGATTTGAATATAGTTTTGTACCTGATTTAATAATTATTCCTGTTGTATATGACTTCTAAGGTCACTGATTGGGAGTTTGGATAATTTTTTTTTTGTCTGCCTCCACTTTCAGCAACCAGAAAGTTGTCTTAAAACAAGAAGAACCTGACATTAGAAAACTCTTAAAAAGCCTTGTTCACTTTTGCAGGTGAACTACCATCTGTCTTTTCTTTCCATTTCCTAGTTTAAAACCATCTTGAAGAATATAATAAAATTCTTTCAGGCTATTATTTGATTCTAAGATGACATACAGTGAGATTGCATTGTTATTTCCATCTTCAACCAGTGAAAAAAAGTTATATTCACAATTGTGCTATCAAATGTATCTGTACTGACAATCAAGGAACTATGTTGATTGACACCATCCAGGGTTTATTCCCATTTTGCCTAAACAATACCAGTGCAGGACTTTGCTAGAAACTTGAAGAACTTCTCCCCTACTTAGACTGTGATTGATACAGTACAGCCCTCCATGAGTGTGGCTTTCATGCAGTAATCATGCATTTGAAGAATTATTAGACCACTGTAAGCATCTTCAGCCTGTGTTATTTGGCTGTTTTGACAATGTCAGAACCTGGAATTGTTTAGACTTCTTTTTAATGACTGTAGACCAGACTAGAATGACTGTAGACCATAGACTGTATTCTGCACCTTAGTTGCTCTGGGAGTGAGAAGGGAGTATAATACATTGCATACATAAATCTCTAAAAGATTTTTGGCTATTGTTGTTGGTGTTGAGGTCTTACAAGTTTAACCTTCTGATACCAGCAGGACTTGCTTAATATTTAAGAGTATTTCAGAGGAATAATTGTTAAAACATTCGTTATGGCAACAGATACAGTATTATTGTAATAAGGATTTTAAATATAAACTATATCATGCATTACAAAACTATATATTCATTATAGTTTGTAAGGTGTTTTGAAAGAAAAATATTTGGTTGATTCTGAATTATTAGTTTAACCCTCTGGCTGTTGTTATTCAAGAAATAGTAATGTAATGTAAGCACACTTGGATCCTGGTTTGGCTTCTACATATGCCTGTAGGTGCAAAAGAATTTCAAACAATTGAAAAGAAGAAGCAGTGTAATGAGGAGGCTCTCCTAAATTATGCAGTGCTAATATTCTCGTTCCCAAGATTTTGTGTTGTAAGAAGTTTGCCAGCTGTGCTGAAGCAAAATGGGATGATTTAGGGAGATGTGAGTGGGGGTGAAACTTACCCAGAAGAAACCCAAAAAAAGAGGGTAGGGTGAAGAAAATAAAGTGAAACAGAAAAGTTTTGGATGTACAATTAAAGTGTCCCAGGAGCTGTTTCCCATGGTGTATGGCAATCACTTGTCTAAGTCCTGATGCAAACTCATCTGAAATGTGTGAGTTTAGCATGCATAAGAGAGACACGATTTAGCCCCATATGGCTTTTCACTTTGATCTTCAAAGGTCAGTTTTGCATTGCTGAGCCAGTATTGAATAAGTCCCCAATTAATTAGGAAGAGAAAACACTTCTGTTCAGAAAAAAGGTGCATCTGCTCAGTGTTACTTTTTTTGCAGCAGAGAAATTAATGACCGCAAACAAAACAATGTTTCCTGTTCCACTCCCTCTGTCCTTACGGAGCAGCACTAATGCAGGATACGCCCTCAGTAGCTATTCTGACAGTTTTATCATCTACCCTCCCTGAATAACAACAGTAATAGACATAAGCCTTGCATGAAGAGGACTTTGTTTCCTTTTGTAAAAAGAAATTAGATTATCCTTTGCTTTTTGTAAAACATCTTTCATGTAAAATACATTGCAAAAGATATTCTAGAGGAAGAGCAGCAACAAAAAAGAAAGCAAAAAGCAAAAGAGTGAATACTAGTTATAGACAAGAGAGAAAATGCAATCTAAAAAGAAATTGTATGTTAATGAGATTGGATTTCAATCTCACATGACAGAAAATACATTCACACTAGAAAAAATAACACTAAGTGAAGAAGCAGAGAGACCTGTGTTAAATGAACTGAGGAAAAAGAGAACTAATAATACCTTTCTCTGAATTTGCTGTATGAATAATTAAGCAAAACCCCTTTGAAATCCCAAAACCCAACTCACAAGTGTCTTTCTGCTATTTTGCAATGCTCAGGTGGTTTCTGTGGTGGGATGGAATAAGCCTGGGAAAACTGAGGGTTTGTTTTTGTGGTTGGTTTTTTTTTTTTTTTTTTTTTAAATTCAGATGAAGAAGCCATTTTACTAATATTTTTATTTTGGATAATCTATTTCACTTCTATAGCATCATAAATCAACAAAACTTTAGCCTGCTTGGTCTACAAATGAAATAGGAAATATCTTTTTTTCTACAGAGAGAGGAAGAAGAGGATATGATTCTTGAGAGTTGCTTTTGGGTTAGCTAGAAACACATCCTCAGTGTTTTGACTGGAATGATGTGACAAAACAATTTCTTCCACCACATATCACTCTCCCAATTGGTTTTGCATGTCACATGAATGAAAGAGAGGGTTGTTAGCAGATATATTTTGCATTTAAAAAGCTGAGAATTTGCATTTTGTTTATGTCAGACTGCAGAATTTGGACTTTTTAATAAAGCCTCTGCAGGAATCCTCTTGCACTGCAAGTCAACTTGAAGCAATGGCCTGAACAATAAAAGCTGTAGATTTAAGACCCATTCAGCAGGAGACTGATGTGCACATTACTTCAGATGTATTCAGAATCCCACAGATGCTTCCAGTGCCTGCATGTTCACATGCTGGGAAAAGATCAAATAAGGAAGGCAGTTTGAGATTTATGATAATGCCAGTACTGCAGACTTCAGAAGGAGTGGTGCAACATGTCCTTAATATTATGCTTAAATTCTCTGGAAGAAAATACTGTGGGGCATTCTGTGTAATCAAGGCCTTTGGTTTTTCTTGCCCACAAAATGTGTAGGAAGGAGTAGAGGAGATCCAGGTGGATTAAAAGAGAACATTCACAGTTGAACTGAGCTCAGCTGGCTGCCATAGCTAATGTGATTTACTCTAACCACAGGTATTTCAAAGAAAGGGATTCTAAGTCCTTTAGGAGGCATTTACCAAAAAGATTTGACTGCAATAGGTTTTTACTAATTATTATTACACAGACTGTTGCTAAAATAATAATAAAACCAATGTGGAGCAAATGCAGAGATAAACTGAATTTTGAATCAGTGGAGTCCTTGGGTTTTTTGTCTTTTCTTTTGTATACTGTATACTTGCCAGGAACACATGGATAAGAAATTAGTTCCTAAGCACAAACCATTTCGTATGATGTGAATGATATAATGATGAATCAAAGATAATTTGATTCATATGGCATTTTTCCACACACCTACTCATCTTGAGGAAGGAGAAACGAATCTGCCTTTCCACCTACATAACAACACAAGGCGCTTGAACTTAGGTAAAATAGGCTCCTAGTGTTGATATAGTTGCTTGGATAAATATATTTATTGTGTTCTAAGTAAATGTGAAAGAAATGCCAAAGAAAGAATTTGCTATCCCAAGGATGGGGTCAGAAATACAAAATGTCAGTACCTCTTGTGCTTTCCTTTCATTTACCATCGGCAGGCTGCATCTGGATTTTCAGTAAAAAAAGTAACAAAATAACTTTTGTTTGTAATTTCTCATCATACTGGGAACTCTTTTTTGTTATTATCATTAATTGTTCTAAACCACGGTGAACCTAAAGAAGGGTCTTTGAGCCTCCTTTCCTTAAAATGCAGCTCTGTGACAAATGCTTTCTGTTATTATTTAACAGATATTTTTGATTGAAGTTCAGATGTTAGGATTTGCCCTAACTTCAGAGAGCTATAGTTGCACACTGTATAACAATGAGGTAGAGTAGCTGCCTATAAAGTGGGTATCTCAAACACAAGGGTATTTCAGAAGTCAAATCATGCTGCTTCATTCTGAAAGCACAAATTTATTATATACCACACAAGAATCACAATTAGTCAAACATACATTCTGTGTCTGTGCAGCATTTATTTAATTTTTTTTTCTCTTATTGGGCAGAGCTTAATATACTGTCACAGAAGATCTTCCTGATTTAAATTATCAAGCAGTTTATGCTGACGGACTTGTTAACGCGAACTTTTTTTATTTCCTCTCTCAGAAGAATCTCAGCTTTGGGGAAAGTAGACCTAAGTAGAAGGCTGCAGACATGGTCTCCAACCCTGACCCTCCTGGACAAAGTGTCCATCCTGGCTCTGGACAGGATTGGGATGCTTGCGAGGCAGGTCCCCTGCCACTGTGGTATGTGCCTTCCGAGGAGGCAGGAGGAGGCCTGTCAGGTATGGCTGTCACTCCTGACAGCTCAGGCTGCCCCTCTGCTCCATCTTGCTGGAAGTTCATGCTTGTCTGTTCATGAGGAGCTGACATCAGCTCATTTTGATACAGATGAAATGGTCCACAGGACCTGCTTCCAGCCCTCTCACCAGTAAAAGCCAGCTGCAGTGGTTGCTGTGTGGCTATTGGATAAAGGGAGTGATGAGAACAAATTGCCCTCCTTATTTATTGCATTTAAAATTGGACAAACTCATTTTTTATCCAAGAAATTAGGAGAAACAAGAAGAGTGGCTGTTTATACTTCTAATGGCCAAGCCTTCACAGTTCATTGTGCTGCACTCTGGGTCTGGATTGTGATTTTGCACTATATGGAGTGAAAGGCCCTTATGTTACTGTGTGTGTTCACTTTGGAGTTTCATGGAAACGTTAAATCACTTCCCTCTTTCCTTTATTTTTATTCCTTTTTATTCCTTTCCCATTGTATGAAGCTTCTATTTAACTGAAGTATGATACAACCCAAAGGGGAAGGAAGTTATAGATGAGGAGTTGTGAGATGCATTCTTAAGCAAATGCAACACACCTTTGAATTAAAAGGACAATCAGAATAATGATCACTTTAGAGACAGTTAAATCTGGTGACTTGTAAAATCTCTTTTATCAGTGGTTGTGGTGAGCAAAGTGTTTTACTTATTCCAACATTTTTTCAGAAGTCTTTTAATAACAAGGTAGATAATTATACATATTTTGTATGTTTAACCTTTCTACATTTAAAAAGGATTTTTCTTTATCTTCATTTAACGCAAGCCTTGGATAAATTTGATCAATACAATTTTAGATATTGCACATAAGAGTCCATGTGAAAATGAGGGAAGAAGATAATTTATGCTTTCAAATGTAGGTGTATTTCAGGGTGATGTATAAAATATGAAAGCAATACACAGAGGCTTTGCCTTGCTCACTTGAAACAAAATGGTAATTTCATACCTTAAAGAAAAATGGTGTAGGGAATAGAATAAAGTGAAGAAGTAAATAGGCTAGAAAACACATTTTAAATCCTAAAAAATATCATCATCTAGTTCAATTGATGTCTGACTGTGTGAACTGTACTGAGAGCAGTCTGGTCTGAGAAAGATTGCTGTGGATGTCACTCAAGCAAGGGTGGTAGGCAGTGAGCTGGTTTCACAAAGATACAGGCAAAGAAATGATGATACCATATTTTGTCCAGTTTACAACTGAATGGATGGTTTGATGGAAGGTACTTAACATTTAATTGTATTCTCTTCAAAATAATCTGGAGAGCAAGGCTTCTCCCTAACCCTATAAATTACTAGTTGGGTTATGCCCTGGAGTATGAGAGTTTACTGCCCTATGAAATTGGTTTTGTTCTATCTACTGTAGCAAACTGTAGCATAGTTTGTTCTCATTTTTCATATAAATATCTAATTACAACCTATAGAAAATGAAACCCTTTTGGTGACTTCAGAGGGAGCTATGCAGTATGAAATAGGACTTCTAGAAGCAAACTTAATGAAATTGGCAAACTCAAATCAGTAACCAGTTTTGTCTTGTTAAATTTATTGTTATAAATACAAATATTTTAGATGCCTGCGAAAATATTTTTTTCAGCATATGAGAACTTTAAAGCACTGCAGTTACTTGATAGGTCCAAACAGAAATAGATGTAGAAAATCACCATATTTGAATATATAGCAAGAAAGGGTTCAGTATGTACCAATAACTGCTAGTAAGAAGTCACTAAGAAAATATATCTGAGATTATTCTGTAATTAGTGTTTTGAGTCATTCATAAAAAAATAAATTTCTCTTGATTCTGGAGTACTGAATTGCTTGTCAGATATATCCGGTCCTTGATTTCAGTTGTCCTAGAAACTAAAGAACTTGTTACTTCAAAAAAACTCTCATGCAGCCTTTAGAGATGTGCGTATATGCCTGTACATTCATATTCTTGCATATGCTGTTTTTCTTGGCCAGTTTTCTGGGGTCCATGAAAAAAAAAATCTGCAGACGCACATATGGGGATATAAAAATATATCTACGGTTTTAGATACTGGAATATTCTGGGAAGCTGCATGGAAATGTATCTAAATATACTTGGCAGATCTGTTCCAAAAAGAGGGGGCAAAGTGATAGATACATGTGATGAATAAGACCACCAGCTTAACAAGAAGGCAAAGCTGCAAAGTACATGCAACATTGGGAAGACTTTGCCATGGCATTAGGATCAAACTATGTTTTTTGGAGCTTAAGACTGTAATAATGAAAAAAAGTAAAAAGGAAAATTGATCTTTAGGCACTGTAAAGTTTAGACTTATTGATGTTGAGGGAACCCCTGGACCATCTGCTGTAGCTTTTAGCTGTGTTCAGGGGACTAAGTGTAGTAATGAAGAAAAATTCTAGCAAGGACTTTTGATGAGCATAGGACATCTTCTCTCAAAAAGCCCTTGAGCTGGAGATTATTGAAGGCTAGAACAATGTGTCAGCACATATGTTTATTCTTCCACTCTTACACTATGAGTCATAGCCAGAAAAGGACTATCAGGAAGATGAACCTTTGGTCAGATCCATGGCTGTTCTCCAGTAGAGATTCCCTTGCAACTGGAAATCCAGTGAGCTCAGTTAGCAAAAGTTAATTAAATAACAGCTGGCAGGGAACTTTCAGCCACAAATGTGGGGGAAAAAAAGAAAGACTATTCAGAATAAAAATATGCAACTAAATCCTTCTGCAGAGATGAAAAACAGTATCCTTTCCTGTCATATATACAATTTTATTTGAAGGAAAGAATTTTGTCCATTCTAGACTTCAATCGTAATAGTAATATTATAATAATAGGCCTTTTTCCTAGTCCCTTCAATGACAAAATGCAACAAATCATTTAGTATTTGAATTTCTAATTTTTCATTATTAATTGTCAACGAAGTGTGTAGAGGTGATCACTGCGCATATGTGGTCTGAGAAGTGATAGTGAGAGTTTTCATCTCTCTAAAGATTCTGTGAAGCCAGCCAAGGAATGAATTTGTGTTCAAACTCCACTGTAACTACCCAGGGACATGCTGTTTTCCTGTAATGAACAGGGCTTATTTCTGACAGAGCATTGCTATCCATCTCTTAGTGGGGTGGAACTCTGCATACCCAAAGTTACATTACAGTAATTTTTTTTTCAGTTGCATCCTGTCTGAGAAAACTGATTTTGCGTGAGTCATTTAAATCCCACTGTACTGGTTCATGCTTGGAAAGGATGACCCTGACTTTGTAGACAGAAGTATCTAGGAATTGAAGAGAGACTCTGACAAATATTCTAAAAATAGTTTGAAGGTGCTCAGTGGGAAAATAGCAGGAGTCTGGGGTATAATTAAAATATTTTCTTATACCCTCTATGGCTAGTCACTAGATTTAGCACTTGAGAGAAGCTGGGCTTCTTCCTGGCTAGCTCCGAGAATAAAAACAAAGTTAATTATTAAGACATGATCTTGATAATTTCTCAGAATTTACAGCTTCAGAAGGCAGCTCTATGTGCATGTCCTTGTGTTAATTTTTGATAGGTCCCTGTCTGTTTAATTTCACTGCCTCTGTCTCAGGGACCTAGACTGACTGTAAATTCTCCAATGCCATAGGCATAATTTCACTGTGTCTTGTTAAAATAAAAGAATCATCTGTTGGCTTTGATTTTAAATCAGGATCTCACTGTGCCCTAGTCGAGCTTGGCATGCAACTTGGAGGAAAGCATAGCAACACTGTTAGAGCAGGAATTCAATTTAAGAAGTCCCATGTGGGATTGCCTCTGGACTTCTGTCATCTGCAGCATTGCCCTTCAGCTTCTAAAGGACTAACCTGAATCTAACAGCCACTCAGATGGTTAAAGGTGATTTCTAGGGTATTAGTATATTATTTTCCAATTAAAAAATCAACATCAAACTAAGCTGATCAATAGCTAATTCTATTGCACATAGTTTTGTGCTCTTAATGTCCTTTTTCCAGATGGGATTTTACAACAAACACTTGCTGCTGGAATCTCTTTAGGTTCATGACAGATGCATTTCCTTCCTTAAGTACTTTTGGTCTTGACCACAGTTATGAGGAGAGTAAACATTCCTGTCCTGTTTCACATGTGACAGCATAGGACAGTGTCTTTTTCATGGGACAGGGGGGAGGTATGGTATGAAACAGACATAGGCTCTGTGAAGCCTATGTATTGAATGAGAATATCTACTCTGTAGGTATTCTCATCCAGAGGGAGTTTCCAGAGAATAACGCTGTATTGTGAATGTATTTTTTGGAAACAGGAGATTAAAAGAGAAGCTGAAGGTCCTCAGGGTCCCTTTTCTGGTCTTCTCCTCCCTACCAACTGTAGTCTCATGCTTCATGGTTTTTTCCCTATGCAAGAGATGAATTGTAACTTGAGTAGAAGTTTCACAGGAGAGGAAAAATTGTGTAAGTCTGAGTAGGAAATGGCTAGACTTTGGTTATTAGGAGAGCTATTCACATAGTTGACTTCATATGGAAAACCTGCCAATGATTGGCTTCTGTATCAAGAAGTAAAATTGTCATTGTGAAAAGGCCTAGCTCAGGCTAAACATTTTACAGTTTTACAAAAACTCAGATGAGGTATATTTGGACACTGAGATCCTTATGCATTCACCCAAGGAGCCCAAATCTGAAGCCTGAAGTTGGGCATGTCTTGCAGATTGTAGACAAATGTCTGGAATAAGTTCCAGTACACCTTGTGTGCATGTGCCCCTGTGTGGAAATGCATGAGCACAGCAAGGTCACTGTCTGTGACTTGTCTTCTTGTAAACAGATGTTCTACATGGTGACTTGGGTGTCTTATAGTGGTATATGTATATGATGCTGTTTACTTCATTGGAATTAAATTTATTGTCAGACAAGCTATCAGGAGTCGTATGCTGCAGTAAATATCTTCTTTTTTTCCTCCCATATTCCTTTCATTTTCATTTTTTTTTGTGGCTACTCTGTTATAAAATAAGTTAGACCCTCTGCAAGAAACAAGCACAAGAAAAAAGAGAGCAGATTTTTTCTCTTCAGAGCTTTCTTTTGCTTTTTATTTGTTGTGGTTTAACCTCAGCTGGCAGCTAAGCCCTGCACAGCCCCTTGCTCATTCAGTCTCGCAGCAGGATGAGAGAGAGAATCAGAAGGGTAAAAGTGAGAAAACTCACGGGTTGAGATAGTTTAAAAGGTGAAGCAAAAGCTGTGCACACAAGCAAAACAAAGCAAGGAATTAATTCACCACTTCCCGTGGGCAGGCAGGTGTTCAGGCATCCCCAGGAGGGCAGGGCCCCATCACGGGTAACAGTGCCTGGGTAAGACAAACACCATCACTCCAAATGTCCTTCCCCTTTTTGCTCCCTGCCCCCAGCTCTATATGCTGAGCATAACCTGATATGGTCTAAAATACCCCTTTGGTCACTTGGGGTCAGCTGTCCCTGCTGTGTCCCTTCCCAGCTCCTTGTATACCCCCAGCCTTTTTGCTGGTGGGGTTGGGGTGTGAGTCAGAGAAGTCCTTGGCTGTGCTTAAGCACTGCTCAGCAATAATGAAAGCATCCCTGTGTTATCAACATTATTCTTGTCCTAAATCCAAAACATGCACTGCACAGTCTACTACAAAGAAATTTAACTTTATTCCAGCCAAAACCTGCACACAATTGAAATTTATTTCCTTTTTTTCATCCTTTCATCACTGAAAACTTTCTAAATGGTGGGAAAGGGATACTGTCTCTTTAAACACTGAATCCAGTGGAACTTCGTACATCTTTAGTTGATTGTGATCTTTCTAATACAGAGAAAAAATATTCTCAAAGTGGTACTATTTTGGCTGCTAACAGAAATCAGAATATGAAAAAGTAAAAAATTTAATACTTAAATCTCTAGTAACTTTTTTTGAATTCTGGGATTTGAAAATACACATTTGACTTGAAAATTTCAATGCAAACTCTCATAGTAGGTTTATTATGAAGGGTTTGGAAGACCCTTGTTGCTTTACTTTTCCTTATAGCAGAAGTATGTATTTCACTGGGGAAACTTCTTTAAATAAAGCAGAGCAAGAAGATTCTTTAGAAGTCTGGAGAATAAAGGATTCATTCCCATTTTTTTTTGCTTCAAAACTTGACAGTGATTAATCATAAAGCATTGCAAACAAAGGTGTATTATTATTTTAGCAGTAGGCATTTGCCACAGATTTTGTTTTAGGATCAGCACTATTATTTGTGCATTACACTGAACAATGAGTGATTGTAGCACATCTCTCCAGTCCTTACTGCTTTGTTATCTTCTCTTTGTCTTCTATGTTATCTTCATTTTTTTTATCCTCACTCGCTACTTTTGTCAAAAAATAGAATGGATTTTTTGTTACTGCAAGGTGGAGTTTCTTTCTCATGAGTCCATGGGGCTAATAATATATCTTTAGTCAAGATATAACACAGAGTAAATTTAAGTACCTTAATTTTCCCCATTGCATCTTTTGACAGATTTGATGGGCTTTACATTTCAGAATTAATTAGTTTTCAAAACATGTATTTCTGTATTTTTCTTTCATAATATGTGACATATAAGTGCTCCATGAACAATAGATTTTTGTCTGGTATAATTTTTGATAGCTTTTGGGAGAAAGAAAAACGAATGCTTAATGGAGGATGCTTAAAAATGTTACATATGATGAATTGTCTCAAATTACTGAAAACATGTGATCAGATGAGTACTGTGGACAGAGAAAAATTCTTCAGGCCCTTGATGAGATAGTTTGTTGATCAGAGGTCTATGTGGAGGAGACTAGATGCTCATGAAATAGGCTTTTATTTAATCTTGTATTAACAGCATAATAGTGTCCACTATGGTGCAATGCTCATAAAACCAATTTTGTACTTGGTGACAATATTTTTTGTGTCATTGTTGGCATGTTTTTTCATCACATTCTCTAAAAAATGTGGTGCATCTATCAAACCTTTTATTAGAAGGGGGTGAAATGCAGACATCTTTTGTCAGTTTCTGTACTCCATGAATACATAATCTGTGACAGAGCAATCACTTCCTTCCACTTCTTTTACAGCTAATGATGATTTACTTTAGTACAGGTATTATTTGCATGAAAAGAGTTAGATCTGGATTACTCTAATATTAAGTCAGATGGAAATAAACCTGTAGAGCACTTGCAAGTTTTCATCTCTGGTAAAACAAAGAAGAGTGCTGCTCCGTGGCAAGTATTAAACTGTCGTCCAACCACCCTCCTAGTGTTTGTTCTGTTTTCCATGTCTTAAGCCTTTCTTCCATTTGATAGCTACATTAGTAGAGGTAGCTAGATTTCCCTTTTACTGTAGTGTTAATTCTGAGCAGAGTTGCAACCATTCATCTGATGTCATTGAGCAGCTTGGATGGGGTTGAGAGACATCCATATATTCTAGCTGTCACTTTCCAAGTTTGGACTAAGAGAGCAAAACCTCTTCTTCCCACTGGCTGCCATTCTTTCCAGGGGATTTTATGTTAGCTGTGCACGTGCATGGAAAGAGCAGGTTTTTCTTTATCTCCCTTCATGGATAGCGGCTTTCTTGCCATGTTTTTCTGACTTTGATATAATGTAGAGCCTTTGTTCCTTTCGTGATGTTAGTGAAAATGAAGCCATGTTTCTAGCATCTGAAGAAAGGATAGGTAGGGTTAAATCCTGTCCCAGTGCAAGTATTATACTACATAACATTTGATTCTGTTTCCTGGTCCTTTCCCAATAAGGCAAGTGCATCCCCACTGTTAAAGAAATAATGATCTGTATCAGATAACTCATCAGACCTCCTATCCAGAATCCTTAGTATATGTCTGCTGTATTATTTACAAGGTAGGATTAATTCAGAAGATTAATTTGATATCTGTGTCCTCAAACAAAAAAACCCCAGATGTAACTAGACATTCTATAAAAGTAAACACTGCTGTATTTCTGCAATTTATTTTATATATTAAGGTAGTTTTCCTGTCTGGCCATCTCAGACCCTCTCTGGTAGTCACTGTCAGACCACCTGGATGTCCTGCTTCATGCACTGTGCTCACTCCACAGTCAGACAAGGATTCCTTACCTTTTATATTTTGAGTATTCAGTCACCTGGCAGTGACACAGGTCCCCATGCCCTTTGTTGTGCAAAAGGTTGGCACCAGCTCACTGTCTCTTGCCTCAGGCTCCTGCCCCAGAGCTCAACCTGAATCTCTCTCTGCAGCTGCTCACTGAGCCACCTGTACTGATGCATAGAATCTTTTGTCCAAGAACAGGCAAGTACCTTTTCAGCATTTATTATACTACAGAATTAAAACTGTTTCGTTGCTTTTACTCTTGTCTCAATGTTTCTACATTGTTGTTACCTGCCCTACATGCCTCTGTTCAGTTTGCAGTCTCTCTTTGATTAGATGCATAGGTCTTCTGAACACTTTCCAGTGGCCTCCTTCAGCTTAAATTCTTATGCCTGACTGAGGCATCTGAGGATGTCTCCTGGTTAGTCATTTTTGTCCAAATGCTTTTTTTTTTTTTTTTTTCCTAGACCTTTATGAATTCAGTTAATCCTTTATCCCAACATGCTTCAAGAAATGCTAGTTAGCTGATCTGCTCACTCCTGGACTTCTCAAGAGACATTTTTCCACTTATTATTAAATGCAGAGATACAGAAGGCCCTTGGTATTAAATACATAGAGACAGTGCAGAAAACTTTCTTAAATCTACAGGATCTGTGTGGCCAACTTGAATTCAGTTACATTTTTAAAATTCAGGTAGGCTTCTGTGTGTTTATATATGTGGACAGCTGCAGAGTCACTAACTCCTTCATTTTACTGCTGTGTTACAGAAGAAGTATTACTGATTCTTAATATCACTATATTTTCAACTGGTGTAAAGGAACATAAAGACCTGAAGCAATAGAAGAGATTTAGCTTTATTTTCTCAATGTTTTATTACCCACAACGGTGAGAAGTCAGCAGATAAACTCCCTTAATATTTTTAGATCCTGATTGTGTTTTAACCCAAGCGTGCATCTCTCAAAGAAATTTGAAGTCAGATAAATAGTTAGGTGCTAACATCAAAATAGATATATATAGATATAAGAATTTTGAAAATGTAACTTGCAGCATAGATACTTAATGAAATAAAGCCAGCCTTCCTAATTTTTGGTATAACTTGATAACAAAACTTAATAATATACAAGTTAGTGTGTTTGGAAGAATGAGGGAGGTGGATGTCTGTTCATCTGTTTTGGTGAAAAAGGTGTTCTAGATGGAGTTGTTTACTAACTGTTGAAGTTAGAAACACTAAAAATTAAATGGATTAAGAGGGACATTTTTTTCAGTAGAGATGATTATAAATAATTTCAGAAACTTCCACAGCAGTGTGGGCCACCCTTCATGCCTTAAAATGCTTATTTTTCACTATGTGCACTTAATGGAAGCCATTTTATCCAGACATTATAGGATAGCATTCTTTGACTCACTACATATGCAACCACTCAGAAATTGTATTTCCATTATATTGAAAACTCTGGTGCTAAAGAGAAATTAAATATTGAAATGTGTTTTGTGAAATTTCAGAAATACACAGAGAAATAAAACATTTATTTCTCAAGTATTTAATTGGTTTGTCTCTGTAGTGCTGACATATTATTTTGTATTGAGTAAAAAAAATTAAAGTAACAAACCCTCAAAACTGTCCATAAAAACATCCCATTTAATCTTAAAGTTTTAACATTGCTAAAATAAGAAATCCAACCACTAAGTCATTTCATATTTTAAAATATTTTCAAACAAGTGCAAAATATTTAATTTTTAATGAAACTGCCTTTCCAAAAGCTAAGCTAGGCCTTTGAAAAATATTCTAATCACCCTAATTCTAATATTGGCATCTTGTAAGTGGAAGAGGCCAAAGTAGGTGGTGACAATTGTCCCTTAGGCCTGAAAAATCTTTTCTCTTTTGGTCTAATTGATGAACAGAGCTCCTCATATACAATGTTATCTCTGTAAGATAATTGTGACTTAGAAGGAAACTTTGGCTTGTTTGTGCATGGCTGAAGTCATCATAGCTCCTGATGAAAATTTCCATGGAAGTGGACAAAGCCTCTTGAGCACCAGGTTGCAAATGGGCACTTGAATAATGATTTTCCTCACAATTTTGTGTGTATAATTTCATGTTGAGAAAAGAATTATCTTTTTGCAGTTTCAGAAAAAGAATTAGATGACAGTTATTTTTTGAGGCTATTTTTTTTTTTTAATTTCCAAGTTGAGGCTTTTTTGAATGTCACATTCAAGCTCAAACATCCCTAGTCAAACTCAGACTTATCTTCATTAAAGTTCAGTAATTCTTTATATGCAAACCATTTTGATAGTTCAAATTACAAGAAAATAAATATTGGATTAATAGAGATAACCTAATCTAAATTACACATACCTAATTTTAAGAATAAATTCTTCATATTGAACTTCAGAGCTACAGAAATGCATGAAGAAAGATAAAAATTGATTTTGCTACATATCTTGAAGATAGCAAAAAGCAGAAGGGCTTTTTAAAATTTTTTTTTGAATACAGGAAAACTGGGATTATTTTATGACCGCAAAGAGGAATGTCTTCACAAAGCAGATCAAGAAGTTTCAGGGGGAGAACATTAATTACAGCTGCTATTTTTCTTTGAAGGCATGATTAAAAGTTGGGTTGCCCTGCCTGTGTACAGAATTTCAGTTCAAAGGAGGTGACTGAATGCAATCCCTGAACATCATTATAGCATTAAGAAGCATGCAAGGGAGAAATAGGATAGCAGCCTACTATTAAAATCAGGCAACCCAGGAGAACTTAACTGAAAACAGTCTTTTATTACACCAGTAAAATATTTAAAATAAACAAGGTGGAGAATGGAATAAAAACTGATAAACTAAAGAGGCCTGCAGTGAGAAAAGTATCCTAAAAAGAAGAAAGATTATTTAGAAATAAATGTTTTAACAAAATTCAGTCCTTCTTGTGGTGGACTTTCTTTTCCTGCCTAAACATATTTATAAAGAATGCTATAAGCTCCTGTGTCATCTTCACAATCTTGTATGAACTACTGAGGATTGTGACTTGGGACCTGTACTTGGAGGTGAGCTGATGATTTTTATGTCTGAACCTTCTCTAGAATGCCTTTGATTTGGCTATTAGCATCTCAATTACCCAGAATATCAAATCCAAATCTTTGCAACTAGTCAGGCCCATTAATATGGGGAATAGTAGAGAAATGGAGGAATGAATTTGGACCGTATTTAAGCAAATTTACACATGCCAGGCTTTGAGTTTGTGCTATTTACTTTAAATCAGAACTGATGTTACTTTAAAAGCAGTATTTGAAAATATTTTAGAATTTATGCAATTTCTTTTCATAACTTAGGTTCTCCAGATCTTTAGGAAAAAAAAAAACAAAAAGCCAACAAGATATAGAGGGTCTCCTTTTCTCATTAAGGCTATACCTGGCATGTAGCTAGAAAACAGAAAATCAGAGTGTATTTATTTTTTCATAATATGCCTCTACAAGTTCTAAATCTGCAAGTAGCAAGAACAATGCTTCCCCAGAGGGAAATATCTATATCCACTGTGATGATAAAAAGACATCGCTCTGAAAGCATGGCAACAGCTGACCAGTAAATGTAAGTGGAGGCCTATTTCAATTACACTGTTTTGGAGTTTGACTGGGCATCCCATATCCTTTATGAGGTAATTATCTATGGAGTCACTGTGGAGAGGAAACATCCTCTCTCATAACCTTCCAGAGTTCATTCATTTCAGATTTTTTTTTTAAGTGGCTAGGTGGTTTTACCCATTCATAAACATCTCCACTACAGATTTTTCTTTTAGCCTTTCACTTTCAAGGCTGTGAAAGTTGGCTTTCATTTACACAAATAGCACTAAAAATCAAAGGATAAAAAATGTGTTGTTTGTAGGTTGGGTGTTTTTTTTTTCAAATCTGAAAAAAAAAAATCTGTAGGTCTGGAAATGGTGGGAATATTCTTTGCAGTTATTTTCCATCAGATGCTGGTGTTAACAAAATCTGTAGTGCTACATTTGGAAGTGTTTCTTCTGGGAGAAAAAAAAAAAAAAAGAAGAATGGTAAGAGATGTTTTATTTTTTCAGAATGGAAGTGCAAAATAGCAGATCTCTCCTGTTTCATGTCACCTCAGAAACTGACTCTGGTGACTGGAGCCAGTAGCCAGTGGTCTCATGTAGCAGGAGAGCTGGATTATTCTCTCCTTTTCTATTTTAGAATTAGCATCTGCTTTGACCACAGTGTAAGGATCTGTGTGAGCACATGTGCTTGTGAAATATGCATGGCTGTATGCCTGTGAGTCCATGTAGGAATGTGAAAAACAGTTCAAAAGGAATGGGTGAGTTGTATTTATCAGAATGTAGTGTGTTCATTCATGGTCTTGCTTAATACTTTCTATTTGTGGTTTTTTTTTTTTTTTTCAAAAAAAATTAATAAATGTAAGACCCAACAATAAACCCTTTGCTAAAAATCCTTTTCTAAAACACTCTAATAAAAAAAGAGAGACTTTGATCTCTTAACAGCTGTAAGTTTTGAGTAGAAAAGCTCATAATTGTACCTGACATATTTGTGAAAAAGCATCACCAACCTGTTTGTGCAATAAAAAAAAAATCTTTGTCATAAATATTAAGGGATTTTGAGGAGATGCAGTTTTACTTAAATGAAGGAAATAAGATACCAATATATGAGTTTGAAATGCAGAATGTTTTTGTTTGTTCAAAGGTTATAAAAAAATCTTTCATCTTCCATTATATTTAAGTGTAGTGGGTATTAAGTGCCACTTTTGTCAATTCAGAGTAAATTCCTGTTTATGTTACTTTTTAAAAAAAAATTCCATTACCTTGCATTAAAAATCATTGCCACTGTTGGCTGAAGAATTGACTGCCTTTGCAGAAGTAAGTCAGTGAATTTTTTGTTGGGTTATTTGGTGGCCATCTGGGGAAATGAAAAGAATGTGGTTTATTTCTGTAGAACAGGTAGTTTGTGACTGCAACAAAAGAGGTGCACTGGAATGGGATTTTATTTAATCAGATTTGGACAGGAATAGCAGGAAGGAAGCCATGGCATTGGCTTTGGTGGAAGCACAGAGCATGCCGAATGCTCAGGTTCTTACCCTCTAAGCTAAATTACCCTGAAGTCTGCACAGTGGCATCAGTGAGAGTATCATTTCTTGGGGTAGTTAAGTAAAGGTAGCTCTGGATAAAATGCATGGCTGCATTTAGACCTCCCAGCAACAGCACTTTGGCATTAAGGAAACATTTAATTTTGAATTATTGCTTGACAAATTTTATCTTCAACTTGTAATTATATCTTCCTAGGTGTCATTCCCTGTTGACTCATACTCTAGAAAATTATTCTTAAGGGAATCTAGGGACACACAAGAGGATGGCAGGTTGGTTTTTGTTTAAATAATAATTGCTAGAAGTGACTGATTATCAGCACCAGTAAAAGTCCCATGCAGAAAAATCACTTACCTTTTCTTTAGCATTCTGATTTCTTACTGTCCAAGTTTGAGAAATAATGAACTCTTTGCTTAAAAATAATATCTTAATAGATTCAATAAATGGCATAGATATTCTGATTTTTGTCAACAGAACTAGAGTTTGGACCATCTTGTAGTTTTTAGTATCTTCAATAATCTTCATATTGATCTAGGTTCCTGGCAATTGGAACAGTCTTTCCATATAATTGGGTCAAGATTTTCTAGACTTTCAGTGTAACCAGTGGAAGGACTGGAAGAGGAGGAGAAATGCACTTGTGTGTTTTTCCTTACGTTTTTCTGTGTCATGTCCTATTGTCAGAAGTGTGCAGTATTCCTTCACACAGAGGCTCTGTCTGCCTGCAGCAGCACCCTGTGGGTCTCAAAGGAGTTTCTTGCTGGGGCTTCTTCTGAGTCTCTGACATCTGTTCCCCTTCTTGGAAAAGGAACTTTTCTGCCTTCATATATTTCTGTAATGTGTTCTGGAAACTTTCCACAGACCTACATTAAAATTTTGTTGGCCTAATGACCAGTGACCTATAAGTCATAGTAAAAAAAGGACATGCGTACTTGAAGGCAGCTGGGAAATTCCTGCCAGGTAGGACTGGATCCCAGATATGGCCTGGCTATTGTCTTCAGTTTTTTGAGGAACAATGTGATTTGTGATGAAGCTCTCATGAAATAATTGACTTGCAATGCTGTGTACTGAGTCAGGTGAGGTGCACCACCTTACGCTAAGAAATAGATTGTCAAAGTGCACAGCTTCATGCCTTCCATATTACAATGGTAAGGCTATTTATATTTATGTGGGGAAATAGTTTAGAGGGTAAAATGGTTCTGAGTAGTATGATTGAGGTCGTGATCTCTTGATCACTGGTCAGCAGTGATCACTTGAACTGAAAACTGTTTTCAACTTTCTCGATACAAAACCAGGGACCATTCTTATATATCCTATTAGCTGATCCATAAGGTAATACTGAAGCCTAGCTGAGGTTGGAGACAATTCAGCCCTGTTATTTGCATTCAGCTTCATCATTCAGTCTTTTTTTCAGGAAATTAATTTGTTTGTACAAGTTTTCTACCAAGTCTGTTTGCTATTTTCCAAATGCACTTTCAACATCTTCTGACACACAAGTTCATATAGTCGAGTATTTAATGGTTTACAAGCAGCATGGCATCTTGTGACTTCAAAACCCACACAGACAAAAATCAGTATTTATTATTATAAATATTATTGTGTTTACCTACTAAAATTATGTGGGTACTACCCATACATTTTTTTTTTCCATTTGTCTCATTGTCATGAGACCACCAAAAAAGGGTTATTAATCCACTGTACTGACAATATCTTCTTTGGTTTGGTTTGGCTATGTTTGTTTGTTTAGTGATAACCTGTGTTCCCACAAGCTGTGTTATACAGAGTAGCTGGAACAATTTTTTTAAGATGTGATTTTATCTCAAAATAGATAAAAATGTGTTGTGTATACCAGGTCTGGTTACCAGGTCTGTTTTTAAAAGCATGCAAATTTCCAGCTGTAACCATGGTGTAGAGTGTCTGGACTGAGTCTCTTATCAGTAATAAGGCAGCTCCTGCCTTGAGCCTGATTTCCAGCTCCCTCCTCTGCTCTCCTTCTATTTATCATCCCCTTGCCCCAGGTGTTGGGTATGGCACTTCATAGCTGCTGGACAGAAGACAAATGGATACTTGTCAGCACTGACACAAGGTAGTTCATATTGACTGTTTTATTCCTCCAATCAAGCTCTGGGCTGACTGAGGACAACCTTGGCTTTACAAATCTGAAAACAGGTGAAAGACAGTTAGCAGAATTTGGTGGTAAGACTTTATTTTCCTCCACAGTAGCCAAAGAGCTACTTTCCTTCAGTGCCCTCTTAATGTCTTTGAAATGTGTGATAGATGCAAAGTGTTAATTTAATCTCCTGTGTCATATATGAATTAGGGAATGGATACCATAGCAGTGGGTACAATTACTGATGCCTGTTTGTAGTAGCTACCTGAAATTAGTCTGTCTGGCTCTCTCCCTTCTTTACCTCAGTAACTTTAGTGCAGCACTCTCTGAAGCCTCATCATAGGTCCTTTTAATTGATGGGGCTTAAACATAGAATTTTCTTTTCAGTAAGAGGAAAGTTAGCTCTCATTTCCTTATACAAATGCTATACTTATCATCATTTTAGCAAAGGGAAATTTAGACCAATGCATTTTTTTTTTAAAGTACATACCCAGACAATGAAGAATTCATGAAGGATTCTAGAAGCTAGCAACAGAGACAAGCAGTCATCATGCCAAGTCAGTCAGAAATGCTGATGGAGTGAAATACAATTTGTTCTTATAATTCAGAGCCATAAAGTGTCTTGAGACCTTAGATGTCTGAACCATCTGCCCTTTGGCACCTCTGCAGCAAGTGGTAAATCCATTGGTATCACGTATGAGACATCTGTTCTCAAGCCCTATTTATTCTTGATTTTGGGAAATCTCTCTTTTGTTCACACTTCATGAGATTAATCCTAACTACTGGCCTTAAACTTATCCTTTTAGTACCTCTGCAACCTCTTTTGGAGGAATAGTTATTCCTTATTTAGTTTGCTGGCTCATAGGAATCCTTTTCCTAGGCTTATCTCTCTCTGTGTCTGGGCACTTAGCCCAGGCTGTAGATTTCAAAGGCAGCAGGGTGCCAGGAGGTTAGACACTGTAATGTTGTGAATACCTTCGTGGATCCAGCAATTCATCATTAGCTGAAAATTGATATCCTGTTATTTTTTTGAGCAACACTTTTATATGCAATATATAGGTAAGGATGTATACAAAGTGTTTTGTGAGTTGGAGATAGCCTACACAATTAACTATAAGTGTAGCAACGAGGCTGAAGTACATTTTATTTTGTTCCTGGTAGTACTTAACACATTCTTCAATGCAGAGATGCCAAGATACACAGTACAGTCATGACTGAACTTGCTGCTGCAATGATGGAATGGTGTTTCTTCCACACTATTTTCACTGAAAATAGCCTTTTTAGATACTGCAGTTCTTCATTGCTTGATATCCATTTCACAAAAATTGTAGATGGATGTACACAGTTTATTATATATATGCATTTTGTAATATTTGCATTTGATTTTTATGGGGGTAGAATTATTTTTTTCCTTAAGGGCCATTGCATGAGTAGAAGTAGTTGAAAAATGCACTTACAAAATGTATGAGGTAAAAAATTATTCCTTTATGTCATTTTTAGGATCTGTTTTACTTTTTGTGCTGAATGACTTTGGGGAGAGCTGAGAGCTTGGCATTTTTTTTTGAGCGTTTCTTTTTTTAACAGTGAATTGCTGATTGTTAAATTTACAGGATATCTGCTAAATATTTCTCTTACATTTCAGCCCTGGTACTTAAGAAAGAAAGTAAAGGACTATGAAGTGTCTATAGCCTAATATCAGCTTAGATAATTGGTTAAAGCTTCTCACAGTAAAGTGGCCGTTTTTCATTGCTGGATTTTCAAAAATACCTGGTAAATATAAGGATCATCTGCTCTAAAGGCTTATTTATTATTGGCAAATTAGTTTTCCATCATGGGGAGACAGGTTATTTGTAAAAATGTGAAGAAATTTGTTGCCATATAAAGGTTCTATATTCCATTTTATAGCATATAAGAGTAAATTATTTATGTTATATATTGTTACGCTATTTATGGATGGTAAGGACCTATATACAAACAACTTTTGTTAGAAATGGCAGGTATTCTGACTTGCAAATATTATTTCTTTCATGTAAAGAAGAGAAGAATTCAGGACAAGCCTGCAGTATAGAATGAATTTCTCAATTGAATAAAACAATAATGAAACATCCCAAGTAATTGATGCATAACTGAAAAAGGTGATATGCCTGCCTGTGACTAAAACTGGGTGATGTGATTTGAAAGTCGTTTTTTTACACTGGCAGTTGCTAATTCCATGCTTTATTTATGCCGTGTCTAAACTTGATTCAAGCTCAGGATTTGCCTGTTCAGAGAGCTATTGAAGTCAATGAGATTCTGCAAAGGCAGCACAAAATCTGATAGTAAATTCCCAGCATTTTTAAAATATTACATAGAATAGAATAGAATAGAATAGAATAGAATAGAATATTTCAGTTTGAAGGGACCTATGATGATTATGTAGTCCAACTGCCTGATCAAATCAAGGCTGACCAAAAAAGCAGCTCATAAAGTGCATTGTCTTAGTGCCTCTTAATCACTGACAGATTTGGGATGGTTTTGAACCATTCCTACTCATTTTTTCAATAAAATAAGAAAAATACCTTCAGACATACCTTTATTTAGTTTATTTTGCTTAAAGATTAAATACATTAAGCTTAAGAAACCTTACACAAGGAACCTTGTAACACCTTCATGTTAATCTATATGCCATGCTTCACCTGGCTGGACCCTTGTTTTTGTTCAAATCCTACCACTGAAGGTGTTCATCAACCTCATTTGTGAAGTACTTTGGAAAAACAGAATTCTAGCATTTTGATAGGAGGAACAAGATGGATGAGAAAGTTGGAAAGCCTCCCCAAAAACAACACAGCCATCTGAGTGTGATTTTAGTTGACTAACTGCATTTAATGCAAAGAAATGTATGTGTTTCAAATTATCTTAAACATCAGAAGATAAATACCAGCATTCATTAAAAATAGAGTACCTCTTTTAATACTCATTAAAAATAGAGCGTCTCTTTTAAACACATTCTTATTCACACTGAAAACAATCTTCAGTGTAGAAGTATTTAGATGGAGGGGTACAAAATGTACAATTTGCTTGCATTTGTCTAGTAACTTGTCACATTTGGTCAGAGGTAAGTATTTTCTCATTTTCTTAATTTTCTGGGTTTATTAGCGATTAGGTTCCCCCCCGCCCCCAATAGGCTCTTATGGTTGGAATAAAAAAATTCAAGAACAATCGTTGGTGGGTGTTAGATGTAGTAGTGAGAATCAGGCAATAGTTCTTAGAGAAAAATAATTAAAATAAGCAAATCGGCAAACAATCAGAAAGATCACCTATGGTATTGGAAGCTGGTAGCAATATGGACTCAGTGATTCATGAAACAGGCTCAAGAAATTTTTCTCTTGCATGCTGAAACACAGATAACAGTGTTGTAATTGGAAAGTAGAGATTCCCCATAACTGGTCTATGAAAACTCTAAGAAATCACTAAATTTCTGTAGAAATCAACCCTTTTTACTTGACAGGTAAAATGCAAAGATTTCAATCAGCAGCCTCTGTCAGGAAGAAATATAAATATAATCTCTGAGTTTGTGTTTATTTGCTGATTAGTAATGTAGAATATTCAATGACAGCTTCTTAAATAATTAAGACAACTCATTTAAGAATGTCATAATAACAATTAAAATTGATCTGTATATGTTCTATGCTACATATTCTCTGCTAACAAAGCAGAGGTGTGTGACAGTACCTGATCCAAAGAGCCACATCATGAACATGAGGTAACTGTAAAACTGTGGATCCGTGGCCCAATGCCGTGCTCTGGCAAGGCTGGGTTCTCAGTTGCCATAGATTAGGTAGGTCTGGGGAGCTTGGTCCAGCTGAGCCAGAGTGTGGTGCTTGACAACAGGTCTCAGAATGTTGTTTAAAAAGGTGCTTAAAATATAAAGTAATTGTGTTACACTCTTTAATGCAGCATTAAGTGTGTAAACCTGTACAAAGCATGTTTCGAAACACATAGGAAATGCTGCTTTTGGCTGTTGTATCTCAGATTATCACTTTGCTTTGTCTGCTTGCCTGGTTAGCTAAGAATTTTTTGAAGTGTGGATATTTACTGTGTTAAAATTCTTTTTTTATCCTTTTAATTTTTCCTAGGAGGTGTTTGCATTGCTCAGTCACTCAAAATCCCTCGGGAACCAAGACCGGGAGAGTTTGAAAAGATCATTAAGCGCTTGTTGGAAACTCCAAATGCTCGAGCAGTGATCATGTTTGCGAACGAAGATGATATTAGGTGCCTGTTTCCTAATTTTATGTTCTGACGATGTTCCCCTTCCCAAAGATGCTTGGTTGGCTGGTGAAAAATAGACTAACGAAGAAGTTTCAGATTCAATCCTATGTAAAAATTCTTGGAAATCTGATGAGAAGAAATGGAGTTGTAATTATAGAGTGGGCTGGTCCTTTATTCTGTGTAGTTCCAGACTTCTCCTACCTCCCAGGAGTGAAGTGCCAATAGACAGTTATTTGGCTACTGGAAAGGAAGAAAACAATAAGAATGCTAGAAAAATATGTCTAAAGATGACACAAATTAACTTATATATTACTGTATCTTGAGTTTATTACAGCTGTTGTTGAATATGCCTTAGACTGTGAAAACTTAGATTAATTAATTATTTTAAGCTTATGCATAGCCAAAATAAATACTGGGTTTCTCAAGTTCTTAGTAAATGGAATTTGTTTAATTGGTTATTCGTTGTTTGTTTGTAGGAGAGTACTGGAAGCAGCCAAAAAAGCTAATCAGTCTGGACATTTTCTCTGGATTGGCTCAGACAGCTGGGGGTCAAAAATTTCACCAGTCCAGCAGCAGGAGGAGATTGCAGAAGGAGCAGTAACCATTCTACCCAAAAGAACATCCATAGATGGTAAGGATGTGGCACAAACCTTTCATTTTCTGTCAAAATTCAAGTACTCTAGGTCTCTTTAAAAATAATTTAAAAAACATGTAGTCCTTGATTACAGGGACTTCAGGAAAAGATTTCCAACCGAGTTACCTGAGTTGGTCTGATCAAAAAATAATTTAATACATCTGTTGAGATGAGAAGATGATGAATCTGCAATCAGGCAATCTTGTAATTGTCTAATAATGACACTTGGAGTTGAGAGCTTCTTAACCATAGTCTGGTCATTCTTTGGGACAAATAAGGAGAGTATTGGATGAATGATAATGAATCAGATTATTCTGTGGGGAGGAGATTGATCTGTGCCCTGCTTTCCACTCCTAAACTCACTTTAAGAAGCTACTGTATTAAGAAAGATTCTTACTTGGTGGATGAAGTGGAAGTTGATTTGCAGTACCTTATTCCTGTGAGGGTACTGGATATAGTAACATCTCTTATGTCTGGGTAAGTATGCTGAACTGGTAATTGATTCAGAAAAATGAACACTATTGATGTTACATAGAGAATTTAGCCACAGGGAAATACTTGTAAGGAGCTAATCCAGATGGGATGCGTTAATCATGATTTCATTATGACAGCTGGATTGCAGGGGTAAGGCTGGTGATCATCAGGTTTAAGTAGGAATCTTTAGTTTCTCAAGTAGTGTCATTACCTATATGAATAGAAGCAGAATTATGGGTGTCCTGAATGTCCTCTTATTCAGCAAAGAATTACCCCATGATTTTACGTGGCCTTGAAATGAAATCTAATCCTTAGATGCTATTATGCTCATAAAATAGTTTGTGTCTAAAGTTTTTTCTTGTTCTTATATTTAAAAAAAATCAGACATTTTCTTTAACTTTTTATTTTTATACTATTTTTATACATATAATATTTTAATGCTTCTGTCACTTCTCTTCAATGTAGGATTTGATAGATATTTTCGGAGCAGAACACTTGCTAACAATCGAAGAAATGTCTGGTTTGCAGAATTTTGGGAGGAGAATTTTGGATGCAAGTTAGGATCACATGGAAAAAGAAATAGCAATATCAAGAAATGCACAGGTAACTGTGAAAGTAAAACATTATCTGTAAATTGTTTATAGGAGTGATGGAAAGGAGCTGCTTTCTTTTCATCACTTTTCTGTCTCCCTTCAGTTCTCCAGTGCATATTGCTGAATTGTAAGAAAAATGTGACTTTTTTTTTTAACCTGAAGAAAAAAATCGTGGACAATGTATGAGAAATTTAATAGTTAATTTGCACAAATACAATGATGGTACAGATTTTATTAAAAACCAGTGGAAGTGGTTCAATTCCATTTATGTTTTCAATGACCTCCTCTCTCACCCTATCTGTAGTTGTCAATACGATTTTTTTCAGCAAGTGTGTGCATCATGGTAATTTTCATATTGTTAACCCTGAAGGATATACAGTGAAAATTAAATTTATGTTTAAACTGTTGGGGTCTTGATGATGGGTCAAGTCTTGAACTCCTTATTTAGTTTACAAACTGTGTTTGAGGATGAAGGAAAAAGCAAATCAATATGTTCTTATTACTTGTCCCCATGTGTAAAAGCAGGAACCTGTATCATATTATAAAACTGAATGCCTCTAAAAAGTTTGAGCAAAACCTTGAAGTAATTGTCACTAGTTTTTGCAAACATGCTTGCTCTGGCATCATACCCAGATGCAATTGTCATGACACCTAATATAGCAGACACATCAGCAGCTGACTTTGATCTTCTCTATGAGATGCTGTTCTCTTGCTGTTACTTGAAAAGTTTATTACAGGAGTGTTACTTTCTGTGGCTACAGCAGATTGCTTATGCTACTTTTTGTGTAGACACTTTTACCTAATGCCAGGGCTCCTTGTGTCATTTCCTTAATTACTGCCACCACTCCCAGCATTGCTGGCTGTGACCATCATCTCTGTGAGTAGTGCCAGCAGCACCACACAATTTTGCTGCACTACATACATAAGTTGTCTGTGATGTGTCTTGATTTTCCTGGCAGTCTCTTCTTTCACCAAATAATATATTCCCCATGGAACATTGACTTTTTTGTTTCCACTTGCTGTCCCAAGATTTCTGGCTGCTTGCTGACACTTTCATGTAGCCTTTGTTACAGGGGTGCCCTTCCAAACTTTCTTCATGCCAGCACCCCACTTCTTCTGGGCTTGTCAGACAGAAGCACTGTGAAGTCTCCAAGAACATGGATTCCTGCACTTTCTGAACCATCAGATTTATTGTATGTGTATTGTGCCATCAATTCAAACACCTACTACACTGGGCTTCACAAGTCACAGATACAACTCACACAGAAATATCAGAGCCATGCATTCACTCTGTCATTTCAGCAATGCCTTGTCTTCTGCCTTTTACCACATATTTCACAAAAGAAAGGTAATATTCAGTTCCTCACTGAGCTAAATGATTGCTCATTACTCTAATCCTGTACTCCTTGACCTTGATTCATATAGCAGTAAATCACGGCTGGATAGTTACCCACATCTGGAAAGGAATTATTTTGCCATTGCTATTTTAAGTGGTTAATAGGTGGGTTTTTTAAGTTCTTCAGATGGAATGACTGGTGTATGTGTTGTAGTTTAGGAAGCTCTAAATGGTACCACAGATGGTTGTATGACTTATCTCAGCCTCATCTCATCTGTCAAATTGAATTACCAAAAGTAGTGTATGAAATGCATAGGACGTATCTTGATCCAAAATAATTTCTAATTTGAAACAGATATCTGCATGTTTTATGAAAAAAAAAACCCAAAAAAACCAAACTGGTATGTTCTCTGAACCTGAAAATAGAAAGAAAACATATTTCTTGTGCCCAGAAAGTTAACATGGTGCTAAGTGATGGGACAAAGACATGGGAGGTCTCATATAGCAGTTATCCGTGCATTTTAAGCAGAAGGGAAAAAAACAATGAATTCTTCTGCAAAGTACCTATGAGTGATAAGACTCCTGACTAAAACCAATTAAAAGTGTCTTGCCACAATAGAAGAAGTCCCCACTCGAACAGAATCAGATCTGACACAAACTGGCAGTTCATCATGATCCCTATGCTTATCTACCTCAATTTTAAAAGGTTAGGTAACAAAGCTACTCCAAATACGACAATTTTAAGTAAACTGAATCAAGAGATGGTGGTGGTAGTAAGTTCAAAATAAACCTCCTGTGATTTAAAGAAAATGATAGGTAGAGAATGGAGGAATGACCCCCAGCCCAATTTAGACTTAGAGGATTGCAAGTGATATCTTGACACACCCTAGTTCATTTGTCAGGGGCCTCTCATGCACAAAAGAGAGGTAATAATGACATCCTGGCTGGTTCTTCACACCACAGCCCTCAAAACAGTTGAGTGTGCACCATGATCCCCTGTCTGCTAAAAATTAGAGTCTCCTACCCATGAATCTATCTTTTCCTTGAGAGGCCAAAGGCATTACCTCATGGCCAAGTCTGCTCTGAATCAATGGTGGTAAGTCAAAAAATGAATCCCCAAATATTAATAAGAATATAAGAGCTGTTACATTTAGTCGTTTATAACCTAATATTGAAAATCTTGAAATTCCTAAGGCCTATCCCCACTGCCATTTTTCCTTGCAGTGGGCTTTCTCTGATATTTTGAGTGTAGTGTCTTGGTCCTGATTTTCAGCTCAATTCTTAAGAGGCATGTGCAGGTGGCCAAGCATGGGAACAGGCTGACCACAGAGGCTGTGGAGTCTCTCTCACTGGAGATACTGAACTGTCTGGATGCAGTCCTGTGTCATGTGCTCTGGGATGACCCTGCTTGAGCAGGGAGGTTGGACCAGATGGATCACTGTGGTCCCTTCCAACCTGACCCATTCTGTGATTCTGTGCTTCTGTATTCTTATCTCTAATTCAGAACTTAAAGACTGAATGTAAAAACACCATTTATTCTAATTTTCCTGTATTTTTAACTGGGCACTGCAGAAAATAAGATTCTCTTTGTGTTTTGCCCACAAGTCCAATTTGTAAATCATGTCACTGTCTGTATAAGTGTTGAAGATGTGTCTGGATGTGGCACTTCGGGATATAGTTTAGAGGTGATTATGGTGGTGCCAGGTTGACAGCTGGTCTAGATGATCCTGAAAGTCTCTTCCAACCTTGATGATTCTGTGATGTTGTGATGTCAGTAGGCAGTAGTACACTGAAAGAAATCCAAAAGGCTCAAGATACAGGCACATTCTGAAAATCTCTCTCTCCAATGATATTAAAAGGCTATAAACTTTTATAACTATTAAACTGATAGGTATAAAATTTTCTCAGGCTTGAGATGTATTTTATTATGCCTTCCTGTTTATCTTACTTAGGAGGTAGTTGAATCTTTTTCTCATATAACATTTGTAATTCCCAGGAATAAAACTGATATCCCTGGTCTCTATTTAGTCAGGTTATTCATCGCTATAAATTTTTGCTGCCTGCAGTGAGTATGCTACTGTTCTAATCCAATTTCAAGCATTTTTTTTTTCCCTATGAAGATACCAGACAATGCTTAATAGTGGAAAGCCTTCCTCTCTTTTATTTTCCTTGTAAAATCAACAGTCTTTTAAGCACTGGAAGTATGAAAGGCATTTATCTTCCTTTAAGGTTAAGAATTGCAGAAGGGTGTAAGCCTTCTTACCTTTTCTTTTCTTATACATTACTGACTATTGCAGTCTAGCATTGTAATAACTTGAACAGTTTATTTGAATTTTGAAATCCTGTTTATTTGTGGTTGCTCTTGCTTCTTATTCCTATAAGAATTTGTGCTCTGGATATACATAAAGTAATAAGTTTCTTTTGAATTTTCCCATTTGTTTTTTTTCTGATTTTTGCCATTTTACAGAAAGCAATGATTCACCTAAACTTTGAAAAGTAATTTTTTTGCTACTATTGGTTTGAAGCTAGCTCTGTGTGTTTCTGAATGTGAGTGTACATTGATCAAATCCTCAATATTAGAATAGTTCATTGAAAAATATTAGAGATTTCTTGTTCTGACTTTTCTGGAATTAAAAAAAAATAAAATTGGGCCATTAACTTAGTAAGCATGAAACAATAATTCAATGACTACCCTTAAACTATTCTACTTGTGGAAGAAGAAAGGCGTTTGCAGAGAAAACTCATTCATCTTACTACAACAAAATGGAAAAGAAAGGAATACTACCAAGATTAAACCATATGCAGAGGTTACAAGAAGCCTTAAATATTTATTCAAGGTGTAGGTTTTCTGTATTCAATGAAAACTTCTTTAGTGAGACATGATCCTTTCAGGGGTCTTCAATAATCTTTTTCTAGCACTGGGTTCTTGGTGGGGAGGAGAAGTGAGGAGATAGAAAGGTTTTCACTCATCCCTGTGCCCCAGCAGGAAAATGTAAAGGCAGAGACAATATTTCATCCTTTGATTCCTGTTGACGCTTTGAGAGGAAGGGCTTGCCTCATGGTTTCAAGAGATGGCAGACACTCTATGCCTCTTGCTCTACTTTAAATTTAACATCCTCATATGTAATTTTTCCAGACCCTCAGCTTCCCAGTTGACTCTACCAGGGGACCAGTTTTGGTAGTAGAAGATTTGGCATTACTTAGAAATAATGTGGGCTGACCAAACTTGCTCTTAGCTCCGACTCTTGGTTGTTGAGCTATTACTTGTCAGTCCCAGCTTAATGTAGATTTCTAGGTCTTGTCTTCCTTAAGAAGGCTACAAAAGGATGAATACTATTATTTGAAAATCAAACAAAGATATTGCAGAATACTCTTTTAATAATTGCATTGATTAGAGGCAATATACAACATCGCTTTTTCCAAAAACCAAAACAGTAATAGTAAAAGGAAGCAGCATTAATGATGAAATGTAAGGAGAGAAGAGTAAGAATTAAATGAAATCTAGTTAGATTTGCTTTCATTAACCTCACAGACTGCTAATATTTGATTTCAAGCTAACAAAAATTTTGGAAGTCCTCTTTTTGTATTTGTTTGTGTGCACTCATGCAAGCAGATATGTGTTTCTGTTTGTATGCTTAGCAGATAGAAATGTAACATGAAAGTTGCTTACTATGTCATGTTTTAATGGGAAAAAAACATATCTTCAGCTTCAAATCTGACAAAAGAAGTCACAATTCCATTGAGATTTGTTCTGGATTTTGCCCACAGAGTCCCTTGAAGGCATCCATTATGGTCTTTGAACAGCAAAATGGGGTCCTTTAATAAAACATCAATGTAATGTGGCACTTTCATAAAACCTCAACAAAAATGTTAATTATAAATTTTCTTCATGTGCATCCCCACAGTAGAAGTCTTCCCTCTGTTTTGTATGGTTAGAATTCTAACTACTCTGCAAACCTAATCAGACTTTAACTGCCTATAATGTCTGACTGTGCTGCTAAAAATAAAGATGGAAGAGCTTCCAAAAGTATAGAGACCTGTGTCAATTAGCCTAATTTCAATTTGCTCCATCAAAATGAGCTGTTTGTTTCACTGAAAAAAGTCATGGTGCAGTATAATAAAAACCATGCATACCTAGGAACTTTTCAGAGATAATATTTCTTTTCTTAACTAACCTCTCTGAAATTACATCTGCCCCTAAAAATATTAATAGGAAGAAGTAAATTTACTCATGTGTGTATGCAGTCACATCCTGAAAAGTTTTTTGGACAAATTGAAAACCAGAATGTGAATCTTTTAGTGTCTCAATGACTTGCTATTTTGTTTGAGTAATGGTTCCATTACCATCAAATCACTCCTAAAGTAGTTTCTTTTCTTGATGAGACCTACAGAAAATTTAGAAAACCAGCACAGATGCAGTTGAGATACACGAATTGAGCACAATTCTCATGAGGCAGTAAGGCTTAGGAGGGACTCTTTTAGAGTACACAGAAATAGCTGTTGCACTCCCTCTTTGTGATTCTTGAGTTGTAACTGGGATGTTTAGGCATAAGAATTAGAATTCTTATTATTTCTATTCTTTTGTTGTTGCTTGCCATTTTCTTGATTCCCATTTGAAATGCATCTTCTGCACAAAATAAGTTTTGACATGTTAGTTATATTTCTGAAATGTCTATTGCTGTTCTGTGAGAGTACAGTAATCTGACATAAAAACCATGGTAGTTGCGTTTGCAGCATTAGCAGGAGCCAAGCTGGCTGTGGAATCTTTGCTGCCAATCACATCCATTGGACACAAAAGACACATTTGAGGGGATATGGATTGACTTGCAAATAAATTGTTGATGCAAAAATTCCCACAGAATAGTATTTTCTCTATTAGTTAGCACTTGATTTACAGGACATAAGCAGTTTTAAAAATATGAGAAAAAGGGAAAAGCAAATGGTAAACTTAAAGAAATTATTTATCTTTCTATTGTGATCTGTATACTGATTAATTTTTTGATATTAAAATAGATTTCAACTTATTTTGATCTTAGTTACCGCCACAAGAAAAAACCTATATATTTTAATAATTATATTAATTTTATTATATAATTGGTAAGGGTAAATGAAGCATCAAGTAGAAATAGAAATACTTAGGATTGCTTTTATATCATGAACATTTTCAATACATTGAGTAATTATTGACCCATGAAATGTCCCTGATTTATAAGTGATTGCTCATCTTTTGTGGAAGGGAGTTCAGACTGGTCACCTGTAAACAGATGTAGATGCTTTTAAATCTACCAAGTAGAATTTTATTGCTGAAGTAGTCCATGGAAAATCAATGGGACGTACACAATGAACTTCAGTATAATTCAGTGTAGGAAAGGAGGTCAGAATTTGGCTTTCAATGGTTAAGTGTAGCCATTAAATGTACCAATTACAGTTCAGTATTTCCAGAATATTATTTGTATTCAATACTTGAGTTAGGTGTTTTTGTGTGAAGGGCTCTTATGAAAGGTCAGATAGAAGCACAGGTGTCCTTAATTTGTGTTAAATTCAGGGTACAGGGGACAAAAGGTATATTTGTTATATTGAGTTCACATTGGTTTAACTGCATGACTGGGCATAATGATTTGGACTCTGGACTAATGCATATTTAGGGCTTGCAGGCTTGAACTTGGAAGGAGCTCATGAGAATGGATTTACTTAATTCTCCAGCTTCTGGCAGGCCGCCTCCATATGTCTCTGTAAACTGCTTAGACTGGTATGACTTACCCTGTGAGGATGTCCATCTCTCTTTACAGATTGCAAATAGTCCTAGATGACTAAATTGGATCAGGTGTCCCACTTTGAGATTGCTCAAACCAACTGAGATGGTTCCCATTCCATGGTTGCTCTGATCATCACTTTCTCAACAAAGCAATCTTCCTTCCCAGTTCCCGTAAAATCCTTGTGATAATGCTAATATTTTTTAATATTAATTATAAATATTAGTTAATTTAACATTCTTACAGGTACTTTCACACATAGAAACAGAAGGGCAGTCAATCCTCTGTACACAGATTATCAGAAAATATTCCTCAAATCTGAATATGTGACCATTTTCTTATTGATAATACTCCGATTTTAAGGATGCAATATCCTGTGGACTTATGCAAAACTATTTTAAAATGACTTGTTGAAAAAGATTTACATTTCTGTTTTATATTTAGGTTTAGCTTAAAAAATTAAATATTTAATTATTCTGGCTGAAATCCTTTTATGCTGTGAAGAGATGTTATCAGGAGACAGAGAAATTAAGGATTTAAAGACTTTGATGAATCTACATAATGTGTGTGATCTGTCACTGAGGCAAATACAGCTGGTGTTGTGATCTCCTATACCTTGTGGAAAATAAATAACTTTGAGATTATTAAAGCAACACTGTGGAAGGAGGTGTGCTTCCTTTAGTGGTATCTCTGGTTGTAACCGTACACAATGGGTGTTTAGTGCTCTGGGGTTTTTCTGCTCTGACTGAAGTTTCGTCAGCCAAGAACGGTCTTGGTTGATTTTTTTACTTTGTTAAAATGTTAAAGAGTGAAAGGGAAAGTCTATGCACTACATACACCTGACCCCACAAAATTAAAAGATCCAAATGCATTCAAAGCTCTGCAGTGATGGGGCAGGTGGTGTGCTGAGGTCATGCTCTTCAGGGTTCCCTTGTTTCCAATCTGTTCTTTACTTTTCCATGTGCTTAAATACAATGTATTTGGGCCAGAGATTGAAATTTTTTCAGTTTTTGTTGTTGAACAGACTTACCTGTTCTATTTTTTCAAACAAAGAAGAAAAGAGAGGGGGAATTTGCACATCATAAACCTGTTTGTATGAGTCCACTGAAATGTAAGTGCCATTTAAACATTGTTTGGCTCGGAAAATATGGGTGCTTTTTTACTCTTGGAGCTAGATTCTGACTATTGGTAGACTTTTTTCTTGAGCTGTACTCTAGAAAGAACAGTTCTTCAAACACTCTCAGGTAGATCAGCAATTATTCTCTCATCTTGAAATGAACAAATAATTTCCAGCACTAGAAGCAGTTCAAGGTAACTTTTTAAATTGACTATGGCTTTTGAAACTACAGCAAACAAGAAACAAATTCATTTCATTCCTTTTAAATTTTGAAAAATTGACCAGGTCTCTAAAAGTGGCAGTTTTAGGAGCATTCTAAGTGCTGGCTTGAAGAGTGATATTTGCAATTGATATCTGCAATTGCTTGAAACTCTGCAATTCACAGAACCACTGTGAAGAATATATTAGAATAACAAAATCATTAAGGCTGGAAAAATCATTGAGTCCAGCTTTTGAACAAACACCACCATGTCCAGTTGACTCAATTTCAGAAATGACCTTTTATATTTCATATTAAAATCTGATTTTTTTAAAGTCACTTTCAATTTTATCTGTATTTTTTTTACCCATTCCTCTGTGAAATAATCTTACATGTAATTTATGATGATAATAAAGGAAGCAGGGTTTGAAACACCAGACCAAAGATTTTGCAACTTAGTTTCACAGAGATAATATACAAAGGATGTATAGCCAGATCTTAAATGCTGTACATGAGTGTTGCTTTATTGACATGAAGAGTTATGAGATTTGAGAGGATATGGCCCCCCAATGAGAGTAATAGCTTGATTCTTTGTGGAAATCACAGAGTGGTCAGTAATCAAAGGCTGAGTAGAGAAGAAAAGCTTTAAAGGAATGATCAGAAGGAAAACTACATTGCTTTTCACTTCAGAAGACAAGAGTTAGATCTTATGAGTAGGGTGAAAATAAGCAGAGCTTTGTAGTCAAGTTGAACGGAACCTTGAAATAGAGACAAGAAGTTTGAACATCCCGTAAAAAGGGTAAGCAACCAAGAATTTGATCTCAGCAGTACTACACAGTCTGAACTGTTCTAGTATCAATGAAAGCAAAAGTGGTTTTGATAGTGGACTACTGTGCATATTACTCCTTTGGTCTGCTGTTATGTAATTCTGTTTTCCCCAGTGTATAAATATATATATTTCTTTCTCATTTAATGTGAATCTCTCTTCTGAAAAAAATAACTAAAACTTCTTGTAACCTCCTTCACTGTAGTATTGAATCATGTTGCCTTTTGCTTTTGGAGCCTTTAACATAAATGCTTTATATTTAGTTCCAGTAATATATGTTACATTATAAAAAAGAAAGTGTGTTTTTAGCATATGAATGGTGGTTTTACCACCTTCCTCACCTTTTTACAGTGCTCCTTAAATAACGATTTAAAAAGAAATTCTATATTATTTTTTCCTTGTTTTATATTATTATTTTTATTCAAATTTAGAAAGTTGCATCTGAGCATATTTTGGTTGTTATTACAAAGGTGCTCATTTGTAGTTGTATTTCAGATTGTGTCTAGAGAATTCATCCACATAAAGACCAGCATCCTTTCTCTTCTTGGGGTTCTCTGTTCTTTTTGGTCATTTACAATATCTCTGGTTGATGCTTCATTATTATATTTGCTTGCCTGAAATGTGGCTATATGAAATTTCAAACAATCATATTTTCATTGTGTTCAAGTCTTTAGTAACTCTTTTATGAGACTATGTACATTTTGCTATAGCTCAGTTTATTGATTCATTTACCAACAAGTGTATGATTATTTTTGGGTTTTTTTCTCAACGTGCTCCTTTCTTTAAAAAAAAAAAAAAAAAAAAATTCATGGTAGTTCAAATTAATTCTTATTTCAGTGTGAGGAATTAATTACTTTATGATCAAGCATTTTGGGTGTAATTGTGCATACAAAGAAATTGCTATGCAATATTTAGAAATAGAGCTCCAGTCATGCAAGGTAGGCTGTATGGGGGCCACTTTTGCATCAGTGCAGGACTGCGCTGGGCTTGATAGCATTTCATAGCTGAAGGATCTTATGAATGATTATGACTACCTAAAGAATGTCTTAAATATATTTTCTACCCATGGAGAAATGTTCCATAGTCAGTCCCACAAGGAATTAGTAATTTTAAGTGCTTGCACTTTGTGTTCTTGTGATACCTCCGTAGAGAGCAGGGAGTTATTGGAAAACATGTGTTATTAAAACTTTTCATTGATCAAAGTTCTTCAACTTTGTATATGATTGACTTTCTGATCAAATGATGATGATACAACCCTATTATTTTGGTTTTGACATTCATACAGACCTACTCTCTTGAGCATTCAGTTTTTAAATATTGACATGATTTGCAGCATGCATGTACATATGTACATGTGTGCATTGATCTCCTGTATAGAATCTCCTTTCCCTTAATCCCTACCTGTATGCAGATCTACAAAGAATGATTCTGGAGAAAAATATTTTGCCTTTTCCAATGCCCTCTCCTATCTCTAGTCTTTGTGTTACTGATCTTCAATTCACGATAGAAAGTCTAAGTGAGAGGTGAAGGTCTGAAGAAATTATTGAGACTCATAGCAGGCAGCCTGGAGAAAGGGAACCTGATGCTGTGGGAGCTGGGCCTCAGGGCTGGACCTCTTTGTCTTGACATGCACTGGTAACCTCAGGAGAACTGTTCCCAGTCCCCTTTCTCTCATTTCTAATCTTAGGTGAAGGAAAGCATTTAAAATGACTGCTGTTACACATAAGGAGCCTATTTTGGAAAGCAGGGAAAAATGTAATTAGGGTCAAAACCTCTATTCTTAATTTATTATTCAGGAAATCCTCTTGAGAAGCAGGACTGCAAAGAAGATCAATCTTCTATTTTAAAAAGGATTTTGGCACTTGGAATTGAAATTAAACCAGTCCATTTTACAATTCAAAGAAAAGAGAATTAAGCCTTATTCCATCCAATGAAAATACTCCAGTGTGTTATCTAACATAAAAATCAAAATGCATGTAACCAAAAGTTTCAAACTGGTTCAGTTCTAAATTGCAACAGCTCCATTTTCAACATCGTCCTGGTTTTCTCTACCATTTTCCCTACGACCCAAATGTTACTAAGTATTTTAGATAAGTATATTTACTGTAATGGAGCTACATTCTATAGAGAAGTGTAACCCTGTAACAAACTCTCTCCATAAATCTATAGCTTAAGATGAGGACAAAAATGTATGATCTGGGACCCAGAAAAAAATATATTTTAGCAGAGCAGCATATAATATTGTATTGTGTACGGTACATGCATGAACAGTAAATATTTTTCTAGTACACAGTTGATGGAGACAATAATGATAGTGTGCGTGAATGACATGCTGATTATGATGAATCTCACAGATAAAAATATTGACATTCATGTCTTGTAGTTTTCCCTTCTCTGGACAATGGATTTATCCTCCTAGAGGGCTATTTTTCAGCAGAAACTATCTAAATTGGGCATTTGACCTCTTCCTCAAAATCAAAGATATGATTGTAGAAGTAGGATGTCAGGCAGGAGCTGGGGAAACTCATCACTCAACAATTATGTATTTCATGAAAGCCAGCTATATAAATTCCTGCAAGAGAATGAAACACTGTGAAAAATGCAAATTTAATGCTCCTGTAGAACTTCTTTATTTAAAACATTTCAAAAAATTGGAACATTTATGGCTCTTTTATACTGGCCTATTATCCCTTGAAAAAAAATTGGATGAAAACTTGAATGAGTTACTGCACACATATCACAGGGATGAGTTATTTAGCTTTTTTGAAAGACTAATTTTTGGCAGTATGATGCCATCATAAATGGAGCATATTTGATTGCTGATGAGTTATTTTTCAAGAAAGAAGTGATTTCCTTGGTTTGTTTTTAGTTCAAAAATTAATTCAAAAGTACATTAGTTATTGTGGAAATCTCATCTTTAACATAAGCTTTCCTAGTTCAGACGATTTCTTGATGTCCTCCCCTATTTGAGGGGACAATTGTGTTTAAAGATTCACAGAATTTTTAAGGTTGGAAAAGACCTCCAAGATCATCTAGTCCCCACATTGCCATGTTCACCACTAAACCAGCTACATGTTCTTCTGATGTTTATTAAAACCAAGCCGCTCTTTCTGATTGATGGACTTTCCTCAGCCAGGTGTTAAAGCAGCTCTTTTTAAACTTTGCAGTATCCATGCCATCCAACAGACAAATTCTTGGTTACTGAGGTAAGATTGCACGCAGCTATGTGGACACAGGTACCATTCCAGCTGTGCAATTATGTGAGCTGGCAGGCTTTGGTGGAGGAGAAGCATCTGGTGATTGTGGAGGCTGAATGGTTTTCAGGGCTCAAAACAAAGCAAAGTCTTCAGTCAGTCAGAGGATATTTTACCTTTTGTTAGGCTTGTGCAAACTTTCAGATTTTTTGTTTGTGATGATATGATGATATTAATGCTGTGAGGTTTTACTGCCACTTGCAATTGATAATTTAGGTACAGAAATGTTCCCACAATTAAGAACTGGTGATTCAAATACAGACAGATTAGTAATAGAGGCTGTGAAAAATATGCTATGCAAACTTAGGTCCATTGTCCATTCATACCTTCCAAAAAGGAGAGAGAAAAAAAGGACATAAAATGTTACTTCTGTCCTGTCCCAAATAATGTGTTGCCTACCTGTTTGATTGTTTATCTGTTGCATGCAGTGGTTTGTTAACTGTACTACCCCATAAAAAGACCTGCCTGGCCTATCTTCTTTCACTTCTCTTGGTTTATGTCACTTATATAAATTTGACCTAAATGAAGTGATTCTGAAATCAATTTCCTCTTTTAAAGGTTAAATATTCTCAATGGAACTGAATTGTGATGAAATTTAAAGTGATGCCTTAAGTTTTAGCTTTCATATTTTTCAGATTCTTTGCTGCCTAGGTGTGTAGTTCTAAGCTTCATATTAAGTGTTGGTAATCTCTCTTCACAGAGTAGGTAGATAAAACAGTTCCTTTTTCTAGCTTGGGACCAAGGACAACCATTACAAGTTTCAGGGACAGGAGGATAAACTGTGGACTGAAGAGAGAAAACAAGGAGGATGGGACTTAATAATCTAGGGATGTAATTGGACAATTACCCAATGTGCAAATGGACCAAAACTTATAAAAGTGTGAGACCTCATGACCAGTCGTGCATTTTATCACCATTTTGGGTTCATCTTGGGTGTAGCTGTGGCCAGGCTCTTGAGCTGCCCAAGGTGTATCCATTAAGGCTTTTCAATAAATACCTGCTTTATTCTCTAATCATGTCTAGTCTCTGTTCTAAGTCAGCCTTCTCAAGGCAGCAAAAGAACTTGCATGGAGATAGCAGCCTGAGCCCTGTGTGGTTGTGTATCATACCTCATACTTCCTAGCATTGTACTGGTAGGCTCTTAGCTTTGGGAAGTGGATCCATCCCTGGTTTCACCTTATCTGCAGCATGTTGCTTCGTACTACTGCAAATCATTCTAATTGCAAGGGGAAGGCATTAGTTTTCAAACTTGCCTTTTGGAGATTGTTAGAAAAGCCCATTTGGAGAACAGAGGAAGTGGAATTTATAACTCAGGTGCTGAACTTTTCCTTTGAGATGTGAGTGTTGGGGTAAAACTCTGAAAGAAACAGAAATTCTGGCACCATAGCACTCAAAAATGTGTACAAGATAGAAATGCAGACAATTCTTAAAATGAAGGAGGAGCCCCAAAGAACATCAGAGTTTGACACCTGAAGAAAAAATTGCTAATTTACCTCAACTGTGAAATATATAGTTGTTGGGCCTTAGAACAGATGGAGAGAATTATATGCATGTCACTGTGAGAAAGGGAGAAAGATTTTTTTAATATTGTCTGCTTATTTAATAGTTTAATTTCTTTGTTATTTTTATATCTTTTCTTGACCTTCTGCTTGCACCATAATCCATTCTTCCTCCTTTTCTTTTAATTTCATCTGTCGAGTTTATCGAGCTATGTCAAATCACTTTGTAGAAGCAACTTTTGGATTAGTAGATTTGTTAGGTCCTAGAGTATAATAATTAGGCACATTCAGGTAGGCTTGAAAAGGAACAAATAGCATGAGTTTTCACAGCAGCTATTCAGTGTGACACTCCTATGTGTAAGAATCGTTTTGACTTTTCTCACTTACAGATGCCAGTAGTCTTTTGTAGCAGCTGATCCCCAGTCGAGACTTACTCTCCTTTACAGCTTGAATGCATGACTTGTTTCCATTAGCACTGTCAGGGTGTTTAAAATCGACTTGCAATTTTGTTTCACCTACATGGTGACTCAGTGGTAGGAGGTATTAATAAAAGTTTAGAAATAATAATGGTGTTTACCCTTGAATTTAGAAGACTTTGAGGATGTACCTTAATAGTGTCATAGAACTGGTGTAGGTTCACACAGGAATAGATTTATTTCTTATGCTCTGCTAAATTTCCTGTGGAATGCTGAGTGCATTAGGATCCATGGTAACCAAGTCTGCTGCAGTGCTGTATTTCTGTGCTGTTGATAATGCAAGTCCATCTAATTAGCACCAAATGTCAGGGTACTAAGAAGAGCAGGTGGCACCATTTGTATCTGAAGTAAATACAAACACAGTATTTATGTGCAAAACCGGGCAAAATAAAGCCTTTTATAAAGTCTGTTATAGATGGTTTGTGTGATTAATAAGGTCTGAGAGAGAAAAGATAATTATAAACTGGGACCCATGAACTGATAATTTCAAGTCCAGGTTGAACCAAATGCTACTGATAGGAAATACTTTTAATCTTGAGCCCTTGAAGAAATATGTTCTATTACTTTAGGAATACAGACTGTAATATTTGGCATTTTTAAAGTCTGTGGTTCATTCCCAGTTCACGTTATGTTTTAAAAGTAGTTAAGAGTAATGAAAATTGTGAATAAAAAGAAGGTGGAGAATTTTAATAACCTTGATTTTCATGAAAGCTTAGAGACTGCAAGCAAGACCTCCTATGCAGTGTCTTTAAGTGACTTGAAAGACCCGTACAAACCTCTGTGAGACTCATAATATACATAAAGACAGTGTGCATAGATCTGAAGTGAAAGGAAATTGCTATTGATTTGTCTAGATGCCTTTATAGACATAAAGAAAGACAAGTGTCTCTAGAAATCTAACAAAAATCATTGTCTGGAGGTGCTTTACACTGTTGTCAAACAAGGAATACCAGTTCAGAGAGATTACGGGCTTCAGTAAAAACTTAACTGTAATCCATAAAAACTTAAGTGTAACCCACGTTTATGCCACAAAATATTGCAAGGCCAGGAGAAGGAATGGGACTGAAGATGCATTTATATATCAGAAATGCTGTTTCTCCCTTGTCAGGTGTCAGTTTTTGCCATGAACAAAAATAGTCCAGGATGCTGCAGTCTCTTGTGTCTCGTACCTGATTCTGTCATAGACAACTTGATTTCCAGGGTGGGACTTTCCTCTGGTGCAGCTAGAATGCCAGATTCCATCACAGAGCTAAACTGGTGCTTGGGCACCACTTTTATAGCTCCATGGAAATTTAGAAGGTAAATAACTGAAAGGTATGGGGGCCTTTACATGGCTGAGTCACACTTTGCAAATTTCGCCTATGATGACTACATTGTTAGCCTGACTGCAAACTCTAAACATCATGTTTTATGCTGTATCAGTCTAATTAATCATCTCATACACAAATATTCACTAAAATGAAAGATACCATCTATATTAAAATTTTAAACTTTCTGAAATAGCTCAGTAAATCTGGCAACTGATACATAAATAAGATTTGCAATTCCATCCATATATGAAAATACTGTGCTTTTTTCCATATTACAATTTAATTAAAATATTTGCTATCTCTTAACACACTATTAAATGTATTTTATTTCCTTCCATTTACAAATTAGATATTAAGTCTTCGTTTTCTTTTTCTTTTTATTTTTGCCATTAAAGGGAGTTTGATGTTGAGACAGAAAAGAAAGGGAAAATGTGATGAATGCTTTAATATATTTTATGAAACCCCAGAACCTGAAACATAATAATTGTAAGAGGGTGAACATTTAAGGAGAGATAATTAAGTAAAATTAGTGTCTAGCAGATTTGGAAGTAGAGAACATATTGTACAGAGGAAAAAATAAATAAACTTCCCAATAAAAAGAACACCCAAACATATCCAGAAAACATTTAGAGACTAGGGTAAGTAATAAAGAAAGAATATAAAAGGCAACATTTCCAAAAATAATAACTTGTTCCTCCTTGTAGCTATAAAGGATGGCAAAAGAGCCAAACAGCTTAAGGGGAAAAATGTAACTGGGCTTAAAAAAGCAAGTAAAGCTATTTTTTTAATGTTAAAAGTTGTCATCATTAAATAAATATTTCAATTCAAGGCAACTGCAGAGAGCCATCAGATCCTTAAAAACAATATTCAGAAAGATAATCTTCAGTACAAAATATAATTTGGTTAAAAAGGAAAATAAATACAGCTGATTTTTTACATCATCATCAGTCATGTTGTCTTACACATCTCCTTTGCAGGCTGTAATGTATGACTTGTTCTGCTCTGGAGCAGTTAGGGAGCGAGCAGAGTTGTAGGTCACAGTCTTTGTTCTCTTTTTCTTACTTTGGAGAAATAAAGCCTGCTGGTGGTTGAAATTTGTCATGGCATCTCCAGTTTGTTGATAAAATCCATACTTCAAGTGACAGGCCCCATCTCCCTGAGTGCCTTCATATGTTTCTGAGTCGAGAGAAACCCTACTTCTTTGAGAGTGACGATACCAGTGACTGACAGCATCTTGCACCTTTGTGAGGGAGCATTTCCTGCTGCTGGCAATATCAGGCACTTCCGTTTGCATAAAGTAAGTGAGGTTCTTATGTCCTTCCAAAGAAAAGCCTCTGTTCCTACTGGAGTCCAACTCTGAGGCTGTCCAAAGTAATTCTCTTGCTACAGAGAAGTGTTAAAAGACAATGAACAACAGTGGCCTTCTTGCCTCAAAGAAACAATGATTTCCATCTTGGTTTGCCCAACAGCACCCTTGGAAACAGGCAGAGAACAGATGATTGCTCTTTGGACAAGACTGCTGATGTGACTGGGTTCCTGTAGTCAGTCTTAATGTAAATGCCCATCCCTCCAACCCTGAAGAAGTCAATGATATGTTGATTTTCAAAATAATAAGTATGATAAGTTGTCATGCAACCGTGTGCTAATTTCACACGGGCCAGGTCAGTCACTGGAAATAACTATGATAAATACCCTCTCACTTTATTATATGTGTACATGTAGGAATGTGGCTGAACAGCAGGCAGGAAGGCTGCCTGATATCAGTGCTCGCGCTGCTACAGCACCAGTTTCATGGTACCAACTAGAAAGTAGGGAAACTGCTTTTTATTCTGGGGACAACTGAACATGGTTATGAGGGAGAGTGAGATAGGACAGATGGGAAGTGATAAATGTCATGAGTGGGGATGCTGCTGCACAAATACAGGCTGAGAAACTCTTGAGGGGGTCATGGAGCTGGCAGAAATCTGCGGGAGGGCTTGCAGGAGCTTCCCTGAAGGAACGGGGAACTTGATGGTGATCCTGAGGAGACCACAGAAAATTTGCTCCAGTCCAGGATGCTGATAAAAATTGTTGACCTAGAAAACGAGAATGGAAGTATCTAGTCTGTGAGGTACAGTGAATAAGGGAAAGATTTGTTAGCAAACCCTTTTATTTTACTGTGTCTCACCATATTATACTTAACTGGACATTCAAAAGTCATTTGCTTTAGCGTGTGTTTTAATAAATCATTGATGCCGCAGGCCATTTTAGTGTGTTTAGTCTGGTCACTTTTAAGGGAAGAGTACAGTGGTTCCAACTTCAGAGTTATGGCCAGCTGAGATGCTGTCACAATAATTTTTCAGTCACTCTCTCTCCTGTCCTGCTCACTTGCACAAGGGCAAAAAGCAATGGCTTTGAAGAACCTATTAGCTTCTTCTGCACTGCTTTAGTTCACTGCCTAAAGAAATAAAAGGAAATTTTTATGACTCTCAGTATTTATTTGGGTTTTACTGTGCAGAAATATAACTATCAGGCTTTTATATGGATAAGGATAAACTTAACTGCATGCAAAGTCACATAAAGAGGTCTTAGCAGGAATGTAGAAATGTTTAGAGATTCTCACTGGTATGTGTCTGTTCTTTGAATTAGATGAATGCAGACTCTGAATATTGAAAATGACTAAACTGTAAAAGATAATGGCCACCTTTTTAGTGTCAGAGGAAATCACTGATCTGTCATCCCTGTGAAAAATCTACAAATGTGGTTTAGATCACAGATCCATCAAATTATTCAAAAGCAAATTACTTTATATATAAAAAAAATCTTAGCAACTCCTGAAATCTAAGTTGAGGACCTACAGTGTTCGCAGAATTTGAGGAAAAGAAGAAAATGTTGGGTCCTAAATCTGTCATTTGTGCTGCCAGCATTTCATGTGCAGACTCTTTGAAGATTTCACAGTGAATGTATGAATCTAATAACAGGCATGTCATTTGGTCCTACTATGCTGAAAGTGATCCTTCCTGCAAAGAACTCTGAAACAAGCAGTATGTTCACACTTATGTAGAAGATAGAAAACCTCAAAGTTGTTCAGAAAGAGGGAGCAGAAGCCTCATTTATAGTGCAAGTGACAGAATTTGTGTCAGGGGAAGTTTAGGTTGGATGTTAGAAAAAGATTCTTCCTCCAGAGGTGGTTGGACACTGGAACAGCTGCCCAAGGAAGTGGTCACAGCACCAGCCTGACAGCCTTTGATGCTCTCAGGCACATGGTGTGATTCCAGGGGATGGTCCTGTGCAGGACCAGGATCTGGGATCCATGATCCCTGTGGGTCCCTTTCAACTCAGCATATGCTGTGATTCTGTGAAATCAGCATTTTTATAATCCATCTCCAAAGGCAAGCAGGAGAGAAATTGAGTCTGGAACTCTTACTGTAACTCTGAAGGCTGGAACTCCCTTACTGTACTCTGTTCAGTAATGTTAACTGTACTGGAACACTAAGTGGCTAGTGATTTAGTCTCTAAAAAATGCTGCAGCTCATTAATGGCTGTGGTGTTTGCATTTGAAGATCCTGTGACTATAATTTAGATGCCTATAATTTTCAAGCATTTCCTCACCTGAGATCCTGGAATCACACAGTCCTTTTCCCTTGCAAAGAATCTAAGTAGCAAAGATGGTACTTGTAGAAGGGTTGATTCATATAAGCTGAGGGTGGCAATTGGGTACTCAGTGTCGACTTCACCAAGCCTTGTTTCTCACAACTAAAATTAAATCCTGACTGCTTGGACTGCTGATAAAAAACCCAAATGGGTTGAAAGACAAAGAAGGGAGAGTATCTCTGAGGAAAGATGATTTTTTTTAGAGAAGGGTCTGTTTCAAGCAGACCTGGGCTGAAGGCAGTAGGTTTGTAAGTTTAGCTTTCTCAATAAGACACTAAAGTTGTACAGTGGTCAAAGAAGGAGATTAGCCAAGAGAAGCAGAATTTCAGGAATAGGTGGTAGAATTGTTCCAAAGTCTCATCACTGACATAGACGCACCAGTCAATAACCAGCAGCAAAACAGTCAGCTGACCCTTAAGTCCTGAGAACATTTTACATATTTTGTATTTACCATTTTTAAAATTTATTTCCCATTCTTAATGAAGTATCTAACATTTTCCTTTGCTAAATGAAAGCTTAGCCATAACTAGCTGTAGAAGTTATCTGACACTGAGACCTTTCCTGCTCAAGGAGCAACGCGAGTTTAAGAGTGCTGCAGTGTTTATGCTTGCTCTGCTTGAGATTTCTGAAGGGTCTCAGGAGCTGGCAATTACATCCTTAGAAAGCTGTGGGAGTCAGTTTGAAGTCTGTAATACCAATGGAGAGGAATTGGCCTGAGTGGATCAGTATAAACAATGCACAGAGGAACACAATTTCAGGTCCAGGGATTAAATCGCAGGCATGAAACGTTTCTTTCATTACATTTATATCTGTGTCATCCCTGTCATGTCACGTCCACAAGGTGACAATACAAAAGAAGTGAGGTAAGTAGCATGACTGGAAGCAATAGATGAATTTAACACTTAAGCAGGCACTGGCAAACACTATGTACCTGTCTTCTGGAAGAAAACTAGAAAAGTTTTAAAGAGTGTGAAGATTTTAAAGCATTTCAGAGTAGATTTTGGGTTTTTAAAAGAGACCAAGAAAGTATGGATTTTAAAATCCACAGTGAAGAGAAATCTCAAAAAAACCCCAAATAAAACTAGGAAATAAAAACAATAAAAAATATTTAGTTATTTCAACTAAAAGGACATGAAGAAAATAGAATACTTTTTTCCATTTTTACAGAGGCTACCTAAGGTAGGAATCCAGTTGATAAACTCTTGCAGAAGATGATTCAAATATTTGATGGCTTAAATATAAAGTGAGTAATGAAAACAGCAATTAAAGAAGTTTTGTAACACAACATATAGAATGTATTATAGAATAGTGATTATATCCTTTGCATAAGAATTTTGTCCTAAATGGGTTCAGTTAACAAGCACTCATTTACTTTCACCTATTTACTCTCACCTATAAATAGCAGCTGTCACATGGGTACAGAGTACAGTATTTACATAGGATGACTTTTAAAGTGCCACAGCATAAGACCAGTCATTTGTGCCAAGATTTTTTTTTCTTATTCTGTCTCCAGAATATTAAGTTTTTATTTTAAGTTCTCTTATTATATCTTATTCTGTTTCATTAATGTTAGTTCTGTAACTAACTGTGTGTCTAAAGGGCACACGAAGAATTAATTTTCAAACACTTTTTATCTGCCTACGGGTTACTGTAATCTTCCACATCCCATTAGCAGTAACCTTCATAGTCCCTTTTCTTGAAGACAGTATGGCTACCTCTGCAGCTTTTGAAGCACAGCCCTGTGTAGCATGAGATCACTTGCCTTCTCTGACAAAAGAATTGACACTAGTCAGAATGGCAACTGGCACTGGAAGGGGCAAATCTAACTGTGGAGTTGCAAAGTGTTCTGTGAAAAGAAACTTAGCACCATTGTGCATGAATTTGTGATGAATCTGATCTCTATAGCTTTAGGCCCCAGTGAAGACTCAAAGACATCTGCTCTTCAGCTTTGTGAGTTATTCCTGTTGACTGAATTTTTTGTTTGGTAAGGCTTTAAGTATGTATGTGTCATTTTAAGACATGGGGAACCCTTTACAGCTTATCAATGCTTGTGTGGGAGACCTGTTCCACCTTGGGCCAGCAGGAAAATAGGGTTTGTTTCAATGCTAAGCACTTGTGTTTGAAGAGGTAAACACAACACCTCGAGCACTGTGAGGTGCTTGGTAGTTTCCTCAAGAGAGAGGACACTTCCATTTTTCTAGACAAGAGGTTTACCAAACTACTGTCTGCGTGTTCCCCAGATCACATGAATCATCTCTGCATGTCCATGGGCAAACAGAGATTGCAGCTGGGAGTGTTTTCCTGACTCCAGGCACCAGAGCAGCTGCTGCCAGCTCCCCCTCGTGCTTGTGAGCAGTGTCTCAGCTCTTGCTAGATCCTGCCTAGAAAGAGAGGAAGAGGTCAGGCAGAGGTGATTTTGTGCTATGCATTTATGTTCCAATCATGAAAATATCCAGAGTGGCTGCAAGCAGGGGCACGTGAGGAAAGGATGGTACTGATCTCCAGAAAGATTTTGCTTTGAGGTTTCTGTTACACTTCTCTAGGGGAATGCATTTGCAGTTGCCTGTTGCACACATCCTTTTCTGCTGACAGAACAATGTATCTTACTCAATACCAAGACTGATAGGATTCCTAATGGGACAATGTCATTATCTTCCTAAATGAATAAGCAGATTCTGCCTGTCAGTTTTATGGCCACAGCACATCATGGGGGAGACTACAGAATCCATCTTATACATGATTACAAGAAAATGAGGTAATTGAACTGAAATTTTGTTTGAGATACCTTAATCAAAATACAAAAATATGATTATCTTACTACGTTTACCTGACATTTTTCATAATTTTATTTGGATACAGACACTGATTTCACACAGTGAAAAAATGTTTTTATTAGAAAGGCTTGGCAAGCGTAGCTAAAAGAAAGCATGCTAGGAGAAAATTATACTTTAAAAGAGGCTGTTCCATGCACTTTTCTTGTGCATTGAGGCCTGATGTTGAACATTTTCTCATTTTATAGGTTGGAAGCTTTATGGATAATTATCAAAAGGTATTTTTCATTTAAATGTTCTTCACAAGACCTACGATGTTTTTTACTATGTAGAAATATAAAAATATACATCAAAGGCAATGACCTTACATTATACTGGTTCCTGTTCTGTGGTATGGCAGCAATCCTCAATTACTCATAACAATCAGAAAAAAAAAAAAAACAACTATGTACGATAAAAGCTCAGAAGAGATCTCATGGGTCACTGATTTAAATTCCTGGTAAATGCAGACTCTTAGATCACAGAATCTAATTTATGAATTTGATGGTTTGTTTTCAACTATAAAGTTTCCTCCATCTCTCTGTTTTTCCTGATCTGGGGAAATGGGATTTTGGAATGCTCCAAATGCAGCTCCCCTGGACAAAGAAAATAGTTTTTTCTATTTTTTATCTTTTATTTTATGACTCATGGCTCTTGCACTCCCTGCCTCATGGGTGTGTGCTTCATGTTCTTCTCCAGGTGCAAAACTTTGCATTTCAAATGAGTCAAATCACAAGAATCATAAACTTTAGAAATGGACAATACTCATTTCTGTTTTTTATTTATCTAAATTCTGAATCAAATTTCCTGTGAGTTCTTGGCATTAAAAATGTTATTTTATTTTGCTGGTGAATGAGAAAATACTTGGAAAGGGTGTCAGTGACTATTAAATTACTATTTTCTTATTCTTTTTAGGCACTTTATTTAGGTGGAAAAAAATGACATTACAGTGTAAATTATGCAGCTGTACTACCAAAGAATGGATGTATCACCCCAATTCACTTTGGGAAGGAATTGCCCTGACATAGACATATAGTCACAGGGATGCCAGAAGAAATGCTTTTTTTGCTATGTTTGATGTTCAGAACAAGGAGGGATGCTACTTCACAGGCATAGATTTGAGTGTGACTAATAGAGAGGAATGCAGTTCCTTTCTTCAAGTTAACACTGGCACATTCAGAGTTTGAATTTGTTCTCAGGTGATGTAGGTACAATTGTGCAGGTACATGATGCTACTGTCACATTTGTTTCTTTGTATTTTCTCTCAACATTGAATGTTTTGAAAAATATGGTCAATATTTCCTCTTACAAGTCATTATTCTTCTGGTTTTATTTACTTCAGCTACATGGGCTTTTCTGTGCCTACCCCTCCAATTTTTATATTTCCTTCATCCTGCCTGAGCTTTCTGTTTTCCTGATTTTATTAGAGCTTTAGGACTGTCTAGGTTGTGTGGATAGTAAACATGCATTGGCAAAGAAATAGAGTGGGGTGTGTTTGTATGAGGAGAAATGTGTTTCAAAATCAAGATCACTCAGGATAGTATTTCTAACCGCATTCGTTATTGAGAAATAGAAAGAAGGAAGATGTGATGTAAGTCAGCAACAACAGAATTCAGGGTGTTAGATAATACAGGGCACCAAACCTCATCTTTACGTGCTTCCTCTTCCTTGAGTGTAGCTCTGCTACATGATGACTGATTTCAGTACTATAGCCTAAATTCATTACAATTATCTGCATATATGGACATTAATTAATCCTCATTTCTGTTTTAAACCCTTTTAACATGAAAGTTGAGATTCTCAACTCATAATGTTATTCCCAAAGTTGGTGTCCTAATCTCAAATCTATAGTCCATAAAAGCTAATCTGGTCCTGCTTGACATAGTCATGTTTTTTTCTTTTGTGTTTGCTTTTTTCTTCAATAAGATAGTTATATTTTGACATGTAGATGATTTGCAAAGCATGAAAAAAGCCATTTCTACAATTTAATTTGTGTTTGTTTATACATTTTAATTATGTACCCCTCAGCTCATAAATATGAGAACTTTTAAATGAGAGTTATCTTAGCAGAACTTTGTTGTTCCATTTTTTGGGTTTTGTTTTGCTTTTTAAAAAAATAAGGTTAGATAATTAGCAGGATTTTGCAAATTTACATAACTGCTGCTTTTTTCATTTTATTTTTTTTTGTTACTATGGCTTAACTTTTTTCAGCTTGCAATGTTTATTTTTACATTTGAAACAAGCTTTTCATCTATTGTGATGCATACCTGGTACTCATAATAAACAATAAGTCAAAGGAATATATTTTTTCCCTTGGAATTCAGTTGACTTATAAAATGCTGGAAATTCTAATCTGTAAATTTATGCAGGAATTATACTGTGTTTATCACTGGCAAGAGTCTTTCAGACATAGCAGCTGCTTGTCTTCTTAATGATAATTCTTGCTTATAAGCACACTCACAGCAGGTTGAGGGATATTTACAGCTCTGCATTTTTATGATCTCTGTAGTGACCTAAATGAGCAAGTTTAATTCTCTGAACTAAATAGGACTAGTTACATGAATGAAATTCCTTTCTGGAAAGTTGTCTGAGTGATTAGATATGATACTGCCCCAAAAAACAGTATGTTTGCCTTCTTTTTCCAACTCAAACACTTTTGAACAATTCATGTACTTTCTGCTCTCATCCTACTATCTAATTTTCCTTCTATAAGCTGTCTTTTTTTTGTGCTCTTTTTTGTTTGTTTGTTTATTTAATTTCAAAAGAACCTAATTTTCCAGGAGATTTTTCAAATGTTTAACATATACCTATGGAAGTGCAGGGACACTTGAGTTAACAGCACACCAAGAAATGGGGACAATATACCAATATTACTCCAGCACTGTGTGCTAGATAACAAACTCTAATATTAAATTCGAGGTCATATGCCAGGTGAAAACCTGGAGATAAAGCTACTGTATAGCAAGGAGCAACAGCACCACCACCAGGTGTTGAAAGAAAAGAGCAGTTTTAGAATCTTCAACCTTGAAGATGAAGCAAAATGGAAGAAGATGCCAATGGACAGCTCTGGCTCATTCCTGTACTCAGCATTTTAATTGGCTACTGCTGTTTTTGGCAGCTGGTTGTGTTTATAGCTATTGCAGATTTTTAAGTGAGCTGTTTTTAAACATTAAGATCATGTATATTCCTCTTTCTGAGCATGAATGTGGTTATATTAGGAGGCTGAGAATTTTTCTGGGCATATGAGGATTTCCAAAGGGATATATCACTTTCTTTTTTAAATTTTCTTTTTTTGTGACTAAGTATTTTTTACTGGTTTTAAGTTCTAATGTTGTATGGAACTTCACAGCAATGATATAATCTGAAAGAAAACAGTTTAACAGTAGAAAAAGAGTCTAAGATAAAAACCATCCCTCCTTATTAAAGGACGTGGTATTTTTTCCTCAGTTCTAACAAGCTGTGAATCAGAATGGTAGCATTCATATAGCATAAACTCTGATGCCGATTTACAACCAATAATTTCAAATGTCTAAGTAGCATGGAAATCCATAACAACACCTAGAACTACAATACTCAAGAGTTTCTCCCACTGTCAGCTTTATCCTTGCTGCTGTTCTGTTTGCTCTTCAGCCTCACAGCACAGTTCTGTTTCTTCTTCCACTACATCTGCTACAATCCATCTCTCATTAACTTCTCCTTTTCTCTTCTCCTCTTTAGCATCCTGCTAATGCCTCTCTTCATTCCAGCAGTCTCTCTGCTGATGAACTGACTGGCAGATTTTTTTCCCTGAATGCTCCAGACTAATCTGATCTGCACAGCCAGCTATCATCAGTATGCTCTCAAGTGCTGCATGCTGCGTGCCAATGTGTAGTCTGTGAAAAAAATACCATTTTGTTTTATGTTTTATATAGACTAGAGAGTAGAAAAGGCAAAGGATTCTCAGAGATCTGCCAATTTCATTGAAACAGTCTTAATAACTGAGTGCCTTCTGGACTTGATTTCATTGCACTTACCCTTTTTTTTTCAGAAGTTTTTGTAACTGTCACACTTTGGGGGACACAGAGCTTCCCATAACAGAAAGTTGCAGCAAGAGCCCATTTCTCCCCTCCCCCCACTCTCTTATAGTTTGGGTCTTTTCATTTTGCTTTCCTAAATATAAAGTACTTTGGTAATAGTGCTACTGTTATCCATCTCCAACAGTATCTGTGCAACACTACTTATTTGACCTTCCGATACTGCAACTTTCAAGACTTAACTGAAACCATCTTTTTATTTTTATTTTTTTTTCTGCAAACTACCATAATTTCCTGGACCTTGGATTTTTTTTCCCCATATTTATCTTTGTTTCTCTTTACTTTGATGATTGAACTTATGTTATTACATACTAATGTAAAAGTGACACAATGAGTGTCTCACTGAAATGACAGATCAAGATAAAGGGCCTCTACCACTGAAATGACAGATAAAGACTAATGCTTAGAGGAGCAGGATAGATTCATGAAGTTATCAAGACTACTTTTCTTTTGTCCTATTTATTAAAAAAATACACCCTGTAATTCAACTTCTCTGTTGTGATTCAGTCTTTCCATCCATTGTTGCAGAAACTACAATTTCCATTCTTCATGAAGGTAGACCAGACACATTTAAAATAATGTTTGATAGCTCTGTATTTTGTGGCTGAATTTCTTGGAGCTGCCTTTGAGACCTGAATATCCAATTTCCAGCAGAATGACTGGTCATGAGGCTGCTCTAAAACTACCTGTAGTTTTACAGATGCCAGTCTGTATAAGTGAGAAGGCTAAACAATCACTCTGAACTTTCAGAGCAACTATTATGGTTCTTGAATGTAAAGACACCCCTATGGGGTTGATTTCAAATTTTTCCTTTAATCCATACCTTTGGACAGATTAATGAGGTGATTGATGGAGAAGGCCTGTATGTCAGTTTGGTTTATGAAGTATCTTCATTGATGTGTAATTTCTCTGATTAAGAAAAAGAGACAAAATATTACAGAGGGTGACATTTGTTAACTTAGGGCTGCTCAAGAGGTGCCTAGAATTACACTAATGTGTTGCCAAAGTATTTTTGTTTTACAGCACTTTGTGCCCAAAATAACTTCAGCTTTTGAATCAGCACAATGTCATGTTACAGCTTTGTATCACAGCTATAGTGACAACATAATTGAAATAGAATTCTCCCTTAAGGAGAGGTGCTCACTTAAAAATCCAGTCTTTCATTAGATGAAGCGAAGATAAATAGTAAAAGTGCAAAGAGCCTGCACTTCAGATACCAGTCTCAGGTGCAGACGGGTTCTGACAGAGATGTGAAAAAGCTGCCAAGTTCTGTCTTTTCCCATTCAAATGGCATGTTAGCTGAACCCCATAGAGCCTCACCAAGTCATGCCTATGCCGAAGATCACTTTAAAATAAAAGACTTGGCATCCAGATGGGTCTGTAATTTAAAAAAAAAAACAAACAAAAACTTGATTGCTGCATGTTTATTAAGAATTTAAAATTCCATACAGAACTTTAACGAATTAGTAATTGATGATAATTAATTCCATTTGGTAAAAAACAGGGTCCTCTAACTGACCTTAAAAGTGAGTCATGACAAGAGGTACCATGCTATTTTTTGCTGTCGACAAATCAAAGACAGAATATTAGTGAGAAAAGTACTTTGTTTAACATTTAAGTGGGGTGAAAATTAAATTATTTTATGTTGAAAAGGACTAATTCTCAACATACTCTGCAGCTCACCCCCCATGAGCAGCAGGTACAGCTGGTACCAACATGTCTACTCTTGATAATTCCTTTACTATTAGCTCTCCTACACACCCATCAGAGATGGTTCTAGAATCATCACAATTTTCAATTGCCACACTTAATGTGTTTCCTTCTCCCATAATCATCGAAAAATTAGAAATTCTTTTGAGATGAGTAATAAACAATACTAGTCAGTAGTTTGGTATGGTTAATAGCTTAGTTAATTGTTTTGAGTAGTTCTGGGTCTTTGCAAAGAAAGAGAATATTATCTCTGCATAGCACTTCATTTAACTTTGATGGCATATTCACATATCAGTGTTCAGTATAGTTTAGTTAAGCATGGCTGAGCTTCTTTCTCCCTCTATCAAAGCTAAATATATGGCACTAGAATTTTTGCAAGAGCTTTTTTCTGCCTCAGGTGCCATCACTACTCTGTAGTAGAAAGCAGCCATAAACTCATCTCAGCTGGCCGCTTATGGGTTCATCCTACAGAATCCTTAGGATGCTACTGAGACAACAGTATTTTACTTGGAAGGAAGGCTTGGGGATGGTGAAGTGTTCATGGGTTATTTCTCATTGTCTGGGTACTTAAACATAGAGAGAACAATAGCAATATCTTAGTTATGCCAGACAGTTCTGCTTTTGGGAGACCAGAGAAACTGTAGGGTTTTATGGGAGTACCTCAGCTGCTGGGTATCTGAGCCTTGTTTTTTAATTGTCTTCTTTTTGCCATAGTTTGTGTCAGTCTGAAGAAGTCATGAAGGATGGGAATAGGGAGGAAAGGAATGAAAACACACTAAAAAGCTATGTGCTTATCACTCACCTTGTTTCTATATGTACTATAACTGCAATAAATTTTACAGGGCTGGAATCTTTACACAGAATTGTATTATAAAAAGGTAGGTTAATGAGACTGTCCTTCTGCTAAAAGTTCTTATTATTCTGGGAGACTACACAGAGAAACAGAATGCAAATGCGTGTGTTTGTGTATATATATATATATATATATATATATATATATGTATACATATACCTACTACAGCATTCAGAGTACTATGGCTGAATTATCTAGACCACTGAATCTGAAAGAAACTTGTTAGTGAGAAAGGTGGGCTATTTTGAGGATATGTCAGATACCATAGAGGGTTTATGATGACTGCTGCAACCATAATTCAGAAAAGTCACTTTTTCTCTGCTCTTTACTGATTTTTCATATTACCTGTAAGTCTGTCTAAGTCTGTGGCAGTAATGAAATGAGGACGGTGTAATTGCTTTCCTTAAGCATCTCTTCTTGGCCATGAACTTGAGATGAATCCAAACCAGTAATAAATGTAATAGCCTTGTGGAGTAAAGAGAGGGGAATTGAAATCCCTCCCACCTGAAGAACACCCTGTGTATGTCTCCTGATTGGATAGAGGGGATACACTCAGCCCTGTATCATCGACATCTATAATACATTATTGGCTCATTCTGGTCTTGCAAAGGCAAACACTAGTTTATTTATGTTGTAACTTTGATTCATTATCAAGTCAGAAAGAAATTCAGGAAAATTTCTATGGCTGTGTACAATTTGTGGGTTTTTTTTCCAGATTTTAACTCTTAATTCCTAATCTTTTTGTTTGCCTGTACCCATCACAATCCCTGAAATATGTGCCTCATTAAAAACCACAAAAGAAGCTAATATTGTAGTATAGATGAGAAAGAAAGAACCATGATACTTTCTTTTTGGCAATCATATTTTCCAAATCTCAAGTGAAAGTGAAGCATAGCATGCTTCACATGACACTCCATCATTAAATAAGGAAGTTCTAATGAAAATAATTGAACAATGGCTGCCCTTTCTGTGTCACTTTTGTATGGCCCATTAATTCTGCCAAGTCTGTGTAAGAGTCACTATCATCAACTTCACAAAGATAATCAAGCATTAATCTTAAATCAGCAGTTCATCATTTTAAAACTCATTTTATGACTAGTGGGTTGACTTATATGATCTAATAGGGTGCTTCTTGGTTTTAATGAGTGAGAAATTTTACTTTAGAACTGAGTGAAATGAGAGATCTGTCAATATATTTTAATAATGCTATTCTTAAACTTAATAATTAGAAATTACTCTAAGAGAAATAGTATCCCTCCAAATCATTCTCAAAATATTTGTGGGAATTAAAGCTGAAGACATTTCAGTAATAATTTCAGTAAAAGCTGAACTACCTGCTGATTGAACATGTTATTCACAATATGTCATGTAAATGTCTGGACTTGCTGTTTATTTTATTGAGTTTGTCAGAAGTGTGTCATACAAAGGCTGGCTAAAGTACAGCTAGTAAATCACCTGAACTCCAAAATTCTACTATTGATGCAGTGTACTGAAGTGTATTTGATAGAGTTTATTTTAAGCCACCATAAGTGTCATGCAGTACTTAGGTATGACTGAGTCATATCTAAGATATTTCTTAGAATATTTGTTTTCACAAATTTTTCCTAGTAAATACCAAAATTTGCTCATTCTGAAGCTAGACAACTTTGGAATCAAATTTTCATGCAGCCTTATGAGACTTTTGGGCCTCTTATGGCTATTCATAACCAAATATTTCAATGGGCAGCTTGAAAAACTTAAACTTTGAGTAATGGTACTAGTTTTACTGTATTTCCCCAAAACTGTATGACAGACATGTGCTGAGAGAGCTTGGAAGCAAAATTTCTTAAATTTGTAAAGCTGTGTTTATTAGGGTTTAATGTAAACTACTGTCCATATTTGAAGTAGTTTATTTCTTCTTTTGAGGTATAAGGTCAGATGTTTTGCTGAAATTTTTCTGTCAGGTTGATAAAGTTGTAGGACTGATGAAGGATGCTATTCAGCAGATTGCATAGGAGCTAAAAGCTTTTGGCTCACATGCTCACCAGCTATCCATGATTTCCCCACTTGTACCAAGAAACAGTCTATTAGATTAAAAAAAAATAAAAGAGGACTCTGAAATAAAGCTAAGTGCAAGTTCTCTCTGTCCTGCTCAGAAAATATACTTATATTATTAATACATTATATCTGGCTTGCAAAACTTACAGTTTAATTAACTAGAGTGTTATTACAACTTCACTAACAGGAATACAATCAGAAAATATCTACTAAAAGGCAAACCCAAGCAATCCTTTGGAACTGAAAGAACTAAAAGATTTCCTGTTTTCTGTGAAGCTACTGAGCAATAGTTCCATAGTTAAATGAATAAACATCTCTCTCAACAGTGTAGTATTTACACCAAGAACCAAAATGCAAATTAGTTGAATCTATTTCCATTGTCCAAAGTAGCTGAAAATTGAAAAGTAAAAGCTTAAATGAAAACATATAGTCAGAGCTGGGAAATTATATATTTACTTTTAATATTTTTGTATTTGGCTTAAAATATTATTATAAATATTTACTACATTTGCATTTGATGCAGCTTGGAAAATCACAATTCTACAAGAAGGATAGTCATACAATGCATTGCAAAGAAATTATAAATACAAGCGACTTACAGTGGATGAAGATTCACCCTTTCTATTGTATATAAATGTATTGTGTATAAATGTATGAGTGAGAAATTTTGTAAATTCTGTTGTATCTGTAAATGTATTGTATCTGTTTAGAAACAAAACATTTATTTATAACATTTAATGGTGTTGGAAAACCATAAAGCGCATTTTTGAAAAGTTTCACTTCTTTTCATTAGAATACATATTTTTGATACACATCTAGAATGTGTATACATACATATTTTAGTGAAGACCTGGTTTGCTGATAGTGTTCCATTTTTATCAGAACAAACATTTGATTAGATTAATGTAGTTTTTGCTCTTTCTAGAATATGTTCCATCACTTAATTCAAGTGTTTGTATGCTTAAGCTTATTCTGTCCCTAAGAGGGAAATTAATCTTCCAGGCAAGGAGGAGTGACCTGGCTAACCCCAGAGAGCAGGGAAGTTGACACTAACCAGTTGAGACTAGTAGTAATCTCATGCTGTGCAGAAGGTCTAAGTGAATAGTCTGCAAGGTTAATGTGTTAGTACTTCAAGACGGTGTCCTAGGGAAAAAAAAGTAGATAATTAACTCACCCAGAGCCAAAGGCTATTTTGTGTTCCTGCTGTCATTATGATGATAGAGATAGACTAAACAGACTTTCTGTTTTGAGAGTCTGTGCTCTGATGAATTATAAAGGCTCAAATCAGAACAGTGCTTGCCTGTGAACTTAATGCAGTTAAACAGCAGTAGAGCAGAGGGGTGTCCTGAAACTCTTACCTGGTGAACCTTTTTTGTGTCTTGGTAGCAAGTGTGGTAACTTTGCCTAATGTGCTACTTTCCTAGCATCAGACAATACACAACAAAATTACAATTTATATTATTATCAGTATGAATAATTATATCTACAGTCATGTTATGGTTGCATGCTGGAATGAATATGTTAAATTAGATTTAAGATAAAATATTAGATTTTTGGTAAAATAATAAATAGTTCAGATCTTTAAAGAAAGACTACAGTTGTTCTTTAAGAGTCTAGAACAAAGAGAAATAAAATAGTAAGATTCTTTGATTGTACTAATAAGGATGCTAAAATTAAAAAAAAATGTCTGCAGTCCTCATTTTATCCCCTCTCTTAAATACTGAGATGTTGCAGGGATAGCTATCAGAGGTTTAAAAAAAGGTGAATCTTGTGAATTGTTTTATCCAGAGTGTGTGTGATGTTGCCAAGGGAGAGTCTGAGTGACGTAGAAATTAAAAGCTATCAATATTCTTGTGACATCAGGATAATCAGATCAATTTACTGATATACATAATTATTTTTGAGATAGCAATTGAGAACAGTGGCTTGAAAAAAAAATTAGCCTAATCTCAGTCCCATAAAGCCAGAACTGATGCCATTGATTCCACTAAAATGGTTGCATCCTAATAGCATGGGGGGACTCATGGGACTACTCAGAAGAGTCTTCAATTTTTTGCCACAGTTCTCATGTATATATCAAGTCTGTGTTTCAAAGAAGGCTTCTTCAGCCATGGCTCTCCTTTGCTGGTATATTCACACTTTGTTTTTGGCTGAAGGATTACTATAGTGTGCTCTCTGCAGACTGGTTGTTCAAAAAACAATTTTGAAGATGAAATCCTGAAAAAGGATTAGCTAGGTATATTTATTGATAACATTCAGGGAGAGTTTTACCTGAACTCAAGTCCTTGCATAATACTAATTTTGTGCATTGCATTATAAGATCCTTTTTACTGTTTCAGTGAGACCAGACCAATTTTACAAGTCCACTTGAAGTTATTTTCAGATATAGTGGGAATTTATTTTAAATAAATGGATTTAAACTACAGTGCTCCCATTGCTCCTATTTAGCTGCCTTAGTTATGTAGCCCTCCCAAAAGATTTTATGCATTTCTGCCTGCAAACTTTCTAAAGGAAGCAAGGGCAAGATAGCACCAAATACGAGCTAGGAAAAGTCAAGGTTATTTGGAGACTTGTCCATGGCTCCACAGATGAGCAGCCTGGAGAGCCAAGCTGAGAGTTATAGAAACAGTGGCTTCAGCTGACAAATGCGTGAAGTCATTTGCGATTATGGCAAATGCTACTTCCATCCTTTGGTCTGTTGTGGACAGTGTTAGAAATAAGGTTATTGTTTCAGAGCTCCACAAGATTTCTATCCTTCTCTTTCTGACTTTCTCTAGTAAAAGTGGCAGCAGAAATTGCTTTTTGCCTATATAGTAGGCAAAAGTAAAGAGTATTTTGGTTTTGCTTCTTTGTCTTGAACTAGCTTTTCATACTGGCATGTCTTATGTCACAGCTATTCAAACATTTTTCTTCAAAAGCAGCAAACATTCTGTCACTGATGTCTGGTCTCCTGCATGATTAAATGCAAGCACCTTGTTCAGTACAATGCCAGGCCTGTTTAGTCATTTTGTAATGGCAATTGTATAATTTATGCACAGCCTGACATTCACACACATTTTCCATGTCATGCTGGCACACATGTATTTTGAGTATGAGCTGACTCTTCCTTACTCACAGTTCTTGTCATCGTTCTTGTCTCAGCCAGCTTTACTTTCATTGTTTATGAGCAAATAATATCCCAATAATTACTTCCAGAAACCTCAAATAATGTAAAATAAATACAGGTCAGATTCTGCCACTACATATGCAAAGCTGATTTTTTTATTTGTGAGATATTTATTGTTGGATAATCTGTTTTATGAAATAATTTACACCAAAAAGTGCATAGCAAAGATATTGTTCAAAGACTGAAGCTTAAAAAAAAGCTTAAAAAATCTACTCCTCCCAGGCAAGAAAAAGAGAAAAAGTAAACAAATAATCAGTATATATTATTCACTCAATTTATATGCATATATAAAATGTACATTTAATTTTCATCTTTTTGAGAAGGAATCAGTCTATCATAGATGATAGTGCCATTTTTATCTTTATATCTTTGCATTTCTAAGAATGTTTTTTTTTTACAGTGGTGGAAAAATGTGTAAGAAAGCTGACTACATCCAAAATAACTAGTTTTAATGCTCTGTGTGTAGAGTACATTTTGTTTGATTTTATTTGTACAATAAATACTGATGATAACTAATAAATATATCAACAAAATAAATCAATAGGTTTATTCACTTGAAAGAAACAAATAATCGTTCAACTATCACTATTTTCTGTAAATATTATTGGCCAAGTTTTCCACTGATGGATGTGGAATGGCATCACTGGGATTACAGTAAGATTTCATTTGTTTTCCTTCAGTGTCCTAGCAAAGAATATCTATAAATCATTGGAGAAAACAGAATTCTGAAAATGATCTCTTACTTAGAAGGACCTACTTACAAAGTCCCTGTCTCTCTTTGTGTGGCAAGTTTTTCTCTAAGTCAAGGCATTAAGAGGTTGAAATCATAATAGAGATAACTGGATGCCTTTTTCATCTTAAGAAGCTGTGATGCATGTTTATAATTGAATTTTGTAAAAAAAAATTTTTTTTTTTCTATTTAATCATTTCTCATGCACAGTATGGAATCACTTTGTCTTCATGTCTTGCCTTATTTAAAATAAATACATAATTAAATAATTTTATTTGTCATTCTCCAAGGTGCTTTTTTTTAGCAAACTGGTTTCACCATAGCATTACCTCTGGCTTGTGTCACTGATGAAGAGCTGCAGCCTAAGACATACAGATTTCCAATTCCATAAGGGCAATATAAACCTGAAGATAAAAAGCCTGAAGATAAAAAGCCTGAAGAGAGCACAAATTTATGGCATAGAGCAAGGGCAACAGCACTTTCTATCTGTTTGTTTAGGTGTTGCCTTTTTTGTGGGGCCATAATTACATACTGATTACTGCCAGAAAAAAAGATTCTCTCTATCCTGAATGGTAATTACTGTATTACTGGGTTTCACTCCCATCCCTTTCTTTTAATCTTTTTGACCGTTATCAGCTCTAATTTAGGTTTTAACATGGCTTTTGGGAAACCTAAATTTCAAAATATTGTTTACATTCCTTGAAATTATGGTCATCTTGTGAATTATGTATCAGCTAGTATATATTACTAACTAATTAACTTAGTGTAACTGTGCATGTACCCATGAGACTGGAGAATGTTAAAATGAAAGGTTGGCTACAGCTTCCTTGAGCTACATGATCTAGGTTGTGTTTGAATTTCTATCACTTCAGGTGTCATCTCTTTGATTAAATTAAGAGACCATCAGAGGCATTCTTCTGTAAGGAAGCAATAAATGTACCCTAACAGAAAATAGTGCAATTTTTCTTAAAAAAAAATAAAATTCTTTACTTCTCTGACATTCTCACATTATGCCAGATTTTGAGACAAGAGTGGAGGAACCATAAATCATCCTTACTCATTTGACTTCCATTTGAACTGAGGTGATTTAGGCCAGCAGAAGAGGTCAGTGCCAAGAACTGTGAATACTTTCAGTCATGAAACAAGTCACTTGCAGATCATTAGGATGGCTTAAAAAGGATCTTACTAAAGTACCTTCTGGCTTGTTTCTCTCTGAAACTTTGGTATCCACTGGGGTGACAGTTAGTGAGCTTTCTACTGATGAAAATGTTTGAAATGTATTTAAAAAGAGACCAGAGTTCTCACCACCACTTTCCATCAGTAAACTTTTTTTTCCTCTGTCACAGAATTCCAGGCTCATGGGAGTGAGTGAACATCAAAGTCAGTCATATAATTATTGTACTGAGTGGTATGGTAGTCACAATAAAAGGCATCCAAACTAGCAAAGCTAGATGTAGTGTACCCCAATCTATGTAACCCATCCTTAAATATGCAGATACCTTACCTGGTGAGGTCAAATAGAACAATAATTTTTAAATGTGAATTCACCTGGTTTTCTCTTCACTTTGAACTGTTCTTAATCACCTAAGGACTGAGAGAGTAATCAACAAAAGTCCCTAGAGCTCCATAATCTGTGGATTTCCATATGCTTATCTGCAAGAGCGTGTGTACCTGTAGATATGCTTATGCACATAGGCACTTGAGATTGTTCAGTAGCATTGGCTAAGACATTTCTGGTGCAGTGGCATCTTAATATGATATTTCAGGTTGGAAAGAACTTCTGGAGGTCTATAGTCCAACCTCATGCTCAAAACAGGATGCTCATTTCCATCCAGGCTTAAGCCACAACACAGAGTCAGCATGAGGTTGGATCTGGCTAAGTTAGGACTTTATCCATTCAGATTTTGAAAATCTTTGAGGATCAGGAGAAACTGAATACCTTCTATGGGAAGCCCATTCTGTGGTCTGAGCTACCTTATTGGAAAAAAGCTCCTGTTTTCACACTCTGCCCATAATGTCCTGCATTGTACAAAATAGTGGAGGGTATTGGTTCATCTCCCTGTTTGGATCTGCTCTTTGAGGGACTTGACCCACCATTTTTTCTTTAGGCTGGCCAAAGCCTTATCCTTCATGTTTCCTCACAGGGCATGTAATTCATCCCAGTGAGCATCTTGATGGCTGTCTGCTGAACTTCCTCCAGTTTATTGATGTATTTCTTATGAAGAAGGGCTAAAAACACATTTACACATCTAATGTACTGGTGAAACACCTAAATGATTTGGAGAATTTTCCCATCAGCCTGCACACTAAAGGTTATGATACAAGTTATAAGAATAAGGAGAAATTAAATAGCCTTGGTAAAATGAGTTCAAACTGCACTTAGTAAATTGGAACATGAATGGCACAAGATTCTGGCATTCTGCAGAGGAGCTTGGATTTCTTCAAATGTAAATCTATAACTGAAAAAATATATTTTAAGAAAGTAGATAGAAGCATTTTAGTTTTGTTCAAGCTCAGCCTTGGGTTGAGCTGTTGGCCAGCCTCGGGTTCCTAAAATAAGCTTATGACAATGTAATGGTTATTATGGGTAGTCTTTTTTTAAAATTATAATAGCAGAATACCTAAAAATTCCTGTCCTTCTCATCTGACTTTCAAGTGCATGAAAACCAAGCAGGTTCTCACTGTCTCAGTATTACAGTGACATGCACACCTGATTGAAGATCTGCTTTTTTGGGGTACATATTGCCGGCAGTCTTAGAATACTGTTAAAAGATTGTAGACTGAATTGCGAAACTGAAGCCTTATTGTGCTGACAGCTGTTCATACTAGGGGACTTGCTGATTTAGATATGCAAAATACAGCAATGTGTGTACTTCCTATCAAGAGAAAGACTGTGCTTTAGCAGTACTTGCATATTTTGCATATTATTATAGTTGTTATTATTGTTGTTACTATTATTATTACTATTATTATGTACTAGCACCTAAAAAGGAGAGATTTCATTGATGAGAAAGTGCTTAATCACTAGCATTTTTAAGCAGAAGATGAGTATCAATCAGATGCTAAGCCAAGTGTGAATTTGGTGGACTCAGATTTATTTGTTGAATTCATCCCCTGTGAGGAATTAAACTTGTTTGTACTGTGAATTCTTGATGGCCCTTGGCAGAGAGTAAAGTCCCCCAGATTCTCAAGATGGCTTTGGTTTTAGTTTTGTGAAATATATACTTGAGGTATTTTGGTAGAGTATTGAGTTTTGAAGGTGTTTATGTGGCTAAACACGTTTTTGACTACGTTTTAAATTAGATGCCTAAAGTGTACTGTGGGGAGCTTTTCTGGGGGTTGTTTGTTGCTTAGTCACAGGTATCTTGTTCAGCAGCATCTAATTTAGCGTGTCTCAGCCAAGGTAATGCTCAGATTTGCTGCAAAAGCCCTGACAGCATATCTATTTCCCTACAACTCCAAAACACCATCTCCAGACAAGCCTCTTGACTCTCTCTTCAGCTATTTGTAGATAATTGTCCTGATTCACACAGGGGGAGCAAGTAGAGCAAATTGATTCTTTCTACCCAAAAGGGACAGGACTGCCCATAAAGGAACTTTTCTTTGCATTACTTACTGTCACTGTTTTGGCCCAGTGAGGATGGGACATGTGCAGCTGTGAGAGTGCTGCCAATGGAGTGTGTACAGCCAACCTGCTCAAGGAACAGGCCTCTATAATGTCCCTAATTTAGCAATTTTAGCAATGAAGCCAATCAGTTCTAATTAGTTTGTGATTAAAGAAGTAGCTGTCTTCTAGGCTGTGCAAAGAGTACTGGGTAAACTGTCTTTCAGCTTTAGACTGAAATTCTCTTCCAGAAGGCAATCGTCCATGTCCTGTTCATGCCATCAAGCAGTTCATTAACTAGCTGCTTAGTTCTAATTGATGGTGCTTTTATTTTTATCAGGTTCTGCAAAAATACCTTTAATTAGACTAGTGAAGAAATTACAGATTTTCACCTGTGGAAAATCATGAATTTCAGCAGTTGTCTACACATCTTGTAGAAGAAAATTATGTTTCACCATCTCCAGTAAATAACATAGGTTTCCTTTGACAGTAATACATGACAAAATTATAGCCTATAGCAATCCAAAGTTCCTGAACCCGTTGTTTTCCATTTTGACTGTCAAAAATTACTTTTTGTCCTACAGAAAAATATGAAACAAAATAAAAGTATTTAATTTTCTATAACCATGCAGCATCTTTCCTACTGGCTATGCAAAGTGAAATCTACTATTTCTTTTCCTCACCATACACTACTTCTTGCAGTGTGATGAGTTCATTAAAATGGGACAGAGAAGGAAGAGACAGTGGATAGGGAAAATGCAAAAGGTAGTGCAACAGTTTCTTCAGCTCTTAATATTGAAAAATGTTACTATCGGATCTTTTACATACTTAAATTCATAGTTGTTCCTTTGCTGTGAAAAGTATGATTTCATTGCTTTCCTTTTTCGGTTGCAGTTGAAAAAATTCTCCCACTACTCCTTCCTGTAAAAAACCCACTCTTTTCTCACATAAAAGTTCTGTCATGAATACTCCTATCTTGTCTAGCTCTAAAAATTTCCTCTTGGAAGTTTGATACTGTGAAACCCAGCAGCAATTTAGAGTTAAATTATTTTAAGATTCATTATTAAATTTATTTTCATGTTAAATTGGTTTTTATTACATTTGTTTTGAAATTTTTTTACATACTTGTCTGCTTAGCAGTAACATGGAGCCCTGTGAATGAATTCAATTGTGACATATAACTGTTGTCAGTCCTTGCAACAATTGTAAGAAAATAGAACAACTTAATTTTTTCTTATTCTCACAGCAGCTGATTAAACAGTAGGTAGTAGGTGAGATGCTGTTTTAAACTAGCATACATATTTATCTTGCACTAGTTCTCTACTAGTTAACTACGTAGTTTAAGCTAGTTACACAAGAAAGTCTTTTCAGGGGAGCACTTCAACTTTTTTTCCTAAATGCTTCTTTTTGGAGAGGGTAAGTGTTTTCTTTGAAATAAAAAACTTTTCTTTAGGTTTGACAGTTAACTGTTACATTGCTAAAGCTGCATGAGATGGATCCTACCTCAAGAACCAACTGCAAATACACAGAGCTGATGAAAGCTCCCTTCCAGGAGAGACCAAAGTTATTCAGTACTTCATGTGAATCATGACATCAAAACGCTTAGTCTGAGTGGGAATTCACAGTACATTCCAAATCTATATTTAAATTCTCTGCATCAAAAAGCTATCAAATATTCATTGCAGAAATGGCCCTGTTAGGATGTTGCTGTCCCTTACCTTGCAGACTTCAAGCCAAGCCAGAGCAGACATCCAGCCCACGTTACCTTCATGATAATTCAGCCCAGCACTCTGATGTCAGTAAAGGGACTTTTACATAAAGCTCCTTTGATTGAAGGAGCTCCAACTGAAGGGGCCTTGAATTTCTACAGTATCTATAGCTGATGAAAAGGGCACATAAACCTCTCAATATGCTACTTTGATAAACAGCTGACTACAAACAGTTTGCAACCTGCATTGTTCTGCTCTTTTGGAGTTTCTCATGAAACCAAAGAAAATTGCTTGAACCTCTCTTCAGTAGCAGTTAATATCATTAGTTTAGATGTTGCAATATTTTTGGTGAAGCCTTGATGCAGCTTTACTCTTTAGTCTCCAAATCGACTCTTAAAAAATAGTGGCCACAAATGCTTCAGGAAGTGATGTGCTTGGATACTTATTTTTCTGAATATACTTCCAAAAAGTGCTTTCTAATTGGAAGGAAGTCCTTTCTTAAGCATGGTGTCAATCAAGTTTATAAATAAAAATAATACTCCTGAGGACAAAAGTCCCTTCTGTTGCTTGCTTGTATGAACCTTATATTTGAAAGCTCTCATGGTCAATAAGGAGAAGAAAGGGTTTTTATACGTACTGTGGTGTGTGCTCAAGGTCCTCTGAGTTTAAATGCTAGCAGAAAATGAATAAATTCAGTTACTTGTATTGAATCTTTACTCTTGTTGATAGCCTTTGCTGTAGGCTTTGGAGTTAGTCACTGAAGTCTGCATAGAATTGCTTGCAGCCTGTGGGGCTTTAAAATGGTACCAGTTATTTTAACCTATGTGCCTGGACTAGTTACATTAGCAATTTCTTCCATAGTTAGAAATTCCCAGGGTAATTTATGTTAGAAAATGAGAAATTCAGCAAAATGTTTGGTTGCCTGTTCATGCTATCACTAATACTGGCAGTATTCTGAGGGAGAAATACAGCACTTAAAGTTTGAACAGCATTGAAAATGTTTTCACTAAGGTAGTCCTTAGATCTTCATGTTAGCAAACACTAAGTTTTTTTCTTTGTATTTGTGTTATTTTGTTCAGAAATAACAAAATGAAAACTTTTGACATGGTTTAATTATGGAAAATGCATATCTTTTTATATTTAAAACATTTTTCCTATACTGTTTTGATTTGGCGAAAAATCAGTAAAGCAACATTTCATATTTACAAACCAAGCTGACAAATTTTGAGGTCGAAATTCCTTATTTTTGCTTAGAATTTAAGGAATGTTAATGGTAAAACTCATCAGTTTAGATTTGAAACATAATTTCATGTGTTACTATGTACTGATATATGTACAATAAAATCTTAAATGTGACAACTTGCAACTTGACCTTGTGCATTCAATTGCTACTTTTACAAGTAAAGAAAAATAGATATGATTAGAGGGTTTTAAAAACTGTCATACTATAATAAGATAGAAACAACTGCCTAACAGTTGTTATGTACTAAAGTGAGAAGTATAGAGGAATGAAAGAGACAGTGGATGACGAATACTTCTCAATGATGTATGGTACGAAATATGCAGAAGTATGAGTCTAGCAAAACTGATACACCTCTGATTTCAGTGTCTTTCCTAAAATAAAAACAGAAGAAGCAAGAGGGGAATGAGTGATATTTAAATGGCCATGTAAATATTTAAGGAACTCTCAGAATACATGCAAATATTATACAGAAATGTTTGTGAAAGTTGGCTGTGGTTTGCTCTCTGGCTTGAAAGCTGGACAAAATCTAATGAAACCTGTTGTGATGTCAGATTTATTTATTACTCTGCATCCTTGCTTAGTAATGAAATGGTATTTCTCCCTTTAATTTAAACTTCCAAGGTGTCTTTCTCTTTTTCTGCAGGTGTTTTCTGCTCTCAGGTTGTCAGACACATGGTGGTCAGAAAGTGAACCAGTGAACCACATCTCTGCTTTTGTAGTTTCCAAGTCACAATCTGTTTATAGCAAGGAAATACAACTTATGAAAATGTTATGCCCAGAATCAAGCTCTGTTCTTACTAAATATTATGTTCCAACTTGGGCAATTCCATAGACACTGACTAGTCATGTGCCTGAGAAGAATATTGCTTTTTCCACTGTATTCTTTTATACGCATTTTCTTTTAAATGCATGGTGTGGTTCTTGGTGTGGTTGGCTAAGGAGACAACATATCCTTTGGTGTATCCTTCTTATTTTAATGCAGACATTAGTGTTTAGCTAAACATTGTCATCATAGCAAATCTTGGCTCAGCAAGATAATTTACAGAGCAGCAACACGGTTGCTGCTAGATGTAACAGACTTGTTTTTAAATGTGTGAGAATTCTGAGTGCCTGTGTTCCCCAACTCTGTACACTGTTTCAAGAAGCTATAATTAAGCAATATTAAGGGGCTAATTAGGATAAGGAAATTTTTTCACTCTGATAATAACATTCAAACTGTTGTTAGAGACTCTCTTAAAGTACATAAATGAGAAAGTTGAGAATCTTATTTTAGCAACCTTAGTTTGCTTTCCTAAGAGAAAACACTAGTAAATGTCACATATAGTGATAGGAGAAAAACACTCCAATATAACTATGATAGTGCTTTAATTCCACTTTGGTATATATTACTGTGCGGTTGCTAAAAGTGTTTTTCTGAAACATGTGTCTGATTTACTGTGAAAGTCAGGAAAAAGATTATGATATTTCCAATGAAAAATGTTTATGGGGAGGCCAAGAATTTTTTAAATGCTTCAGTTACAGGATGAAGCAAAAAGAAAAGTTAGTTTTTCATTTATGGTGATTTTAAAATGAAAATTATTGGACCATATTCACTTAATGTGTAATATTTTTTTTGCTATTTTGTATTTAAAAAGTGTTTAAAATATGTGAAGTTTCTGAATAGGAAATTCATTTAAATATCTATATAATTGTAGAGATTGAAAAGGTTTTTTCTCAGACTTTTTCTAATTGGTCTTGTTGTCTTGTAGGTTTTTTATTTTATTTTGTATTGTTGGGGTTTTTGTGAGTCAGTGTAAAGAGGCATAACCCCCAAAAAATTACATCAAGGGTTTTTGTGGTTTAGTGAATTACAATTCACTAAATCACAAATCCACATCCATCAGTTGCTGAAGAACAGCAGACAGTTAAACTGCTTCATTTCACTGTCTCTGCTTCTACATTCTCAATTTTCTTTTTGGAATGGCTGAGAAAATTGATATAATCCTTGGCTTAGTCTCTGAATTGCTTCCTAAACTGACACCACACTATTACGGAGAAGCCTCAGGTTTTGTGATGCTCTCTGCAAACTAACTCATGCATCACTGTTACCATATAGCTATTAGAAAACTCAGCTCCCCCACCATAAACATATATCATTGCCCTTAAGTTTCAGTAACAGAAGATGATGATCTGCATTATTTGTTCAGAGAGATCAAACTCCATAATGTGTGAGGAAAACAGCTGAATAGTCAGGAAGACTTCAATAGGAGCAACATATGCTCCTGGTGCTTCCTGCTGAGCCTGCTGAAATGGCTTAGTTACAGATGCCAGCTTTCTGTGGAAAAAACTCTTGCTGCAAAGGTGGGGAGTTCTAACCAATTCTGACAAATAGAAGATCATCATGCCTGAGCTGAAGAGTGGGAGACCACTTACAAATTGCTGTGTTTTAGTTGTGATTGGGATTGGCCCACAGAAACAATCAATTGAACACAATATTTGTCTTTGACTTTCTTTGCTTCCAAGTGCAGCTTAAGTAACACTGTTTTGAGAGCCAAGTAATGGGGATAAATAATTTAGCAGTAAGTACAAAAAAAAAAAAATTGCAACTATGAAATAAAAATATATTACCAGATATCCAAAATCCAGACTTGTAAAAACAGAAGTTTGGAAAAATACCTCAATTGTTGCAGAGATGCTCCAACTGTCTTTGAGCAGTAGTTCTGCACAAGCATATATAAAAAAGGCAGGTAAAGAGAGGCAAATGGAATAAAAGCTGTTCTTTTTGAATGAAAACATTCTAAGACCATTGCATTTTTTTCTCCCCTCTTCCACATTACTTTTTCCCCCACCATTATCCCAGGAAGATTTCTCCCCTTGTTCAAAACACAGTCCATAAAACGTTTCCCAACACTTATGAGACGGGAAAAGGTCACAAAAGAGTTGGTGGGATTGTGAACAGGAGGGGGGAATACAGGCTCTAGATAAAGGTCTTTCCTTGCTGGTGACAAATCCACAGTTAGGAGATTCTTGTCACTGCTAAGCAAATAGTTCTCACTGGATGAAGGACAAGACATTCCAGTCTAATATTTTGTTCAGTAGGATACTGTTCCTACTCACACTGCATCCTCATACCTGTCTCTACTCTTCTAAACTATGCAGCCCTTCTCCTGTGTCCCAAAGCTCTCTAGTGCCCAAAACCTTTCTCAAACCCTGCACCATAACAACATTGTTCCAGTTTGATGCTCTAACCAGCTGTTGTGTACAAGATCCTTGACTTCAGCCTTTTGTTTTCAAGTAACATAAATTAAGATTTTTACTAGATATATGGAATGGAATCTAAAAAATATCAAAATAATCAGGAGAGATAATGTAGGCTGCATTTACATAAATTGCTTTCAATAATACTAAATGGAAACAGATTTGTGAGACAGAAGGAATGGGATTGCTCTGAAATGTTAGGAGAACTAGTGGTTTTCAGAAATGGGGCCGTAAAATAAAAGGTATTGTTTTTCCTCTATGCACAAGTTACAAGACAGGTATATCCACTTGCTTTATTTAGATTTTTTTATGTTCTCAAGAGAAAAATTACTAGGAACTTGGCTGTGAAGTTTTCCTATTGTCATGGACTTATATGTGTACAGAAATTATTTCAACATGTGCTTTAAGATTGTCATTAAGAATAAGTTTTCTAGAACTTAGATGAATTATGCAACATTTATCACCCACCAGATTATTGCTGTTCTGGCGAGATCAGCAACTTAACTTTTGATTGTTTAAGATACTTGTTCCTCTCTCATAGGTGATATCATCACAGTGTATGAATTCATTACCTCGGTTATCTTACATTAATCTTTATTTACTTACTTCATGATCTCGAATTTTTAATGAAGATACATTTTAGTTTATTTTTGTAAGGCCTAATTTATCTTGATTATGTTCCCTGAAATCTCTTGATTCCCAATTCACGCCCATGCAATTGACAATACCACTTGCTTCACCTTCTTCCCCCTCAGACAAGTAGCCCCAGTCACATCCCTATCCAGTTAATCCATGTCTCATCTTCCTACTGTTATGCTCCTTATCTTTCCATGCAATAGCTGAGTTACACCATCCTGAGCAGGATACACTTTTATTTCTGCAGCATAAGAAATACAGGTTGAAAAGGGGAAATGAAGTGCAGGTATGGAGGCAATACCTCCAGCAACAGTCCAGCTTGTCACTCTTGCTCAGGACCTGCAAGAGTACCTGTAGCAACTCTTTCACATTTACAGGCTTTATGAGATCATTCCTTTGGCTTGTTCCCAAAATAGGTTTCCAGCAGATTGATCCAGGAGCAGCTGACATTTCCTGGGCTAGTCATTGCTCTCCTAGATCTTCTCAAGCCCAAGATGATAGCATTAGTACTTATATCTACACATTTTCTTCATTGGTTGGAGAAAATCTTGACATCCTGCTGATGTCAGGTTTACACTTTTCAACAGCTGGTTTGGAGGACCTGCTAGAAAACACCACAGCACATTTCCCTGGATTTCTGTTGTTTTGGAGATCAGGAAGAGATGGTCAGGAACTGGTGAGCCCAGTTCTCATCGCAGTTCTTGACACTGTGAGACCATGGGTCTGCCAACTGCACTTAGTACAATATACTTTCTTAAGCGTTTGCAACATTTAGTGTTTTGTGGCTTAGAATTTATTACAGAAAATATTTCCACTCTTTTTTTCACCAAGTCCCCACCCCTCAGCATATACATATATCCATTTATGTGATGGGAATTATATTTATCTTGGCAATAAAAAGTGGATCTCCTTTTAACTCCTCCTGTCCTGACCATCCTATTTAGAGAATGTGGAAGCTCTGGGAGTGCATCCAGGTTACTGACTGCTCTGTGCCTGCAGCAGTTCTGTAAACTCTGTCCTTCTCTTGTCCCAGAGTCTTAACAAGGCAGCAGCAATTAAAGTGGAGAGCGTGAGCTCTACCCATCATTTGCTGTTGGAAGGTAGTTCCCAAATGAAATAAGTCAGTAAATTTGTAAACTAATTAAGCTTCATGTTTTCCATCCTTCATGTCCTCTTTTATGTCTGGGCAATGCACTGCAACTAATTGTGTAATTTTCAGCATGTTCAAGGAAAGATTTTTCCTGTTTATTTATGTGCAGTACAGTTGCATTATTCATTAATTATTTGTCATTCATTAGAGAACATGTCTTAAAAAGTGTCTGCAAAGCTACTTGTACAAATCACAAAAATGATCTCTGCCTTCCTCTTCAAATGGTTTTTAGCTTTTCAAGAAATAGTGATTTTATGTTTTTTTTACTAATCCCTGAGGAGAAATAACAGCACACCATGATTTTTCAAGGCTATCTATCGCTTCCAGTGCTCAGGGGTGTTTAAAGCAGAAACCACTACTGCTTGTCAGATTACAGATTTGTTCATATGTTATTACTGTAGTGCAAGATGGAGGTACTGAAGTGCAGTGGACAAATAGAAGAAGAAAGGTTTCTGGGTACGCTACCTGGCTTTTTTCCCTTGTCATAGATGCTTGCATACTTTTTCTAAAGAAAGGTCTCGTGTCCACTATATTTTCAGGCACAAAGATTGTACTTTTATAAATTTGGACTCAGCAAAATTGATACCTTGAACTGATAAAATCCTGTGCTTAGATATAAAAAAATAAAAAAAAAGATAGTGTTTTTTTTTTTTAAATTATGCATAAACTTTTGTCTCATTTCAATATAATATTAAATAATATGATTGGATTATTTGCAAATTGAATGAGTTGATAACCTGGTAGATAACCTTGGGGTGTGTTCTGTTCACTGAGGCAAGAGGAATTTCACAGTAGATTTCAGCAGTGCAAATTTCACAACAAGATTTGCCAATCACTTTTTCCCTGAAAAGTGAAGATTTGAGCCTTTAAAATCAGCATGTGAATTTCTATATAGGACATGGGATTTCATTTTGATTCTTTACTTAAAATATAATTTTTCTGATCTTCCTATTTAACAATTCCATGAAGTAATATCACCTATTAAGATAGAACTTCCCTTGTACTTGGATATAGATGATGAATTTGGGCAATCCTGCAGAATAAAAACTATATGATGTATTGATTTGTTCTGTGCTCCCTCTAAAGGATAAATGTCCCTGTAGAAAACAGCATGGAGTACATGGTTCTCAACATGAAGCATTATTCACTAGTAAATTCAGGAAAATGTTGTAGAATAAGCAGTTTTCACTAGGGAGACAGATGGTCACATCTCTTGACGAGCATTCAGCTTTTTTCCCTGAGATGTTTAAACAATGTTTATCAAACAATAGACAGGGATAAAAAACAAGGTAACCTTAAATTTATCTAAAACAGACCAGCAGGCTGCTCTAGAACTGTCCTATAAATGACAATAAACAGCTCTTGGATGAAAATCAATAAGGTGGAAAGAGAATTTTTCTACTGGGTTGTAGAAATACATATGTCTACATATCTTTTTCTTGTAATGAAATGTTCTGTCCTCTTTCCTAGCCCGGAAATCAACATACTGTTTACATACCTGGCAGAGTGTACAATGATCAGAGGCAAAACCAGATGGCCATATTTTTCCTTGTCTTGTTTATTTAGATGATGGATAGACGAATCCTGACTTTACCTGTCAATCCAGCTGTAATTATTTACATTCCAGCATGCAAGTGCTCATGCAGGTACACACTTGTGCACACACCAATAGAAGTAAACTCTTTTCTCTTTCTTCCACAGGCTTAGAAAGAATTGCGAGAGATTCAGCCTATGAACAAGAAGGAAAAGTTCAGTTTGTCATTGATGCAGTATATTCCATGGCCTATGCCCTGCACAACATGCATAAAGATCTCTGTCCTGGATATATTGGTCTGTGCCCAAGGATGAGCACAACTGATGGTAAAGAACTACTTAGCTATATCCGGGCAGTAAATTTTAATGGTAAGTTACAAGTACTCTTTTTTTGCCCCTCTCTTCTTTAAATGTTCCATAAGTGACAAGTGGTGTTTTATTCTTTATATAGGATACTTCAAGGCACAGTGGAAAACAGGATTAGAAGCAGTTCTCATTTAATCAGAACTGTGAGTTTTTCCACCTGCTCTGAAACCTCCAGTGTATTTTTCATCTTAACATTTTTCATGCTAACATTAAGCTGCTCCCAAAAGAGGCAGATGTTAAAAATATGAATCTGTCGATCAAAATATTCCAGTGAAAAGCTGCTATTATGGAAACAAATTGAGGACTCATACAATCTTACTGACAGAATAAAAATCATTTGACAGTGGTTGCTTATGTGTTTGCAAGAGAAAGAATTTTAAAAATACCCTTTTGAAAATGTCCTTCTAAAATTAATTAATAATTTCCTACATAAGCAGATGATGTAATTACTTACTTTACATATTTAAATTTCAATTAGAACACTCACTAACAGTTCCAACTTCTTTTCCATTTGTTTTTGACTTGGTATTTTAATGAGCTTTAACTCAAATACAATATCTATTTTTAAACAACACTGCATAATATTCTGTGGAGCTGGGATCTGCTGCTGGGGAAATGTAGTTACAGGTGCTTATGCTGTTAACAGAAGAGGTCAATAACAAACGGGATTAATTGATGAATGTAGATTTAAAATGTGTAGCACATACTTGATGGTGAAATAATATTGCCAAAACCCTAAATTGTTTCATTAGAAGTCATAACTATTATAGGCAATATTTGCCATTATTTTACAAAGAAATGGAATTATGTACTTTGCTCCGTTTTGGTTGGGATTTTTTCCTTACTTGGTGGTAATTCATGTACTACACATGCCTTCTAACTATGCAGAGAAGCACTCTCTATCACAATTTATTCCAATGACCTCAGCTGCATGCAGTTTTGAAAAAAGCACAAGGTCATTTTCAATTTAACTTCTGAGTGGAAGCTTTTTTTGCTTTAGGTAATACACCAGATCACTTGGTTGATACAAATGTTGGTTATAGTTCACAGTTTTTTCTTCCTATGCAATTTTCATGGAAAGGGAATCCCTGCCTCCAGGAATATAAAGTTAAAAGTCTAAATGATTCTTAAGTGATTTTAAAGAACACCTGGAACATAGAATGTTGCTGGAAAATGGGACATATTGTGATGATGAAAAAGGTAGGCAGCATATTGTAAGGTTTGCAGTGATAATTACCTACATTTCCAGTAGATGTTTTTCTGTTCTGGGTCTGTGTTGTTAAATCACAAAGTGATCTATTTTCATTTGGTGAGCATGAAAGTTTAGCATAATAAAATAAGCTGTACATTTTTATATGGAAGCTTTCACTCCCTAGATAATTATATTTCATCAAAACCTGTCACGATTTCTGTTGCTGACTCTAAGTACGGCAATAAACGGAGATGAAAGCATTCTGGACACTAAGAAAAATGTATTTGATTTTGAAACAGTGATTTACTGAAAGAGAGGGGGAAAAAAGCAGGAAGAAAAAGTAACATTTATTTGAGGTTAATTTCCTGTCCTATGGGATATGTTTAATATTCCCCGTACTAGTCTAGTCCACATTACGTACCAGTGTGCCAATTGTTTGGGTGGGTTATATGCCCAAACGTTTTATTTTCTGAGTCTTGCATTCAGAAGCATAAGAAGATGGTCTTAAGGACTTTGCCTTTTCCTATTAATCCACAATTCTTTTTCTTCAGGGCAGCACTACTGCTGTGTCTGACAGAGGTGAATATTTTACACAGGCTACAAAACTTCTGTGCTGGGAGTAAAGAGTAATGCTGTGTGATGTGATGTACATCACTTTTGATGTGCATCCTAGCCTCAATCAGTAATAATATCTGATATTAAAAGTTAACGATAAATGAAAGGAAAACTCTGGCTTTCTTAGCCATTCAAGATACCATTTTTCTACCCTAGCAATCAGAGGAGCACAGCTCATCTGAAGCTGTCAAAGACCTCCACCTACTCTAACACTCTGCCTAGTTCAGGATCAGCATAATCAGGTTGTATAGGACCATGCCCATCCAGGTTTTAAATAGCTACAGAGGTGGAAAATCCTCCAGAATTCTCTCTAAGTAGTCAATTACAATATATAATCATATTCACAGTAAATATATATATATATATATATATATATATATATATATATATATAAAGAAGTAACTGGCATTTTTGAGACAGGCATTTTTTTCCTTTTCATCAGTATTAATTTCTCCAGATGATCCTACCCTTATGCATATTAAACCAACTTCTCACCTCAATTCAGTATATCCCTCTTCATTCATGTAGTAGTGAGTAGGTTCAAGTCCAGTTAATATGCTGACACATTCAAATTCATGGTTTGTACCTCACAAAGTGTGATCTATATTCTGAAGGACCTCTGTCTGTCTTATGGAGGGCATTTGCAAGGGTGAGAAAACACACTTTTTTCTGTTTATTTGAGTAACTGATTTGCTTTTGATTGCAAGAAATCTCTTTGAAGAGCATTTATTTTTGTTTACTTAGTTTATTTTAATTTAAAAATTATGAAGATTTGCTTCACTGAGGGATTCATCTGTGTAATACTCCATGACACCTTCATGATTGAAGGGTGATCATAACCACCAGTGCACATTGAAATTATGTGATTGATAAGACATTTGTTTCTGCTTAAACATTCTTTCACTTGTATGCTAAATGGAGAAAATCTCATAGTTCGTAATGATTTTAAATCGGAGAGAACTTGATTGGTAATAGAAATGAAGAAATTTATTTGCACTTAAGATGTGAGTTACTGCTGAGTGTGATTCCTGTTTGCCTGTGTTTTTCACAGGAGAGCTAGGAAAGTATGGTCTCTAGACTCAATTTTCATTTATAATGAGCATTTTAAAATTAATTTAATTTAGTGGGAAAATAAACTTTTAACATGTAACTAGTACAGATTATTACTGTGTACATCTAAAGTGTTTTCAAATGAAAATAGAAAAGCAGTGTTTTGCGGTAGAGTATACTTAGTACCTTGGGTTCTTGATGGTTACTTTTAGTAGACCATAACCAGCCCATCTGTTTCTTTGGTCAATGAATATATTCTTTGATCGACTTTTTAAAGTTTCTTGGTCCTATTTATCTTTTTCCTAGGCAAAGAGTGAATATTGTAATTTAAGATACTCTTTTAATAAGTTGCCACATTTGAAAGATTTTTGCTATCGCTTTTTGTATCCAAATGAGATATTTATGCAAAACTGATGTTTCATATTTAAAGTTTTGTAAAGAGAAGAGTTTTTCTGTTAATTAGATTTATAAATGGTGATAAGCACAATAGTGTAATTGTGGCCTGATTCAATATGCTCTCCCATCACATTACTCTAGTGTTCTCATTCTATTTAACTTCATTATTCTGTCTACAAAACAAGCAGGTGTTTTGTAAGAGCTTTTACTCTGGCAGGTGCTGAGTGCTTCATGAGAAGTGTTCTGTTGAATTCAACATAAGCGCTCATCAGTTAACAGGAACAGGACTTGAACATGCATTTGCAGTGGATGGAAGTGTTTCAAAGGTGGTTTTGTTTTGATTTTAAGAAAAAGATTTATCTTTGTACTTCCTTCCAGGCAAAGAATTACAGCATGGATACAGTGCTATTTCTTGGATGGGAATAAAACTCTCTTTCTTCCCACCAACTCTCTTGTGTGTGTTTCTCTCTCCTCCCAAGCTCTCTCTTTATAGGCAGTGCAGGGTAGCTGTTTTTTGCCTACTTTTAGTCATATATTTGTATTCATATTTACATTTACAAAATTTAGAACTTTCAAAAACATATGTAACTCTGCAACAAAATGTATTTACAGATATAACAATGTGAGTTTTAAACTTAAAAAGGTAAGGGCAGCACTTGACCTCTACTCACATACTTGAAGAGAGACAACTTATTTGTTTTGGTGGGCTATTTTTCCTGGGGAGTAATAGGGATATTTGGTAATTTGACTTTTTTTATGCAAGCAGGGGTATTAGAGAATGGAGCAGAGAATAGGTGTGGCTATAGAGTGGCTCTCCTCTGCCATCAATACTTAGGTAAATGTTGTCTGCTTCTTCAGGAGGTCACTGCAACATCACTTCCCTCTGCTAGTGAAGAAAAGACTTGAAATATATTCTGAGTGTGTAACCCTTTCTTTGGTTTTCTCTGGACAAAGTACAGCAAATATGTTGCTTTCTCACATTTTGTGACAAATCTACAATAAGACTGGAACAGGCTGCTTAAAAAAAGGTGTGGAATCTCCATTCTTGGAGACACTCAAAACCTGGCTGGACACAGGCAGCCTCCTCTAGCTGAGCCTGCTCTAAGAAGAGGGGTTGAACTAGGTGATTTCCAAAGCTCCCTGCCCACCTCAGTCTTGCTGTGATTCTATAACATTTTCGGGACTTGAAAGAAAGAAAAATACTATCACCTAACCCCGCTTTACAATGTCTGACTTTATTCTTCCAGAACTAATTTCATAGTCTGAGTGGACGAGAAAGCCTTGCTGTTATTTGTTTTTTAGATATGTTAATTTAATGCCTTTGAGGAAAGATTAATTTTGGCTGAACACACAGAGACACACTGCAGCATTAACCCCATTTAAAAAGGGATTATCAAAAAAATTCATCCTGAAAGGGCAGAATAATACCAGAGAATGAGAATAAAAGAACAGAAGCTAGCAGGCTAATTCAAAATAAGGTGTCAACTAAAATAAAAATTAATGATCATTCTACATTGTAATATTTTTTTTTGAGAAGATAACATCTATACAGAACATTTAAAGAAACTCCAGAAGAATGAGATTTTTCATAAAGAATTTTGAACCCTCTAGAGAATCATTATTGTGGAATCAGCTGTTTACAAAATTAATCTTCTTCTGCTATCTTTTGAAGTTGCTAAGACATCAATCTATGCAAAACTCTCTTGGCTTAATATTCAGCTCAGACTGTTTTAAATGTTTTCTTCAAGAAAGCTGACACCTCTCTATTCTTTTACAGAGTACAAAATTTGCATTCTCAAATCATTATTTATCATTAAAACAGAAGCTTTAAAATGGTGCACTTTCAGGCTGATAAGTTTTGACGTTTTTTGAGGCATTAAGCACAATAGAACTAAACGTCCCCCTTAAAATGTACTGGTGCTATACTCCTCACTCAGGTTTTTAAAATTCCTCCTCTCAAGTCTACAGCTACCTATAGAGCAAAAAAAAAAAACCTTTTAAAAATAGTTTAAATTGGTCATGTCTTGCATTTTTTTGCAAGTTATGAGTTCTTACAGGCAGCTCATAATTTAGAACTTCTTATTGTCAGAAACACTTAGGATCAGAGGATGCTACTGGTACCCTATTCTGATAGGGTCGAAAAACTATCTAAGTATAATGTGAGATAATAGCAGATGAATAGATCAGATATGAATAAATAAGATTAACAATGAGTTGGGAAGGGCAGAATGCTGCTGACCTTGCTAGGACTCACTGTGGTGGCAAATCTAGTTTCACTAATCTGTACTGTGTTAAAAACATAGATACAGCTTTCAGTTGCAGAAGTGGGAGTAGCAGGGGGAATGTCTGCTGGAGTTTTATTAAGATCTGTGATGTTTTTTCTGTCATACCTACATTGCATGTCATAATTCTATGTAAATTTTTTAGAAATCTTGGTAGTACAGAGAAGTGTTTGAAAACATGGCTAAACCTTAAAGAAACATAGACCTGAATTCATAAAATTCAATTCAAAATTCTTTTCGTGTACTTTTGTCATAGTTTCACAGGCGTCTGACTTGGTTTGCAAATGCATTGGGAACTAGGGCACACCACTTGTAACAAAGAATCCTGATGTCCAATTTCTTGAGCCTTTATGTTAAATAAATTAAAGAGTTGTTACCAGTGTTAACTTATTATTGGGAATTAACAGGGAATGATTTCAAATTAATTCTGCTTTGGCATGCTAATTATTTTAATGGAATTAATCCAGGTGGCTGTACAAGAAACCAAAATTGCAGAGTGATCGGAATCACTCTTAATGGATTTAAGTAATGTAAGGCCATAATGTAAGCAGGCTCAGCAAGCAGAGCTTGGAGCTGCTGTGATTCTGAGGTGCACCACGAATCCATGTGATTAAAATCAGTGATTAAGAAAATTATTGGTGTGAAATTAGAATGTAGAACCTAAAAGCAAATTCAATTTATAGCTGTGCTTTTGCTTATGTACAGATCTTAAGTACTGATTAATTGAGCAATATATATGCTCCACATACAAAATTCATGATGCAGAACTTGACTGAGGTCAATTCTGTTTTGAGAAACAAGGTCTAATTCATAAGGTATTTTAATAATTAATATGTTAGGGAAAGTGATAAAGGATTTACTCTCATTACTCAATGAAAATTGATTTGCATCTCCTGATAGGTACAGATATCCAGATATATCCTTTCTACTATGATCAAGTGAAAAACTCAAGCTATAGCAAAGAGGCTGAACAAATTAACCCTTGTCATTCCAAGCAAAAATGTATCTGCATGCAAAGAAATTATGTTTTTTTTTTACCTTTTAGTCTGTGATAGAAACAATACAGTTTCAGTTCTGTAGCATTTTTAAGCCCTTCTGATATCCTTACCTTTATTAACAGGAAGAAGGCCTGACACATGTTTTGAGGAAAACAATACCTTGGAAAGCTTCCTAACTTGAATATTTAAATTTAAAATCTCTTCCTAAATCTATCAAATCAAATGAGAATGTTTGTACAAATTTCTAATTTTCCCCACTTGTTGATTTATGACCTGTTTGGTAATACAGCTGTTCTGCAAGCCATCAGGACAGATGTGAGGTGAAATAGATTGGTTTTAATACCTCTGTAACTGAATAATATAAGCCTTTTTATTTTCTTACAACATTTACTTAAAAATGAAATAAGACACATTAGAGAGAATATAGAAGAAAAAAAAGAAAAAGTTTTTTTGATGGCATTTGATAGTATAAAGAAGTTGCATTTATAAATCATTTATGTAAAAAGCGATCTATCTATATGATCTAAGCAATCTAGTAATGGTCTATAAATTATAAACTCCAAAAATAGAGTAATTATTTTGGAGAATCACTGTCAGTGAAATTATCTTGATAAATCTTACATTCTAATATAAAGAGAAAAATAAAATTTCTTTATATTAAAAGGAATGGCACTGAAATAATTTAGGCTAAATACTGTAGCATAGGAATTACAGTGTAGAGAGAATAATTTTAAAGTTAATACTGGCATCATCAGATGACACTGTTTAGTTTTTTCTGCTCTAGGGAGATGTACTCAGCAGTAATCAATCAAGTTCAGGTGCATAATCAAAGAAGAACTGGATTCAAGAGCAAGTTAGATGTGTTAGACTCTATTACCAGATGTGACCTTCAGCAAAACTGGGGAGAATCTGAGGAGACTGAGCAAAGTGTTCAAGAGGAAAGAGACAGGATTCAGTTCATCCCATACAGGCCAATTGGTTTCCCCATTTCAGTAGCTGGTGAATTCCAGTGTAAGTGTCTTGTTCTTCATATAACTGGGAAAGGCTGGTACCTCTCAAGGCTACCAGAGACAACCTGTCCATTTGCGTTTAGGCACCATAGACGCTCATCCGCATCTGTGTTTTCTGCAGTCAGCTGTGAGTCAGAGGTTTTCTCAATGGCTGGTTAAAGAATATCTAATAGTATGAAATATTAAGTATGTGGAAGACAGTGTATCTTAGGAGCTTCTCTAACCCAGCAAAGGAAGTATTTCTTATTATTTCTGAGGATTAGGGTATCCCATAATTTTGTCAACATGGCATATTATGTTTTATGTTGAAGAGATTGGACAAAAAATGTCTGTTCCTGAGTACTCTTTTGTATTCACAATTCTAGGTATATGCTGACTACATATCTCCTTGTAACATTTTCCCACATGTTTTAACTTAAAGTGAAGAAGGATTTGGAGTTGCTCAAGAAATTTGTAACTAGAATTTAACAATATAACAAATTATAAAGAAGTAGAAAATTTATATATTCAGGTTAAATTAATCAAGGAAAAATGTTCTTAGAGGATGATTGCAATAATTTTATCTTTAATCTGTGATCTTGTACTACAAGAATAATCCCATTCAAATATCATTGCAGTCAGAAGTTTATTCTAGTTACTGCTGTTCAGAAGTTTACAATGCTTGGAAGAATTAAAACCCAATGAGCCAACCTGAATGCTGTAAGATCATGAGTATTTAACTGAATTGAATTGACTCACCCTTTTTATTTTACATTCTGAAATGGAGCAACATCATCAGTTTGCACAAATATTTCTTGAAAAGTGGGTGTTAAGTTTTATCTGTTCATTGTTTAGTTGAAAAAAGGAAGAAGTCTATATTCTAACCAGAAAATCTCAGAAATATTATGTTTAGCAGCACTAGGTTTATAAAGCTTCAACCATACTATATTAGATAGAAAATTTAATGTTTGTTTTACTGGGTCCGGAATACCAGTGTTTGTCAACCATACTGGACATCAGCTATAGAAAAGTCATTACTTAACAAGCTCTAAAGGACTCTTAAAAAGATAAGTAAACCCAAAATCCACGTCAACTGGCAAGCAAACAGATAGATAAAAAATTTGGATTTAAAATTATTTATTTTTACTGTGGGTATCATCTAGTCACTTAGATGTGTCTTTGAGTTTGGGTGTTGTACTTGCTCTATACTGGAAGATAGTTCCTAAGAGTTTGGAAAGCATCCTAAAAACACAGAGGTTACCTGAGCTGTCTGAGGAATACAAAATGTCTTGAGATGATAGATGTGCTCTCTGCCACATATGTTTATTTTCAGGAGTAGAAGAGCAGCACAGTGTCTTTGTTGTGGTTTAGGGCAAATTTAGGGAGGGAATTTCTAAAGGGGTCCCTCGAGAAGGCAGATTGAAGTGGCCCTGCCCGCAACTGGTTTGAGTGGTAAATCTCCTATGGGAGAAGTAGAAAAAACTGTTTATTTAAAAAAGTATTCCCAAACATGAGAAAATGAATAATATTAAACAATGGAACTTCTCATTGTTCTGAAGAGATGGCAAGTTCAGAGAGAGGGTCTTTTCTGTGGGCTGCAGCTCAGCTTGCTCAGTGTCCTATCAGTCCCTCCCGCGCTGGAAATGCCGCGCCCTGGCCACGCTGTGCCACTGGCGTGAGATCCCTTTTTTTTCCTGGGTTTTCAGTCCAGAGCAGGGACAAGCAGTTCCAGGAAGAAGAAAAGCCACATTCTGGGAAACTCTTCTGCCTCAGCTAGCTAAAAAAAAAAAAATAGCTAAAAGCAAAGGAGAGCTCTTTCCTGCTGTCTGTGCTGAAGACAACATGCACTGAGAGAGAGAGAGTTGAAACACTTATCTCTATGTTTTAGAATACAGCTGCAAAAATATTCCACTGCTTTTCCTGCTCCACCCTTTCGCTCTCCAATCTAATCTTAAAAGCATGAAACTCAATATGTAGCATAAGCAAAACAGACAACTGGGGATACAAACATCATAAAATCACCCTAAGACACACAGTAAAAGATAATCCTTGACATTCACTAAGGGAATATTTCCCTGGAAGCTGTATGTTTTTCACTTGTAGGACAAGAGAGTTTGTGCTTACTTGTGGCAGGCAGAGGATAGAGTTTGTACAGACTTGGTGGAAAGGAGGTAACTGTATATCACCCATGCACTGTACTCTGCTGCCTGCTCAGAATTTCATTTTTCTCAAGGTTTGCCATACATATACTCATCAAACTTTTTAAAATGAGAAAAAATGCAAAATTCTGTATCTTATGGAGACCTAAGTAATAGATTTCTTTCTTTTCACTGTAAGGTCAAGAAAACAGATACAATCACAGAAGATAGATTATTGCTCACCCTGAACTCCAGCTGGATCAATGTTTGATTTCCCTGTGTAATTCTTCAACTACCCGAGGACTACCCTGGACTTGCTCCAATATGGCTTGATCCTGATTTCAGAGTCAGAAATGTATTGGCAGTGCTCCTGTGTCACACATTATCACATTTTATAAATATATCCCTGGGTAGCATCAAGTTGCAACTCATAATATGGCCAGTTATGGTAGCTGTGTCCCACTTTTTTGGAATTATTATTATGCATTTCAAGGGAAGGCAAAAAATGACATATAGAACCTCAAGTCATCATCTGCATGCAGGATATGCAGCTACAGGGCAGTTAGACTCCTCAAAACATGCCAGACTGTGCAAACTTGAAAGGCTTGTTCAGTGCAGTCTCTGGTGTGGCTCTCCAAGTCCTACCCAGATATCTGAAGAGAAAGCCTCAGGATATTAGAGTCCACTGCTTATCATGTTAGAGAAAAACAACTAAGGGTGCTTGAAAATAATCCTTATATTGACATACAGCCACTGCGGGAAGGTTTCTGCCAAGCCAGCTGGCTTTTAAAGGCTCCAGCTTTTGATAGTTACAAATTGTTGTATTGATCCTCCTTTATGCATGGACTAATTGCAGCTTAAACTCTGATAATTTTTTCTGTTTGTCACTTCCACTGTTTTACCAGCAAGGGATATTGTTTATGCACAATGTGCTTAGGCAATGTTTCTTTCTTCCCCGGGCATAAAACGCACATGGTTTTAATAAGTTTCTTGTTTTAATGAGTGAGTTCTTCTAAACCTTGTATAGTGAAACAGAAAATTCTGAGCAATGTGTGAAATAAAGAAAGTAATGTTCAAGCAGATGTTCCTAAGCCCAAGTTGTTAATTCAAGTTCCTAATGCATACATCAATTTGCACAGCAAATATGAAGGCATAAAGTGTGGTTTACATATAGTGCTTTAGTGAATTATTGCATCATACATGGACACAACTGACTGCTGTGTTTGGGCAGGGCTCCCTTGTGCCAAGGTACTGCCATGACAGCAGAGCTGAGCTGCCTCCCTCAGCATCCAGGATCCCTATGAGTTTGTAGCTGCATTTCTCTTGATTTCTGTCCAGAGGGGACAACTCAGAGCAGAGAAATAGGCAAAAAATAAGTGTGCCTCTCCCTCTTGGATCCAAGCTGCAATGTGGGTGAAGAAGAAGCTGTGTGTCTCACTGACTGGGCTAAGGAGTCTCTTAAAAGGGAAGTGTAAATACCTGTACTTCAGTAACTTAGAGATGCAAATTGGTGCCACATGGACAATTCTTAGATAATTAAATTCAATTCAGATCTTGGTCACTAAAAATGTCATCTGGAGCCTGGCTCTTCCTGTTGTTCCTTGTCTTGTAAAAATATTATTCTGTTTTATATAGATGATTTTGAGATTGTGAAGTCCTTGGAGTCTGTGATAACACAGACCTTGTAAATGTTGATGTACAGTGGCTAAATGGGAGGTGATCAAAAAAGGGAATAATTCTTATGGGGTTCAGTTTCTTCCAAGATAACACACAGATCTTTTATTAAGGATCATACATGAAAAATTAACACAGATGTGTCTACCTTTATTTTCTTGGTTTTGTATGTCCTTCTGGCACTTTCAAAGTTGTAAAGATGTCTATAGATTCTCTTAGATTTTCTTCCTTGATACTGATACAATTGCTTCTTTGTCTTCCCCCAGAGATCCCTCTGTCAGAATCAATAACAACCAGATCAATGAAAAAAAATTCTGAAAATGTAAATCTTTGATCTTTATGGTCCTGACTTGATAATGCTTTCTAATGAAGTATTAAATAGGTATGAGCACACATCTTGGTATGAATTGCTGGACAGATATATAACAATAGGGTTTCTGAGTAGAGAAGTGTTGAAGGATGACGAAACCTGACAATAATAGAAGTCTGTGGAAAAAGCACTGAGGGTGAGAAAAAATGAACATGATTCCTATAGAACAGGGTCAAAAACCTGTGCCTGCACCATATGATTTGTTGCTAGGAAATGGAAAGTAATAAGGTTAGGCACAGAAAAACAGAAGGGCTTATAGCTTCAGTAGATTGACACACTACAAATATTGAACAGTACATAGATTAGAGACAAGAACTACTTATTGCTTTTTTTTGTTGTTTTTCTCCATGAGAAATAACAGAAACAGTACAGAGACATGATGATGTAGGTGATAAAAGGTGCAGTTTTTCTTAGTGCTGTGAAAGGTCATAGCAAAACCACTGTGATGTACTAGGTTTGCCTTATTTTTTGTGTGTCATGCAACTAGATAACGTGGAAGAGGGGACAAGTACAGAAATTGAATAATACAGGAGCATGGAGGCTTTAGCTATTCAAATAGCCAAACAGTATAGGAATAGAATTCAATTTGTTTCTCATTAGATGTGATGAGTGCAGCTGTCTACACATGAGCTAGTTGATTACAGAGCTTTTAGAGTGAACGGCGAGAAAGTCATTTAGTGGGGCATGGTTTGCCTCATCATTTAATTCTCTAAAATATGCCAGATGAATTTCTCTGTATAGATGCCTCTAATGACAACAGAGAAAATCTGTGAAACTCTGTGAGTTATTTATTTACAAAAACAGGTGAAAGGACTGCAATATTATTCTGATTTTTTGGAGAAAAAATGAGCTGAAGGATAGAAGCTAGGAATAAAGTGATGAGTTTTTATTTTAAATCACCTGAAAGATGTCTGCCAAATAAAAAAAGAAATGGCAGGAACTTAGAATGTATGCAAAAGAAATATCATAACACTATTTGCAGAGAGATATTAATCTAATGATCAGTAACAAATGCAGTAATAATAACCATAAATTATATATTAATAAAATTAGACTATTATTTATGTCTGCTTTAAAAGCAAAGGAAAAGCAATCCACATGGAATCCTTCCGCACATGCACAGAGATTGTAAAGACTAATTAAGACATAATCAAGTGCTAAAATCTCCTTACAGACAAAATTAATCTTGAAGAAGATTGTTTAAATGCATCCTGTGAAACAAGACTTTAAATTATACCAGTATGAAAACACCTTTAAAACTGAAAATAGTCTGCCATTTGCAAAGCTTACAAAGGGAAAGGAAGATGAAAAAAACAGTTTAGGAAAAATAAAAATAAAATTGGTTATAAAAAACCTACCAAAACTGGTGGGAAGAATTGGTGGATAAAAAAGATGTAAATGCAGACATTTGTGTGTCTGTAATACACTTAGAAAAGTAATTCTGACAGTAAGTGACAGGGGTTGACAAAGATGGGGAACAGAACATTAAAGAAACAAAAAAGAAATGCTTAGGAGCAAGCAACAGTACTTACAAAGCTATTTATTATTTGGAACTTAAGCACACTGGAGAAGTTACCTGGGGAAAAGGACTGAGTGTGGTAGAGGAATCTTCTGTTTGATTCTGGGGGCTCTGGGGAGCCCAAAGAGATAATGTTATTTTTCAGTTGTCATTTGTCAATTTTCTTTTGCTAAGAAAGGGAGGAACTTTGATAATCATGGCTAGAGAAATGAGATGGGGAAATGAATTATATAATTCATTGTTCTGTAGCATTCACCCGTTCCATCTTTACAGCATCTCTCCACACAGTGCAAAATGACCAAGCATTTCCAAGAAAAAAATGCAGCATATTCTAAGAAATATGTGTAAAATCATTTGGTATATGAGTGAAAAAGAAATAAGAATGACAATGTGTACAGAAAGCTGGATGCTAGATTTAGAAGAGATTAATTAAAATGTTTAATGACAGCTTGTCTTTCTTGGCTTTATATGATGGCCTATCCAGGGATCTGAGGAGATCTATATAAAATCATTGCAAGATTTAGTGCTCTGGCATTCTAATAAGGAAGGTCTACGCAATAAGACTGGAGAAAAGTTTGCATAATATAGTGTATCCCAATGTAATTATATTAGAGATAAAAATAATTTTATGACATTACAAAAGTAGATTATAAATCCTTAATTTGTCTGAAGAAAGAGACTGAAGAGAAAGGCAGGACTCTAGTGTGAGACTTATCTGAACTGTTGCACATTTTCTCTTGTTTCTAGAAACACCAGCACTCTGTACTCGTAACAAAGTTCCTGTTATTAGCCTGTAAATGCCTCAGGATACACGTATAATCTTATTTTTACTGCCTCAGTCCTAAGATTACCCAAATTCTGCCATATGGTGTTTAATCTCACTCCATGTTACCAGTGTATCCCATCCATATAAATGCTATTGTTGCATTTCTTTAGAACATAAAGGCATTTTTTTGCCCCTTGAGGGCATATTCACTGGTGAAAACACTAACATTTTCCAAAATAGACTCTGAAGAGCTGCACAGGGAACCTGCCAATACCAGAACACTTTCAGCACAACCCATTTGATCTCCTTTTTGATCCACTTTACAGTCCAGTTTCTGATCCCCATCTTTTCAATTTTAATCAGTCATCTCCTATGGAATACATTTCTGAAATCCAGAGAGATTGTATCTGTCAGGCTTTCCTTGTAAATAAGTAAATAATGTCTGTCAAAGGAAGACACAAGGATTTTTGGCATGATCCATTTCTGAAAAATTTATGTAGCTTTTATCCTTATTTGCATTTCTGTCTGTTTCGTCTACAGAGATTTCTATATGGATAGAATAACTATTGATCATGAAAATATAGCCTGAAAAAGCACATCAATAAAGTATAAAAGGAGGAATTAAGAATCTGTTTGAAGAAATAAGAGATTTACTTGTAGATAAGTGATTTTGACACAAACCTCATTCTAGGTTTTGTGTGTTCAGGATTGTCTCTTGACAATACCCTGGAATTATTTTGGGAATCCAGTCAAACAATATGTCAGGAAACCTGACCTCAGTGATTTTTTTTCAGAGGACATCAGGCAATAAACAAGGTTTTCTGAAGCACTAATTTCAGAGCTGACTCTGCCTGTTGGCAAACTGGATTTAACTAGTGGTATCTGGAGACATGTTAATGAATTTCAGATTAACACAAGTGCTAAACCTACTGCCATAATTAAGAAAGGCCTGCCAATCACTGCCTCATTTGCACTGGCACAATTTATTCTGTAGATTTCTGTTGCAATATTATCATCTAGTGAGGACAGCAATTAATTACTAAATGAATCCTAAAAGAGCAGTTCGCAGGAATAAGAAAAATGACTATCAAAAGATTTTTGCAGCCCATTTTGCTGTGTATATCCTAAAGTTATATAATTTTTGTGCAATTTTCCACATTTACCTGTCCAATCTCATTCTGGGAAGCATGTATTTTCAAAAGTAGTGCTTCTGAAAAAAATTGTCTCTTTTAATTGAAATTACTTATGTTAATTTCTGGTAATATTTTGTGCATTATCATAGAATCATAGAATCCTTAAGGCTAGAAAATACCTCCATCTGTAACATACAAGATCTGTGAAATTGTAATTAAGTTTTCCACTCTCTCTGTGTTACATGCATTTTTTTCTTAATTTCATTGGACCTGCTATATGTATTGTATTTTCTGCTTCTTCCTTTGTTTGCTCAACTGAAACTGCAGGAGTCATTGTAAACTTAATTTGATATTATCTATGTTTTATGCACTTTTAAAATTAGAAGAAAAAATTACTTATTAGTTTCTAATTACAATCTAGAGCTGCATTTTTACAAAGAGATTTGTTTCCATTTACACATATCTGTAGCTATTTAGTTAATTAGTCAACCTTACTTCTAAAGAGGAAGTATTATAAATTTCCATGCCAGCTCCCCTCTACTTGGTGGATGGCCCCTCAGTAAGGGACCTGCAGAGATGCACCATCATCCCGTGGGAGCTGGTACCGGATGTGCGGGGGTATCTGCTCTGGTGTGCGCTGGGGATGTGCTGTGTCATTCCCCCCCGCTGCCGCACACAAATTCTCTTCTCAGCCGCAGGGTTTGCAGAAGGCTTTTGCACATCATCTGCAGAAAATGGTTCTCTGGGAACTTCAGGCTGGGCTGGCCCTTAAGCTCACCTCTCCCAGCACCTGCTGAAAGGATACTTGTCTCTCCTTGCTCAAAGCTCAAAGCACCCTTTGATCATGAAGAGTCTCTTTACAAGCTGCTGGGAGTCACAGGCCCCATGGCTGCTTTTTCCTGAAGAAGCAGGTGCCCTGACATTCCTGCAGGAGCTCCCAGAAATCCCCGGCTATCCCAGAAGGGGTTTACAGGCTATACACAAGCAGAACCCTAAAAACACTAAGCAACCTGCTGTGTCTGATGCCTGCCTCTGTTAGCTCTGTTTTCCTTGTCCTTTTTGGTCCCTTAGCTGTTTTTCTTTTTCCACTTAAAATAGATGAAAAAAAAAGTGGTATCACTTCTTGTATTTGGTTTAAGCCTCATCTGTGTTACTGAAGCATTTGAGTTTTCCGTGTATATGAAGAGGACACGGTAATTACTGCCTCTAGAAATTAAAGGACATTGCTAAATGGACTTTTCCTTACATGAAAAAAAACCTAACTCACTCTTCTTTACTATCAATAGTACCCTTATTGACAAGGACAGAGGTCTTGTGCTAAAGGAACAACCAGGTAATATACATAAAGATATTCAGATTTTTACCTATTATATATTTCTGATGAAATGTTGAGACACAGCAGTGCTGGTATACAGTGTTATTGTTGTACAGTTCTTGAGTGTTGCAGTGGTATCATAATAACTTATTTCACATGGTAAATCTCTTAACGGTCTTGAAGAAAAATGAATTTCAAATTTTTCTTGAGGAACACCAAATAACATATAATCAGATTTAAAAATCCATGTTATAACCTTTCATTTAAGCAAGCACTTAAGAATCTTCTTAAGGCATAAGTTGTAGTTAACAAGCAAGCCATCTATTGACTGACTGAATTTAGTGGCATTATCTCTGTAAAGTTATGCAAGTGTCTTAACTGTATTGTTAGTGGCCACCTTAATGGAATTGTAAGTAGAACCCAGCTGGCAGAAATGAGATTAAGATGCATTGTAAGCATGATAATAACTACTTTTGACACCAAGTAGAAATACATTTGGTGATATAAGAGGTTTTCTGGAGGCAATGATCTGAACATCTTTTCTTTCAGGAAGTTTTAAGGAACAAAAGAGATATGTATAAACAGTAGAGAAGACACAGAAGTGGTAGAGATCATTGTATGGTTTCAATTGACAAAAACAACCTTTTTTAAAAAATGTGTCATCTGCTCAATATTTACAACTAAAGAACTTCAGTCAGAGTTAAAATGATTCCCTTTTATTAACTTTCTTTAGGTTCTGAAATGACAGGTGCTGACCGCTGAACAGAATTGTACTCATTTGCTGTTAAAGGACAATGAGGTTTCCAGAGTCAGAACCATCAAAAGCAGGAAGAAAGAGTAGAGGGCCCAATGAAAGAGGGGAGGAGGGAAAGCAGGAGCTGTAAATCACTGTTGCTGCTTTGAACAGCCTGTCTTATGGCTCCTTACCCACTGCAAATCTGGCACTGGCACTGCAGTCAAGACTTGACAGTTTCAGATGTTCTTGGATATTTTGTGAGTCACTGTTATCTGCAGGCTTGAGGAGTTAATCTTCTGAAAGAGGACATGGGCTCTATTGTTGAAAGAGAGAACATCAAACTGGTATCTTCATAATGCTTAATATTTGCTCGGCTTTATATAAAGACTTAATAACTTAATGTTTATGAAAGAGTCACTTAAACACATTAAAAAAATAGAAAGATAACCAAAAAGGTGACATAATTAAATTTAAAATTCCTGTTGATTTCAGATGTATGATCTTCGGCCTTGAGTTCTAGTGCAAAATTAAATCACTTTTGCGCAGACTTACATATTTCCCCTGGGCTGACCTCAGACATAGAAGTGTTTGAGTTAGCAGTCTGGTTATGACTGAATTCTCATTCAGAATCACTTTAAAAACTTGTCAGACAGGTTTCTGCAGGTGATAATGTGAGAACTGAAGTATTTCTGTTTCCCTTCCAGCCACATAATATTGTGAGTTTCTGAATATTTAAAACTGAAAGAAAAAAGAGAGTTTGGGTTGTGTTTAGCTTTTTTTTTTTATATTGGTTGGTTGGTTTGAGGATTTGTTTTTGCTTGTTTGATTTTTCTTGTTTGTTTCTCTCATTTTAATGGAATCAGTATTATAGTACATTAAGCAGTAATGTGTGAATATGTCTAAAGAAGAATGACATTTTTAACTGCTTTACTAGAAGCCTGCTATATGTGATTTTGAATTCACCTCATTACTCCTCACATCTATGCTTAAAATTCAGACACTCATTTCATGATTTTTGTAGTTTCAGACCTTGAGTGATCAAGTTTCACCACAAGCCAAGCCTAATTTATGAGTTTATTTTAAACTCAAATCCACAGGGGACAAAAAAATGAGCTTTTGCTTTCTTATTATTCCTACTTTTTAATATTTTTGATATATCATATTGCCCCTCAGTCTCTTCTTCTCTTGACCTAACCAGCCTGCTTTCTTTAACAACTTACTGAAGGTTTTCTATATCTTCTCTGGAGTTTCTCTTGTTCCATATCTTTCCTAAAATGCTGTTCTCAAAATTGGATGTAATATTCTACTGAAGGTCTTGCTTGTATTGGATAGGATGGAAGAGTTTGTAAAAATAATCTTTATAAATTTCAAAATTTCATTTTTACATAAAATGTAGTGTTTATTTTGTGACAGAGCCACTGGGACTAATGGGATACTGTTGCTCTCTGCCACTTGTTTCCCTTCTGCAATGAACTGGTTAATTTTTCTACAGTGAAATGCAGCTCTTGCCCTTTTTGTACTTTATTTTCTTCAGACTTCACTCTGTTGAGATTAATTTGGAACATTGCATTTGCAGCTCTCTCAGCATGGTGTCTGTCAACTTTGGGATGCAATAACCCTGCTTTTGATTTCTTTATTTAAACTATTAAAGAATGTAATGAATGCACTCCGACCCCTGTGGAACAGTACTGCAAATCCTTGTCCAGCCTGACAGTGACAACAACACTCCCTGATTCCATCCAGGGAGTGTTTCCCTAGCTTGCTTCTCAAAAGGTCATGAGAGCATTGGGCAGCTTTCTAAAGGGAAGCGCAATGACAGTGTGACTGCTTTCCTGTATGCAAAAGGCCTATTATGCCATCATGAGGAAAAATAAAATTATTTGGACATGGCTTGTTCTTGATGAATCCACTGTCACTTCTACTCATCTTCACAACTTCCTTATCTTGTAAGTGTGTTTGATTATTTCTTCTACCACTTTTAAGAAACGGAAATTTAACTAACTGGCCTTGAATTTCATGGCTTTTCTCTCCTTCTCTCACTTTACAATAAGAACTATGTTTATCTAATTCCATTTTCCTTGAATTTTATCTTCTCTCTGTCCCTATTAGGAATTGTTTCTTAATGAAGAAAAGTGTCATTGGTTAAAATTTGCTAAGATCATTAAAATCCATGAGAGCTGTCATTATTACATTAAAACTCATAATTGCCTTGTAGTTGTATAAAGTATGCCCTTAAGAAATGTGGGTAAAACTTGGAGGCGTGAGCTAATGTCTCTATTCTATATAACACGTTTCTATATATCATAAATTATTTGGAAAATCTAGAATTGTTTTAGAACAATATAATATTTAGGAGAAATCTAAGAATCATGGAAGATATAGTAAAAGGGCCAACGCCAAAATGCTCTATCCTTGCAATACTAAGAAAGACATTTAAGGTGTGATCTTTAAAAAGGCAGAAACATCTGCTGTTCTCATAAAACTATCATCAGTTTGCTTTTTGTGACCAACAGTTTTGAAACTGTTCCATGAGAAAACTTTTTTCTCAGTCCTTTCCAGAAGATTTCAGTGCTAATTTGCTTTTTAGATTCTCTACAGAGATCTTCCAGAATATTCACATTTAAGGCTGAGAAGTGGATAATACAGGATAATAAAAGGCTCTGCAATGGCCAACTGGTCCCTATGGACTAATTTTTTTATGGTATGTAATAAAAATAAATAATATTTCTTGAATAAAATGTATTTGATTATTGGCAAGTAGTCTAAAATGTAATCATTTGATAACATTAAGAGAATAAAATTAAAATATTAAATTTATTCATCAGTAATTAAAACAGAAAACAAAGCAAGGTTGGTAACAGACATTCTGAGAGTACATTGAGTTAACAAATGACTGAAATGATTAACAACACCCGGCCAGTGCTGTCATACTGCATCTCTACAGTGTTCTCAGGTACTGTTTGGAAACATATTCACTGCAATAGTTCAAGTGGAATTTAGTAGGAATGAAAAATAAGATTTCAACCAGCATTTTCTTTCCTTGCTGTGGAACATTGCTCCTTTTCAACAGTGATGCTCAACAATATTTTGAGGCAAATTGATAATGCTAAATGATCATATGAATTCACTCAATTACAAATCTGTCTAGTATAGAAAATGAACCAATCAACCAACCAACCAACCAATCCTACATAATGAACCTACATTTATTTTAAATCCTAAATTTCCTTATTAGTTGCTCTTCACTATTGCAAGTCCTATGTTGGTAAATTCTTTTTATGTTTCTTGTGGTTGAAAAAGAGAAAATTAAATAGGAAAGGGGAAAAAAGGACATTATTATTATTATTCATATATTATTATTATTTATTATTATCATTATTATTACTATTATTATTAACTTTTATAATCAATTTGTGAGACGAAATCATTAATATTAATACCTTTGTCAGAAACAGTTTACATTACATATTCAGGACCTTTTTGGCTTAGGAATTTTAATATAGAAGATCAGACCCTAATTGTTCATGTGCCTGTGTGAGAAGGGGTGGAGGGGTGAGGGTGGGTGGGGCAGGGAAGTGAAGTAGCATTAATTCATCCTATTAACAATATTCAAGATAACTGAAGATTTCTATTTGTCTAGATGATGTTTGACTAGAATTTAATATAAGTGACTAACATCTGAGCTTTCAGAGAGTGTTCAGTGTGAATTAGCATGACTGGGTTTTTGTGAAACCTTCCATGTGAAATGTTTCCTAGGCTGTCACCCTCATGCATTAGGAACTCAAGCTGAGTACCTTTGCAATGTACAATAGATTGTCTTTAAATACCTTTTTATTTCTGTATCTCATTTTCATCCTGTTAGTTTTCTCTAAAAGTCATAAACCTTCTATCTCTGCAAAGGGAGAAGAATTAAAAAGAAAACAGAAAGGAATGAAACCTGGTTTAATTGTAGGGCTGAAAAGTGCTTCAGATAAATTTTGGAGCTGCAAATTATTCTTAGGTGGATGTTTTAGGAGGGTTTGCTTGTATATTGTCTTTTTTTGGAAGAATTATTAAAATAAAATAACATATTGGATTTCTGTAGGAAACACTTTATAATAGGTTCACTTTTATTGTTGAGCTGATAGCACCATTAATAATTTTCTTTACTGCCTTTTATGCTGCACATTTTCACAGGATTTACTGAATTTGTGCTCCTAAAAATGCTAGTTTGCTGGAAATAGATGAAATTTTTAATGCATTTGTCTCAAGCAAAAATTAATATGTAGGTTTTTGCATGTGCTTGTACTCATCACCAAAATCACAGATGTGAGGTATATGCCTGCTAGATTTTTACATGTGTCACAGTAATAAAATTCAATCCTTTAATTGTTTAACTTTTTACTTGTTCCATTCCTATTTAGCACATATAAAAGTGGTGCAAAATCAAAAATGTTTTGGAGGGATTAGGAGCATGTGGTCAGTATGCATGCCAGGGTTTAATCTCCCTAAAGGTTTAAAGAACAGTGATAAAAGCCAAATCCACTTTCTGCTAAAGCTAACAAATAAACAAGAACGAATATATCCAGAGGAGGAATAACCCTATTTTTTCCAATAATAAATGGCTTTGCATACTAAAAAGAAGACCTGGTAGCCTGCTGGAGGTGAGGAGGGATTAGCATCAATTTGTGTTTTAGCACTGCAGGAGGCTCCTAATTCTATGGCAGCTCCTGTCAGACTCGACCTAGCAAACCAGGGACTGAAGCATTTTTTCCTATCTAATTCATACCAAATGGCAGACTCTTGTAAATGTAAGCAGAGGAAAAGAGCACCCTCAACACTGAGTCAGCGTCAGACCTGTTTTTAAAAGTCAATTTCATCTTGCTCACATTGATGCATGTTTTGTTCTTTCATTTCCGTGAAAATTATTTCTCAATAAATTTTATATTCTGTGTATGCATCTTCACCAAAACAGTATTTTCTCTTGTTCCTCTGTTTCTGGCTAGTCATAACAGACTTCTCGTTTGGATAATTTGTGACCTATCTGATACAGCTGTATCTTTTGAGAGAAAAAAAGAAATGATAAACCCAAATACACCAATTACTTGCCACGAAAATAGTGCTGTATTGATACTCCAAGAGTTCTGCTGATGCCCTTTCTTTGGCTTCTGGGTAGTGTTTTATCTAAAGAGTAAACAACCTCTGAACTTTCAGTCTAAGCTAGCTTTTCTATTATTCTGAGAATAATGGAACAAGGTGGGCTTATAGAAGCCAACGTTGTTAGGATATTTAGATAACATTGTAATTTCCATATTTTAAAATTAACTCATTAATTAGATGTGTCAGGTTCAATACAGAGTCTCAAATAGACAGAGATGAATAAGAATCCTTAGGCTCCTGTTTTAGAACAGGGTGTTTCTTCCTTTCAGTTTTTGCTAAGTATAACTATATATAATTAAATTATAATACATAGAATAAATGTAATACAATATATATATAACCTTTCCTAACCTTGCTATGAAAAATGGAAGTTCCATTTCCCCAGGATGTTTTATTATCACAGTAAATACAGATGGATAAAGATAATACAAGGGGGTGAGATGAGAAAAAATCATGATGTACAGATTAAAAAAAAACCTATTTGACTGGAATGTGTGAGACCTTGGTTCAGAGAAAGACTGGAATTGGTGATGTATTGGTGATCCCGTAACAGTTAGCCTCTCTATCTTGCTTTTTCTAAAGAATCCACAACCCCTTACAATTATTCCATTTTATGATAGATGTGAATGCTGGAATCTAAAATATTTTCATAAAGTTCATAAAATTTTAGCCAAGCTTACTGTCAGAAGTTTAACTGCTCAGTGATGTAGCAGAGACTATGCTCAGGTCAGTACAGCTCCAAGAGAACCTTGATTTAATTAGCATTTACTCGGTATTTGACAGAAGGGTGTTCTCTGTAAGAATAATGCTTTTTACTCTTCAGAATGATGTGGTACTGCATTTATGCTGTATTAGAAATCCTAGTACAATTTTGAAAGTGATCAAAGCTCTATGTGCTCAGTTTTAACAGTGCTAGTAGTCATATTGGTGGAGTAAATCTTTTTTCCTTACCCCCTCATCCCTCACCCAATCTAAATTAATGAATACAGAATGCAATTGTTTATCTTCCGAGTTTTACTGAAAATCAATTTCTAATGAAATATTAATTGCTAAAGATGTGCAACACTTAATTGTGTTTGTGTAACAATAATGTAGTTCATCTTCATTATATAAACACTTTGAAAGAAGGCAGAAAATATATTTTGTTTTGAGGAGTAAAACTGAGTTCATGTGAAGCCCCTGGTAAAGTTTTCTGGTGTTCAGCTGTATGTTGTTGAGATGCCTCGTATCATTTATGTCACACTGCATAAAAGAACAACAATAATATTATCACTGGATATCATCATTGTCTTGAATTCAGAAATTCAAGGTGACAGGAAATGTCTGAAACAATCTTGGGGTGGGGGGAATCAATTACAGTGCTCCAATTTAGAAAGCAGCTTTTCTGATCTTGTATGAGGGATGTGAATTGCCCAAGCACTCCTTTAACATTTTAATGGTTATGTGTGACTGATGTTATGCTGTCACAATTCTGTACTTCTCATAACATACTTTTAATTTTTCTGTTGTCTCTTTGAACATTTAGATACAAATTCTCATCCATCTGCACAGCTGTGCATTGTGCATGATTTGTGTACCAGAAATCTTCATTTATGCAGTGATATTAATACTTGGAAGACACAATTTGCTTCTCAGGCTGCAAATGGCATTTTCAGATCAAACAGAACACAGTTTTCATAGTAATTTTAAAAATGATTACTTGTGTGTTTTTTTGGCTTGCTTTTCATGGTCTGTCCCCTCACTGTTTTTTCTAAAGCTGCCTCTTGCTGCTTAGAAATGCCTATCTGCGGGTGCTTTGAATTTGCAGAATTCACACTTGAAATCAATGTGTGTTGCTCAGAGAGCACGCACTCTAGTTTGCACGTGCTTGTAAATACTTTTTGTTTGCGTATATGTGTCCTACAAAATCTGTCATTTTAGACATAGGAACTGATTTTTGAGCATCCATTTTCTTTAGAGACCTTTAGCAACAGGTATGTAACTGCACTTCCAATGTAGGAAATCCAGAGATTTCCCCCATAATCATTATAGATTATCAGGGCTGATAGATTTGGTAGTGAAAAAAACCAAACACATTATTCATTTAACTGACCTGTTTCGAAACTAAATATGTTCATTCCATCCATTTTTTTTTTCCTCTGAGCCTATAAACATATAACTGGCCTAATTTTAGTAATGACAATCTAAACTTGAAGTGATATTATTTAAGTCAAGAGTGTGATCTAGATTTTCAAGATATCATATGTATCACATCTGACCATTTGCCTTCAAGAGACATTAAATTAATTGCATTTGCTTTAATCAATCTTCTTCTCCTTTATGTTTGAAGAAGCCCTTGGGCAGAATTTTGTGTTGTCAAGGCACAGAGCTAATTGCTGTCATTAATTCATCACACAGAAAGTAAAAGCCTGGTGTCACAGATAGGAAAAGGGATGTCAGCAGTGTCATTATTAAGCATTTTAAAAAACAAACTGAAATATGTAATAGCCATTGATTGAATAGATAGCATAAATAATGAAGAAACAGATATTAGAAACTGGTGTTAAGGATGCCAATGAAGATAATTTTATGAATGATTCATCATCTGGGACTGAGGTTTAAATTTGCCAAACTAGAAATCTCTGAAGCAAACTCAGCCATCTCACAATTTCCTTGAATTTTTTTCAGGCATGAGACTGTCTTTTACCTCAGCATCTTCTTGCTGAAAAGTTACACCCACTTCTTACTGACGTATTTTTGGCATAGCATGTTAGTACAAAGTTTTGCTGGTGGCTTAGGGAGGTTAGCAGTTAGCAATCCACAGTGAAGATAGCTGCTGGTGCCAAAAACTCTGTCAATGGGCTTTGTTTAAGCTCAGGCAGACATGAAAATGTGTGTAGAGTTGCTTGTGTGCTGACACAAGCGTAAAAGAAAAATATAGTTATTGAAATCAATATGGTTTTATTAACATTTTGTCAGTGCTGCTTGTTAAAGGATTGTAAGGCCTGACCTTGTCCTGTTTCTGCCTCTGATTTCAGTAAGAGCAATGCCTGCACAAACCTAATTTACTTGTTTGTTGTATGATCTATTTATATACTGTGTATATGGCTACAATTTATTACATACTTCTGAGGCGTCCAAGATACAGGGTTCTATGGAGAAAAGTATGATAAGCTATTATAATTACTTTACTTTCCTCATCTATGTGATGACAGCAAAGCTCAGAAAAGAGATGGGTAAATATTTTTGTCATAGCAATGGACAGCTTGGATACAGAAATACCCCAGTTGTTGTGCAGTGTAAATTGGTTATGGCCTCTGATATGCAAATTAAGGACTATTTTGATAGATGCATTCTTTTACTCATAGTGACAACAATTTAAATGACCTAACACCCTACTTTGATGCCAAATAAAGGAATTTATAGTGGTGTATATTCTGGAAGTCCTTTGCACAAAGTAGATGCCAGGTGATTAATTTCTTTCACTGTTTTAGACTCCTTGACAGTGATTACTTGCCAGTCATAGTTAGTTCTTGACAGTTTACCTGAAAATGTAAGGTTTGATACACTCCTTTGGGCACCACAGTGAGTTTAAACAATGGCAATATGAGCCCTCTTATTTCAGTTTTCCTGTTTCTTCCTGACTCCTAGTAGGAATCCTCTTGTCTTCTGAAGGCTGCTTCATTGCCCAAATAATACCTTAAACAACATTAAAATCGGGATCAATTGTTGCAGTTGTGTTTTCTTCCTGTCTTCTAAAGTAATTATCTCATTATCTCAATTTTATCACCCAGCAATAAACTAATGTGTATGCTGGGTTACTCTGCTTAAATGCTTAAAATTGTATAAAATATCCTGGGAAATTTTAAGGAATGCAGGATTAATAAAGATGGATTTACACTGGCAATTGTGATATATTTTCTTTATGGGTAGATATTCTGCTATGGCTCTTTCATCTACTGATATCCAAGGCAGTATTGAACACAGAGGAATGAAATTTTGAGTGCTATGAAAAAACTAAGTATGTGGATAGTGTATCTAAGCAGTGGATATTTGCCTCTATGACCTAAATGTGAAATAAAATAGTAATTGTAAACTTATGGATAATGTTTATGCTGCTATAATTGTGTTTTTCCTTTATCACGTTCTAAATAGTGTGAGGTGATTCCTCTAAAGGTTGTTTACTCTATTCTTCTAGTACTGTCAGGAAAAATGTATTTATAAGTCTGGCAATCCCACAATCTTTTCCAAGTAGTTTTTTGTTGTTGGTTTTTTTGGGGGGTTTTGGGGGTTTTTTTTGGTTGAGTGTTTTTTTTTTTTTTTTTGTTTTTTGTTTTTTTTTTTTTTTTAATTAACAGATACCACAGCATAGAAATCATTCTTCTCTTCTCTCTCAGCCTGCTTTGACAACCTTTTACTACTTGAGTCGGAACTAATACCTGAAACAGGCATTTCTCTGGACAGGCAGTACATGTTTTGGGTTTTTTTGTATTTTTTTAATAAGAATATTTAAGTTGCTTCCCCTGAAAAATACAGCAATATTCTATTATTGAATATTTAACTCCTTAAACTTGTTTTGCAAACCCACTGTGCCATTAGTGTCATTTGGATGTCAAACCTTTCATTATTACCAGACAGGAGGAACATGTTAAAGGCCTGCTTAAGACAGGGCCTTGAAAACTTGCTTTTGCATGGCAAATTTTGTTTGAGTCAGAATTAGTTTTGCTTCTATCGTAAGCAGAGAAATGTTTAAATATAAAAATATTAATCAGAATGAGCAAAAAAGGGAAGAGAGAAGTCTAAAAAGTAATCAAGAGCTGACAACTGAAATAAAGTTTTAACTTTGGACAATCAAATTTAACTTTTGGACAATCTATTTTCTTGTATAACTCAGTCAACATGCCATTGAAATTAACTGAAATTTTTATTTTAGAAATTTAATCTTTTCTCTAGTTAAATGACATCAGGAGGTAAAACTGCAGCACTCCTTTGTGGGATTCAGGTTACATTGTGCTGCACTTAGCATTAACAATTCAGTTGAATATTCGGGATAAATGTGAGAACAATTTTCTTACATGCCACTAGTTTTACAAAATTAGATAACAAAAAGAAATTCTGGAGAAAAAAGAAAAGCTCAAGCAGAAGTAAATATATATTCTGATAGACAGAGGAGGTATGAAAAGCACAGCATTGCTCTTCCTTAAGGCAGCTCTGGCTCCCTTCTGGGAAGCTCATGTCAAAGCTAATGGAATTCTGTCCTAAGAGCCTCCTGTGCTGAGGCTCTCAGTCTCTCTGCTGCCTTAGCCAGGGCCCTCATGAGCTTTTACAGAATTGGATGATGCAGAAAAATAGTGAGAGAACAGAGGGAGCAACAGCTAGAGCTCAGTTGACATTATTTCATTGCTTATACACTTGCTGTTTTTCTAGATATAAATTTGATAGCAGATCTTGTTTAAAAAAATATATATATATCAATATGTTATGCTTGTATTTTTCCAGGTCTGCTAAATGACTGATATAAAATATGTGTTCATATGTGCTGTAATGATTTAAGACCTAATTATATAGTTATCCTCCTACAATCAGAGTTCAATTAAGTGCTCAATTTCATAGCTCCTTTTTGTAAAAATGACTTTCAATGTGGAAAAATCTCATAAAATTCTTTGGCAATCACACTTGCCTGTTAAATTGACGTCAATAATGCATGGCTGGTGTGTTATTTCTTACAGCAATTAATGGAGCATACCTCTCTTACTCGTGTTCAGCTAATGATCAGACTGATTTCTTTGTGTCTGTACACACCCACTCACCAGACTTTACAAACAAGTATAACAATTCCTTATGCATAAATATACTTATACATACACACACACATATATATATATAATTTTTTATATATATATAAAATATGGTAGTTTGCCAGTGTCTAATTTCATAGCTTTATCAAACAATGTTTTTCAGTTTTCTGCACAGATTGGGCATTTGGATCCCATTAATTAGCCCTTACCTTTAGACTATTTTTGAAAGTTTGAAAATTCTGTGAGAATATTACCCAAAACTTTTTTCTTAAATGCTCAACAAGGAAAAGTATCCTGTCATTCTGCTGACTGGCAGCTTTGAGGTTGGGATAGTTATTGGCTGTTAAAATAGATCAGAAAACATGCACTCCTGAAATACAGTAATCTAATTTTTCTTTTTAAAAGCAGCCTGGGAGCTAACCTTTGCTTGTATCCTAAAGGAATTAGGATGCTGTGCCTTCTTAATAGGTTTTTACAAATATTTAAGTTATTGCCTTCTTAGGGAAGACATTTTCAGTGCATCTGGAGAAAACAGATAAAGTGAGATCTATTAGAGCAGTACACCAGTCCTGAATTTCACATTCAGTGGATCTGACTTTTATATTTATTACTACATTTTATCCAGGAAAGCCATAATCCTTAAAACAGTAAGAATCACCATAAGGAAAAAAACGACTGGAAGAAATCACTCATCAAATATCATCATGTGCAAAACAAGCTCGAATTAGAGATATTAGTTGAATTTTTTACTAACCAAATCAGAGCAGGATAATAAGAAGTAAAATCAGTAAACACCTTCATCCCATGTATCCCTCCTTCCCAGCTCTGTCTTCTCACTGCCAGCAGCAGTGAGATGGGAGATGGGAATGGAAGTTATGGTCAGTTCATCACTCTTTGTTTCTCTTGCTGCGCAGGGAGAGGAGTTATCATTCACCTGCTGCACCGTGGGGTCCCTCCCATGGCAGACAATTCTCCATGAGCTTGTCTAAAGTGAGTCCGTCTCACAAGCAGCAGCTCCCTGTGAACTGCTGCAATGTCAGTCCATCCCACAGGCAGCAGCACCCCTCAGACTGCTGCAGTGGGGGTCACTCTTCCATGGCGTGCAGTCCTTTAAGAACAGGATGCTCCAGCATGGGCTTGTCTTTCCATGTGCCTGCCACAGGTTCACAGCCTCCTCTCAGGCATCCACCTGCTCCAGCATGAGTCTCCTCCATGGACTGCAGGTGGACCTCTGCATCCCCATGGATCTCCATGGGATGCAGGGACATAGCTGCTTCTTCATCTTTATCTGGCTGATAAAATAATCTTGGCTTTGGGGCCTGGATTATCTCCTCTCCTGCCTTCTGCACTGACCTTGGTGTGTGCAGAATTGTTCCTTTCACATGTTCTCACTCTGCTCCTCTCTGGCCACAATTACAACTGTGCAATAACATTTTTCTTCTTCTTCTTAAATCTCATATCTGTTATCAGAGGTCTTACCACCATTTCTAATTGGCGCACCCTTTGGCCAGCAGCATGTCCATTTTTGGAGGCACCAGGGAATGGCTCTGCTGGACATGAAGGAAGCTTCTGGCAGCTTCTCACAGAGACCACCCCTGTATCTCCCCCACTACCAAAGCTTTGCCATGCAAATCCTATGCACAGAGTTGGGCGAAGCAGCTGCTCTTGGACATAACTTCCACTGTCAGTTATCTTGGCAGCAACTGGCTGGTGATTTGCTGGCAGGATTGCATTGCCCGGACAATAAATTTCCTGCACAAAATGAAATTACATAAGAAAGTCTGGAGATGCAGCATTACATTCATTCGATTGCCTGCTCCTTTTAGTATCTGCAGCTTTTTGCAATGTATAGTGAGAATATGTATATGTATACTGCAGCACCAATCTCCTTCAATTGCTATTAGCCTTTTTATTAGGAAAGTTTGCCTTTTGACTCAAAAAGATATTTGTGGGCCCTAAGTATCTCTTACACTGAAAAATAACTTTGGTTTTCAGAAGCAAAGTAAATATCTGGGGGGAATCTGCTAAATTGGAAAAGAAAAACGGATAGCAACCATGAAATTGGGATTTGTCATTAATGATTACCAAGACTTGAATTTTTCACATTGTGATAACTACTGCTATATATAATGAAGGAAACTCTTTAACTGATAAGGAGGTTGCTCAGTTCAAAATACCATTTTGAAATTAAATCGTATAAAAAGAAATCAGAAAATATAGTATGCTTGAACCTTATCTTCTTGAATGGAAGATCTCTTTTTCATCTGTAGAAAAGAAAATTAATTTGAATAATTCAAATTAGCTTTTTATTTCAAAAGTAGATGAATTTTTATCATTTTTCAGGTTGGGCTTTTTTTTTTTTTTTTTTTTTTCCTTCAGAAAATTAGCCATGATGTAGGTCTAATGAGCTTTTTAAACTTATTTTACACATCCTAAATATTTAAGGCACTAGTTTTGTTTCACCTGACTTTAACAGCAAAAGCAGGCATCCAGTTTAATTTAGAGATTTAGAATCTTTCCACAACTTATCAAAAATTTAGGAAATTTCAGAGTGGTATTCGCCCACTTGTATTAAAACCAATTTTAGAATAACATGAATCACACTGGCTATCTCTTTCCACTTTATATATAACAATTAAAAATAGCTAAGTGAAGTGATGAATCCTACCTCTACTGATTGAGTGCATGCTCCCTTAACTAATTCATTATATGCCATACAGATGAAAATGCCTCTTCTGCCCAGCAGACACGTATGTGAGGCAGATTTCTTCAAAGGCTTTCCTTTGATAATTTCCTACCTGGGCTGTAATGTATATGACATTTTTTAATCATTTGATAATTGATCCTCTTTGCTTTTCTGAACAACTTTCAAATAAATCAGTAGATTGAATTTTATGTTTTCTACTAATTTAATTTTCTTTACACTTTATATAATGTGGTTAAAGAAAGCGTTATTATATTGACACTCCCTTACTGCAAGTACAGATAAAACATGTAAAGCAAAGCTAGTTTATATTTCACAGGAAAATGCAAAAGTGAGGGCAAACCTAATCATGCTTGAAGGAATTTTTGGTTATGCTCCAACAGAATCAAAGGTATCTAAGCAGTCACCTTGGGCATTGAACAGGTGTATCTGTGTTTGCCCCCTTTCAGTATTTGCTCTTCTATTGTGCATCAGTGGAATCATTGCACTGCATTTTGGTATGGTTAACAGCACTTTTCAAGCAAGCAAACTAATGAGTCCATCAACATTTTTGCAATATGCTTATGCATCTTTTAATATAAAAAGACCCATTTCTCTCACTTTACCAGGACATGAATAAATTAGTAATTTTGCTTATTTGCTATAATCTCTTAATGATTAATCAAGTTCTGTACACTTAAGAAAAAAATGACAAAAAAACCAAATTACCTCAATTTCTTTTATGGTTTTGTTTGTGATTTTTTTCATTCTGGAACTTTTTAAAAAATAAAAATCCCACAAATATATAATTAATGAACATAAAATTTTGTCCTAAGGATTGAGGAACCAGAAGACAATTTAGGACACAGGGCAGATAATCATCTGAATCTCAGTTCATTGGAGAGAATTTTAGTGAGGAAACAAATGTGATTCTGAGTGTATAATAACAGAATGAAAAGTGTAATTAAAGTTACTATCTTTGGCATTTGAGTGTTATCACTGAAAGTCATTATCCATTTCTAGTCTTCATTGTTTAAAAATGGTTCTTGCCTACTGCAGACATTAAAAGAAATGCTACAAGATTATAGGAAGCACTTTGTACAATGAGAAAGTTGAGAATTTTATCTAATGAAAATTTAAGAGGTCTTTTGTATTCTTTCTTGTCTCATGAAGAAATAAACCCTGATAAAGAAGAACTTAATTTTATTGTAATTGTGTAAGCATAGCAGGGTTTGAATGCTGAAGCTAGACAAGCTGAAACTAGAAATACTGTTTTATTTTTAGGGTGTGAAATTGCTCATAAGTCCCTAATTGCAAGAAAAAAGTTAACCTGGGAAGCAATCAGGTAAAAGCTGAAAACGGGGCAGAAAAAGAAAGGAGAATGTCTCCACAGGTGAAGATGGAGGGAGCTGATCTTGAGAAGACATCAGCAGAGTTTTCCAGAAACTCATAGCGAGGAATTGTGGAGACAGGATGGGCAGACTGCAAAGGACTTGCCTGCTCGGTAGGAGAGAAGGGGCATCTTGCTCTGCTTGGCTGGACAGAGCTGGGAGAACAGGGGCATTTCCCACCACTTGAATTCCTTAAGCAAAATCAGGTTTCTGCCTAAGCAGCATGGTTCAGTCCATCATTATTGATTTGAGGCAGGAATCCCATGTTAAAGTATTCTGGTACTTGTCAGGCAGGATGTCACCCCTCTTTCAGTACTTGCTGCTCAGGGCCACTTTCAAAATATCTTTCTTTTGGTGTACTGTGTTGATCTGCTGAGTGGATGTTTATAGCTCTTCCAGCTCTCTGTGGTGTGCATTTCTAAAGGAATTTTTGTTATAGACACTTACAGAATGTTCCCCCGTGGCATACACTTTCAGTGGAAAGTTGCTCAAGTAGAAGACAAGGATAATGAAAATAGGTGTGATTTCACTGCTTTTGTCTTTAGACAATATGTTTTCAGTAGGATGTCTTTAGCTAAAAGAGAAGAATGAGTACATCCTATGACATTACATCTCAAGCTTGGTAAATCACTTCAATAGCTGTGTTCCAGCTAGGAAATAGGTTTCCATTGCTATAAAGTAAAGGTGAATTCACTTAACTAGATTAACTCAATTATGAGCAGGTTAAGAATTGCTTAGGCATCCATTCGGTCATCTCCATTCATCAGCAGTTGACTTTAGTTTGGAGGAAGTTTGCTGTGTATAAGATAAATGCATTACCATTTTGCTCATTTATTCTTCAATTCCCTTTGGGTTTGTTTTTTTTTTATGGCAAACAAAGGTAAATCACAGTTTAAGCTTGGAAGTTACTTCCATGTAGCAAAAATGTGATCCCAACGAAATGTCTTCCTGCAGCTTGACTTGAGACACCAGAGTAAAACTTAAGGGGTCTTTATTGTTTTAAATAAGTTAGGCAAATCAAATCCCTCCTACCAGTAGGCTTTGATTTTGCCACTTGCATCCTTTCTGAAAATGGTATTTCCGACTCATAAATATTTAGCCTGAGTTTTACATGTATTTTAGTTATAAATGCACCTTATGTCATGAGTTCTGTACCTTGTAGAATGGCTAGAGAGTTGACAGAAATGTGGGAAGTTGGCAATTGCCTAACTTCTTTGGATAGAAGTCTAGGTGTGTTAAAAATGTGCCAGTGTTCATGGTAGTACTTGTGGGCCACCTGTTTTAATCTAAGACATAAAATGAAAGAAAAGTACCTTACCATAATACAGCTGAGATATACAGACATGTTCAGCAAGAACAAGGGAATGTATGCTAGTGTCTCCCATGCTACTTTCACTCCACCTGTTTTATAGGTACTTTCTGTGGGAAAAGACATTTTCAATAATATATTAAAGCCTCATAGTTAAATGTCTTGTACTTCTGAAATTTTTATATTTGCCAGGTGAACAGAAAATTAAGTAAGGAACAAGCATGAGTAAGAAAACCCCAAAACAATGGTTATTTCTTTTGGGGCACTAAAAATAAATTTATTAGCTAATGTTGTGTATGTTAATGATCTGTCAGGTTAGTGTCTGATGTGTGCTTTGAATTATGTCAACAACAGTTTTGTACGACAGATTATTCTTTGTTCTAAATACAAAATTTATATGTATGTCCAAGGTGTTTGACTGTGTTTAAACTAAAGTAATGATAAATGAAAAAGAAAATTAGCTTGTGTTGATTTCAAGATTATTGAAAGCTTTAGGTTAATAAATTGATTAATATGATGAATATGCATTATAGATACAGATGAAAAACTTGGGACTTAAAGAAACATCCTTAATTTAAAATGTTGATGTTTAGGTTTTATACCTAAAATAAAATCATGACACTTCTTATCCTGAACTACCTGATATTGAGCAAGAGTCTTTAATGAAGTTTCATGAATTGCATCTTCAATCTGTTTAATATGTATGAGAAATGTTTTGATATATTAGCTAAACTTTCAACAGTTTGAGCTAATATTTCATAAAAGAGAATGCTTAAATAACTCTCCTCAATTTTTAATTTTAAATTTTAGCTTATTTCTTAAAATTTCTTGATAAAAATTAGATATTATGCATATTTTTTGTGGTGATGAAGCAGCAACTTCTCTATTTCTGTAAGAAAAAAATGAAATTGAAAAGAAATGAAAACAAATGAAAACAAAAAGACTTTAAAAGACTCTGAGAATAATTTTATTGGCAATATGCTTTACTGGAGCCTTCTCTCTTCCCTTTCACTCAAAAGCTTTTGCTTTTAGTTGCACGATTTGTCTTTTAGAACATAAATATTTGTAAAAAGGCATTAAGGATGGAAGTAGATGTTGTATCATTCTGTCCTCATTTCTGCAACTTTCCATGTAAGAATGAAGACAGTTGGTTTGACTGGGATAAAATCAGTGTGAATACAAAATTACTATAAAATGTGGACATATCCGCTATAATTTGAAAAATTTGTCTTTATGCAATTAATATTATCCTAAGTGTATAATGAAATTTTTTACCTTTCTGCTTCTCCTTCCTTTTATAATTACTTCAAACTTTATTGTAAAATAGGCAGTGTTTCTCTACTTGTTTTTCAATCTGTGGCAAATATTTTTTAATTTGCCTTCCCCTGGAAGCATGCAAATAATGCTTACCAAAAATCATGGCTTTCATTTTTAAATAGCAGACATTTAACTCTTCTTAGGAAAGAAACAGGTTAAAAAAAGGGAGAATCATTTTGCCTAGATAAACAACTTCTGATAATAAATTTGAGATGGAGAGCTAGATGCAAAAAAATAACTGTATTTGACTTTTCTGTTTCAGTGAACTTGGCATTGTCTACAGACTGGAGTTGATTATGAAATCAGGTTTTGCTGCCAGGTGATGATGGAGTCTATGCTGCCAAATCAGAAACAGTCCTTTATTAGAAACTGGTTTATCACAAATTCTGTATTCAGACAAAATTCTGATGGAAGATAATAGCTTTATCCATTTCACTTATCCATCATAACATTTTTGGGGAAAATACACCTATTCCAAACTCTAACGCATGTGTTGTATCACAGTAGATTTTTTGGTAGTTTGTCTAGCCTTTCTGTTTCTGTTCACAGTGCATTTGGTTCAGCTGTGGTTTAAAGCCATCTTTCATCTATATACAAATCAATGAATAGCGGTGTCTGTTGGCGTAGTAGAGGCTGAACATAAATATCAGTAATTTCCATGTATATATGGATTCCATGTATTCATGGATTTCTCTTCTCTGCTCTGAACATGAAGTGCATTCTAGTCTCAGTATAAAGCTCTTTGTCTTTTAGAGCTCCAGGAAAGCATGGTTCTTCCTTTCACTGCTATTGACATTACCAGAAAAAAAATCAGTTTATTTGACAATCCCGGGAAAGCACAGTCTAAGGAGTGCTGCTTTGTCCCTTATTATACCCACAGATAAATTCCACAGAAAACTGTGCTCAGTAACCAATAAAATGTCTTTGTAGCACTATGCTGGCAGTGTCCTTTTACAAAGAGGAAATATGCAGTAAATTTTAACAAACCATCATGTTGAATTTTGAAGCCTATCTAACTAGGATATATTTTATTGGCCTTTCTGTGAGATTTTTATGTGCCTATTTCTGAAATTTGGTATTAAATATGCTGACATTAAAAGATAATATTAAGGAAAGGCTTTTTTTATTTGCACTTGGAAAATTTTATTTGGAAATGATAACATTTTATGATTTTTTTTATTTTGATGATTATTATAGATTTTCTGCATTTGATAATTCATTGCGTGTAAACCAAACACTAAAACACCAGGAAAACCACGCCTTTGGATTTCTCTGTTAAGAACAAAATTATGAATTTATAATGGAATCATAGAATGGTCTGTCCTGGAAAGGACCATAAATATCAGTTCCATCTCCCTTGCCATCGGCAGGGACACTTGTCTCTAGAACAGGTTGCTCCATTCAACATGACCATGGTCACTTCCAGGGATGAGGCATGCACAGCTTCTCCAGACAACCTCTTTCAGTGCCTCATCAGCATCACAGGGAATAGATTTTTTTCTAATCTCTAACCTAATCCACTTTCTAATCTCTACCCTATCCACTTTCAGTTTAAAGCCATTCCCCTTGTGCTGTCACATGCCCATGTTAAATGTTCTTCTCCAGCTCTCTTGTTGGCCCCTTTAAGTACTGGGAGGCTCCAGTTAGGTCTCCCTGGAGCCTTTTCTTCTCCAGCCTGAACAATTCCCTCAAGTTGTCTTCAATGGGAGAGGTGCTCTGTCCCTCTGAACATCTTCATGGTCTGCTCTGGACTTGCTTCACTCCATCGGGTCCTTGTCATTCTTATATTTTCTTATGGTGAAAAGGAATTTGTTTGAGTAACCTCTATGATATTGCACAACACCAGGAGAGAAAAAAATAATTCATTTTTTACTTTTTGCAGAATATGGTACATGTGACATTCATATGAAGTGGGTTGCTGTCATAGGAATTGACAAACATCTTTCACAGTACAATAATACATTCTTTGGGTACTATAAGAAGGCCAGAAAAATGGCCTCCATGGAGTTTAATGTCTCTAAACACCAATTTCTGTGCACTAATTTCTGATGAAATTTCACATAAGTTGCCTAATGATTCTAAAATTGTTGATAAGTAAATAGCTGAAGGGTTAGATGATGTGTGTAGCTCAAGAAAGCTTCCAGAGTGTATTCTGCTTACTCCGAGAAAGCTCAAAGTTTTGCACTTCAGTTTGGCCTAGAAAACTTGAGTATGTAAGGATGAGGTTTGTTTTCTTGTTTTCTGAGGTGCATCCAGTCTTAACTCAAATAGATTTCTTTTTCGTTAAATATACACAGTTTTATATTCGTTTATGTAATCTTGATAAAACACTTTTTAAAATATTCATAAACTTTTTAGATTTTCGCGGGAAAAAAAAATGAGAATTTTCAATGAAAACCCACAAAAATATTTTCATTGAAAAGTGGTTTTGGTTGATAGTTTTCTTAATACAAATACTTTTCTTTAAATCTATTTTTAAATTCTGATATGAAGAGTCATTTGATTGGTATTCCTTTATCTTTAAAAATATTTACTACAGGATTAAAGAATAATCAAGAAATATTAGAAAGTAGGAATTAACAATAACATCCTAAGTTCAAATCTGGTTATGGTTTGAATTGTGCTATTAAACTTAGAGACCTTTAAACTTTAAATATATTGCTGAAGAGTATTTTTTCTCATCATTATATAAAGCAATTCTGAAGAAGAATATTTCATTTTGTACTTTAACATGTATATTATATGACAATTCACAGAAAAAAAAGCTGAAATTTGTTCAGCAGAAGTAAATGGGAAAAATTCCTTATTTGCCAGTAAAATTTTTGATGTGGAAGAAATAAACAGTTTATAGGAACAGTGGGGGAATATTTACATAAGCAGAATGTGATTAATTAAATAGGACTTGGAGTCTAGTACCTGCAGCATGTCACAGGAGAGATGTATTGCTGCAGGTGCTAAAGACTGTGTTTTCATATATTACCATGCATCACTGATTAGATTTAGGTCACTATATTAGGAAATGATCATTATAGACTTAGATGGATACTGTGATGCTCTCTTCATGGTGTTTTGAATGATTATCCTGCTCTTCTAAATGTTCTTCATTACTTCACATTCTCAATCCTGGAACAGATGGTGTACAGGTGGATTTTAGCTCTCATGCATAGCTTGACTGGAGCAAATTAGGATCTTCTTTTATAGAGCTTACAGTAACTGTGGGGAGTCTGTATAAAAAGTTTGAAGCCTTTTTAATATGTTGGATTATATCTGTAAAGAGAATCTTCTCAATGACAAGACTTTTGCAAGTGCCTTTTTGCACTTTGGGTTTTGTTTGGCATGGTTTTGTTTTGGTTGTTGTTGTTTTGGTTTGGTTTGTTTGGGTTTTTTATTTTTATTTTTAACTTTAAAGGTTTCACCTCTGGACACAATCTATAAATATGATACTGTGAATAAATTGTTTTCTGGATAGACTTTTCAAAAGGTTATTAGTCATCTATCAGAAATTATTGACTTTGCTTTACTCAGTAAACATGATTCTTTTCATTCAAATGTGTCCATCAGATTATCAGGTAGTGGAAATCAGTTTAGATGGATGGATTTCAGGAGAATAATTTCCAAGAAACCAACTCACCATGGTTTTGGTAATTACCTATATTTATATTTATTCAACAACTCTTTGTGAAGCTGACCTCTACCCCACGATGTGATTTTGTTCATCCTAAAGAAAAAAGCAGCAAGAAATTAAAGCAGAGCAAGAAAACAGTGCGATGATCACAAGATTTTATAACAATAAACAAAAAAAATGCCATTGTGAGAAAGTGGAAAAAGAGTGATAGAAGGCAAAATGTGAAATATCATCAGACAGATAGGAGGTACAATTTTGCATAAATGTCAGGTGAGACCACTCCGTCTGAAGCTTGGCATGTGAATGCATATACTCTCACTGCAAGAAGGAAGGTGAAGAAAGGTGAAAATTCTTAGTCTGGCACCTTTATACCTGGAGGATTCACACTGGTTGCAAAAAAATAAACATGTAAACTCTACAGAACTGCATATAAAGCTTTCAGAGGTCAGAGTGCAGGTGAGGATGCAGTGCTGTGACATGTGGGTGCCTTGCCCTGACCCTGCGTGGTACTGAGAAAGCTCTGCTGGCTCTGAGGCTGTGCTGCCAAGGTACAGTGCACTGTACTGAGTGGGTGTGTTGGCACCTCTGAAGAAGCTCAGGGATACCTTCCTCCAGGCTTTCCTGCCTAGATGAGTTTGGACAATCAGCTACAAAATGATCTAATACTTCCTTGGACTGTAGAAATAGCAAAAAATCAGATGAGTTTCAAGGAAATAGGATTTTATGAGCATTACTTTTTTAATTTAACTAATGTTTGTAACTACATGTTTCATATGTCAACTTATCCTCAAAAGAAACAAATCTGAATGGGCTCCAGATAATTGCAGAGATAGACTTAAGAATCCAAAAAGGCTTTGTAATATTTTCCTAAATAAAAAAATCATACTTTTATTTTTCTAATTTGAGTTTTGATGGGTAATAAAACCATTGCTCCAATGGAGGCATGATATGGGCACAGAAAGCAGCAATATTTGAGTGGGCCAAAGTGCTGCCGTTTTTACTTTAAGAGAAGCAGCAGAAATCTGACAGGCCATTGTAAGGGCAAAGTATTCTTTCTCTTGGATAGGATTCTTCCTTGAAACAATTTTTGTAACTCTTAGGCAGTTTCTGTAAGATCAGCATCTAGAGTCTTGTCTTTGTAATTATTTGGGAGAATTAGTCTATAAATCATTTTTTATGGAACAATTAAATCGAATTAAAAATCTCAAACACAGCTTAAGTAGAGTGGTTGCTGTATTTTACACAGTGGGATCATCAAATCGTAGATCTTATTCTCATAGGACTTCACACTACCTTATAAATACACAGATGTAACTTTGAAGAAAGTTTGTTCAAGTTGTAGTATTTAACACAGGCTGTGTCTCATTGCAGTTGCTTAGGCTATAGTAAGCAGGGATTTCACTATCATACCTTACTTTTACTGTGTTTTTAATTACACAATCACACTAAGATGAGGACAATTTTTTTTTTTTTTTTTTTTTTTTTTTTTGTAAGGGGATTTGCTCTGCTCTAAATATTTCAGAGGCAATATTGATTTTTACTCTTTTGAGCTACAGCAGTCCAACTTTCTTACAGGGGAACAGCAAAAGGAAATGAGAATCTATACAAGGCCCTTTCCAGTTTATGTCTGCCAGGTACCTAGTGCAATAAAATATTAGTACAGCATTTCCTCTAACCACCTGTCTAACCACCTGCAAGAATGATTACATTATTTTAAGCAGGTAGAGCTACAATTAGGAAATTAGGGGGTTTATGTGGTCTTTGAAATAGTGGTAGCAGTTAGATCTTCATATTGCATCACAGTTATCAGTGAGAACAGTAGGTTTGCTGACATTTTAAAACTCTGACTTGTCCATGATGGTAAATAAGCACACAATGCTGTTTTCTGTGGCCATTATTTGAGACTTCACAAGCTGGCAAAACTCTGCTTATATTAAATACCTGAGAAACTATGGCTACATGAATTCCAACAACTGCATTGAATCTATGATTGAATCTAGGTACTAAATTTTAGATTATGAATAATTTTTAAATGCCATGATCTGAGATTTTGGATACCCAGGCATAATCAAAAGAATTTGACAATCCAATTAAAACTACCTTCAAGTGAGCTCTGGAAGCTTATTTGTTGATGTTCTGAATAGCGCCAGAAGCAAGGTGCTCTTTTTTCTTTCCTTCCTTTTCAACTTCTGTTCATGTATGAGTCTCTTTCTCAGCCTAGTGTTGCTGGGTTCAGCCTGCTTGCCAGGCTTGTTTTTTTGCCAGCTCAAGGTGTGTGATTTCATCCTTGGCAATTCAACAGGTCCCTGCACTCCATGAGCTTCCGATAGGCTGACATTTAAATCAGATAAAAACAACCACTTTGTGGCAAGCAGGTAATCAGGACAGTGTCATTACTATGGTTGAGTATGCATTGAAAGAAGAATGGTGTCTGGTTTGCCCAACTGTGAAAATAGTATCTTTTTAGGGACTTCAAACCAAACCAGCATGTTAAATATTAAAAACCTTGATAACTGTTGCAAAAGAAAAAAATATGGACGTATATTTTTATGTTATTCTGATTTTACAGTGATAAACTAGAAAGATTTATTTTTGGAAATTTTGAGCCAAACAACACATCTATAAAATGTATCTCTTGGGTTTGAGATTTTTTTTTTTTTAATTTGTGGGTTTTTCCACAATGAAAATCTGTTGCAAACCAAATGTAATTATCTAGTTAAACAGAATTTGACGGTCTTCCTTATGATATTGAAGGAAGAAATCAGTATTGTTTGACATATATGACTTTTAGTCACTATATATTTAAATTATATAGGGAAGATAATGCCAAGATTTGAAGAATGTCTATGTTACCACATTTCATCATATCATTTACTATAACTAGTGTTCCAATACCATGAGCTCAGATGTCTTGAGCAAGGTCCCCAAAGAAACCTTTAAAATTTAAGATTAAAAATATTCTTGGAGAACTACTTTTGCACCATCTGGGTTTTTTTGACTAGGAGTTTGGCTGCAAAAGAAAGCTTTTCTCTACGATCCAGAGGATTCAGAATTTTTTAAAAGCAAGCTAAAAAGACTCTCTCATTACATGAATTTGGTATCTGGGATCCAAAATGAAGTTTTTCGAGATTAGCAGTAAAATTTCAGTAATACTGAAGATGTTATTATTTCTACTGACAGTTATTATTCTACTAATAGTTATTTCTACTGACAGTTTTATGAATGTGAATTTCTCATGCCAGTAGATGAGATTGAGATGTGCAGCCTCAAGCCTTACTGGATTAACACTATGGCCTGTGTTCCTTAATATTAATACAGAGCAGCACCTGCAAAAAATGTCTTACTGAAGAACACCCATCACCAGTTTCCTTGGATGGAGAGATCAGCTGTTCAGAGAGTATATTGTTCTTCTAATAAAGACTTATTTTCCTGTTAAAAAATTGTCCCCATTTGTCTTCAGTAAAAGTAAATTACTGCCCCAGATATCAACAGCTTCAGATATGATCCATTTAAACAGGTGAATAACCTCGTATCCTAGGCAAGAGTCAGTGAAGAAAGTCCAGTTATACTCCTTTACAACAACCATAAAGGTATAAAAATTAGTATAGATATTGGTATATGTTTCTGAAAAATTAATACTGAAAGATTCCATGGACTGACCTCCCAGATAGTCTGTATGACCTCTAAAGTAGGGTCTTTAAAAAGTGAGAAGCATGGGAGAGAGTATATAGGTTATAGGTGTTTTAAATTACTCCCAAATTTAAGTCAGTTTTTCAGTAAAACTATGACCCATAAATGGATTGTAAAATATTGTAAACTAAAACAACTTCTTAAATGTTTTATAGCATTAATATAATTTTATGCCTTTGGAGGTTAGTAGCTTTACAATTGCCTTAAAATAACCATGGCAACAGAGTAAATTTTCAGTGGACATCAGTTGCTCACTATTGGTTGTTGTAATTGCAAAGAAACAAGATAGCAAAATCCTATAAATTACTTATCCTTTGATTGCAGTATATTAATTATTGCTGTGCAGACTTGAAGGACTCAGGAATTTAAAGCATTTTTTACTTGCACATCAGGCTTCTCAGTAACTCCTTTGTAGTCTTTCCCTCCTTCTGGCACAAGGTAATACTTTAATGAATAACGTAACATTTGTTGTGAATTGTATTAGATGGTTTTGCATTCTAGAAACATCAGAGAATAAGATATGACAAGGTCATAAGGCTGAAATAATATTACCTTGGATACTTTGGAAAATTTAAAGCTATGATTCTGAGAGTGTTTCTGCTTGATGCCTTTCCAAATTTTTTGTGGTAGTTGAAGCGTGGCCTGCAGCTCTGTGTGTGCGTATGTGTGTACAGTTGTGTGACTTAGTTCATTTTTGATGTAGACCACATAAAAGAAATTGAGCTACAAAATGGTTTATGGATATTTTACAGTTCCTATTCGGAGCACTGTCCTCACTAAATGTCATTCAGAGTTTAAGCCCCAGCTGAAGCATTGGAAGGAAGGTTGGTTTTCATCCCTGACAAGTGATATAAATCAATATTAGGAAATGCCCTGATATACTTTTAACCTTTTTAATTATTTTAATTAACACACAGCTGATTGAATTCCAGGAAAACACAGGAAATAGCTCAATGTCAAATAGGATCTTGTTCAGCAAGATGAATTACCCTCATGGGTGACTAAGTACATCGGTCATAATAAGCTGCATGTGAAACTCGGTTAGACAGAGAAGAAAATGGCATTTAAGTTTCAGGTGTCTGCTAACTAAATGTTAATGGAATAATATCTGTTACATAATGACAATCCCGATGAGACAATGTTAAGGATGCAGATGTGTCTTGTTTGAGGAATCTTTATTCATGTGCTTTCAGAACATTCTTATAGCTAATTGCTCTTGGCTGTGGGTTTGTACATTGGATTTTTTTGGTAAACTAACTAGACTTCACATAAGCCTTAAACAGGAAATTGTTTAATTCCTTCATTCTCTCTGCAATCCATTATTTCAGCTATGATTATGCGACACTGATTTTGTTTGCCTGTTTTCTGTTCATTTTTATTCTAGCAATATATCATATCTGGAAAAATACTGAAGACTTAGAAAAGAAATAACAGAATGCTAAGATGTCAGTAATGATATCTGAGAACTATGGCCATGGTCTAAGACTTCCAAGAGCCTGGAGACAGAGGAGCAAAATCACAAATATAAGCTCTCTTGGCATTGGCAGAGCAATCTTTGTTTTGGGGATGAATCGTGTTAGCTGGACCATTTCCCATTTTGGTGACATTTTTACAATTACTCTAAGGATGGTTATCTTTACTCACCAGGATGCTGCCTCGCTTCCCAGGCAGCTGTTACCTGAGGCAAAGAACTTTTATTTGCTTTTCACTGGCCTCAGGAACCTATTAATACAGAGTCTGCTTGAGATGCTGGTCAAACTCTAAAAACATTTGTCCAAAAGTACCTAGAAATATAGATGGCTCTTCAGATGCCCACTTTTTCTGCAGACAGCCCTTGCAGCTTAACTAGTTCCTGCACATCACAGTCTGCATTGATTCCTACAGTGTGTGGCTTTCTTTGATCATCTTCCTCATATGAGCCCCACTACCTTTCGGGCACAACTTTCACTGAGCTCCACATTTCTCTTCTCTCATGTGGTTCTATAGCAGAGTGATTCTTCTGGAGTTGAAAGGGAAGAAATCTTTCTTTCTGAGACTGTACAGGCACTTGTGAGTTACTAGTGTTAACTAAGTTGTTTCCTTATCTAATACGCTTTATCTTAGTGTCCTTTGACTCCTGAAGTTCACAGAGGTGTGTATGTATCTGCTTGGCATGTTTTCATCCTGGCATGAAGTAAATGCTCAGACTGGAGTCTGAAGCAGACAGCTGTAACTCCTCTCTGCCTTCTCACATTCAGTACGTGCAAGCTGATGAGAAAAGTCTGGTATCATCTAAAAGACACTGTCAATTGTCAGCTTGATAGGCTCTTACCTGAAACCTGACAAAAAATATGTGACTGTGGTCAGCAGTGTTGAAATAAGTGCATCTTTCTGGGAATAGTAAAACAAAACCAACAAAACCTAACCTAAACAACAAAACTGAAACAACCTTCCCCCACTTCAAAAAAAAAAAAAAAAAAGAAAAAAAAAGAAGGAAGGGGAATTGAAGCACAACAGAACAGTGCCACACAGAAAAAGGATCCTCGGTATCTCTCAATAGTTAATGGTGAAGACAGATACAGGCAGGGTGCACCCAAGCTCTTAATGCCATGTAGTTCTCAAACATGTCTTGGTGAGTCCTTGCATATACTGAGATAAACAAATGATTTATGGTCAGAAGACAATTATTCTGTGCTTCCTAACTAATTAGAGTTTTAGGTAAAAAAAGTTGCATAATATCTTGGACACTCCTGAATGTCCTCAGTCTCTTCTGATCTCTTTGAATGGCTTTATATAGCTACAGCTTCTTCAAAGAAGTTTGGTTGGTTTTTTTTTTTTTTTTTTTCCCAGGAGAATCATGACAACAAAAATAAATGGTATGAACACCCTTTTAATCTGGAAATGTTCCCATATCATGGTTGTGTTGCTGGGGTCTGTAGGTGATCCTGATTTAACAGAGAAATTCATGTCTACTTAAACTGTATTCATTTTGATAATTCTAAAAACTTACTTGTGGTTGTATTTGTGGAAAAGATTCTTCAGACTTTGACTCCCACTTATGTCTCAGCATATGTGTCAGCTACTTTTTTTTTTCTTTTTTTTTTTGTGTGGAAAATCATAACCATGAACTCTTCTCAGAAGGACTACAAGAAATGTGCTTGCTACTACTTGTGCTGCAAAATATATTTAAAAAGAAAGAATGCCCAACCACAACATTTAAAACCAAAATGTGCACATGTATTTGATAACATTAAAATCACCATTTTCCACCTAAGAGTATTTGATACTATCCAGTCTATAATACTGTGCAAACAAAACTTTATGCATCTATTCACACATTTTTATATGAGAAACCTAACCACCCTCTTATAACTTCCTCTTTGAGTACAAGCTGTTAGCTTGTACCAGATAATGTCATATCACCCTGCTACTATTTTAGTATGTTACTAGAGTAGTCTTTATCTCTCAGTTGAATTTTATACCATGTGTTGATCTTTAGGGGATTGAGTGATCTGTTCCCATTGCATACAATATCCGTTCCCTGAGCCCGTTGGCTTTTTTGACTTGCTGGATTCTTCAGCTGTAGAAGTGAATCAATCTTCTCTGGCTCACAATATATGCTGTAGATTTTAAGATGAAAGCTGTCTCTATGGATTTTTTGAGAACAGAATAAAAAGAAGCTCTACTCTTTCAAATATGCTGGTAGCACTGAGCTTTTTGGCTACATGTGGGAAACAGCAAGCTTTTTGTCTCACTCTCTCCCTCCTGTCTTTTCCTCAAAACCCCCTCCCACGCGTGGACAGAGCTGTCTCTTTTCCAGAGGTGAAAGGAACAAAGCTAAGGTGGCAAGGAAGGTTCAAAGGGACTATTTTTCTGTTCTTCAGTAGCTCCTTCCCCATCAGAACCTCATTCATCACATTCTTTTCCTAGGATTGATGGATGCTTCTGACAAGGCCACAGTGATAATTCCTGCCTTGCTGTAGCACCTACCTGTGAAGTAGCTCAGCTACATCTCCTCCCCCTCCCTGCTCGCAGTGGCGTAGGGAAGGCCATTCACACAGCATTGTCCCACCACTGGGAAGAGAGGTCAAGGCATAGCCTTGTTGAGCAGAGAATGGGCTGAGTCCAGCCTGGGAGACACAAAACTGCCTTCTCCATTCTCTGTCACCAATTTTAATTCTTTATTTGGCAAAATTCAAAGTTTAATCTGTGATACAGTCGTATTACAGGTATACATATTTTCTGATAGTAGACTCAAGGTGCTGTAAGGAGAGGAGCTAGAGTTCTGTGTTTTTATATTCTGGGTTGAGTTATTTGTTACAGGGTAAGAACAAAAATGTTACCATTGTAGTATATTTGCTGAGAGTAGCTGAAGGACTGCATGAACCAGAGTTTGCATTTAGATCACTACTTTTAAAACCCACTATTACACCAACTAATTAATGATGGGGCAAATTGCTTTTTACTACCCCTGTACTGTTGATGGCTAGAGTTCTGTCTCATCTCTAAATTTTATTCATTTCAGAGTAGGTTTTATGATGCATGTCTCTGTGCTTGAGGTGGGAAGAAGCTCTAATAGATTCTGTAAGAAAAAAACTCCACTTGTTATTTGTTATTTTAAATACCATGGGCTTATGGTACTTGCCCTGGCTGATATTATACAAGAGTGGAATGAACTGTTCCTTTTACAGAAATACACAATTTTAATTTTTCCACTATGCTGAGGACGAAGACATCAAATAAATTACATGCTTCTGTGCAAAATCACAGCCTAAGTTCTCATCCATCAACTTCAAAAATGTAAAGTTGTGCTGCCTGACCTGGAATTCATTCATATCAGTTTATTTCAATACCAAATTGTTTACTTTCTCTATAAGCCTTGCAAAGGGTACCACCATAATTTGTATTACATATACCCTAAATCTGTATATAATTAATTTCTTGTAGCACTCCTAGTTTCTCTTTCATTCTATTTTGTGCATTCATACATGAACAGCCAGAATTTGCCCTGTGGTAAGTAAGATAAATTGCCTAAATATGGGCATCAAATGCCATCTAAGATACCCCAGGGTATCCATCTGGCCTCCAGCTGCTGCCTCAGAAAGGCACAGATTCTCTGTTGTATGCATATTCTGCATATCTGTGTGGATGTATCCAGTATCTTAAGATATTTAAAATGTCAGTAAAGGTCTGTATTTAATGCAACTGGATGAAAACTTGATTTATTGTCCTAATCTTGAACTGAAACGTAGGGTAAGAATGAAAAGAAGTAATTTCAGCTTTTGAATGGGTGTAAGACAATAATCAATTTATATTTTAGTAACCATGTTGCTCATTGTTTTAAAATGTCTGCTGTGTGGAGATTGAGCAGATAATGGTTTCATTTGTTACAAACCTCACATAGCTTGGTACACTGTATATTTCTCTGACAGCCTGACATTCACAGATTAACTTTTGCTAGTTCTGATTAGTTGTTTATTATTTTCTGTGGGTTTTTTTTTCTATTAAATGTTATAACTACCTGTATTTACTCTTTCAATTTATTCCATTTCAACCTTCTATTTAATTTATCTCATTGACTACCATCTTGCTTAATTTTTCTTTATGCGTTTTTCTTCTATGGGAACTTTTGGTACTGAAAGTTCAAATGGTTATTCTCCCTCTTTTTACTTTCCTGTGAACAATTTAATTCATGTACCTCTCTGTAGTACTTTTTCTTTTTAAAACCTACTTAGAATGAAATGATCTTTAAAAAAAAATCTGAACCCTTAATTCTGGTACTTGAAATTATTTGCATGAATTAATGAAATAAGAGTTGAACCTATAAATCTGAGGAGTCTTTCCATAAAGCTGAATGCTAAGAGATGGTGCATTCTGAAGTTTTGATACAGAATAGTTAATTGTATTATAGTGCACTACATAGCTGCTTGACTTCCATCCTCCTAAGCCTACCATTGAATCCAGGCTCACTTCTTTAGATTCATAGCAGATAAAGTAGTTTATGTGGAACAGCTCGAAGGATGAAGACTCAATTTAAGTAATTTTAATTTCAAATTTAAAAAAAAGAAATTAATCTAAATCCATAGACATAATGATTTCAGAAATAAAAGATTTGTATCTGGTATCATGCTTTATAATGAAATCTGCTCCACTGGAGTTGGAATATTCTGTAAATGGCAGTTGTGAGACTTATCAGCACAACCACTTTTTTACACTTTTGTCAATGTACTGAAGTAACAGGGCCTCATGATAAAAAAAATTTAAAAGATTTTCATATAAGAAGAATCCAAGTGTGTTGATTTAATTTAAAGTATTTTTTTAAAATAAGGCTCAGTGCTGTTCTTAATTTAAGAACTTTTATATATTAATCATTTTTATATGCACTTGGCCAGTAGTACACATGAACCTGTGGTTTACAAGTAAATCCACTTATTTTCCACTTCATGAAATGTAAAGAGAATTTCACTGGAAGGTATTGGCCAAGTGCATGCTGTAACATCACAGGGATCTAACATTACAGTCTGCAGTGCAAGAGGAGATATTTTAGAATCATGTGAAATTTAATTTGACAAAGGTGGCACATGCAGGATTAGGTAGTTGCTGAGCAGCATCTCAAGAAGATCAAGGTACATGTTTAACGATTTCTTCACAAGAATGTGAATTTTCAAGTCCAGTGCACAAAGGACCTGAACTACAACAGCTGCTTATCAGAAAGTGTCCTCCTTGGTATCTGTGTAAGGCATTGAAAATTCAAAAGGTTCCATCACCGCCTTGAATCAGATTTAAAAACCTCATACATGTTACCATTTTTTCTTCCCTAAATAACTTTTCTGGCTATTTTAACCTGCATTTTGAAAGGTTCATAAACAGCTGAGGTCACAGAAACATTCTGAAATGTCTAGCTGAGGTGCTAGTTTAACACCCAGTGTTGTTTAATGCTCATTGCTGCAAAGTGGGAAGGAGGAAGGAGAATTTCTTTCAGTGCCAGAGTATTACTTTATATCTAAAAATTGTAAATAAGTCCTTTGCTTAGCAAAGAGATACTTTTGAAAGAGATCTCAAAATAAGTTAGTAACTATGGCTTTATATTAAAAAAACCCAGCCCAACCCAAACCAGACTGAAAAAGATTGGCATGAAGAAGAGATGAAGAATGTAAAAGCTCACACATGATTTTCCATAGTTAGCCAAGCTTATTAGGTAGTCTGGAAATTCTACCAGGTACTTTTGTTCTGGACATCCAGAATAAATTAAAAATAATTTTGTTAAAATGGTGACAGATTGAATAAAATTACTTGAGTCATTCATGAGTTAAAATTACACAGGGCAACATAACCACATATAGAATAAAATATGAAAAAGCTCAATGACATAGTTTCCTCATTTCTCTTTAGCTATTTTATTAAATGATTGCTTTAAAAATATTTTTAAAATTTGAATCAGTGAAATTGTTTTTAAAAAACTAGCTTGCTTTCTCTGTTCTCTATGGTGGTCTACACTAGCATTATAGGAACATTTATCCTAAGTAAAAGGAACAATTTTCCTATGTTGGTTTCCAATGAATGTGGTTCCCAAATGAAGGTAGCCAGTTTTGTTCTCTAGTATAAATACCCTACTCAAGAACTTTGTTGTGGCTTCCCAAAGTACTTTTTATCTAAGCTGAAATTTATGTAGTCCTGGCTCACTATCTCAGGTCTTTGTTGTATTCTGTGTTACTTTCTCTCCACAGTATGTTAAATTTAAGTTTTGCAGGTAGACCTCAATGTTCAATAAGAGGAGCATTTAGATTCTGTTTTAAGATTGAACTACGATGCAACTCCCTGCAATGGTAATGATAGAATATATGTGGCAGTACCAGATATCAAGAGTGCTCAGTTCTGCATATCTGGTTGTCAGAAAAAGAGACACTTGTATACTTCCACGGCATTTGTTCGAGTACCGAATGCTGAATCCAAGTTTGCCTCCTCACATGAGATTAGTTGTTATGGTCAGCTACGGTGTTTCTCCACATGGTTTATTATCTGCTCTCTCTACAGTGTTCATCAGTTTTTCCACAGAAGTATGCACTGTAGTTTGATGGACTATCCAACAAAGTATATTTTCTTAGAAAACCTTTTCATTTTGAGGACTATCCATTCTCAGATGCACTCTTCATTCAGGTCATTCACCAGGGTATATTTTTCTTCAGATGAGATTAACATTTCTAAAGAATATTAATTAACGTTTGGTAGTTTGTTTATAGCCTTGAAGCATCTAGTTTGTCTTACACTTTCATTCTGTCCTTACACTTTCAAGACTCCTGCAGTCATTATTTTGGGAACCACTGGTCAAATCCACAGGTTTTCTTCAAATGCCTTTAACTTTACTTTCCTGGTTATGCAGCTAATGGTTTATTAACACAATCCAGTCATGCATACCTCCTAGTTACAGTTCATTAAATGTTTCATTCCACAATAGAATATGAATATAATAAGACATGGATTAAAGCAATAGTTTACTTGTTAACAGAATATACAAGTTATGGCAGCGTTGCTAAAACACAATCAAATATACTTTAGAGCAGGCACTGTGACTGTTACTGTACTTTCTAAAATCCGCTGTTTAACAAAAGGATAGTGGTTTTTTCTCAGTGTTAGGGAGTGTAAATCTTCTATGACTTATTCCAGCTTTTAGCAAGCCTGATTTTATTAACTTGACAAAGGTTGTTTGACTTTTGCCGTATGGGAAAAATCTTGCTGGACTCAGTTGGAGAGGCTGCTGAATTTAGCAAGTTGCTATGTCCCTGTTGATTGTGGTGCTCAGCATGAGATGCTGTTGTGCTCTAGCTGAGAACAGCACTACACTAAAAAAGAAAGATAGTTCTGGTTTGGACTAGTCAGTCACTTTGTACGTGTGTTGTGGATTAACCCCTGCAGCTGAGCATTACACAGACTCACTCCTTCCCCCACCAGCTGGACTGGGGAGAGAACTGGAAGGGTAAAATTGAGAAAACAGATGGGTTGAGTTTAATAAGTGAAGCAAAAGCTGCACACATAAGCAAAGCAAAAGGACTTCATTCACCACATGCTATGGGCACGCAGGTGTTCAGTCATCCCCAGGAAAGCATCACACATAGAGAGAGTGACTTAATGCCATGTACCCAAATGTCTCCTTCTTTCTTCTTCTTCTCCAGGTTTATACACTGAACATGATGTTTTATGGTAGAGAATATCCCTTGAGTCTGTTGGGGTCAGCTGTCTTAATTGATCCCCTCCCAACTCCTTGTGCATCCCCAGCCTTCCCAATGGTGGAATGGGACAAAAAGCAAAAAACATCCTGACTCTGTGTAAATGCTGCTCAGAAATAGCTAAAACATCCCTGTGTTGTCAACAGTTTTTAGCACAAATCCAAATCAGAGCCCAAATCAACCTACTATGAAAAAAATTAACTTTATCCCAACCAAAACCACCAGAAGATATTTCTAAAGCCAGCCATATATTATAAGCTCACACTCTTATTGCTGAGCATAACAATGTTTTAAGTTCCCATTAGTCTTAAGGTATACCAAGAACATTTCCTATCTGTTCATAAAAATGACTGGTTTTCCATGAATTCTTCAAATGCTGCTGAGTGGAAAGATGAATTCTATTGTTACTATACAGTAATGTTTTGAAGGTTAGCTCCATAACTATATACCAACAACAGCTCAGTATGTTTTTGTTGGGTGGAAGAAATTTATTGCATCAACCTGCTGTATGAGCAGTGAAGAATAATTTCATTGCTTGAAAGATTGTAGACTGGGATTTTTCTTGCCCTTCATTCTGTCAAAAGAATTGGGAGCAAAGCATGAAGAGCTTTCCAAAATTTTCTGTAGTGTCTCTTCTATCTTCATGGGGTCTTAAGTCTTTACCACACATAATTTTTGAAACTCTTCTTCCATGGTTGGTCACGTCCAATTTTTGCAGCCAGAATTTTTCTGGCAGAACTGTGAAATTGGCACAGTATTTAATGTGCCACTTGTCACTCTCAAAACACTGTTTATTTCACTGGATATCAATTTTATATGAAAGCTGTTATACAAAACAAAATGCCTTAGAGAACAAACTACTTTATGGGAGAGAGACAGACAGACATACAAGAATAATTTTTGTTGAAATCTTGGGAGTGTGTAGACTGCTCCTACTTCTACTAGCTTACTTCTGCTTGATAGGTACCCAGAATTTCAAGCTTTTTTTTTTCATTCTCTGGAAACCACTCACACTGGACTTAGTGCCTCTAGGTGATACATTAACATGTGTTATAGTGTGGGAATTTACTAGGAACTGGCTATTTCTTGGATGTTTACATGGAGAAACATGAAAACATTGTGGGGGCATTTTGTGGTGGTTTAGGTTTTCCTCCCAGTAAAGATAAATTTCATCTCCAGTCACTGCAAGAGAATGTTTGAATTTTTCTTCAATGGACTTCAACTATAAATATGATTCATCTATATATAAAAATGTGGGGAAGGGGTGTACCTTTTGAAAAGTCTCTGCAGGAGTGCAGGTCCTTGATGTCACCTTGAGGGAATCCATCAAAATGTGTTTTAATTTGGCTGCTCTGGTTGCCAAGGTAGATGCGTAGTTTTCAATCTTTGAACATTTTGTTGATCGAATAAGAACAGTGTCGATTTATAACTTTTGACAGCTTCAGCAATGGCCTTTTCTGTCAGACAGTGTCATGTATACAGGAGAGAGCAACAAGCACAGCTCATGTACTTAATTTATTTTGATAAAATACTTTTTCATAGGTGGTCAATGTTATAAACAGCATACTTACTGTGACACAATTTAAACATTTGCATCTCAAGTTACTTTATGAGTATTGGCTCCTAAGTTGAGGATATTAACAATATTTTTGTACTTAACTGGGAAATTTTTAATGTAGTTCATTACAAGATTGCTACTTTTTGCCTACTGCCAAGTATACACATCCTAAAGTGAAATTATGTCTTTCTTCATGTCAAAAGAAATGTCTTAATTTCTGTTTTATCCTAGAATTTCCTAAGGTTCTATAATACACACACAAAACACCCTCAACCAAACAACCAGCAAAGGATTAAATTTTAAAGGACAGCAAAGGATTAAATTTTAAAATTATTTTCATGGAATCATGGGGTAGATTTTGTGATGATGATAATATCATACATTTTTTTGGGGGAGGTTTTTGAATTTATTATCATACTATATTTGCATTATGAAGAACCTGTTCAATTTCTAATTAGTATTTTTTCTTTAATGTATACTTTTTAGATTCCTTTAAAGGTATTTATTTCTTTTAATTTTTTTTTTCAGGGAGTGCTGGAACACCTGTGGTTTTCAATGAAAATGGAGATGCTCCTGGACGCTATGATATTTTTCAATATCAAATCACCAACAAGAGTACAGAATACAAAGTAATTGGTCAGTGGAGTAATCAACTTCATCTAAACGTAAGTACACTGTTTCCCTTAGTATTGTCCTGGTGAAGCTGGCTGCTCATGGCTTGGATGGGCTCACTGTTCACTGGGTAAAAAACTGGCTGGAGGGCCAAGCCATCCAGAGATAACAGTGAATGGAGTTATGCCCAGCTGGCAGCTGGTCACAAGTGGTGACTTCTGGTGTCAGTACTGGGTCCTGTTTAATGTCTTTATCAATGATCTGGACAAGGTGATCATGTTCACCCTCAGAGAGTTTGCAGACGAGACCCAAGGTGAGCAGGAACGTTGATCTGCTGGAGAGTAGGATAGCTCTGCCAAGCATTCAGGACAGGATGGATCAATTGCCATGGCCAATTGCAGAGGTTCATCGAGGTGAAGTGATGAGTCTTACATTCGGGTCACAACAATCCTAACAGTCTGGGGGCAAAGCGGCTGGAAAACTGCCTGGTGGAAAAGGTCCTGGGAGTGTTGGTTGACACAGCTGATTAGGAGCTGGAGTGTGCCCAGATGCCCAAGAAGGCCAGTGGCATCTTGGCTGTATCAGAAATGTTGAGGCCAGCAGGACCAGGGCAGTGACTGTCCCTCTGTACTTGGCGCTGGAGAGGCTGCAGCTGATAGAATCGTAGAATCATTAAGGTTGGCTTAAACCGCTAAGGTCATTGAGTCCAACTGTCAATCTAACATTGCTAAGACCACCACTAAACCATGTCCCTAAGGCGACATCTACAAGTGTTTTAAATGTCTTCAGGGATGGTGATCTTCCCTGGACAGCCTATTCCATTGCTTGACCACCCTTACAGTGGAAGACTTTTTTCCTATTATGAAATCTAAACCTGAACAACTTGAAACCATTTCTATCACTTGATACCTGTGAGAAGACTGACCTCCACCTGTCTACAATTTTCTTTCAAGTAGTTGTAGAGGACAGTACGGCTCCCCTTGAGTGCTACGAGACATTGAGTCGTTGGGGCATGTCCAGAAAAGGCCAATGAAGCTAACGAAGGGTCTGGAGCACAGGTCTTATGAGAATTGTGTGAGGGACCTGGGCTTGGTGTTCTGCTAGGTAGAAAAGGAGCCTCAGGGGAGAATTTACTGCTCCCTACAACTACCTGAATGAAAGAAGTGATGGGACAGGGGAAACTACTGGAAGTTGCACCAGGGGAGGTTTAGATCTGACATTAGATAAAATTTCATCACTGAAGGGGTGATCAAGCACTGGGACAGGTTGCCCAGGGAAGTGGTTGCCATTGCTGGGGGTATTTGAAATATATGTAGGTGTGGCCTTTAGGGGCATGGTTTAGTAGTGGATTTGGCCATGTTGGGCCAATGGTTAGACTTGATGATCTTACATGTCTTTTCAACCTAAATGATTCTATGGTTCTACCAATCAGATTATGATACCGACATTGAGTATGATACTCATGATACACATTTGAGTATTAAATTATTTTAAAGACTTAAAAAATATTATTCATTCTCTGTCAGTTGGCAGAACAAAGCACTTCCCCTCTGTTCTTGAGAAGAGAGTAAAAGATTGCACAATAGCCTGAATCAAATTCTTTATATTTTCAAGTCAGGTGGGTTGTGTAGTTATCAGCTCCTTCAGATGATATTTTCAAATCATTTTATATCTGTTATTCCTCAGAGAGATTAATAAGTTAGGCAAGAAAATAATAACTCTTCCTTTAAAAAAAGGTATCAGACAAAATGATGGGGACAGGTAAATTGCCCAGGTATTTCAAATAATATAAGAGGATGGAGATGTATTTAATAAAAGACAAGTTTGAATTCTAACCATTTTTGATGTAGTTAAAACATTGGGATGATGAACTACTGCAATAAAAATATTCCTTGAAGATAAAGAGAGACTTTGGTGTTTTTCTACATGAATAACTAGGATTTGTATTGTCCCTTATTACTTCATAGCAGAAGGAACAAAAAAAGCACAATTTTCCCATCTTTAGATGAGTTTTTAATTGCTGTCTTAATCTCTTTGGCAAATTTTGGGATAGTTAAATTCCATCTGTTCATTTGGGTTTAAAATTGCCATCCCAACAAAATTCAGAGTATATGTTACATAGATTTGTATGACAAATAGGCATCAAGGTTTAATTTGAGAAATTTTTGTGTCCAAGGTACTTTCTGGAAGAAGATGTCTTCATGCAAAGAGAAAAGAAGAAAAATGAAGTTAATCTCTTTCCTTATTAGATATGCAATATACTTGTGTTAGCCATTTGGGTACCCCTGCAAATACCAATGTTGTTTTGCTAAAGGCTGATGAGAAGGGCAACAGTGTGAATTGATGACTAGATACACCAAAGGGAGTTTATGCAGTGAATTCAATCAAACCACAAAAAGAAGGTTTCAAATGTCTCTGGTTTTCCATGTGAGAGGTTCCTGATTGAGAGTAACAAAGACAGTGTAGGAAATATTTACAAATTATTCTCCTGTTCAGAGTATTTTGCAATAATTATCTGAGTGCTATCCACAATAACACATGTGATAGCTCCACATTTGAATCCACAGCTGTTAAACCACTTTAGCCTATCTACAATTTAATATCTGTAACTACTTGTCAGGGACTCATTTATTCAGTTATTCTACCCAAATAGAAAAAAATCGTACCAACAGAAGCTGTGTGTTGTAGATTGTGTGGCAGTGTTATTTCCCTTCACTAACCTGATGTCTGTTGAAAGGCATGAAAGGAAAAAAATGGTTAAACAAGTTTAATATTAAACATTAATTTCTGGAAAACACTACAGTTAGATCCTTATCATAACTATTGTGGAATAGATTCCAGATTTTGATAATTGCTACCTTTTTCGGAAAAGTTAGTGCTTATTAAATTAACTCAAAAAACTGATACACACATTTTGCACAAATGCTAGTACTTACATAACAGTTATATAGTAATATCAAAAAAGATACCTAAAAATTTGCTTTAATTTTAGTTTCATTATGATCTGCCTTTTTCTATCTCCCCCTAGACTTCTAAATTTTTCATTAAGCCTGTAGTTTTTCAGTCCCATTATTTCTGCCTCCTCTATATGTACTCAGGGGAGCTCTGAAATATGATTGGATTGATGGGTACTCATACTACTGAAACCACATCATGTTAACCACATTGACTACAAATCTACCAGGAAAGGATTTACCTAAGGATGACCTCATTAACTCTCAGTAATTAAGGATATGTTAGAATGTTGTTTGGCTCTCTTTTTTCACCACCATGAGCTCATGTGCTGGATGCAGCTGTTTTTTCCAGCTCTCAGGCAGGCCCTGTCTAGTATGTGGAGCTGTGAAGATACGAGTGGGCTGGCACAGTGCCCTGCAGTGCAAGCTTCTGCTCCCAGCCTTGTGTTAGGGTCCTGCTCTTGCTCCACCACCCCCTGCCCTGCTGCAGAGCCCCTGCTCACACGGGCCAGGATGCAAGCAGGCACACGGGGCTCGCTCCTCCTGCACACTCACTAAACTCTTAGCAGGTGTTGACGGCAGTCATGACAGATGATGATCTGCTGTGGCAAAGCTGTTGCCTCCTCTCACTAGACAAAATATAGTAAAACCAAGTAATCTTTTTGAATGATTGTCAATACTCCAGATCATCATATTGCAAATTAGGAAGTGCTTTTGATTGCTAATGAATCATAGTGAACACAGTGGATGTTTTCATTAGTTTCTGTGAAAACATCTCTATTTATTGAAATTGAAGCAGTATTAAGATGGCAGAACAATTTTTACCCTGCTGCTCTTTTAAGGAGATGCTTTTAAAATATACTACTTCCCCCCCGTATCCTTTCTCCTCTAGTTTGCTTTTAATGAAGACACACGTAACTATGTTTTTTAGTGAATATTTCTAAGCCAGATATCCTCTGTAGATACCTCTACCCTGTTTTTTACAGATATTTCTTCCTCAAATTGTGTGGTAACACGTTGTAGCTATGATGTGTTTATGAATATGTTCACCTATGCAGCTGGTATTGTGCTTCAGAAAATCTATAGTTTTTATTCATCTGTTCATTTTCACTGTCAGAAAAATAAATCTTGAAAGTATCAGGTTTTTAGTACAGTTCAAACCTTGGAAAAATTAATGTAAGACAAACTACATCATATCTTCCATCTAAATAACTTAATCAAAATGTTTCCCTTTTCTATTTCTGATTTTCTCATTTCCCCTACCTTTAAATTTTCCTTTTCCTTAAGATTCTCTTTGCTAATTTATATCATATTTTGGATGCAGGTTTGTTGTCTGGGCTCTGGCTTCTCACCTGGTAGCCAGCTCCGGTCTGTCTTTGGCCACCACCCCCAGGATTCAGGGTTGCCCTGCTGATGTTTCTGGCTCCTCAAAGTTTCACTGACTCTGCAGGGTCCTTGTCAAGCTTCAGACTTGCTCCTTTCTCGTTGCAGTGCTGGGTTTCCCTTTGGGCAGTGCTGACTGGCTAGATAAAGACTCTGTATCATGCTCCCTAAGGGGCTCTTTCTCAGCAGGCTTCACCAGCTGCAGAGACCCTTCTGGCTCTGGTGCTGGTTTCTTCATGGAGACTTCAGTAGCATTAATGCTCTCCTTTAGGCTAACTGACCTTTTAAATTTCCTCTGAAGCAACTATAGCTTCCAGATACAGGCACTTCATGACTACTGATCAGCCCTACTCTTGTAATTCTTACAAAACAAATGCATGACAATGCTGATACAGTAGATAAATTAAGAAACAATAACAAACTTCCAAATTAAAATTTTTGCATGATTACTGAGTTTGAATAAGGTATCTCAGTCTCTGACAGATGCAAGAAAACTCAGAAAGCAAATATTTAGAAATGTCCAACAATCTCCAAGAACCTGCTTGTCTGATGATTCTGATCCTGTAAATTTACACCTCCTTTAGTAAAGTCCTTTTACTCTCCAAGGTTTCCTCATTTTAAGTGATCTAAATATAATGGAAACAACCAAACCTTATAAACTCTTAGTATGATTTTAAAGGAAGAAATAATTGCAACATCTGCTCATTGATGATATATTAACTGTCAGGGTTTTCTGTTGTTTACTTTCATAAGGTTCTTTTGTTTATCAGTAGAAAAAGATAACTTAATTTTCAGGAAAGTCTGATAGTTAAAATTCTTTCTTCCAAAAAAAAAAAAAAAAAACCCACATATTTTAAAATACAATTTGAAACTATCTCAGATTGGATTTCAAGCTTATACTTTGTTTCAATCTACCAAAATCTGTGTTTAAAGATCCCAGTATGAAAGAAATGTGTTGATCTAAATCCATATTCTTCCAAGTTAGTGATTTTGATCTTCTGATGAGTCTTCAGGCAGACACAATTATGGGTGATTTCAAAATCACACATTTAGCTGATGCAGTTAAAATGCTCAAGTGAATATCAACTTACATGATACTACTCCTTAAGAAAAATCCAAAGCATATAAAAACCCTGCATGTTTCCTTGGAGCTGTTCAAGCTGGGTTGGATGGGGTTCTAAGCAACCTGGTCTAGTGAAAGGTGACCTTGGTCACAGCAGAGGTGTTGGAACTAGATGATCTTTCAGGTTGCTTTGAACCCAGGCCTTTCTATGATTCTGTGTTTTAAGTGAATACAGTGAATTTTAAAGACAGAATTCACTTGTATTTGTTTTGCTGTTTGGTTTGGGATTTTTGTGTATTTTATTTTGTTTTGTTTTGTTTTGTTTTTCACCACAGCACAAGAGTTCTGTTAAAATAAAAATGAGATTTTACAATAACAGATTTCTAACATTCTCTTAGATGCATAAGCTTTCACATTTATGGCATGCATGCACTGAGGATATAAATGACTCAGGGGCATCCATTTTTCCATAATGATCTTGATTTATGATGAAAAGTATAGATTAAAATTACACTGATGTGATGAACTATCAGAGAGACAACCATAACCACCATCAGCCTTAAGCACAGTGATTGGTGAACTAGTAAAAATTGGGAACCTCACACTGACAGTGAGCTTCCCTTCAGGCAGCCAGATCATAAAGAGATTTGAATCGGCGTTTGATTTCTCTTCTTTTCTAGGCCTCATGTCTTGTATCTAATACTGAAGGAACCCATCAACACTGAAATTAGTCAATTATTTCTGGAAGTTACAGATTCAAAATCCATTAGTTCCCTTTCTTGTGACATGGTAAAAGAAAATGACTCAAAAAACTTCTGATGTTTTCCATAACTGCATTAAATAAGTTTCAAGCTTTGCTGTAGGCCACTGTATTTCATTAAAGAAGTCAGAAAGCCTCTTCTTCTCCTGTGGTAGCTATTATATAACTGATAGATGTTTTTAAAATGCTGAACCTAAGCCCTATGTTTAACAAAAGAACACAGTACAGTGAAATACACAACAAAAGCACTTAGTGCTGTATATGATTATATCTGTAAACAAAATATGACAATCATATGGCCTGCAGGGTGTTCTTCTGCCTGCCTGTAAGAAGGCAGTAGAGTTCAAACTTTCACTCCAACAAACCCATGTTATTTGACTGAAAATTGTTGATGCCAGGTTAAAAATAAAACTAAATGAGACAAGCAAAAATGTTTTAGGTTCTATTCTTCTCAAAATTGTACTGCTACCTTTCTTCAGTCTACATAAGGCTGAAAATAGAAGAGACTGTTAAGGTTTTTAGACTAGTTAGGTGTCACAAAACTAGTCCTGATCTTAGCACTGGTCAAGTAGTATGACTCAGAATTTTTTCTTCCCTACTGTTAGTGTCTTAGGTCAATATGAAAATTGTATCTGCTAAGGACCAATTCTAGATTAAAAAGATAAGTCAACAGTAGGCTACAGTAAATGAGAAGTGGATACAAGAAAAAAAATACAAGAAACATGGAATAAAATTGGGATTTTTTGATATTGAAAGGTTACAGGTTGTATTGATATAAAAAGCTTTGTGTTGGAGAGGAAATAGGCTGAATACAGATGTTAAAAGAGCATTAAATGATTTTAAGAAGTGGCCATATTAGACAGAAACTATTTCAGATATGACTGAAAATCAAAACAGAACCAATGACCTTAGAAGAACTGAAGAAGAATGACAGCTTGTCTTCCTTCTGAAGTTTTTTACTTTGGCCCTAATAGTCTTTTTTCCCCCTCAATGAAATAGACTTCTTGACTGATTCTCTGTAGAAAAACAAGCAAATAAACAAAAAAGAAAATGGATAAAAGATGATTGCTGGGAAAATGTCGTGAAATTTGATAGCCATTTTTTCTTCATTAGAATGATAGGAAATTGCCAGTGAAACAGTCTCTGCTTGAGAGTTAGGATGAATAGTGACTTTTTTCTCACCTTGTCAGGGTGAGTGAAAGTCAGGTTCCTCAAATGAAGCATGAAGTTGCAGTTGTATGTTTGGCTGTGAATTTGTCACAGGATTCTTGAGTGGGTGGTAGATATTTTATAGCTTTTTGTCTTCATCCTTTGTAAAACTGGTATGATTAGAGTGAATTGTTCTTTGAATAGCCATAACCAACAGGACCAAGAGCATTCCTGTTTTTTAACGAACTGGAAAGGAATGACAAGCATAGCACTTATGTTTTAAAATATTCTTTTCTCTTTCACAATAAAAAAAAAGTGAGCAGTGATAGAACAATAAAAATTCAGGAGCTTTTAAATGAATTCCCAGAGAGTTTTGCATTCACATATAGGACTTCAGAGCAGGGTTAGCTACTCCCCTGGTACAAGCTAATGTGAGTTTTAGCATTGACACCACCCTGAAATTTATATTTGTCTTATAATTTGAAAATTGAGCTACCCTATAAAGCTTGAAGCAAATTGTTTTAAAGTCCTTAAAAGCAAAAATTGCAGATTAAATTATTAAATTAATTCTTGTTCATTTGTGCTACATAATGGAAGCCTACCACTAAATTAAAAATCATTAAATGGAAAATGAAAAAGGCCTTCAATGGTTATTATATGATGAAAGAGAATAACCAGCAGTTAGCAGAACATTACTGTATGATTATTTTTTCTGTTTGTTTTTCTGCAATTTTCTTCATCTTGCACTAATATTATTTTAGTTACTTTAGGATAGTCATCTAATATTTATCCAGGACTTTTCATCCTGATAAATCCCCAAACACAATTAAAAAAAAATATTCAAAGATAGGGAATTATTTTCTGAATACCAAAATGTATCACTAGATTTAGTGGTGATATTAATACATCTTAACACAGGGAATGAAGAATGCATAGCTAATTTAATTGTAACTTCAGCTTGCAGTAAACAGATTTAGTGTTGAATATGTCAATAAAATATGCTTGAAATGACTGGGTCAAAGAAGGAGGATTGCAGTGCTCTTTCTGGTAACTGCAGGAATTGAAGTGAACTCCTCTTTTATGGAAAACTTAGGCATGAGGCTAAGTAACAGCTTCGGAATGGTTAACTGATTTGCATCAGCAGAGGCCATTATAGCAAGGAACTCCTAGACTTGTGATGTAATTCATCTGTCCTCTTCTACAGTGCTGTGAGCTCCTTAGCAGAGCTGTGACTTCCGTTGGAAAAGTAAAGTAGCTGGAGAGAGTCCAGCTGCAAGCAATTATAATGATCAGCCATCTAAAAGTGTGCCTTTAGGGAAAGATTGAGCAAACTAGGGTTGTTTAGCCTGAAGAAAACTGCACTGAGGAGGGTTGTGTTAATCTCTTCCTATACAGAGAGGATTATTCAGGAAAAGAACTATGTTAGGCATAGTTAATTTGGCTATTAGGAGAAGTAGTGGATTTGAATTACGGTGAGAGATATCTAATGCAGGCATGCTAGAAGATTCTAAGGATGAGGATAATTAAGTACTGGGCTGCCCTGGGCTGGTTGGAGCAGGTGAGCTGTAAATATTGATTTTGCATAGTGATTCAGAGATGGGGTCATCGCTTCTAAAGTTTTCTGGCTTTCATTTGTTTGGCAGGTTTGATCTTCTAATAATCCTCTCAGAGGCAATGTCCTGTATCCCTTGAGCAAATGCTGGGAGGCATAGAAGCAACTCCTGTACTTGGTTTTGTGCTAAATACAGGACTGTCTTTAGCAGTCTTTAGCAAGAACTCCAAAAGAAATCCATGAAAGATTTATGGAGTTATAAACCTGGTTATTTATTTAGGATCTTCTTTTGCTTCAGGTTGTGCATCACTTTACTGGTTAAGGACAAGCTCTCTACCTGTTTTCCATTCACATATAGGACTCCAATTTGGACTTCTTTTTTACATGCTAGATGATTTAAGTTCCCTTATGTGGGAAACAGTTTGTTATTGTAGCAGTGGTGATTTCTTTTACTTAGACCTTCTTTTCCCAACGCTTAGAGAAGCATTTGTACTGTAAACAAAACCCATTTACCATGCAATATTTAAAATGCATCATTAATTATGTAATACATGGGAAAAGTAGGATCATTACCATTTCTTGTTTACTTTTTTCTTGTAAATATTTTTCCTAAATAAATTCTGTAAAATTGCAAAAGACAGCCTAAAGAACATAGCTGCAGAGAGAGTACATTGACATTTTTCTATTTTCCTATTTATTTAGCCTAGTTATGATATTTTTATTTGTTCTCAAAATATTTAGTACCTGAAATCCGCCTTTGCATTTTAGAAGACAGCAAAAGGATCTCAAGAGACTCTCTAGCCCTTGGATAAAGTTTACATCTTCGACACTTATGTTGTTTTAAGGGTGAAGACTTTGCGGCTTCTGAAGGCATTATCTTTCATTTTTTAGCTACTCTTATTTCTCCAAAGTGTCTTAAGAATACCTAACTTTACTCCTTATTGCTATAATTTAAGCTTATTTTATTCAGTCATGATGCACATCCTCATCCTTTTCATGTATTTGAAGACTGTTGTTTTACCTCCTAGGCTATGTTATTTCTTCAGGCTATACAAGAGGAATTTGTTCAATTTAGTCACACAGATTGTGTTTTCTAGACGTGCTTCTGATCTTTGCAGATTTCCTCTGGACTCCCCATTTGATTCTCCTTCAAAGGGAAATACAACGACCTAACCTTCAGAAAGTGTTCTGACTGCAGTCTCACTAGTGCAGAGTACAGGAGAAACATAATTTTCATGTAGTCATGATGGAGAGTAGAAGGGGAAGACTGTTGTATCTATCTGCATTTATCTGGCATTTGCCCCTTTTGCAACAGTGCGACATTGGCTCAATATATCACAATCTGCTGGAGCTCTGAGATCTCTTTTTCTTCTGCAGAGCTGCCATCTCTGTCCTTCCTGACCCATAATGTAGTGCTAGTTGTCCCTGTTAAACTGTATGCTTCATTTTTTCAGACTCTGCAGTATCATTTGAAATAAGTATTCTGACCTTCAGCATGGCTTCAGCCTTTCCCAGTGTTACTGCCCAAATCTGATCACCCTATACTCTATTTTATGATCCAGACAAAATGAGTGGTTATTACAAATATTGAATAATAGCAGACTAACACTAGACCTTTCTAGACCACACCCAATGCCATCCCTTCCCTTCTGACAGTAAATCAACTGTGAATTTTATCTTTCCTCAGCTTTCTGATATAATTTGCACCTAGCCCTTAGGGGCTAAATCTGTTTCACTAGGTTGCTTGTGACTGAGAGTGTAATTTGAGATGTTGTCAAAAATCTTTCTAATGTTAAGATAAATGACACCTGGCTGCTTGTCTCTCGTCCACATTGCCTGTTACCCTCTCACTGAAGGAAATGTGACAGCCCATTGATGACAGATCCCTTTTGGCTGTTACTTGTCTTGTTTGTTTTCTCTGTGTTTTTGAAATGTGTTTGTTTATTTCTTTCAGGATTTTTCTTGGAATCCAAGTCAAAATGAATGATTGATAATTCCCTGGCTTCTTCATTCCCTCCCTTTTCAGCATGTAAGCACTAGGTTTCCCATTTTCAAATTCTTCATACTTCTCCATAAAGTCTCAAGAGCTTGCTATATACTCAGTTCTGTAAATATTATAAAATAAATCCCAATGTTTTCAGTCCATGTGGAACCCTCTCACTTTCTCTCATTTTGAAAATCTTCACCCTTATTTCTTTAGTAAGAGGTATTTTTGGGTTTGGTTTGTTTCTTCCCGCCCCGCCCATGACTAAACATGTTGTGTGGCACTTTCTCTAGTTTAAACTTCTTCCTCATGCTTGTTTTTGTTCATGCCAGATCACTAGGTCTCTCTGCAGAATTTTACATTTAATTATTGACTCTTCATTCTAAGCAACAACACTAACTTGGCAGCAAAAACTCTTCTCCTGCTGCTGGAAATCTCAGTATAAAATACAGTCTGTTTTCTGCGTGTTCTGACTTAGTTCAGACTTTCACACTTTTTGTGTATGTGGTCTTGCTTCTTGTCTGGAGTGTTTAAAAGGCCAGTGTGATTTCTTTTGTTTATGTAGTGCTGAAAATTCAAAGTCTTTAGCATGAAAAGATCTGACTCTTCATGAAGAAGAGCTGGAAAATAAGATATGTGCCATTGAAGTGGGAAACCATCTTAAAGTATTGTTCCGGGGTTTAGAGTTTGATATGTTTCAGGATATCATGTACTACAGCTTTTCTTTCCTAAAAACAGGTTGGATAAATGTGTCAGGAACAGTTTAGGTATAGTGCCTCTTTTTTGTCAGACAAGTAAATAAATTTAATCCTTGTATTTCAGCTGAGTTTGTCTGTTCCTCTGTCAGTCAATGAAGGTTGCTGAAGTGAGAGCAACTTTTCCCAAAATTTCAAGTGCTTCACTTTGCTAAAACATTTTTTAGAAGCTAAGATACACAGGACATTTCAGCTCTGTTTTGTGGTACTCTTTGAGAGGTCACTGGTGAGGCCAATTCTGTTACCTCGTTAAAAATCTTTTTTGGCAAAATTTCCTCAAAAAGCCCATGTTTGAGATGGCTGCTGACTATCATGCTGGTCTGTGTTCCCTTAATGGTTTTAGGATGGTCTGTTCTGTATTCTGCCAATACTCTGCTCTCCTTTATCTTATAGTTTGACTGTGAATTCTTTGGGATTGAGACCATAATTTTTTCTTGTAGATTTGTATAGCCCTTAGTGCAAATGACATATTGGTCTGTGAGCAGAGCGGGAATAAAAGGAATATATTATCTGTTGGTATTAATTTGTAGGAAGGGTTGTGCAGGGTGGAATTTAGGACCATTCATTTTTCAGTTTCATGCACACAGTGCTTTTTGCTCTGATCAAGAAATAGGAGGTAGATTAAACCATTTAAAAATGGTGGGGGAGGATTATAACATAAACTTAGCATTTTTCTTCATATTGAACTGTGGTTTTTTGTGATTGCCTAATTTCTATTTTTAAAATATTAAAGATAACAAAAACTGTGACAGGTCATCCCCTTAAGAAATTATAACTTGTTAGCATAATGGTACTAAACTTACTTGGCTGAACTAAATCAGCTGAAGGTTTAGCCCAGTACATTTGTTTCACAGCCCATCATGAAGGAGTTTGGGGATAACAGCTCTCATTTTGATAAACTCACCATTAGTCAATACAATAATTAAAAGCATGACATGGTGAATATTTTTTATGAAACAAATGGGATTTATGAAATGATACAGTCTTAAAAAAAAATAATCTATATTAAATTCAAATGGCAGCAGGCACCTCTAGGTAAGGATATGCGAGAGAGATTGTCTATGTGAAAGTGGTCTGCTTAAAGAATAACTTTGGAAACCTGATTTTCAGTCTGATACATTAGTACTAATTATATGTTTTAAAAATATAGAAAGTAGACCACTGAAAGAGCTTTCAAAAAATCTGAAGTCTGCCAATGTCATCTAGAATGTGATGTTTCTGTGGTGGTGTGTTTTGGTTTGTTTGGCTTCTTTGATTTGGTTAGGGATAATTTTTTTTCTCCTTTGTAAATAAAGAGGCTATCTTCTGAAGAAAGTGCTTGAAAATTAATTGTGGTTCATGCTTTCAGTAAAGAAAAAAAAATTGCAGATATTGAAGCGCCTACTAGATTTCTGTAGAATTCCATTTAGTGGTTACACAGTAGCTGTTTGTTTGACCACCTGCTAATTGTTGCACTTTGCGTTGTCTACTCCCCAAGGCATTTGAGAACAAAATGATGTTTCCTAAGTATTCCATCCATATTAATGTTTCTTGTTTGGCAAATTGAAGAAGGTATTACACTGCAGCTCCTCCTACCTTTGTACCAAGTATCTGCTAGGGCCAGCAATTCTGAAAGAATCAGAAGAAACCAAATCATGGGAGAAGAAAAGTATAAGTAAAAAACAAAGCAAAAAAAGAAAAAAAACCCAAAAACCCCCAAAAAAACCCCAAACCAAAACAAGCCAAGACCAACTAAAAAGAAAAAAAAAATAAGCTAGATCCCAAGCCGTATAAAGGCTAGCAGTTTAAGACTGTATAGCACTAATAAACACTCTCTGTATATTGTGATACTGACATGATTATTCCCTGTTTTATGCTAACACAGTGTGTTCCTCTATATAAGTATTCAGCAGTCATGAATTATATGACTTAATTAGTAGGGTTGGTTTCTTTGAGGTAAAATTACAGTATCAGCCCACTAAATAACATATTTGCATTAATAAAGCAAGGCAAGTATTTAAACTTTTCTATTTATGAACATAAAAATCGTTATATTTTTAATAGCATTCTTTTCAATTTTTATGTATTACCTTAGAGCATCCTTCCCTATAAGTATTTTTTTCTATCCGAGGATGACTTGTTAACATGTTCAGAACAATAAAAATGCATTCTCTTTATTTTAGTAATTCCAGAGATTGGTGATATTGCAGTTCTCAAAACTGGAGATGGCAAGAGAGATTATGACATGCTGAGAAAGCACAGAACTATGATGATGTTTTTGGTATTGATTCTTTGAAATTATACTGTTCAGTTGTAAAAGTTGTTTTAGCCAAATTTTCTAAACTATAGGTAATTGTTGGGCAAAAAAACCTTCTAAACCTGAGAGATGGACATCACTTATATACCCACTTGAAATTTCTACCCACATTTTCAACTGAAGTGTCTCCACTCCTGTCTGCATGGCAGCTTCTCTCCAGTGGACTGTAAGGTTGAGATTCAAGAAGGTTAAATAATTTGCCCAAGGCCGTGGATTCAGACTGTATCAGAGCCATATAGGCTGTGTCTTGGCTTAGAGACCAAAGCTGCACCACTAATAACATCTCCTTCTTTCCTTCCTTCCTTCCTTCCTTCCTGAACATTTTATATCATACTTGCATAAAAATAATTATACATACATACATGGAAATAGTATGTAAATATTCAAATGTAAACATTCAAACAAAAATTATGTTAAATTGAATTGGTTTTCCTTTAAGAAAGCTGTGAGAGAGGTAAGTGGTTTCCCTAGGAGAAAATTTGGGTAGGTGGATTTACAGTTAGGAGAAATCAGCTTCCATCTGGATTCTTTCAACAACCTGTACTTCTGATCCTAAAGAAAAAGAGAAAAAATGATTTGTCTTGTAGTATTTCACCCTGATCCTTTAATACTCATCAAGCTTCTCAGACTCCTCAAACTGATATTAGACTGCATTAGTTTTCAACCAGTACGTGGTAATACCAAATATATAATTCCATGTTCTTTGCAGAACTCTTGGAATATCTATGTCTAAAATTAAAGAAAATGACATCTCAGTTGTGAGGAAAAACATCTGTATAAGGTGAATTATATAAATAATTTACAGCAATTATGGCAAATTTGGTTATGATAGTGATCTTCTACCAGCATGGAAATCTGGCGTAATTCTCAGTTTTGTTTTATTTTAATATAAATTGTATTTTTCGTCATTGATTTATTTCCCTTCTGTACATGCCTGCTTAAATAGTTGTAGGCATATCCAGTTTTTCTCTAATGGGATAAGTCTATCTGGCAGTCAGAATGGAATGATCATTATATTTAGAATCATAATGAATTTGTTTAGTTGAACCTGTTTCAGTTTAATTTTGGGGTTTAATGATTCAGATTACTTGATTGGACAAGGTACATTAAAGAATAACTTTTACTGTGAGAATAGATATATAAGACAATTTTAAAATATAAATACTAGATGAAATTCCCTTAATTCAATCATTTGCTATGCTCCCATATTGAGCCTTTTTTGTCAGAAGGTAAATACTTTCAGGAACTTGAGATAAAAGCAAGAAAAATCCTAGTGATAGTTGGAGGTGATATTTCTGTTCTTTGTCATTGTTATAGCTAAGAATCTCAATATCTATTAAAAGTCATATGAATTTATATGTAACATTCCTGATCCTTCTGAAAGTCTTGGCTAACTGATAGAAGATGTCTGCTCCCACAACTCTTATAATTACCATTTGCATTACTCTATCCAGAACTCGTATAATTCCGTTTGTTACAATAAGACAATTAAACATTCATTTTTCATTTTTAAAATGAATATCTGGCTCTAAGATTTGAAAGAAAAATGAAAATTCTTGCAAGTGATAATATAGTGTAATCAGAAACATTTAAATATTACCCAAGCAATGCACTCTGAAAAACCCTGTGAAGGTTATCCACGTGTCTTTGTATTGTTCATGGGTTGCTGAATTAAGTAACTGATAAGTTTCTCCATGATAATTAAGAACAGGAAAGAGAGTGTTTTTGTACATATATATTGGACACATAATTCAAAAATTATATTTGACCTATTAGTAGCATTTTTGATCAGTCTTCTCCAGTTGCTGAGGGCATTGCTAAATGAATGAGTTGCCTGATTATTGGAAGAATGTGGGTTCCAGGAATATGAATGTGCTATTTGTACCATTTCATGTCAGTCTTGTATTCTTTTAGCCAAGTTCTCACATCATTAATTTTTTAGCTCTATTATTAGACATTAGAGGGAATTGTGTTTGCAATGTTCATGAAGGACAGAGGTGTTTATTTAATGTTGATATGAAATGGCATTTTGTCTGCATTTTAATGGATTAGTGAACTGTGAATCTTAATGCTGCACATTAAAGCAAATTGCAGCCCCATCAGGCAGATATCTCATGTAGAGATGATTTTTATGTCCATTGAAAAAGCAATGAAGCCATTCTCTTTTTGTATCATGATGCATTTCATAGCAAATGAATACACATCTTGTAGACATGCTGTCAAAGTATTTCTGATGTTTTCACTCTGGTAAGTATTGGAATAGTAGGAAATGGAACCACATCTTGGGGAAATCTGAGGTATTTAATGATAGCAGATCAACCTTTCAGGCATTTTCCAAATTCAGAGAAGCTACTCAAATAAAATTGAGATAACGTGTAAACCATTACTAATACTAGGTACAGAGCTAGGCTATCCCAGTCCAGCTGAGCTAGATGATATCAGATACATTTAGCAATGAACTTTGCCTTGTAATAATACTGTAGTGAACTGGATCTAGAAGATGTCACATGAAAATGAGGTGACAAAATAAGTCTTCCAGAAATCATGTTTACCCAAGGCTACTTAACAATCTGAGACCTGCTCAGCTTTGGTACGGTGTGAGCAGTATAAAGAATGCTGCAGACCCAGACATTTTAATCAGTAAGAGCTGAAGAGCTGCAAAACTTAATCCTTTTTCAATGTCAAAAAGCACCTTCTTTTCTGTGTTTCTTTTGTCTGACTTTGGCCTCTTTGACAGTTTCTTTCTCCCATGAGAATTTTTAGAAATGTGTGCCTAAAGATAAGATCCCCTGAAGTTAGTTTTGTAATATTTGAACTTATGGATCACTTTAGGGCAAGTTTTCCAAAGTATTTATGTTGTAAAAACTGCAGATGGAAGCATAGTGGGATTTTCAAAAGCAGTTAGACAAGGCACTTAACTCTCATTTAAATTAATTAGCTATATTGAGCAAGTTCCCCTTGGCACTTTTGAAAGTTCCACTGCTAAGTGTTTAAGTCTACATAAAAAAACTATGATTTTCAGAAGAGGATGAGCATCCAGCAACTCCCTTTAAAGCTTGACTATTACAGGTTTTCAGTAGTTCTGGAAATTATAATTGTCCCCTCTTCTATGTTCCCAAATGATCCTCCCTTGTTTTGTAGTTTCTTAACAGTTCCTGCTGTCATTTATTGTACAAAGTTAATCTCAGAGAAGTAGTGGGATCAATAATACTAGCTCATAAAGAGAGAAAAGTAATTATATGGGTGAATCTTCTGCACAAGTTCAAGAAACTGGAATCTTTGATACATACAATCAGTGAAAAAACTGGTAGATATTTAGGGCTATTGTAATTATGTTTTGTACTGCATTTACTTATTACTTTTATGTTATGCAAAATAATAGCTCAAAAATACATTACAAGCAAAGACTGCTGCAGGTTGTGGATAGCTGGGAGTGAACCAAATAACCAGAATTAGTATAACTTTTTAGTTATTAAGGTCTGCATATACAGAAACCCTTAACAGACCTGTTCAAGTGTAATAAAAGCACAGTGCTTACTCTGAGGTATAGTTTCCCCTGCTCTATTTTCTGCCCCTACTACAGTATTGTCCAAGTAGCAGTCTGAGAATATACACACATCAGCATTTTGGTTTCAACAAGAGTTGGGTTGTGAAAGGATCTACTAATTATTCCTAGTTCACAAACTTGCTCCTTGTGGAGTGGGTCTTGGGCTAAGTGAGCTGGGTTGCTTTTGGCTGAAATGAAAACAGGATATGCTTTCCAGAAGGACAGTTAATCTTCATTAATGAAGCCCACTGAACAATGTCAAAATTAGGTCAATACAACCTTCTTCTGCAGATCTAATTTGAAATACAGACCAACGTTATCATCAGTTCCTCAGAATTAACAGCTTTGCTCTGCTGATTGGTTCTTACTTTGGCACATTGATTGTTAATGGAGCTATAAACTCCAGCTGTCAGATGGTTGTGTTCATGGGAGAATCCCATCTTTGCACAAACTTCCAGAGTTATCATCCTAAAATGCCAGAATTTTCTCAGATGTACAGGTATTTTGAAGCAATTTTCAGTTTCAAACACTGGCCAATGTTTCTTGGGACTATATCTTCTCTTTCTTCTTAAAGGTACAAAGGTGCTTTCTTCTTAAAAGTACAAAGGTACTACTACTATTTGTACTAGTACAAAACTAATTAGCAATAACCAATAACATTTTTTTAAAGCTTTTAGATAAATCTACATATGATTTTTTTTTTCTTAGAAAATTAATCCAGAAATCAAGATTTTAAAACATAGGATTTATAACTTGTAGAATCCACCTTCCCCAGTCATTCATTCTGGTTATTTTCTACATTGATTTAGAACTTTTTATGCTTTAAGATTCATTTGTGTTTGACTTTTTCTATGGCTAACCAGTCAATAGAGCTTATATTAATAATTAATTTATTAGGCAAAACAGTTCTTTATCCAGTGAGTTCTTCAATATTCATAATTTTATATAACTTTATATGCTGGAAATTATATATTTTTTAGTTTGTGTTGCCAATGTGAGGTGTAATCTGAGGCACTTTAATCTTTTGCAAACCATGAAGAGATTTTAGACATGTTTTTAATCAATCAAAGTACTGTCAGGACAAAAGTATGTGAAATCATAAATAGCTGTAAAATTAAAGGATTTCCTTTGTTTTTTTAATTTTTAAGTTTTCTTTTTAGTAATGTAGAAGCTCTAAAAGACCAAAGGGAATTTTCTGTACTTATCTAAACCATGGATTCACAATACAATAAATGTGACCTCAGGGTGCTTAATGCCAGAAAAGAATCACTGTTGTCTCATGGTATTAAATACTGATCTGGTATAAACTCACCTTGCTAATTCAAATGTGTTTAAAAATGGGACAGCTAAGCTTTATCCTGTCAGGCTTTCTGCAGGATGAGATATTGCCTGTCCATGCCATTCTCAGTTTATGCTGGATAAGGTGGTGTCTGCTCTCCTGGTGATTCTGTATTGTGTGCTGTAATCTAGCTGATATGTAGTAGTGTCATTTTCTGAGTCATTCCAAACTTATCCACAGTTCTGGATTAATGACCATGGTTTACTGTTACCCCCCATTATTGTAGTACGTGATTAAATCACAAGATTTGTATTTATTCTCCTAGCAACAATGTGAAGGCAAATTGTCTTCACTATCATGCTGATTTCATCATAGCATGTTTTTTCTCACATCCAGTAGATGAAACAATAAGGGGTTATGTGGGCTTTTAGGATTTCAGTGATTAAAACCAGGAGATTGTAATAGAGGTGAATCTTTTCTTAGTGTATCAAGTGCTCTGCTGGAGCTCTATCAAATCTATTTCATACAAACTGGGTTATTCTTGTGCTTTTTAGGAAGCTAATTGCTTAAATGATTTCCTTTTCCATAGTCACCAGATGATGTATTTTGCATAGTCATCACAATCCTTGATATAAAATCTGCTTTACTTCTGAGGATTCAAGATCCCCTCCCACTGAAATCCTCGAGGGACTGAGGGTTCACAGAGCTGGTTTTATGAGCGATTCTTGTCTCCTTGTTACTCTGTGCTCCCTTGAAGTGGAGAACAACATCCAAGTCCTGCACTGAAGGGGCACAGAGGAGAGCAGGAGTCTGGCTGCTTGTTGCTGCTTTAGTCACCCTGCACAGTGCTGTAACTGGTGCTCTGGCTCTCTGGGGAAGGCAAATAAGGCCAGCAATGCTACACTGTGATTTCCTCTCAAGTCTGTTGAAAAATTGCTGAAAAAATAAACTTTAAAGGCCAAAATTACCCATTTTTATAAGCTGTCCTCATTCTGTCCTCCTCCAGAAGGAACTGAAAACATTCCTGACGCCTGAAGTTTTGTTAGTGCTGTTTCTCTTATGAATAAAGCCTCCAAATGAAACAAAAGTGCTAAGTACTTAATAGGCAAGAACGAGGAAAGTGCTTTGTCCTTGAGTGCTCACCACCTCACAAAGGAATGAAAGGTGGGGCCTGGAGCAACAAGGAGTGGTTCTGCTGCCCACCAGGGGCTCTGCTCTACCCACAGCTCTGGTTCACTCTCAGTGACCTCTGCAGAAGAACAGGGCTTTAATAAGGGTGGGAAAAGACAGCTGGCACCAAACTGAGTGATAATTTTAAGCAGGAAATTCTTTAAATCCAAGAGTTCCCTATTCAGATGTCATTTGCGGGGCATGCAGGAAGAATACATAGGTGAATGGAAAAAAGTATATTTTGCTAATGTGCTGCTGTGGAGAAAGCTGGGATTTCTAAAACAAGATTGCATTGTTCTGTGCTACAAAAGGATCCCTGGACTTATTATATCAGGAGAGCTAAGACAGTAGTCATGGCATATTTTTCTATTGTTATTCAGAAAGCAGTATATGCTTATTTTAATCTTCCAGAATTGCAAACAAAACACTTGAGCATTTCAAGGCATCGAAGGTGGAAAAGTATAAAATATCCACATTTGTGGAAGGGATGGCATCACAGACCATGGAACTCTTTGTTTTGTGAGAGCTGATGCATGGAGATTTTAATCTATTTCTTCACTGTACCCAAGCTGCTCTGAAGCTCACTGTGAAAATAGACTTATTTTGTAATTAAATGTTTGAGAACTACTGATATTTATATTTGCATGTGATTAACTTTTTACAGCACTGTGTATGGGGCTTTTTGCTTTTAAACTAGCCTGGAGTCAATAAATATCTTTACAGATGTCAATTTGGTCAGCACTAAAGAGGTAAATAGAAACTAATGACACTCATCAAGCCTGTGGCATGAATGATTTATTGGACACAATCATTTAACACTTTTTAAAAGTCAGTGCAAGGGAAAGAAACAGGTTTCTTATTATGGTAAACTGTATTTGTGCTGTCAGCAAGTAGTGATTTATGACAAACCTGTGGCCAGGATTAGGATATTATAAATGAAGGAAAATAGAAGTCTCATTATTTTTTTATACCCACAGGTAGAAGATATGCAGTGGGCTAACAGAGAACATGCTCATCCAGCATCTGTCTGCAGCCTGCCCTGTAAAGCTGGGGAAAGAAAGAAAACCGTGAAGGGAGTGCCCTGCTGCTGGCACTGTGAGCGCTGTGAGGGCTACCACTACCAGGTGGATGAATTCAACTGTGAACTCTGTCCCATTAATAAGAGACCAAATGCCAACCGTACGGATTGCCAGCTTATCCCTATAATCAAACTGGAGTGGCATTCTCCTTGGGCCATCGTGCCTGTCTTCATAGCTATTCTCGGCATAATTGCCACCACCTTTGTGATCGTGACATTTGTCCGCTACAACGACACGCCGATCGTCAGGGCCTCTGGGCGGGAGCTCAGTTACGTGCTCCTGACTGGGATTTTTCTCTGTTACTCCATTACTTTTTTAATGATTGCAGCTCCTGATACAGTGGTCTGCTCATTTCGAAGGATCTTTTTAGGACTTGGCATGTGTTTCAGCTATGCTGCGTTACTTACCAAAACAAACAGGATTCACAGAATATTTGAACAAGGTAAAAAATCTGTCACAGCTCCCAAATTTATTAGTCCAGCTTCTCAGCTGGTGATCACTTTCAGCCTCATATCCTTGCAGCTTATTGGAGTCTTCATCTGGTTTGCTATTGATCCACCACATACCATTGTAGACTATGGAGAGCAGAGGACACTTGACCCAGAAAATGCCAGAGGAGTTCTCAAATGTGACATTTCAGATCTTTCTCTCATTTGTTCCCTTGGATATAGTATTCTCTTGATGGTCACGTGCACTGTTTATGCTATTAAAACAAGAGGGGTTCCAGAGACCTTCAATGAAGCAAAACCTATTGGATTTACTATGTACACAACCTGCATAATTTGGTTAGCTTTTATTCCAATCTTTTTTGGTACGGCCCAATCAGCAGAGAAGGTAAGTGATGATGTGTTTACCTATCAAAACACAAAACACTGCTCTTTTTCTATTTTCATCTCAATAATTACAGCACTAAAACACTTTCACTCTTACAAATGAGTAATTCTGAATGGCAAACAAACCATCAAAATTCACAGACAATAAAGTATATGTTTCAAAAAGTAGGTTTCCTCTGTATTAACACAAACTGATTGTGATTGTTGTGTGACTGGCATAAAAATGTTGACAATTTCTCAATATAACCTTTAATGACTGTTTCTTCTAACATTTGTTATTGCCCTTCAGTGATGCTGTGGCCTGTTACATGAAGCACTATCAATCTTTGTTATCATCTGCAGATCTGATAGAAGTGGTTGCATTCCACAAGCCTAAGAAGATCAACTTACATTTGTCAAAAATAATGAAGAAAAATGCTGAGGCAGAATGAAAAGAATTACTTTTGTCCCTGGTTGACACACAAAACCTTAAAAATTTAAAAGAACCAGAAATAAAACAGGAAGAAGTGAATGGTGAATGAAGTGTGTGTAAATTCAGATAAGGCATAATTCACTAATTATTATATCAATGCAAAAAGAAAACACTTTCCTGATAATTTAATAAGAAATGAAATGATTGATACTTAGATGCAAACCACATCAGACATGTGGCTCTCCTCTGTTTTAATGGGAAGACAGAGGTAAATGTCAACTATGTGAGTATTTATTGAGGCGACAGTGGCAAAAATGGTAAGTTGGGCAGGGAAAAGGAATAATACTAGCATCAATCTTCAAAACTGAAAATATTTGATATATGGAAAGTCTTAAAAATAAGAAATTAAAGTTAACAGTCTTTCACATAAATTCTTGTCTTTCCTTCTAGCAGGTTTTGTATAATGTTTTCAAATATTCATTTAAATGTAATCGGAAAAGTCGGCATGTGTTCACTTAAAATTGTGGAAAGGTTTGAATGTCTCTAGTTTAGAGGGCACCCTTGTCTGTGGAGTTAAAGAACAGTTCTGTATACCTTGATGAAACACTTTCTAATTCAAGCAGAAGAATCTTATGGGGCAGAAAGTGTGGCAGAAAAAAGTATTTTCCTCCCTAGAAATTGAAGCAGGCTTACTGAATTGGATCAGGTTTATTTTCATGGCTTTTTGGATTAAGCTGGGGAGGTTGATGCTTTAAGTTTTAGCTTTTATAGTTTTCAGCTTCTGCACTGCTTTAGTGTGCAGTTCTGTGGTTCATATTAAGGGACGGTAAAGTCTCTTCACAGAGTAGCTAGACAGAACAATTCCTTTTCTAGCTGGGGACCAAGGAAAATTGATCCAAATTTCAGGCCCAAGAGCATAAACAACGTGGACTGAAGAGAGAAGAACAAGAAGGATGGGACTTCATAACTTAAAGCTATCATTGGAGAATTAACTCCAATATGCAAATGAACCAGAACTTATGAAAGGAGAGAGACCTCGTGACCTGTGGTCCATTTTGTGACCATTTTGGGTTCATCTTGGGTGTAGCCCTAGCTGTGGCCTTGTGCTGTCCAAGGAGGATCCATTGAGGCCTTCTAATAAATACCTACTTTATTCTTTATCTCAGTCTAGCCTCTGTTCTAGGTCAGCCTTGGCAAGGCATCAAAGTGAGTACCAAGGTAATGGCTTATGACAGATAGAGTAAGTTAAAAAATCCCATTTGACATAGGAAAACCTGTGTAGGTAAATTGTTTTTTCTATTTGTAGGCTTAAGTCACAAAAATGCTTTGTTGTATAAAGGTGTGGTACTTTTTACAGCTTGGTTTCATCAGGTTTATGGGAAGTACTTGAACCAAAAGAATTGAGTCTTGAAATAGGAAATATTTCTTTGCTGGCAACCATGCAGTGACTTTGATTTACACCATCAGTACACCTTGGATTGTAGTAAAGGATGATTTGGTTTCAACCTTTAAAGACAAGATTAATGAACACCTCTTTTGCATTTCTTTTTTGAAATCCAAGACTGAACACACAAATGATGCTAAATCACACAGCTTCTAACATTAAATTTCACTTGTTAATTGCCATTTTTTCTTTCTAAATGATTTGTTTTTCTTTCCTTTTCTTTATGGATGGAAAAAGTGCTAATACAGTGGCTCTGTCATTCAAATAATTCTTTCTAAAGTGCTTCTTCTTTTTGCTGCAAATGAAAACATGCTTCCATACAGAGTCTTACAGACATCTTCATAACAATTTACATATTCCATACAATTTAAATACTTCTCTGAATAGGATAAAAATGTGTAACTCTTACAGCACAAATATGGATGGTCTGAATAAACGTATGGTTTCTCAGTTGATGCATAACACCATAATAGCATTTTAAAAACAAGCTAGTGTATTCTAGAATATTATTTGAAATTTTATATTATGATCTTTTTGGAGGATGAAACAAATTAAAAACTTACACGGACTTTTTTGTTGCTTACTTACATTGCAACTATTTTCGAATCCTGATTTTTTTTTTTTTTTAATGGCTTAAGCTTACTGAGAGCGAACAGAGCAATAAAAGCTGGGGATTTTAAAGTGCTGTTTTAAAGCAATGTTTCCTTTATGAAATGTTGACAGTAATAAATTTATCATGACATTCATTACTTGCCAGGGGTACTTCCACTTGCTAACTTTAGATACACTTCTGTTGGAATAACGAGTACTTAAAACTTTTCCAAAATGTTTTGAGGAATTCAGTTTTCCTAGACATTAGCAGTGCTTGCATTAATAGCAGAAATTACTAAGCATTTCTTGAAAGAAATTGTACACTTAAATATTCAATTAACACTAATTAAATAACAAACCTACTGAGTAGGTTTTATTTCACTGTTAGTACCACTGATAAACAAAAAAAAATACCATCAATGCTGAAAATAGATGTCTAGATCCAAAACTCAAAGCTCACCCTAGTAAAATTACCCTTACATTTAGTGGCCTTGGGGATCAATTCAAAACTATAGGTTTGTTAAGAGATTTTGTAAATAGTCTAGAGCAGTGTAAACATGTAGAGTCAGCACAAGTCTGTAAATTGAGCGTTGGCTTCAATCAAACTCCAAATATGCATGATGAAGGTAATTTAAATACGCATAAGTACTTATGTGCAGACAGACTAGGAATCTTGATGATACGTGCTTGCTGTGAAGCACAGAATGGGAAACTGCTCTCTTTCACTAATGAGGAATCTTGGGTTTCTAGCTGGTGAATGCAGCTGAGTTAAATGTCTGAAATTTCATGCAGTGACATATCCATAAGAAAAAACATAGTAAAAGTTAAGGTAACTTGACAAGATGCCATGGGAATATGTTGATTTCTGTTGTTGACTTTCATAATATTTTTAACAGTCCTTTATAACAAATGCTGGTTTTTAAAATTCGTATTATCTCTGTTTGCATGTAAGTTTGAAAGTAATATAAAATTGAGAAAACAACTGTATATTATTGAAGAAATGAATATATATACAGAGATAACTAAAAAAATGTTGAAGTACCAATCCAAAATAACCTGGCATAATTCAAGCTTGATGGCTTATATTTATTTCCATGTTTACTAATTTGTTCTTACTTTCAAGCAATAATATAAATAGCAGAATATAAATGCCCTGTGGTACCAAACACACTATTTTGAGGTTGTGATTCTTACAGATGTCCTGTGGAGAAAATATGAACATTGACTTTAGGTTCTGTGTGATTTTTTTTTTTTTTGTCGAGTTCATGATTTTGTCCATTCATGTTCATGCCCATTTTGACAGCTTATTCTTCATGAAAAGAACCTACTACAAAAAAATTATATTTTTCCAGTTTATCATTAAGTGAATGACAAATGGCCTCCTAAGATATAAACCACGAATTTTCTAACACATTAAGGTCAGTAAGGTGCTTTAGAGGCAAAGGAGAGAAATTCCGTGAGAAAGCATTCTGTGAATATAGCTTTTCTTTATTTCTTGCACATGATATAGGAAAACACTGGAAGTACTGGAATCATCTAGGATAGAGATGTCTGAAATGTCATAGTGACCAGAATGCCACTGAAAAATACATTGAATAGATGAGTGATTAAAACAGGTGTTTGAATTCCTGTCTAAAGTTAAAATGGTAGATTGCACTAAAACCTTCTGAGGATAGATGGCTGTCTGAAGTACAAACCTATTTAATAAATTGAACTTTGTAAATTCCCTTCCTTTTAACATTTTTGACAGGTGGATAAATCATTTTTATTCACAGATTATTATCACACATCATTATTATCAGACATAATTTATTATATTGATCTGGAAATACTTTGCTTGAATGAGAAGATGAATACTTGTTCCCTATACTGTGAATGAAGAGATGTTTCACTTTGTGCTAAGGAAAGACCATAAAAACACTGAATAATTTCTTCCATGTCTTCCAACTGGAAGCAATTAGAAAGTGTGATCTAACAAGCCAGATAAATTTTACTGTATTTTTAATTATTCTTACAACTCTGACCTCTCTTTTCGTAACTACAATATAGAAAAATTGTAATTGTATAATAGAAATTTTCTCATAAATTATTTTCCTTATGAGCTTACTATCCCAGCTCTTTTCATGCTGGATTTATTTTTCATGGATCTTATGCTTATATCCATCTGTTTGTTAGTAACACTAAAAGAAGTTAGAAACAATGCCAAAAGTATTCCACTATTAATTTGACTTGTAAATTACTTCTGTAATTGTCAAGATAAAGAAATTCAATTCTCAGTGGGAGGAAGAGCTAGTTCCATCAGAGTAGTAAAATATGTTCATTAGTTTAAAGAAAACAACTACTAATGATAGTTCAGGTAGAGACTTCTTACTTCTCCCATATTTCTAAAGAAAGTATACAAATAATCTTTTGTGTGTGTATGTTTACATTATGAATTCTTGACTAAATATATTCCTGTGATTGCAAGAAAACAGCATCTTAAGGATTCCTCAGACTGTGCTAATGAAGGGCACAGCACTGAGCTTGTTCTTCACCTCAAAGCATTCTCTTCTAATCCTGATTGTATGTGGAGATCTGGCTCTGCAGGTAGTCTGTGCAATACGCATCATAGGAAAAAGTCCAGAAAAGCTACTTATAAATTTAGCATTTCTTTCATTTTATGAATAATTTTTGGCTTGATTAAACTGGGATCTCTGCTTCCAACACTGTGCATAGCATGAGGATTAATCTGAGGGATATTTGAAACAGTTTCTCATTTTCCTTATTACAGGAGCAGAAGGTACAAGAGTGCTGAAGTGATACATGCCATATTCAGCAGTTTGTCATTGTTCAAAACTCCATTTCTGTGCTCCTAATGTTTTTTTATTCAGAATCTTTAGAATATGAGAGTACTTGCAAGATTATAAAAAAATCAGTAATTGAATTTTTGCATGTCTAATATACAAGATTCATAAGGAGCAACTCAGAAAACTGGATTTATTTAGCTTGTTTCTACAACCTTCTGTCACAGGGAGGGTGTTGTTTTTTCTCCTAGGTAGCAAGTGATAGGACAAGAGAAAATTGCATCCAGTTATGGCTGGTGAGGTTTAGGTTGGATGTTAGGAAAAATTTCTTCACTGAAAGGGTGGTTGAGCATTGAACAGGGAAGTGGTGGTGTCACTGTCCCTGGAGGTGTTTAAAAGACATAGATGTGGCACTTGGAGACATGGTTTAGTGGTGGACTTGGCAGTGTTAGGTCAGTGATTGGATTTGATGATGGTAGAGGTCTTTTCCAATCTAAATGACTGTATTATTCTGTGTCTTGAACAGAAAATTAGTTAAAATTCACCAGATTATTTGACAGAAATATCCTTCCCTCTCACTGGAAATTGTGTTAAGAATGGAGAAACTTTTTGTCCTTCTCGTTTCATGTTTTTTCAAATGTAAAATTTCATGAGCTAAATTGTTTCTATGTTTCATAATTTCCTCCAACTTTTGACCTAATCCTTGGTGGAAATTAGAACTTTGCTGTTCTACTGTAGAAGCAGAGTGCTAAAAAAGATGTGAACAAGAGTGTGAGTTTATTGCCCAATCTTCCTCTGCTCCCTTTCTGTCTGAAGGACAAGGAGCGAGGAAGTTCCTTGCTCCTTGTTTGTTGCTGAGACAGCCTGTTCCCCTCCAGCTGGAAGATACTCCGTGCACTGCAGGCCACGGTCATTGCTAGGTCATTGCTTGCTCACCCTCTGGCTGAGCAAACCATTTCAGCAGCCCCCAAATCTGTTTTCCCTCCCAGCCTCCCATGAGCTAGTGTTAGAGGACAGAGGAGGAGTTATACTTCTTCTGGGTGGCAGCATAAACTGCAAAAGGTACCTGTAATGAGAAACCAGTCAAATATAGAGATCCTGTTTTCTTTCAAAAGTTGCTTTGTGAGAACCCATTCCAAAAGTTATTTCTTAGGAAAAAAATGTGATTATATAAGTTTTTTAAAGTTTATTAGCTGATAAGTGAGACAAAACTGATGGATTGGGTAATTTAAAATATTGTAGGCATTTTCGAAGCTTTTTTTGAGTTTCAACCTTTTCTATCCTTGTAAGTTTAATCTGAAATTTGGAAGTTGAGCAGTTCTGATATTTAAAGAGCATAATGTCACAAGTTTTAAACTGTTTCCACTTTCTTGAACTGAAAAATATCTGGACTGTTGACTATAACACCAGCCTTGCATTTAAAAAAAACACTTGAAATGATTTTTGATGAGTTTTATGAAATCATTTTATGAAATGATTTTTGATGAGTTTTCAGGACAAGTACTTTTTTAGAAAATACTACTTTTTAAAATTTCTAGCCCCGTTTAGATTTTTTTGTTACTCAGCAAAGTGCGTACCTGAGTTTCAGGAAGTGTTCTTGCTGAATGACTGACTGTGCAAAGTTAAAGCATATGTAATTTTAAAGACTGGACTTTATTGTTTTAAGATATGCCCATTGCCTTTAGAGTGATATTTCATTTCATTCATTTAATTAATGAAACTACAAGGATTTTAAGTATGTATGCTGAGTACTGATTTTAATTACAGAACCACAGAATGAACTAGGTTGGAAAAGACTTTTAAGATCATCTGGTCCAACCTATGATAAGTTTTCTAGGACGTTTCACAAGGACAGACAATGCCAGCTCCTCCAAGAAAGAAGGGAAGTATTTAGTAAAATATATCTTTTGGTTTTTTAGCCCAGTGAGGGTGATGTGTGCACCTGAGGGTTGCAAACCCTTTTCATTTCTGCATAGCTGCGTGTCTGTTCCAGCACGGGCGCTGAGCTGGCATACCTAGTTGTACACATTGAAAAGATGTGCACCTGCCACGTAATGGAAAACACTGACATTTTGCTTGTCTGATATGTTTGCTTCTGGCCCCATCATGAATGATGGCTTTTCTCCCAAAGTCAGGAATGAGCTGCCAGAAAAATTAAATTTGCCTGTGATCAGCATCCTACCCCATCCTGGAGAATGTCAGAGAGTTGGTAGCATGTAGATGAAGATGAAATTGCATGCTAAAGAACTTTAAATAGATCTTTTCAGCTACTTGCTGGCTTCTGTGATAAGTAATTAATCCTTACTGAGAAGCACAAATAATTTTGTGAAGCACAGACACCTAAATAACTCATCATCTTTTTTGTTGAAAAAAAGGATCAATAATCACAGAAAGCAGTTGGTGACAGATCAGAAATGTTTCATAAAGGTAATGAAAAAAATATACCTTAGCTACTGTATTTTTAAGAATCAGATTCAGCTCACAAAAATATTGACATTTTGGCTGTTATTTCTTCAGTGCCAAAAATCCAGTTGTCTTCAACAAGTGCAGTTTAAGATAAATCCTTCCAGCATTTAGAAAAACTTAGGTTTTTGGGGCACTGTAAGGGCTGGTTTAATTTGCGTAAAGTAAAACCAGTGATAACACAAACCATATGGAAAATATTTTTAAGCAAATTTATCACTTAGTGAAAAATGTTTGTAAGTAGACAGGAAGAGAGATTTTTTCAGCTAAGAATGATTTGATAAACCCACATACTGGGGAAAAAAAAGCTATGGCTCAGAGAAAGTTAATTGGAACTATCTTTAACACTTATACTCTTGTTATGACAAATAGAAAATCTTTAAATAGAACACTGTGTAGAAATTGTGTGGAACTATTTCTGGGATGCTCTTGGGAAACTTCATGTTCTTGCTAGCTCTTGCCAAGTTGGAAGCAGTACATCAAAAGCCTTTAACGAGGCTTGTACCTTACTGAAAGCAAGTAAACACATGTATGAAAGACAGAAGAAACAAACTAACAAGGCTTTTAGCTTGGCTCTGAGTAGGTATTCAGCTTCTTGTCTTTCTTGTCTCCTCCTACAAGAATTCCAAATTTGCATAGGATTCATACCAGTGTCAATATTCTGACCTTACAGATAGGACTGGTGTGGACTGGTAAGTTGTCATGCATAGGCTTAACCTAAATAGCAATGCTTTCACAAGCTCATCACCTACCACATCTTGAACCTGACACCACACTGGTGACCTTGATCCCCATTAGGTGATCAGCACCTAATGAAAGCCATATTACCTTGTATTTCCTTTAGGCAAATAACATTTTGAAGGACAATTATGGTGACTCAACTAAAGTGTTTGCTAAGCACAGTAGGTTGATGTATGTTTCTGCCCCTTGTGACCATTCTGTTAAAGAATTGTCATAATTTGTACAACTGGGAAGATGAGAGCAAATTGGACATCCTATCAAAATACAAGATCCAGACAAAAAAACCTAATGAGATATAAGCCAGTAAAATTTGTAACAGAATTGATAGATTCAATAAAATTCTAAAATTTCATGTAAGGGACAGTGAATTCATGCCTCATATAGGTAGAAATACCAGGAACAGGAAATCATGAAAGTCTGATTTCACCATGATTACTGAGCTTTATGCTTACTCTTAAAACACAAAACTAATCTATTATGGGATAAGTATTTCAGTGGATTGTTAATACTGAATGTGCATCTGAGTGTGTGTGTGTACAAGTATTTATTTTCACATAACTATAAACTATTTCTTGCATGGAACGAGAATGGCCAGTATAGAAGTATAGCTAGTATAGCTAGCTAGCTAGTATAGAAGGCCCAGCAAAAATAACAATTTTAATACATATATAAGAACATACATATATAAGAAATATCTGTTTTAAAAAAGTCGTTAATTGGTCATATAAAACCATTTTTTAAGTTTGTCTTTCAGTTTACAGTGAATCTTCCTGACAGGGAATGAAATGACAATAGCAAATAGAGAACCATGTAAGCTCATCCAAGACAGTCAAAATTTAACCATAGCAGAAAATAGATATATTTTCTTTTAGCAATCCAAATAAAAATAGATCAATTATGAAATATCTTAAATTTAGACTTTTTTTTTCAGTGTGTGCATAGGTTTTGAATTTTTATTTTCCTAAAACTGAGCTTTCCAGACTTGAGAGTGACTTCATAATAAGTCAATTTACCAAAAACATGACCCTAGTAGAATGGTCAAATGATTGTTTTCATGGTGATTACCAAGGTCATGTTCATTTGATATTGTGAAGCATATGGATGGGATTGAAGTGGTGTTATTAGGCTCATTGATAGAACATGATGGCACAGCACCTGCAAAAATCTATTTTCTGCAGAAAACATCCTTATTTCTTCAATTGTACAGTAAGAATAACTGAACAATGAAGGGAAGAAAGGCAAAGTACTTGATTTTTTTTTTCCCGCACTGAACTCAGATGGAATAGATGAAGAGCAGCTATTCAAAGCTGTTGTGAATGCCATTCATTCAGGTACTGCAAAACACTTCCCAATTAAAAAACAACAAGGTCAGAAGGAAATTAGAAGAGGGGAACAAACAAGATGGTGTTCAATTGAAAATAAAGGAAAAGATTTTTAGCTCTGATGCTGAGGAACACACTACATTTTGCAAATGTTTTTTCCAGAAAGTTAGAAGTCATGACTGAGTGAGGTATAGCAGAAGAGCTCACAGCAGGCAAGGCATCTATCTCCTAATCTAGTCATCAAAAAGACACAGACAAACCAATGTGGCATGATGCTGAAATTGGTCCCAAAGCCCTAAACTGCTTTACAAACAGTCTCTGTAAGGGAATTGTTTGCACCATATGTTTTCCTTAAGAACTGATCTACTGAAAGGGTGCTTTAGATTATGGTACAAACTGAAGCAGCTTCCTCCAGAGCACATCAACCTCCTATCCTTTTGAGCCATCACACTGCATAAAATTTTATTGATCTAGAAAGATCACATACCTCAAGGCTTCCACATTCCAAGCTGGAAATTTCTCTGCTATTTCTCCAAACTATTTGCCTTGTCAATGAGCCTTGTAATTTCTTTGTTTCCAACCACCACCAAAGATATAACCTTTGCCTTTTCAACCTCAATTTTTTTGCTGTTTAAATCCTCTTGTTTCCCTGCTTGCTTAATTGATAATTTGTTCAAGAGACAGAAGTCATTGCAGACGGTGCTGCTTTTCTTTCTATATCCCAATATCTTATATCCTTGGCATCTTATATCCAAATTCCTAGTTCTTTTCTGTGAGACTTAGGACTTAAATTCTCTGTGTCTCTCACAGCTTATCTCTGTGTCTCTTCCTCCTCTCCCTCACTGACACTGATGGTTGCATTTAGTTATTGGTGTTTACTACTTTCACTCTTAAATTTAGATGGTTTTACAAACATTTCCTCCTTCCCCTCCCCTCCCCTCCTCTCCTGCAGCATTCTCAAATTTATTCAAGTTTTATTTCCTTTGTTTAGTGGTCTACTTCTGAAAGGTTCTGGTAAAGGCACAATCAAGTGAGTGAGAGTTTTGCCAGTGATGTCAAGAAACATTGATGCCTGTGATGTGCCTTTAATACTTCATCTGTATGCATCCCATCTACGTTTCAAGCTACTAAAAGCTTTTCTGAAGGGACCTGTGTAAGCTAGAATTTTGTGCATCTGTGTTATATAAGAATATAACTGTGGAATTTGACATTGTGGTTTTCATTTTTTATCTAAAATGTAGATCATATTTGACTTGGCTTAAAATTGAGCTGGCTATCCTGTACTTTTGTGTAGTTTTAATAAACAGCCCATATGTGTTTGCAATCTCCTGCACACAAGGAGATGTGTACATTACAGACAGTTCTGGTTTTCTAAGCACCCACAACAAGGAAAGTGTTAAGTACATTATGTCCTTAAACATTGCTTTAGCGGAGCAGCTTTTAAGCACAAGGGAGGCATAAAAGGAAGAGAGAGAAATATGTAGTGTGCTTCCTCCTCTCTCCTAGGCAAGGGCTGTAACAAGCAGATCTGGTTGACTGACTGTTTCTTTGGGGGTTTTTTTGGGTTTCTCTTTCTCTTTGTAGCTCTGTATGATAATTTGGCAGGTAGTTTGCTAGACTGGGGGCTAGAGGCAAGTGCTGTCAGCTGGCATTGCTCCAGCTGCACTTGCTTTGAGAAGGTGGTTCAGAGCCAGACACTTTAGGATTTGACTATATTCATTTCCTCTCAAGGTCACCAGAATATACAAGGAAATGTCAAAACTGCAGCTGAGCAAGCCTCTTCTGTATGACATAAGTTCACTGCTGGAAAAAGTTATTTGTGTTTCAAAACAGTGACAGTAGGCTGAAGCTCTACTCATTAGAATATTTTTTTTTTAAATTGCAGTGAAGTGATTTTTTAGTGCTGTCAATTTCATTTTCTAGAGTGCACTAATACCTTTCAGAGCATTGTTTGACTATAAGCCTAATTAGTAATTTCTGTCTCCTCTACATGAATGAAATAAAGGCTTTTGTAAAATTATACTAGACTTTTTACTTATTGAATGAAGGGATTAAGCCTGATTTTAATTGTCATCTGAAGATTAACACAAGGTCTTTGGGCCCCTTTGCTTGTGTGAACACTGGCATTCCTCTTAAAGTTGTTGCGCACACATGTTGACAGAAGACTAGATCCCTACAGTCGTAAAATGAAACCATCAGCACCTCTCCAGCACATGTAATGCTTGAGATCCAATGCAGAGACCTATTTATTACTGCAGTTAACACTACCATACTGTTTAAAATGACAGAGTATAAGCAAGTAACTTAGATCTAACCTGTCAGGTTAGCCAGCAGTGATGTGATTCTGAGCAACAGAGTGCTTATTTTCTCAGTGATTTTTCCTTTTTTATTCTAGCTTTTTCAGTGCTGCTAAACAATACTCTCTTCTTCCTACTAAGCCACCCACTTGGGTGAAGTGTATTTCACAGAGACTCCAAACTCTATGCTTTATTCACTTCTTGTTGAAATCACTTTTTCAATATATTCACACCTCATCTCTTTTTTCTTCCCTTAACCAAGGCCTATTTCACTTATTTTGAAGAATCACACTTCTTAGGAAGTCTTCCCTTAGGAAGTTGAAGTGTGCATGTTTTCTTATTCAGGTGATGACTGTATTTTGCTCACAATCTAATTAACTGTGTGAGTAATATCTATGTTAAAAAAAAAGAGAGAAAAGAAAAGCCTTCTGTTACATCCTAGAAGCTTCAGGTACTTAGATTTGCCAAAGAACATTAAGGAAAGTGGAGTACATGCAATTTCCAAAGATGGGCCCTTGTTGTCCTGTTTCTTACACTTCTTACACCCAATGCAGTCTATTAAAAATATACTTGTCTGCAGTTTCAGATATAATTTCTGCTTATTTCAGATGAATAAACAGCTGTCTAACAGGAAGTGTAGCTATTTCACAGATACAAAACTGTGGTTGAGGAAATATTTAAACAAACAGATTGTGTTTAGGGAGCTGTTGTGGCTGGAGAGAACCTTAACAAAAGGAGCTAGTTTTCTAGGAAAGCCTAGGAATCTAATATTTTAATATACCCAAGATATTTTGCTATTAATTCATCCATCTAGCACTTGATTTCCTAATTCTGACAATTTTGTATCTACTGTATATACAGTTCATTCAAAGTCCTGCTCCTTTATATTTGTTTATCTGTGCTCCATATGCAAAAATAACATATTTCCTTGTCTTTGTTTTGATAAATTCAGTTGTCTTCTAAGATTATTGAACAATTTTGAGAGAAAACAAAGTATCCAGTAGCTGTTCTGAAAAGTTTTTGGAGGCAGCAGATTTGTGTTTTCACTGAACAACCTTTCTGGTCTTTTTTTCAAATGAGTGACTAGCTAAAGATTGTTATGAGAGGTCTCCTAGGACTGCACAGGGAGAATGTTTTAATAATGGCTTTCCTTTTTATTCCTGTGTTCTGATTTGGTTATGCAAATGAGGAGAAAGTAGCTGTCAGTAGAAGGAAAATTATGTGTGTATATTGTGTGAATATTGAATTAATTCTCAGCAAGTGGTGTTTGAATCACTTATAACATTAATTAAGGTGGGCAGGACATTTGGTGGAGTCATTGTCCTGAAAGTTTGCCATTTGAACAGACTTTCACATGATCACTGAACAGAAAATGTTGCTGCTTTGTACATAGATCCCAATTTTTTTTTTCACAGCATGAGAATGCCAGGTCAGTGGTCTTCATCTCTGTTGCCAGTATTCCTGCAAGTCCAGGCATGAAGATCTACTTTCAAATTTCAGTTTATTTAACAGTTTTCCATGTTGGTTTAAGGTATGTTAAGCCACTTTTTTGAGTTTCTAAGGAAAAATATAATTCCATGATGCTCTGTAGCATGTTCATGAAGCTACTGTTCTGGGAAATATGAGACCAAGTCCCTCCATTCTCAAGAATGGTTATGAGGCTAACCAACAAAATCTTAATAACATTTATGATGTCAAAGGATGCCACCACCTCTTCTGTCTCTCGAAGCTGTATTTGATTTGTTTTTCTTTCAAGGGCCTGAAAAGAAAATATATTATGCAGAGATAAATAAAATACTTATTTATTAAAATTGTTAACATGATTGAGTTTTTCTGTGAGCAAACCCAGAATAAATGCATTTGGTTCAATCCCAACCAATTTTAAAATTATAGTTCATATGCCAAATTAGAAGTAAAAAAATTGTCATTGATTTAAATTCTCTATCTTGCATCCTTCCTTCATGGTGTGCTGTATACAATATTCTACACCAGCCCTAGAGGAAACACAGCCTTCAGCTACAACTGCTTGTAAATGGGAACTGATGACTAACATAGAAAAATTATACAGCTCCTTTCCCAGGAGATGAAGGATATCTCAGGATATCTCCTCTGAAATGATGGCTGCCCTTGAATCCGTTAGTGCCATAAGAAGTGTGACAATAGCCTTTGTTACTGTGATTCCGTGCAGAATGCAGTGCAGTGCTCACTACATCCGCTGGCACCCAGGGCAGTTCTTGTTCGCCTGCAGCTCTGCCCGGCGTTCCCAAGCAGCTCAATTCCTCAGCAATTCATAGAGCTTCAGGATCAAAAACCCAGATGTAGCTGAATATGAAAATACAGAATGGGTGCTCAGCTGTAACTCTGAAGGGATTCTCTGTGGTAGGAGTTCTGTCTATCCAATGGATAAGTGTTTTACTTTTATAATGAGGACCCGAATGCAGAGGAGTAAGAGGCCAAACTCTTGAGTGCCAATTCAGATCACTGTGGTATGTTATACACTCATAAAAGTGTGCAGGTAGATCACAAAACAACCATTCATTCTGCAGATACACAGATAAGCCTTCACACATCTGTCAGAAACCAAGAATCTAATGATATTAAAAATTTATATATAACAATAAAAAAGTGCACAGTATCATTTTTTTAGTGCTAGAAAAAAAAAGTAAGGGAAAAAATATCATACTTGAAGGCTTAGTGTAGTGATTCATAATGAAGAGAAGGACTTCAGAGAGTAGCTTTTTCTGTGACTAGGCCTCTTTTATATGTTCCTCTAAAGCACCTTGCTTTGGCCACTCTTTAAATCATGGTATTTGACCACATGGATCACACTTCTAATCCACTCTGGTAACTTCTACATACTTTAACATTTAAAAAAATAAGTATTGACATTTTAAAAAATAAGGTATGTTTCATTTTTCAGTATATAGTTCTGGAAAAAAAATAGCTATTTGTAGTAGAATAGAACTGTGGTGGTTTTTCATGTCACCATTTTTTCCTTCTTGTTGGTTTCCCATTATATGCCATTGTTGTTAGTGTTTATGAGCACCTGAAAAAGCTTTTATGAGCTTTCAAATTTTTTTGTTCTCCATCAGTTTCTTTCAGCCCTACTTTATGTGATAGATCTGATCAATCATTCCATATAAAAAATAATATAGTAAAACTAAACACCATCACCTCGCCCACAATCATTAGGTAGCTGTGGTTATAAAAAATATTCCTTCATATAGAATCATGTCTTCATTTCTTCATGTCTTTTTCCAGTTTGAAGTTTGAAATTTGTATTCTCTGCAGCTAAAAAATGCATCTGTAAACATGCTGTGATTTTCCACTTGCATAGCAACAGTATACTTTTTAAGTGGAGACAACAAATGCTCAATTATTTGTGATTACTCCAAGATGCTTTCATCTGATAATGCAAACCACTGTGTTTAATACCTTTCAAATGCATAATGTATGACTTTTCATCCTAGTGGAAGCTTTTAGGTTTTATTCAGTTCATGAGACTTCCCAATCTGACATAATTGGTGTGGCACCAACAGTTTAAAAAGTACCTCTTCTTTTTGAGGAGTCTCCTAATCTACAGGGGGCCTGTTCTGACAGAAGAGGGCTGTGTGGCTTGGGACAGACTGCTCAATTACTGCCTTGGAGGTAAAATGGGGACACTCAGCCTCCCTCACTTGGCCTTTCTTCTGGCTGTGTCTGTCTCACAGAGTTTTTTTCCCTTAAAGGGCTTGTGTCTTGGTTTCAGCTAGCTGTTACACTGCTATGGTTTTTAAAATATTAAAAATGTATAATTACTGTAGGAAAACCAGTTTGCAGAGTATTTCAACGCAAAAGTTACATGAGGTAACCCCCACTGTGCTTAATGGTCACATCGTATTTGCACAGAGTTGGTGGATAGAGCTCAGGGAATAAAGGAACACAAGATCACAGTGACCCCCTTGTAAGGGAGCCAGATAATGCAGTTTCCTTATAGCAATATTTGTTCTCCAGACAGATAAGCTGTGATTTATTTGACAGTATGCAGACATGTAGGGTATGTGAACAGAGTCACCCTAGGTTTCTAGTCAATATGCTGAGTTCCAAGTCCAGATTCTTACTAGAAATTACATTTAGAATGACCACAAAAATGTCAGTGTCCACCTGCCAATGGCTTGTCTGTCATCTTTTACATTGACAAGTGCAGTATTTATCAAACATTGTATCTCTGAGCATGCAGTGCATGGATGCTTTCAAATATAAAAGTGAATGTTCCAATAGCACAGAAGCTACCCTTTTTCATCTACTAAAATGTTTAATATATAGTAATTACCTGGGATTAAAATATATATATATATATATATAAAACAATTGGAGTCCTTATACTCATAGGACCTCAGTGGTCTGAAATAGTGACCTTTAAGGCAGGTAAACACTTACTAAATTGTACAATAATTTTTGTAAATATCTTAGCTATGTCAATTTTTAAACATTTTCATAAGCCATAAGCATCAATTCTGTAGCTTATATTTTTTTATATAGAATATTACTGTGGTTGTTGAATTCTTTCACAGGAAAAAAAATTAGCTTTAAGGAATATTTCAATTTTTTCCTTTTTTGATTATTAGAAGACATATGATTTGATGTGATGCCCAGAATACATTACTATGTCTGTGCATGTCTCTGATATACTGTATTACTTTGCTTTGATAAGACAAAGTGGTTTATTCCACACACAGTTTCAGTCAATCATATTTGCACACATATAATCTGTCCCTTTAAAATCTGGTTTTTATTGCTAGATCCTTTAACAACCTGTAACTTCTGATAGTTTGTAGGTCTGAGTTATCTCACTTTTTAGTATTGACAAGAAAGAAAAATAAAAAATAAAAAGAAAATTAAATAATGGAAGAACTCTGGTGGCAGAAATATAAGTAAGCTTTGGCAGAATGCTGGGAAGATATTTTGTTGTCAGAGGGTGGCAGTGGAAATAACTCCCAGTTTTGGTACCTGTGCATTCAGAAAGGCCTGACTGCTGCAGTCACAGGGTTCTGAAAGAATGAAAATTAGGGTACTTTTCACCCCCCACCAAAGGCATTGTCAGAAAACCCTCACAGTGTGGTACTCACAGGAAAATAAAAACTTCAAATGATGGCTAACGTGCAAGTTTTCACTGGAAGAAAGGAGACAGTTGTGATTTTAAAGTACGCTGAGAGCCATGGTTGGGAGATTAAGGAGTTTTATGATAACATAGTACCACTATTCTGTTGAAACTTTGAGATCCAGAATGTTCTGAAATAAACTTTTTCTTTATTGCTTTATTTAAATGGATTTCAATGTTCAGTTAATTGGTTCAAATAAAAACTTTTATATGCACGCTCCCTTCAGTCATGTAATCAATGCCATCAAAATCTTTATTATTTTCCAGAATCGCAAATAACAAATTTCAGAATCTTCATATATAACTTTAGAACCCCTAATTAAAGGGGTATATGTAGTTAGCTTAGCAGTTATGTAGGCATATGTAGCTAGTTAAGCCTTACTTTGTACTTTTCTTTGTCTGAATTTTAGTTTCTCTTTCTGAATAGGAGTGAAAATATGAGTAGACATAGATTATTTATTTGGGGGAGGAAGTATTGTTACTGGGATAATTTATAAAGTATTGGTAGCTTAAAGCATAAACCCACAAATATAGTGTGTAAATTCCTTTACTCTGAACAGAACTGTACTTTTGTTTCTGTTTCCTGGGCCTGTTTATAAGTGATAAAGATCATCTGATATAGACCTAAATTTTGGAAGAAAGCCCTAAGTCTATTATGAAGAAATGAAATGTCTGAATCAACTCCACCCATAGATTAGGGGCAAAGACTTTTTCAGACTTTTGATTACTTTATAAATTATGTTGATAAAATATGAAAGAAAGCTCTTTTGTTCCACTTAAAAATACATTTTGTTTTTTTAAGAATGAAGAGGTACAGAGATATACTAATGTAAAAATATCTATAGACAACATTTTGTACTCTAGATTCTGCTAGATCTCTTCTGTTCTCAGAAACTTCCTTTTAACAATCCAAAAAATGGTAGCAAGGAGTTTACTGTTTCCTCAGAGGTAAGGTTTACAGGCTTCAGCCTCTGCTATTATTGCAGGCTGATGTGTCCTGAGTCAGGATAAAGGTAAAATGCAGTAAAGGTAAAATACATCACATTGTCTGACTAGTGCTCCAGTTTTTTTCCAGAAGGCAAGTGTACATCATGTAGTTTTAAGGGCATTGGTTGAGTTGCATTCACTTCACAAGTGGCAGCAAAACTACAGCCATTTCCTCATCTCATCCCTTTTGGTATCACTACTATATATACCCTTGTAACTGGGATCATCAAAAATCAATATGATGAAGTCAAGAAAGAAGGATGAGCATGACTTGATTTGTGCTTCACTCAAAGCTGTCTGTCATGCAGTGTGGTGTAAACAGTTTAGACATGAACATCCAGCATTTAAAGAAACTTACACTTTAAATGCTGCATCTGAAATGCTGAAATTAGGGCGGGTCGTATGTTGGCAAAGTGAGATTACAACATGATTGATAGTCTATCACATAAAAGAAAAATCAGGAGTGTCTGGTTCATGTGTTGCAAACTTTCACGGACAGAATACTTGCTAAAGAATCCACTAATTGGCTGAACTATGTTGCAGAGGGTGATGCTCATGGGGAGATGCAGTCACCTACTTGGTCCTTGCAATGGCATCATGAGCTGGTTTGGATAAGGCTCCCTGAACTACTATTTTTCTGTATTCACCTCTTCAGAAAGTTAATGCAATTCTCCCATTTTGCAAGGCTGATTTTGGGCTGGTTGGGAACTGATGACTAAGTATGCTCCATGTCTCCAAAACAAAGCCCTGCTTACTGAGCTACATAACGATTATATGTAGAGTACTAACCTGAATTTCACCCTCATGTAACAAAATAATTTGAATTCCATAGATCTTGCCACACTGTTAAATCTTTTCCAGTTTCTGAGCTTAGCCACTCTCTGTGAAATGCGTGTTAATAAGGCACTGAAAACAAAAATGGAGCAGAGTACTGCAGCTAAAACTTACATAATGTGTTGTAATAAAAATCCTCAAATTCATTTTCCTGCCCTGTTGGGCCAAGATGAAGAAGCACATATGGCAAGGAAAGCCACTTGCTGTTGGGAGATCTCTGCATTCCCTCTGCACAGGGAGGAACAATTTAGCCTCATCCCTCACTCTTCTGTTAATCTGGCACAAATCAAATGCAAGAGACAGAGCGTGAATGTGGATAAGTGAGAAGATTCAATTTCCTGTCTCATGTGGCTAAACGTTCCCTGTTAAGTGTCAGGTTTAGAGCAGAGGAAACAGTGGAATAATATATTTATGGTTCCGTTTATACAATTTGACTTGTGATTCAGTAAGCATTCTCCATATTTTCTTACATTTCAGTTACAACCACAAAAACTGCAGTTTTGCTTGTATATACATGGAAACTAAAGGGGCTTTCAACCCCTCTTTTTTACTCCTACTTTTTTGTAGATTTTGTATTTTCATATGAGTGGAGGAAAATTATGAGTAATATGGATAAAAAAGTGGATTGATGCAAAATATCTGCAACACGACATCAAATAAGGTTTCTGTATGTACAAACAGTAGAAAAATTACTTGTGGAGAGAAAAATTGCATACCACCTCTTTCCTCAATATTATGGTGCAAGAGCTCATCACTTGAGGGCAAATGCCCCATGGACACTTTTGATTATGCTTTAAACATGCCTTGGAAGTATCCAATGAGTAAAAGCCAGGGGCTGCCAGTGATCAGGGTGAAAAATACTGGCAAAGGAAGGCTGAGAATGGTAGCAGAAATAGCAACTGACTGGTAAGAAAATGATAAGAGAAAGGGACTGCAAAATTTGCTAAACATTGTATCTGATTTAGATTTCACTCTCTTTTTTGCCTTTTGAAGGTAGGAACACAGCTAATATAAACCCTAGAGTTCCTATTTGCAGCCCAAAAGAAGTAAAAAAGTATTATTGCAGGGATGAGGGGAGAGACTGTGGGGAAGGACAGGAAATTATTTTTAATCTTCTAAGTGTTCCCATACTTCCCGTCTCTTATTATATCCTCTGTTCTAAAGTACTCTTAGCCTTCACCTGAACAGCCTCAGGGCATTAATAATGATTTCATTCAGCATTTCTCTTGGCAAAAATTAGGCCATCCAATCAGGGAAGGCAGTGAAGGCAGGATACTATGTCAGTGATGCAGGTAACCTGTCAGATAATAACAATCTAAAAATGCCTCCAGAGGTAAAAGCAGAGGTAGGACACAGGGGAACAAAGTGTCCTGAGCTGAGGGTTCATTCTGAAAGGCTCACAAGGGAGACAGTGGCTGGGATCACTTGTGGTTATTAGATGATTTGTTTAGCTGGTAAATAACAGGGCTTTCCTTTTCATAGATACGTTATTTTACCTCTTAGTGAAGCTCAATAGATAGAATACGATGGGCTTATTAGCTATGTAACACCAGCAAAAAGATATTTTAGTTAGAGTTGTCATGGGTCCTCTATTACTTCCATACAAAATATTGTCCAGTACTATAATAATCTGTCAAAAACACAATTTACACAAACTACTACTGCATAAAAACAATTGTGTGCTAAATTTGACTGGACTGATCCTACTCCAGGCCAGATTATTTATACAGTTATAGACCTAAATAATGAATAAAATAACTACATACATCTTACTGCACCATGTTTATTCTTTGCTTGCTAATCGTGGTGATTGCCAAAGCATGAGAAAACAGCTCCATTTCGTTTGGAAAATTAATATTGTAGATGCCTGAAATACAGGCTGGCTTTACTAACCACTGATAACATAACAGCAACAACTAGTTGGTTCTCCAGATTTATATCAATGATTGAAGGAAATACAATAAAATTAGTGAGCCTAACATAGGGATTGGTGAGGTTCTGCCAGATAAAATAAAGTATGGAAAGTATTTGCAGTTGTATATCAAAAATATTTTGAGTTTACATAGGACCAGCCCTAGTTGACTTATTTCCACCATAAATTAAAAAAAAAAATACAAAATTTGGTTTAGCCAACTTTTATGTAGAAGTGTAGTTCCTAAACTGACAGCTAAAGAAGAGACAAACAAGCTGTGGTGTGAGCTATACCTGGTAAGATATTATAGGTTATTATTCCTCCACTGCAGAAAAAAAACCCCTATGAATAGTCCAATATAGGAAAATCTTCATATGAAGACCATGGCATTCTCATCAAACAGCTAGAAGAAACATTTCCAGTGAGCTGTTTGTTTTTGACCAAATCAAACAGAAGTCTGTGGTCCCGAAGCATACTTTTTTAATCTTCCAAGACATTTTAGTAAGTTAAATACCTTATAGATGGAAGCTGTTGTTAGCTGCCATCTTGATCATTAACAGTAGTATTCTTAGGCCATATCTCCAAAGAATTGCTGACATATCTGGAGAGCAGAAAGTAAAGTTAACCAACCCACACTCACAAACCGAACCTGACTAATATAGTTACACTGGCAAAATCCCAATGTGTGGTTATGCCAAAAGAGGAAAGCTAATGTTAGTTTTGCATCTGTCATTCAGTGAGGTGATGTAACTGTGCTGGCAGGAGAGTATCTCTTTTTGGCATACATTGAGGGGATTTGACAGCACAGCCCCAGCAGACTGGCTAGTGGCGGAGGCTTTTTAGACAAGCATTACATTTTTCACTGAAGAATGGGTGATCTGGCAAGATAAAGTATTTAAATCAGAATAGTCCAAGAAAGCAGTTAAGGGAACCAACAAGACTGGCTCTTTTGTCTGGCCACCATTTTGCAGGCTGCAGGCCATTGAATCAGGTTCACTGAAAGCAAATTGATTATCTCATTAGTTTAAAAGAAAAAAGAGTGTTGATCCCTGTATTTAGGTGCATTGGAACCATAACTAACAAATCTAGTGATGGTTCTTTTTTTTTTCTTTAATGACAGAAAATCACTATTTAGAGACTGACAATTGCATGGTCATGTTCCTTTTGGCACGCAGTTGCTCTTTGTAATTTTGTTATACAAAGGCAGATATTACTTATAGTTTAAGAGTAGAAAAAAAATGCCTTTTAAAATTTATTTTAAGGAAGAGGAAGGAAAAATACCTTTTAGTTCTTTCACTTAATTGAGTTGATTTTCCTCCAGAGATTGAATGTCCTATTTAATCATTACAGCAGCTGGGCAACACCAACCTGAATATATATGAATATAAACCAATGAGATTTTCTGTTTAAAATATTGGCAACATCTTAAAATACACAATCTCTTCAATTCTGAGTTGGCTTTGAGCAATGGATATGCGGTACTGAACAAAATACTTCACATTAATAAGTAACATTTATAAAATTCTTTGAGGACTTGAAACCCTTAATTTATGTCAAGTATTCAATTAAGATATACCATAAAAATAAAGATAATTAATTGAACTGATCATAATCCCATGTACTTTACACAGGTTTCACCATATTTCATTGTTTTACTTTGAATACTAATTTATAATAACAATTATTGAGATAATTGTTATTTAGGTTGCTTAAATATCCATAATTAGCAAATTGAATACAATTAAAGGAAATTAAAATATGCTCTTATCTCAGTCTTCTTTATTTGTTCAAACAGAGAGAAGAAAGGTCAAAATGTCAAGCATATACCACAGAGACAAAGAAAGAAAAGTATTAATAAAGTCATTAGATTGTTCAGTAACACGACTCCTTTTTTCATTTCAGACAATTAAGCAACATGTCTAATTACTACTACAACTACTACAGGACTTGTGAAGCAACACCTAATTATAACTACTACTATTATTTAATTTGTGATGACACTTTTTCTTTTCCCATTTTCAGATAAGTAACTGGGTAGTACTCAATTTTAAGAACACTTTTGAAAGCTAAAATATTTAGCTATATAAGAAAATCAATTTGCCTAACTTTGATCCCTGGAAAAATCATTAAGCAAGCCCTCTCAAAACAAATTTCTGGTCTCATGAAGGAGAAGAAATTTACTGGAAATAGTCAACATACCTAACCAACCTGACTGCCTTCTTCAATGGGACATGGGTGTTTGTGGATGAGGGGAAAGCTGGGATGTCATTTGCATTGATTTTAGCAAGACTTTTGACACTGTGTCCTGCAATATTTTGGTACCTAAGTTTAACATGTTATAGTCTTGGTGGGTGTGCATCAGACAGGTAAGAGTCAGTTGGGATAAAATGGATCAGAGAGTCATGGATCTATGTCATGCTCTGTTTGAATGTCACAGGAGGTCTGTTCTGGGACCTGTTTAATATCTTTACCAATGGCCAAATAGTGGATGGTAACAAATTGGGTATAATTGCTGATTTGCTAAAGGAAAGGGTTGTCATACAAAGACACCTAGACTGGATGGAGGAATGAACCAACAGGAAACCATATAAAATTAACAAGGCATGATGCAAAGTTTGGCACATGGAAAGCTAGAGACCTTGCAATGGTACAGGGTGAAAACTGACTGACTGGCTAGAAATTCTGTAGAAATTCTGTAGAAAAGGCCACAAAAGCCTCACAGACATCAAACTTAACCTGAGTTAACAGACCCATGGTCACAAACAAGGCCATCAGCCTCCTGGGCTCTCAGAAGCAGATAGGCAAATTGAGAGCTCTACCTGGTCCTCATTTGGAGATGTCTGAAATACTGACCTCCCAGCATCTTCTAAGAGACATAGCAATAGGCTGGAGCAAGTTCAGCACGAAGACCATCATGATTGTTGGTGGCTGGAGCCCTTGCTCTGTGATGAGAGACTGATGAAGCTGGGCTTGTCCAGCCTGGAGCAGAGAGCTTTGGACAGAATGAACAGCAGCCTCTTGTGTTTATCTTTTGGTCACTGAGATAATGGAGCCAATCCCTTCACAATGTGGGTGATAGCAGAGCAGGAATCCATGGACATAAATTGAAACAAAAGTAATTTAGTCTGGCTAAAAGGAAAAAAATGTTTTTCCCTCTAAAGGCAGTGAAGTTCAAGAGGCTGCCCAGAGAGGTTATGCAGTCTCTCGTCATTCTTGGGGGTTTGAGAGACCTGACTGGATGGAGACCTGAGACACCAGGTCTGACTGCACAGCTGACCCTGCTTTGAGGAGAATGTTGGACTAGAGACCCAAGGACCCTTCCACCCTGAGCTAACTATACTTATAAATGAAACAAAGTCTTTTTGGAAAGAATGCAATCGAATTATTCAGTTAAACTGATTTGGATTCTTGTAAGGTTTTAAGGATTTTCAGCTCAAGGTCTTGATGTGGTACAAAGCCTCCTTTTAGCAGAAGTCTCACACAAGGGATAAGCCATTTCCCTCCCAGCAGTAATGCTGACACCATCATATAACGCAGTAGATCAGGGTATTGTAGATGTTGAAAAACTAGGAGATTATTTTACATCAGCTTCTCATGGCTCAGGCCAACATATTCCCATGTTTAGAGCTCAAATTTGAACAGCTGGAAACTGATTTCAGGAAACTGAAATCTCTTGGTAGCTATACTTCACATTTTGCTTGAATCTAGGTCTGTTCTGCACTTGTAAACAACATTTTTTTAGGCTGACAACAAACTTCTCCTGTCTTGTGGCAGATGATAACAGTGGCTGTACAGGAAGTATTTCAGATTTCTGAAGGGAAACACACTGGCTTATCTTCTCTGTACAGTGTTACTATAGCAAGAATAGATGGGTGTCTGAACATCCCGGTGTGCCAGATTCACCTTGTATGATTAGCTGCATTTGTGAGAGTAACATAAATGTTTGGGTCACTCATATTTCCCCTGAGTATACCACAGCCAAGGTATGCTAGAGTCAGCTCTGAATCAGTCACAAGCCCACCGTGTTGTTGGTTCTGCAGTGATATTTATACACATTTACTGCTGCATACATTATAGACATAAGTTTCTATCTTCTGGCATTGTTCCCAGAAAAGTTAAAATGTTAGGGTTTTTATTTCAGGGTTAATATTCTTGACAGGTAGGAATGACAGAGGAAAGGCAAATGTTGGATGCTGACATCAGAGATATTCTAATGTTGAATTTAGTATGCAGCATGGCATATTTTAATTACCTATTGTACCTATTATACAGTATTACCATTGTAATAGGTAACTGAGATGGTAGCTGCTGAGGGTTCAAATATATAAATAATAATACCATATAAGAATTGTGAAAGGACTACACTGTATTCAGTCTTTTATTATCTGGGATAAACTAATTGAAACCTCACCAGAGGAGGTTGCAGTTAAATAAAACAAAACAAAATAAACCAAAACCACAACAACAACAACAAAAGACCAAAAAAANCCCCCCCCCGCTAAAAAACCTATATTCAATTTATCCTGAAAAAGAAGGTGAAAGTTAGAAGGATATTTTGCACGGGCAGGGCAGAGGGGTGAGAGTGGGAAGGTGTACAAAGTCATTACTGCTCTACCTTGTTGTTCTTCTGAGATTCTCTTCTGAGATAGCACAGAGATGGTCCTGTAATATAATATTGCACATTTCTGTAGGAGTCAGCAGAATCCTGCTCTGCCTTAAGAATCCTCCGCATAGACAAAGAAGAAATTTAAAGCTTATCAGAGTAGCACAGAACAAAACATGTTTAGCATGCAAAACAGGTTCATTCAAAAATCTTATTTGAAAACACTTATTTTGAAAATCTTTTACAGTGGACTTTGAAAGGGCTGTGGGTTAGTTGTAGAACAGAATGTGTTGTGTTTAGCAACATACCTGCCCTCTGCACTGAATCTAAGAACCTGGTGCCTGCTTCTAAAATCCAGTTCAGGTTAGAGGATGTTTTTTTCCTGCTCCAGAGTGTGTTTGGGAATTCACAAGGGTCTTCTGCAGTGAATAAATCTAACAGAAAATCTGTACTGGAGTAATGTCACAATCAATTGTGGAATAAAATAAATCAGAATGACACCAAGGCAAGTAAACACTCAAGTGAGACCTTTAGAGATTAGTAGCAAGAGAAAGGAAATAGTTTTATAGTCTGCAGATTTTAAAGACTAATTTATACTGCAATTTAGTTAATTTAATTTTCCTAAAATATCAGAGATAAAATTAATGAAAAAATGTATTTATTAGTTTTTAAGTTTTGATCAATTCATCACTTGGAGTAATACAGTGTAAATTCATTGAAGCCAAGGAAACAGCCATCAGTGGATTCATCTGGCTGCCATTAAATTTATTCTGACACAGGGAATGAACACAGCAAACATTTCTAGATAAGACTAGTACTTGAGTACAAATGTTGTAAGATTTCTGTTCACAAATTGTTATTGAAATGCTTGCTAAGGGCTGCAGGGACATGTTTGATTGTTTGTTTTTCTTTTTGTCATTCCATTTTAGCTGCTTCCTTGCTCATTACATTGTTCCCATTAGCATAATGTATTGATTGTGTTTGCACAGCTTTTCCTGCCAAAGGCTGCCCTTCAGTTGTACAGCCATTGGGGTAACCAGCTGTTACTTGTTTAAGCCTCCATCATTTTGTATGACAGAGTAACTTAATTATGCCCTGCTTGAAGATGCTAAATAAAATTATCTTCTGAGCAAGTGTACTTCACTTAATATTTGTCTCTATCAGGTACTTAACTCTGACACTTAAGCTATGTGCACTAAATAAGCAAACGTATTTTAAAACAAAACCTGGTAGCAAGTTAATTATTACAGAGTTAGAGGCTGTTCTCCTGTATTTCTAGACACAGTTATCTCTTTAGCTCAGGTATTATGCATATTTAAGGGACTTCAGAAAAAAAAATTAAATGTAGTTAATAGTGTAATAAACCAGCACTTAAGGTTAACCTTTTCCAAGCTTTATGAGCATAGGCAATAGATCTTCAGTTAGCATTGGGAATTTTAAAAAGACAGAATTGTAATACTCTATTTATTTGAAACCTGGGCAAGAAAAAATTCCTACTCAGTGATATATTCTAGTTACAAGAATGTGTCAGTCAACATGAATGACCCTTGTGTTATACAGGACAATTAGTTCTTATTTTAATCCTGGTATTTGAAATAAATTCAGACAATATGTTTTATTGGCAACATCTTTCCTTAGTTCCCTATAAGGCAGTTTTCTTGCTTTCCCTTTTTCGTCATGATACAATTATGCATATGAAAGTGACAATTTTGGGGTTGCCAACTGGGTCCCTGAGTGTTAAGTGTTCTGAAATGCAGCTCCCATGTTTTCAAAGGGATTATAATTGAAATTTTTGAATTGTCATGAATTTACTTTAAATAGTCTACCTGCCACATTTGCTAGTTTTTGAGCTTTAGGGTGAATTCAATCTCCATTCAAAGTAGATACCTGAAGACCAAATTAATAATAAATCACTTCTATAAAATAAATATTTGTAAAAGTGATAAAATTTCAAAAGTAAAATTATTCTCTAAATTCTACTGCATCTTTTCTAGATATGTTATTCAAGTTAGAATGTATTTGACAAAAGAGAATTTTAATTTTGGTGTATTTGAAAGTGATATGAAAGTCATTTGAAGGCTCTTTGGAAATTTTATAATAAAGAAGTATTTTTTATCAAATAAAGTTGGAAATAAGGTTTTACAGAGCACCCAGCTATTGCTCAATAAATGTGTATGGGAGGTGTGTTGTTACTAGGAAAAGGCTGCAGACTTGGTATTTTTGTGTCAATGTGAGCTTTTGGATTATATTTTTAATACCTGGAGCTTCTGATGGCTGCAGTAGCACCTGTCCAGCAGCGGGGAGAGAATTGCTGGACTTGTTCCAGCCCAGGTCTCTGAACACTGGACATGGGAACCATCTAACAAACCTGCAAAACCACTCACTAACAAAGTAACTGGGACTTCAAAAAAATCAATAAGCAGGTAATGGGTGCAGATAGACTGAGGTTAGAGGAGAACTCATTTTAAAAAAGAGGAAATAAGAACACACTATTAGAAAATGTGAGAATGCAACCTCAGCTGGATCCCAGACTAAGGGAGAAGGAATACCAGACATCAACATCAAGGACTTGGGATACATCATTTCCCCTTCTTTCTATTTGTCTTGTGGAGGGTTAAATCTGTTTGCCTTAGGAACCAGAGGAGCAGGGACCAGGTGTGTATCACTGCAGAAAAGGGATTGATACTCAAAAGTTTATGTGTATACAGATTTAGCTATATTATTAATGAGATTTTCCTGTAATAATTAAATAGTATGAAAAGAAAAGCTAGTATAATTGTAATTGGATTAATAATAAGATTTGCTATGGTTTTAAGTAGGCTGTTAAGTTTTTAATTAGATAGACAATAAATTCTTAGTTTAGGATTTTGTCAATAAGAAGGTCTTAAGTGTAACACAATATACCATAAAATCCTACTTGTACATTATGTTGAAGATTCAATTAATGTATAAATAAGAACTTGTTTAATTAATTTAATTTCTCAGTTTATCCATGAGGCACAGTATTTTTCCATTATGTTTTTACATTTTTGGGGTTTTTTTTACTTGTATTTGGAAGTACTTTTAGCTTAGCTTTACAAAACATCAGTACTAAATTTCTGTTTTATCTTTTGGAGTTCTGTATTCCTGAATATCAGGACTGGCAGACACATTACAACAGACATAATAGAGATTAGTCTTTGGTCAATTACTGAAAACTGTGACTCTATTTGCAGCAAGGTTGATGAAAGGTATTGCTCACATGGACTTTAAAAACCACAATACCGCAATAAATTGTGTGCTGTGGTATAAGCAAGCTATGTGATAGTGTAATATATGAGAAGAAAAATGAGTTATATTATCAGAACTTAGGAGAAGAAATAAAAATCAATTTGCATACTGATATTTTAAATTACTTTGAAAGTCTGCAAGGCAGTACTTAGGATTTTCCATGACATATATATCCTGAGGATGCATCATAGTGAAGAATCAAATTTTAGTTTATTACTAGTTGAATATGACATTGTAATAAATGTTACAGATGAAGTAAAGCTGAACATTTCTTTCCTTTCAAAAATGTTGCTAATTTCCGATGGGCAAAGTGTTTGATAATGCAACACTTGTTTGTCTAATCTTCTCCAACTTTTGCCAAAAACCAGCATAATTTCTGATGCCAGTGTTCTGTGTTGTTATCTATAAAAATGTCTACAGGGGTTACACATCAACAGAAAGCTTTCAAAATTAGCAGTTTTAGAGGAACTAAAGCATCTGAAACTGGCATATTGAAACAAGCAAAGGAAAAAGAAGAAAAATCAAGGAATTAATAAAAAAAACTCTTTGTCTAGAATGTTATGCTAAGAGATTACATTTACCAATAAAAGTGACAATGGACATTATTATCTGCCATGTTAAGAAAGTACCATGTTACTATAAATCATGGAATCACAGAAGATTTTGGGTTGGAAGGCACCTTTAAGGATCATTTAGCTCCAACCCCTCTGGCATGGGCAGACACATTTCACTGGGCCAGGTTGATCAGGGCCCCATCTAGCCTGGTCTTGAACGCTTCCAGGGATGGGACAGTTACAACTTCTCTGGGCAACCTGTGCCAGTGTCTCAACCTCATGGCAAAAAAATTTCTTCCTTATGTTTGGTCTAAATCTGCCTACTTTCAGGATAAGACACTTTCCCTTACACTGTCACTATGGGCTTCAGTAAAATCTCTCTCTCTCTCTTACACCCCCCCCCCCCCCCCACCTCACTCTCCCTTTACAGATTGAAAAGCCACAAAAAAATCTCCTCCTCTTACAAATATTGCAGGTAAGGTCAAAATTTGACTTAAGTAGAAAATCTGAAGTGAAATAGTTACCATAATTCAGTTTCTGAAAGGCAAGCATATACATATTCCACCAAGACTCCTCTGAGCTTTTATAGCTCCTCTCACATCCAAGCTTTACTGGAAGTTCATACTTTTTAAATGTGGCACACATTTAATTTGAAATCAGTTGTTAGAGCTTTCCTTTCTCATAACTTTCTGAAAGCAGCAGAAATTAAAAAATAAAAATAAAGATTATGTTTTCTCCGGATTTGTTTTCTTCTGCTGTGTGAAGAATCATAGCCTACATTTACTTCTTGAGATAATCATCTTACAGACGTTGTAGTTTCATTTTGTAAGAAAGCTTTCACTTTTCTTCTTTAAGCCTCATTTTAATTGCTAGTTTGGTAAGGAATGTTTTCAAAAGGCTAAAAGATATATAAGTACCGTATCTTCCCATGTTTTCTAACTGAACAAATGTTTGAAGAAGACTCATTCAGTGAAGTTTATCTTAAACCTGGAAAATAATCTTGTTATATGAGCAAAACAATGACTGACTTGTACCCGTTATGTTTTCCTTCAAAAAAATTTCTTCCCACAGATCAAGCTAGAAAAGTATGTTTTCAGCGACAGCAATAAAAACCTGTAGGTGTCAGCTTATGAGGTTCTGTAGAGAAGCATGAATCCTTTGGTTAGCTTTTGGCTCCTTGTCAGCATTGTTACCTCCTGTTTACATTCTCCTGGTTTCAAATGTATTTCATATATATTTGTCTGCATCCAGGCTTTTCCTTGTTCCTTTTTGGTGTGGAATCCATTGCATGGCATTTCTTTCTAATTTGTGAACAGGACTGTGAAACATAATTTTTGTCAGCCAGTCAACTCTTCAGCAAGCAGCAACACACATGAAAGTAATTGTAGTGTATGGCATGTGCATTACTTTAAAAGAAGAAAGGGACTGTCTTTTTTCTAAGCCTTCTATGTTCTGCAGCACAGGGAAGATGGCTATGAATGCTTCCAGTGTTTTCCTCAAAATAAAAAGACTCATGCTGTCTCCACCATAAAGAAAGAAGGCCCATTTTGCTGTCTTTCGCAATATAAGAGATGCCTGTAGATAGATGATATGCATTTTCATTTTATGATGTATCATTTATCTCCTGGATAGAAATGATCTGGTAAAGGTTTCTGAGAAAGAAGGGAAGAGTGGGAGGAGGGAATGAGATCAAAAAACCTATTGGGAAACAAAGCTTGCTGCAGTTCTGTCCTTATAATATGAAACTGGCTGAAGCAACTGAGGAGATTCACGTAAGAGACATACAGAATTTGATAACAAGGATAAAGGAAAAATTAAATCATAATTCAATCTTCTGCTCTATTGCTAGCAGTGTGGGACATGTTCAAGAGTGCCTGTGTTTATCTGTCTCAGCAGGATGGTTCAAACTCCAGTGTTTGATACCAGGGCTATTGCTCTATCCTGTGGAGAAAGAGACTTCTAAAGGGCAAATTGTATAGAATTAGTCAATGAGAGTCATTAGATCAGCGGTGTCCTTTCAAACATCTACATCTATTTGGACTGCAAGTAGCTGAGTTGAGTCTATGCTAGGCACACTCATAGTTTGAGATGTACCAAGACTTCCCTCAGTGATTTAGCTCTTCACTCACTGCTGGACTTTTTTTCATCTGTGTTACGACTACCAGGAGTTAGAGAGCTTTGTGCCAAAGTGGAAAACAGATTAAATTTACTCAAGACAACTCAATAGCCATATGCCTTTCCAGGATATATTATTAAAACCAGATTGGGGAAAGTCTGTTCTCTATTTGACTTATTAAACTTGAGTAGAAGAGAAAAATAAATAGCATGAGAAAATCAACAATTCTGCAGAGACTCTGAATATTATCTTACATGTAAAAATAGGGGAGGACTCAAAACAAGGAAGCAGTCTGGACAAGGTTGTGACATTACTACTTTTTTTTTTTTCCTTTAGTGAAAGTAGTTGCTTTGTGTTGAACTTTGCCTCAGCTAACATCCAACAGATGGGACACTACTGGGGACTTGAGGGATATTTTATTTCCAAGCAGTGAAACCTAGCTGATAGTCAGTCATTCAGCTGCCTGCTCTGGGACAATTCAGTGTGCACACCTGCTTTGATGCTGAGAAACTTTTTCAGCTTTCCAAGGAAGCAATTCAGTTTCAAGTAGTTTCAAACTGGAGAACTCATTAGAGTATCTGTGTTTTACTAAAATATCATGTTTCATTGGCCCAATGTTTCCTGTGGAACATTTTAGGTTTCAAAGTAGAAAGACACACATAGTCCTAGAATCAATGGCCATTATCTATTTTAGTTGCTGAGTTAGGATAATCTGAAGGCTACACTACCAAGCTTGTATGAACCTTCTGATGAGGAAAGGGTCCAGGTCACTTGTGGGAGAGAAATCATGTGTCTGAGCAGGGATCTGAATCTTTTTCACAAGGGACTGTCTATTATGATGAATTCTTTGTCAATTGTGGAGGTTAAAATTGTACGTAAAAAGTCTTGTATCAGTTGTGGCTGGGGTTGAGGTGGAGGATAGAGACAGGAAGGTATTTAGGCTTCAAGTATTTCCCATAGTTTAAAGGGTGTTTTTCCTTGCACTACTGTGATTTTAGTTTTCTGACATATCCTCTGACTGTTAAGAACAAGGAGGATAGATATAGCAGTCTTTGTTACATTTGTGAAAGGCATTATCAGAGAAAAAGTTTGTAGTTCAGAAGGGATTTTGGTGTGAGGAGTGCTGAAATTCATTTCGTGCAACTATGAATCATTCTAAAAAGGGACCTTTATTCTCCTGTAACTTTGAGTGAGCTACCACTGTGAGACACATGAAAAATTATTCAGACCTCATATCTTATTAAACTGAACTACTTTGCTTGTTCCTTATTTTTAGAGCATCTAATTCTGTAAAAGTTACAGGTAGTTATCTTCCCAGAATAATAAAAGTACCCAGAATGCACAGCCATAAAACATCATTGTCCTCTTGTCAGGAATAAAACAAGGTAAGAGTCAGACAAAAGTCAAACCAAGTGTATGTGATATCCTTTTGCTAGACTTAGGCTTCATCAGGCTGCAAGAATGGGGATTCCCAAGAAAGGAAGGATTAAGTGCAAGAGATATTCCCATCCAATAAACAGATTCTCAGCCTTCAAATGACCACTTAAAAAAGTAGTAGGACTTGTTGAGATAGGACAAGGGGTAGTAGTTTTAAAATACAAGAGCGTTGATTCAGACTAGTACTAAGGATTTTTTTATGATGAAGGAGGTGAAGTACTGGAACTGCTTAGCCAGAAGAGGTGGTGAATGCCCAATGCCTGGAAACATTCAATGTCAGGTGCTCTGAGCACCTGATCTAGTTGAAAATATTCCTGCTCACTGCAGAGGGGCTGAACTAGAGGTCCTTTAAAAGTCACTTCCAACCCAAATCATATTCTGTGATTACAGCATAGAAAAAGGAATCAGACTCAGAGTGTCATGGACAACTCAGCCTCCAGCTGAGAATGCAATTGCATTAGCCTATGCAATCAGATAGATGTATGCACACACACAATGTGTACACGTAAGGATATGTTCAAAGCCTTTCCCTCAAGGCTGAGCAAGTGTCTTGAAACCCTTCTTTCTCACTGGCTTTATTAAAGAGTAAGTGCTAAGAGGGATCCATGAAAAGGAGGATCCCTGAGTCTGAAGCTCTTTAAAGACTATAATCACTCTTTGAATATTGTCCTGTCAGAAAACTCCCAGTTCATCCTAGTGTTGATATTTCCATAACTATAGTGGCTGGTTCAAAAACACAGAAATCATTAGAAATAAACCCCATTGCATATGAATTGTAATCAGCAATATGAAACTAACTGTGATTTGCATTTTCTAAAATAGGCTGTTGTGCTGATCAGCAGTTAAGTCCACAGAAAATAGATTAGATGTAATGATATATGTAATGAAAAATACCTGCACTGAAACCTGTAGGATCTAAATTTGTCATTGTATGATGAGATTCAGAGTTGTTTCACTTACGTAGCTTAGTGGAATGTAAACATCCAAGCTGACACTGACACACTAAGAGAAAGCTCTTTAGTAAGATCTTGGCACTGTGGCACCTCTAATTGCTAGAAAGATCATTGAGATCTACTATAATGTATAGATTTGTTAATGCTAATAACAAAGTAATGCATGTATTTTATCCTATAACATTTGGAGCTTTATTCTTTTTACCACGTCCCTCTTACACTGAACCAAGAGAGAAAGACAAGTCTTAGAACTTGAATACTTGATAAGAAATAAAAACTGCAAACTATATTTAAATGCCAGTCATTGTTGCAGAATGCATGGGTGAGGCTGAGGTAGCACTTAATTGCCATGACTTGTATTTTAAAAAATGGTAAGGCTTCAAAAAGAATTTTTATGTTTAATGGAACTTTCATACACATTACAGTTTTTAAATTTATTGCTTACAATGATTTCAGTTTTGAAAATCCCATCAGGAATTATATTCATGTTTAGGAACCAAAATACTTTTGCTTTTGGATGCCACATAATGAAATGCTTAACCCTAAAAGCCACTGCTGTATCAGTTTGTTTGGAGATCAGTCAATTTGGTTCAGGGAGAAATAGACATGTATTGGTGCTGTCTGCATGTGAACATGCATCTGCACAGAAGTCCTTCCACAGAAGTCTGAAAAAACTTCTTTATTAGTGTGACCATGTAATGTTTTCATTAGAAATGTTCATGCACAATACAGCTCTGCTTTCAGACACACCACTGTCATTTTGGAGATTGATGGGAATAGAATTATTTCACTGAGAAAAGAGTGTGAGAAAACAGTATATTATTTCCTCAAGTACTGAATTGATGTATGATCCAAATGAAGGAAGATTTTATTCCTGTACCTTTCCTCAGCACAACAGACAGTCCTGATTGTCTTTTCAGGCTGGTGGGGTCCCTGAAAGTGGGTTGAGCTTTTTACAGATTTTGAGGAATTGTTCGTGTTTTCTTGAAGACTAGATTGGGCTATGCTTCTTTTTATGGTAGTATTTGGCATAATATTTGTATTTCTCTACAATTATACAGTTACTTGATAAGGTCATTCAGAATTCGTGTTTTTTCCTTACCTAAGATTGCTTTAAGTAAGAGAGTACAGTTTATTTGTGATCCCTAAGGAGAAAGTATCTAATGTAAAAACTTTGTAGGCTGAAAGACATTAAAATGTTCAGCTATAATAGTGCACAACAGTTTATTATATCTCTACTTTTCTGCCAAGGGCCAAGGCACCCAAGGGCACTTCATAAAAAATGATGATCTGAAGCTGACATTGCAGACAGACTTACCACCTTATCTTCAGGTTAATGTGATAGTGTTGGCCAGTGCTTAAAATCATTGCTGACAATGTCACTGAATCATCTGCGAAGGCACTGAGCATGTTTTACTTCAGTATCTTTTTCAATATAACAAGGATTACTGAGAGATTTGTAACACAGAACTGTAAAGTATTTTTTGTAAAGAATATGGCTAAAAAAAAATTATTTCCTAAGAAAAAACTGTTGAGCAGTTAGTATTGGTATTGGTTGCTTTTAGTATTGGTATTGGTACCAATTAGTATTGGTACTATACTAGCTGAATACTTCATCAAACAAATTTCTGTCTGCTGTTCTTATGTAGTGTTTATTGGCATTTTCTTTTATGGTATTATGGAATACCAGAATTACCTTCTTTTTATAGGTGATAACAAAAAATAGACAGACTCACTCTGAAATGCCAGATTTTTCCTTTCTATCTATAGGGAACTGAGGTCTTTTGTGAGATAATTTCATGGTCCCTCAATTTTCTGATTTCTTAGTTAGGACCATGACATATTAATAACTTTATTGTGTGCCAATAGAGCATTGTGATTAGAATTCAAAAGTAGGATGGAAAACAAATAAACAAAGAAAAAAAATCAACCCCCAACACCCTCAGGAATATTCAAGCATCACTATGGTAAACTAATTTTTTTTCAGGCTTGAAGCTCACAGACTATATAAAAGATTCCATTAGATTCTGCATTATGCTGCTGTCAGTTGAGCCATGCTGCATACATTGTTGAATCACCATGTGGCATACTGGTGTAGAGGCTTCTGTCTGTTAAAATAGATGACACAAGGCTAACTCTATTGTCATTCCTGTCTTCTTGTCCAGACATATTGTTTTGTTTTTTTTCTCTAAAAATGTGTTTGCTGCAGCATCTTTGTTACTTTTATGAGAATGAAGTTTCATGAATACTATGTTGTTTCTCCCACCTACTCTTAAGGTTATGAACCCAAGAGGAAACAGCCATACTCTGCTATAATTAAAAACAACCAAAGCCAAGGGTCTTTTTGATGCTCCCTTTCCACCTAGTACTTTTAAGATAGCTACTTTGTTTTCCTTCTTATATTAAATCAATATAACAATGATTTTTATGTTTTTCTTTCCTTCCCCAGATGTACATCCAGACAACAACACTGACTATCTCCATGAGTTTAAGTGCTTCTGTGTCTCTGGGCATGCTCTACATGCCCAAGGTTTATATTATAATTTTTCATCCAGAGCAGAATGTTCAAAAACGGAAGCGGAGCTTCAAGGCTGTAGTGACAGCTGCTACAATGCAAAGCAAACTGACACAAAAAGGAAACGACAGACCAAATGGCGAAGTCAAGACTGAACTGTGTGAAAGTCTTGAAACCAACAGTAAGTCATCTGTAGACTTGGTCAAGAGTGGCAGCACATCTTAATAGATGTACGTTCACAAGAATGCACTTTCTTTTAAATATAAACTTAATTATTTTTGTTGCTTGTTCTGCATGAATCCAGAGATGTGTCAGAAGTCATGTACTGCTGAATGCAGGAATGTCTAGAGCTGTTTCAAAGAAATTGATTTTCACAGGAGGCTAGTAGAAAAAAAAAAAAAAAGCACAAGCAGATTTTGAAACGCCACATCTTTTAAAAATCGTTTGTTTTAGCTAGTGCTATTTTGATGTGTTGTACATTGCTGTGCCAGTGGTATGTCCTGACAGTTCATGGGGTGTATTTATGGTCATCACTGTATATTCAAAACTCAAAGGCTGTTGAAAAAAAAAACTATAATGAAAACAGCTAGCATTGTTTTTATTTTACAGTCAGATATGGAAGTGAAAATAATGCTTTTTACCTTCCTACCTTAATATTTGTTGGAATGTTCATTTATCACAACTCATGAGTAACACCTCCCATAATGCTGGGAATACTTCTCATAATGCATAATGCTTCCCATCCAGGTTTTTGTTCTGGTCTCACTCATTTTGGTACAAAATCTTGATAATTTGTGTGAAGCTTAATTACAAGATGTTCTGATATATTGTAGGTTTTTAATAGGAAAAAATTCTTTCCCATATCAGGAAAGTTTTTGAATCTTGCAACATCTCAAAGTTGCTCTGGTACAGGAGAAAACAGAGGTTACAGCTCCCATTCCACCACATGACATACCATTTTATAAACTGGACTTCATAATAACAACAATAATCAACGATAAGCAAAGACATTAACCTTATACCCAGTGCTGAGAAATGGAGAATTGTTTTCTTTTGATAAGGTAGATGTCACATTAAATGAGCAGCAGCAGTGACAGCTAAGCTTTTCAGTCATTTTACTGGAAACAACATGGTTTATTTTAAATTTTTTTTTTTTTTGCTTTTGGATGATATTGGTGTTTAAGTAGTACTGTTTTGGTTAAGCACATTGGGACAAGGCAGTACGAAGTTTGCATTAAAATATTGTATTTATTTCTGCAAAATGAACCCCCTACTGAAATCTATCACAGTTTGCCAGATTAAAGACTACATAGAAGCAGTCCATAACTCTACCATACTGTACTACACTATACTATACTTGCTGATGCATGGAGGATACAGAGTGCAAACTGTTTCACTGGAAAAACTCGTGACCCTTCAAAATATGTAAAGCTGCTAGAGTGAGCTATGGACTTACAGAGCTTCAGATTGAGACATGTAACAAAGGACAAACAAGAAAGGCATAGAAAATATTTGTGGATCAAATGATAGAATAGGAATATGAAAGACTCAGTAATTTTGCAACACTTCAGAAAACTCAGAAGGAAAAAAGGAAGAGAGACATGGATTTTGCTGAGTGTGCAAAATTATAAACTTCCAAGGAGAGGCTAAAGCAGGGTTTTCACAGTAGGGTGAGAAAGAGTGTTAATAAGAAAGTCTTGGGTGTCTGATGTTTATCTACTGTATCTAACTAAGAAATGCTGTGACTGGTATTCCTTAAACTATGATTATGCATAATTCATAGAAACAGATGCTACTGGAAGCAAGTCGGCTTCTTAAATAGTCCAATACTGCAGGGTAATGCTTATTTACTGTGCTCTAAACATGATTTTAACAGTAACACATCTATATAATTCTGAGCTCACTAGGAGTATATCCTGACTAAGTTTTCATCTGTCATAATGCTTCACAGGCAAAAATTCAGTCAAGTCATCTGCACTCCAGAAAGCTCTCCTATGTAATTGAGTTCTAGGCCTCAAGATGGCCTGTACCTTTCTCTCTTCCCTGAAATAGTTATTGTCAAAGAATTTGAAGGTTCCTGTGAATTTTAAGTGCACAATGCAGCATAAGTCCTTTTCACTGTGTCACTTGTAACAGCTTCTCAGCACCACAAAATTTCTTATTGCAGTGACTCCATGTGAGATAGATCTTTCTTTTCAGTGATAGCATATGAAACTGATTGCAAAATATCAGTCTACTTCTAGTATACCAGAAGTGAGCAGTGATTGTTTCCCCCATTTACCACGCACAAACATTAGAAATGATAGCAGTGCTCATAACTAGGTGAGAAACAGGATGAGATAGTCACGTAATCCCTTTCGCTTCCCATCCAGAGACAACTCTGCTCTATCTAGTTTGTCCTGTTCCATGTAACACACGTTATTCTATGTTGTCTTCCACAGGAATATGTTCATGGGTTTGTTTGTGGGAATAGGTCCATAATCAGTGAAAAATAAATTGTTTCTGGGAAACAGGATAAAAAAACCCATCCAGGTGTGTTCACAGAAGGCAATGAGAAGTACGTTAAATGAATATAGGTCAGATCATAATAATCATTCTACACTGCTCTTTTATTTCATTCTTCTTCTTTTTGTTTCATTTCAACAGCAAAGTAGCAACTGGAGCTGCAAAAGAGTGTTTATTCTCAGAAATATTTTGAGCCAAGTCCGTTACTTTTTCTGGCCATCCAGGACTGCCAAGTGTGGTTCATGTTATTATTATGAAATGTTAACAGTCTTAAAGAGCAGGACAGCAACTGCTGAAGCTTTCACGTCCCCAAACATGAACTCTAGACTTATTCCACAAAACTGAAAAGACACATGCAATATTTATAAAGTAAAAAAACCACAAACACTGTTTGGAGATGAGATTAGTTTTAATATATTTCAAACCACTGTCTACAATAAATTCCTGGGTTATAATTTTTTAAAGTAATAACACTCAGGACTCAACTGGATAATTTTTGTTTCTTGATCAACTCTAGATTAATTCTATCAAAACTGTTTAATTCTCAGATACACAACAAAGTTACAGCAATTTAACAAATCATATCAGCTGAGGTGTGGTAACTACTATTTTTGTATTTTGCATTGTATTCTTGCAAACATGCTCACATAATTCAGCTTACTGACTTGTGATAAATCTGATTATGTTACATTGCTGTGGGCTAAAAACATGCACATGTAAAGTTATCACAGAACTCGACTCAGCTCATACAGGATAATGTGGTAATCTAACTTAACCTGATCCTGTATCTGACCCTACTTTCAGGGAAAGGGTTAAAAATAAGCTCTGATCTTTCTCTCCTTTTGTTCCCAAGTGTGCAGAGTTTGCAGATGAGCATTTATCTGTTATTTATTAGCTGGGAAAAATCCTTCTATGCTTGAAGATCCTGGTGCCATTTCATCAATCCTGCATTATTTTGAGTAGGAACTCAGCAGGCCAAAAGAAAAAATAGAATCCTCTCAGAAATCCAGCTGTGGGAGCATGAGAGAGTTCAGACGGGAGCAGTACATGCCATTTGAAAGATCTGAAAGATGTAAATTATGCTATACTTGCTTCAAGTGTCCCAATATATGCAAATAAAGCTATTTCATGTTGGTGCTCGAATATTGTGATCAAGTATGAGAAAGACTTGCTTTGTGTGCCAAAAGCAGTCCTTTCATGAATTAGCTTTCTCTAGACACAAAGTATTGGAACTACCTGTGCACGTGAAAGTAAGAAAGATTACATTTTTCAGCTTTTTTTTTGATAATTCATGCTTGTATATATATTCTTAGGGAAAAGGATTATAGTAATATGTGAATTAAATAGTCTGGGTCTGTTGTGTCTTAAAAAATGGCAAATGCAGTATTAGATTCAAATTGCTCAGAAAATCTAAGAAAACATGACAAAATTCAAGAAGCAAACTTAGTTATACTAACCACTATTAATTTGCATCTATTTTAGTGATCCTTTATTTAGTTTAATCCATGATGCAGAAGAGAGAATCTGTCATTTCTCAGTTTCTGTAGACTGTTCTTCACAAATCATCAGATTGTTGGGCTGAATTTAGGAGTTAGCACGAAGAATGTTTTTCCTATCTATCTCAGCTGCTCTCACCACACTCTATATAGAAAAAAGAAAGAAATTGAAGAATGATATGAAAATATACCTTTCTAAACTTATATAGATCAGGAAACTTTTTGCCATCCCGTTATTTTCATCTTGCCAGCTGCAATCTTCACTATCATAAGCATGATATCTATCACTATCTTCACTATCAACCTCTTCACTCTCTTCACTATCGTGTCTGTACCAGACAGAATATAAAACATATTTAGAAAGTTAAATTCCTTTTTATGCAGTGTAACATAGACCTTATTATAGAGAAATAAGAGACTCAGTCCCCCATCAGTCTCATTTTCCATGTACCCAACTGATTTAAAATTAGAGAACTATGAGACCTGATTTAATCACTTTTCTCCTCCAACCATTACATTAACCTTGAGTGATATGACTTGAGTCATATTTTTATAGCATATTTTTTATATTTCTTAATAGGAAGGATATAAGGGCTAGAACCGGAAACAAACTTTCTTAAAAGATTCCTAGTTGTTCAGTTTTGCAATAGTAGAGCTGTTTAATTCTCTCAACATATTGCCTCATTCTGAACAAGGAATATCAGCTCTGATCAAAAGAAGCATGATTAGCTGACCATCAGCATAAGGAGACCATAATTTTCTCCAGATAATATGTTCTGTATGGACTATCTGCTCAGTTTCTCTAATTTGAAGAGGGTTAGGCTTTGTTCCTTTCGAGGAGCATAACTCTCATTTTGGATGGACAAACCACCACTAACTGCAACGTTGTGTTCAAACAGTAGAAGAGAAAAAAATCCAGTATCTAATATAAAAAAAAAAATTATATGGAATTCAGACAAAATAATAACAGGTGTTGAAATTCTGTTGTGGGTATGCTGAAACCACTCATCATTTTTCCTTTCTATGGACCTCTGCTTTCCCAAGTCAGAAACAAAATAAGTGGTCATGAACACAGAAATCTGGATCCAGTTTATACACTACTTATATACATCCTTAAACATTCTTTATTCCATGAACATGGACCATATTGTTTGGAAATATAGTAGGACATTGTCTGAATTCAAATGCTAAGTATGTTGTTTTTCCTCCTCTCTTGATTCTACAAATCCTGAACTTTTTTTTTTTTTTGTTGTTGTTGTTGTTTGTTTTTGGTTTGTTTCTTTTTCTTTTGATTTACAGCCTCCTCTACCAAGACAACTTATGTCAGTTACAGCAATCAGGCAAACTGAGCAGGGATGAAATTCACTGGAAGATCTGCAGGACTGGATCTTGCAAACATAGCCTTTACCACCACGAGAATTCAGTCTTGAAAATATCAGTAGTCTACATTCAAATCAATAGTCAGTCTCCTAAAGAACAAGGATTAAACAAAAGCAAAATGCAAAGAGAGACAGGGGAAGGAAAAGTCCAGTTTTATAACATAGAGACAGAATGTCAAGCTTCTGAACTGTTCACTCACAAAAGGAAGCAAATCACAAAAGGAAAACAAATGTTAGCTTGTGAAAAAAAATGCTGTTGAAATAAATCATGTCTGCTGTTATATTTGTAAGTACTTTTTTGTGATTGTGACAATTTCCTTTCCTGTCCTACATTGTTCAATTCGTAAAAGAAGATGAGTTTGTTTCTTGTGACGGCTGACTGAATTAATTCCTGGGTTATGCTAAAATAAATGCAATGGTCAATGCATGCTAATTTTTATACAAAATAATTTATTTCTAATAATAAAGGAATGTTTTGCAAATGTTGAGACTTGTTTTGTTGCAGTTTTAAGGAAAAAACGTCCTTACACTGTTGTCTATTGTTTGTTTAGAATGTGCAGTAAAGGTGGGTGTAACAAATAAAATAATAATCATGGCATCAGAAGAATGCAGTGTAAACTCTAAGCATGTGTGTATGTATGCGTGTATGTGTGCACCTGTGTGTGTACATACGTGCATGCCTGCCTGCATGCGTGTGTGTGTGTACTCTGCAGTGTGTGAATTTATTTGTTCAAAGCTTTGTGACTATATTTTCTAATGGAAGGATTTTTTCCCTCTTCTTACCCTCAAAGTAAGTTCATTTTATATGTTTGTAAAGTAAAGGAGTCCTGATAGTAATTATTTTGTATGATTGTATTATATTTTTGAGTCTTCACTAATAATTTTGATCTTTTTCATTTCTGGAACTTACAGTTTGTAAGACTTTATGACAGCTAGACTGGATTAAGCTGAAAGCCTATTCAGCCTAGTATCCTGTCTCTGACAGGAGAATGTAGCAAATGCATATCTCAATAAAGGTGACTTTGAAATAACAGAAGAGAAATCAATGGAGAATTTGGAAAGCAGTAGCCTAGTGAATATATGTACTATTGCCTTATAAACACTTACAAATCAAAGAAATAAATGCCAATCTACAAGCTAATCTTCTTTACATCTAATTCCCATCATTGAGTGAGGTTAGAAACAACTATGCAAAGAGAAAGAGAAAATCACATCTATATCTATTGTGTTAATGAAACCCTCCAAATAATTTAAAAACTACAGATAGTGACTGTCCCCTTTGTTACTACACCTGTGATGGATGTTCTGTAAGACTTTTTCGCTCCATACAGTACTTACCATTCATCAAGTCAATGGGTCTTCACATGCAGCTGATTATTAAATGTTATGTCTCCTGACTTAGCCTGGATGGCTCCTTGTGATTTTTATCCTCACAGCAGATGTATTTTTGTAACATATCTTAAGGGAGCTGTGGTGGGTCTTAAATGATATGAATGAAAGTTGAAGTACCTGAAACTGAATCTCTTTCTATTACAATGCCGGTATTTAAACTTCAGTGTGGCTGGCAACTGTATGACAATGAGTGTCCATTTTCAAAGTATTTGATAAAACATACTTAGTGTTTCCAGAAATTGCATGTCTGAAGTATTATCTGATGATTGCTTTGGTATATATGGTATTGTGGGCTTGGTATGATTGATATTTTGTGTGAAATTTCCTCTAGCGACTATTCCACAATCACATCAAAGCCAAAACTATAAACTAACATATGCTTACTTTAAAGCATATAGATGATGCAGGTAATGCAGCGAAACCTGCAAAAAATAATAAAGCAGTTTTAGTTCTATTTTGTTAGCCAATATCTCATAAAATTGAAGTTATCTTGTGGAAATAGATTGATTAGATCAATTTTTGACAAGACAGATTTTTGTGCCTAGGATGGATTTCCTAAAAGAGAAAGAAAATCTGTTTTATCTGAAAAGCAATATTTTGACAGTTTCTTTTCAAGAAGCCTTTGAAAAGTTTAATTCTCAATACACAATGAAAAAAGTTTCAGATACTTTGGAATATCTATACCTATTACTTTAAGCATAACCCTATGCATTTGAAAAAGCAGTACATGGGAATTGCATTTAAACACATCGTATACACATAAACATATGTTACATATACTTAAAGATTAGTATATGATATATAAATATCTTCCAGCTTCACAGTCTGAAGAAAATGTTATTGTGAACAGAATTGCCAGGATCAATATACATTTTCTTTTGGTTGAATAGTAGGTTAAAAATGGAATGTAAATTAGTATGTGCATTTCTGTGTAATTCTCTCTGAAACATGGAGTATATTTAGACTGTAAGTCCCACTGGCATTAATGTAACTAATCAGATAAATGAGCACACAGTATGAATTACAGAACAGCACTGGTCTACAGGTTTCCCTTCAACGGGGTGGTTATGTGCAGTTCGTGGAAATGCACAGAATAGTCAACTCAGATTTCACAGTCATTCGGTAGCTGAGATCTTGAAGTTTAATAACTAAGCTTTTGCATAGGTACAATAATTTTTTTCCATCTAAAATTATAAAATGTCTTTATTCTACAAAGTTAGGGTTTAGTTCTGCTCATGGAGAAGCAGGCTTTCAATTGCTATTACTGATAATTTGTGTGTGATTATGCTGAAGCAACTCCTTCAGGGCACACAACTTATTTTTACTGACAGCAGAAACAAGTCCTTAATGTTGTTTTGTGACTGCAAGATAGAGACAATGAGATCTGAATGACTCTATGTATCAGGTCAGTGCACCAGGAATCAAACAGAACTAACAGACAATACTTTAACTGTTCTCTAGGAAGAGTAATGAGCCGCAACATTTAAAATCTCCTTTTCCAGAAATGCCCAAAAAACAATTTTCACAAAAGGGTTTTTAACTAATAACATTACCTCTCTTCCAATTAATAGATAATTTTTATTACTAAACAAGAAAACAAATAAAGTAAAGCATTACTAAGAGATACAGTTTGTAAATCTATTTTATTGGAGGACAACTTATTCATTTATTCATCTACTTCAAGGCAGAATGTGAAGGCAGAAGTTATAAAATGGTGTAGGGAGCAGTAGGCTTTGTTTTGGAAATGTGCATAAATGATCCAGTATATTTCACCTTCACATCAGCCATTAAATAAAATGATAGCTTATTACACTTTAAATTAACTTATGTGCCACGTGGCATAATTAGGAAATTACATATTCTGAATTTTGAAGAGTAAAATTCAATGTCAGAAGAGGGAAACATTACTTTTCCCAGTTTTGATACTATCTAATCTAATGGCACCTTTAGCACTTGTGATACTGCAATTATTTGCATCCAGAAAACACCATTTTACATGCATGTTTCATTTGCTGTGGATTATTACTTCTTGCAGTCTAAACGTGAAAAGGTCTTTTTCTCAGCAAGAAGTAATTTCCTTTAGACTTTCTCCTGAAATTTCAGTAGCTAATAGGAAAGTAAGGTATGTATATCACTAATACTTATTCTGCTTACTGGGCAAGTAAATTATTGTTATTAATGGGTTACAGCAAATATAAGAAGGAACAGATCTTCTCTGTGGACTGCATCCTATACTTCTGAATATATGTAAATTGTATTTTCTGCTACTTAGCTTAAAATTTAGCTTCTTTCTTAGCTTAAATTTGCTAGTAAGATCATGAGAAAAGAAAATTATTTGGTGGAAATAATGTGTTGCATCTGTGCAATGAAAACAAGCTGGCTGGCATGAAAGACAAATTAACCTGGAAACATTTTGGTTATAATAACTTAAAGGAAATTGGAAAACTTACTAATGAGTATATTAAAATTTTATCAGGAAATGAACTACAATTAGGAGTGTGCTTAGCTTGTTTCAGCAGAATCTTATGAACATTTTCAGGTTGTCTTAAAAGGTTACTGTAGAAGTCTTTGCAGATTTCATATATTTTGATAACTGTAAATTCCTCTGTCACATTTAAACACTAATATAATGGAGAGCAATACTTTTTCTCATTTGACATTAAAGTGTGACAGCAGGTCATTAGCTGCCAGGAACTTAATATTTTAAGTGGTACAGCAGCAGGGAAGAGGAAACAGCATTGTCCCAAAAGCTGAAACAATGCTGGAAGTACAGTAAGATGCACAGTGACAAACCAAGCTCCTGTTTGTATTAAACAAATACCTTGTCTCCTGGCACAAGTGGAGTAATATGATATGCAGAGGAGTATGGACATGAAAGAAAAAAAGAGCAGTGACAGAGTCAGAGTGTCTAAAACCCTTCCATAAGCAGCACAAAATATTGAAACATGTCAAAGGACTGTACCAGCTCCAGACACTGACCTCTGCAGAGGGCACACTCCATCCCCAGAGTGAGTGTTCATCATACATCCTCTGCAGAACTGCAGTGAGAAAACATGACAAAATAACCAATGGAAGCCATCAAAGTTATTGTTGGAGGAGGTAGCAAATAACAAAATATGTTCATTTTTCTTTAAAATTCAAGCAAATATTATCATAGTGCCCAAGGAATATGCACAACTTCTCCAAAGAGCTGCAAATACAAGCACGTTAACATTTTTTTCACAAGGTGTAAGCTGTGATCAAAGGTTGCAGCATCACAAATAAGACAGCACCTGTCTTTCCACCAATGAATAAGCTCATTCTCTTTTGTCAATGACTACTTCAGTGCCATGATTTCAGAAAAAACTGTGGAGATTTCCTGGTCCATCATAACCTAGTCTGGGAAGGAGCCAGATGACATTTTCCAAAATAAAGGGAAAATTTCTCTGTAAAACTGAAATTTTTTTTACTTTAAATTTCCAGGTCACCAATATATTGAACAACACTGCAAGTGCACTAACTTCATAATCCTCTCAGAGGAAGGAAATATAAATTGCATGGCTGGTATAATGTCCTGCTTCATGCACAGGTGTCTTTGACGTTCTTTGAATAAGTAACAAGCCAAAGTTAAACATTATTCTGAAAAAATTTCTGCAAGATTGATGTAATTAAAAAGTGCTATATACAGTGCTACTTTAAAAGCCTTTATTTGCTTCCTGTTTACCTGATACATCATTTGCTCTGTTTCTGGAAGCCTACTGTACTCCCCAAGATGGCTGAAGTGTCTTTACTGTCTCTGTGATCACTATCACATGGATATCAAATAATTATGACCTTTAATAAAATAAACTATATTTACTTAACTTACAAGTTTTATTTTTCCTAATCTTGCTTGAAAGTTTCAACAGATATGGTCTGATTTATGACTGGTCACAATCTTCCTTCAATACAGCTTCCAGTGGTTTTGTCTTATCCATTTAGAGCTTTTTTCAAGTATTTCCTTTGGTATTATGGAAGAAAGCACATCAATGGAGTAAATAAATGTCAGTAAAAGGAGCAATATGAGGACTAAGAGGGTGAAAACTGCTGAAAGAAGGTAACACAACACCAGACAACTGATTTCTTTCTTTTGAGGAACAGAATAACCATCCATATCTAAAGACAGTTTCCACAGGCTGCAGCAGAAAATTTTCCTCAGTGGCTGTTCACTTAGAAAATCTTATCAACTGGATTAGAATGGTATTTTTTTTGCATGCAATTTTAATAAAATAGAAAAAAAAAAGAAAGAGAGAGTGAACAGGTAAAAATTAATGTTGGAGATGCATAAGATATATTTAACTGCCAAATGTTTGAGAACTTACCTGTTACAAGAAGAGTAAAAATTAAATAATTAAACTAGTATATCAAAGATAAAGCTATCAATACTTCTATTTATTTATCAATTTCTTTACATCTCTCACATATTACAGGCTGTTAAGAGTACCTCAATATTACTTGTCTACTCTTTTTAAATCAGAAGTTCAGTTCTTACTGTGTGCATAATTCTGGGAGGATACAGAGTAGTAAATATAACTGTATCCATATATTCTGTCTTAGCTCCACATAGTTTTTCATCACAAGTGCTAAACACTTCTGAAAGAAATATGTTATTTATTTCTTAGTTCCTATGGTTCATACACTTACCTGAAAATACAGAAGGAGTGGCAATCATTTTGATATAGATGTTATCATTTCTGGTGAGAGCTTCCATCCTTTGTCATTGTTTGCAGTGTGACACTGAACAAGGAATGACAGAAAGATTAGTTTAATACAAAATTCAGGATATTCTTCACTGAATGACAGCTATGGAGCACACAGTTTGCAAGATATAATAACAATAATGTGATTATTTCAAATGCCAGACTGAGGGTACTTTATAAATAACTGTCTAAAGCACTGAAAGTTTAGATGCCTGAAAGTGTGTTCCAGAGATATTTTCAAATGTCTGTGTTTCAGAACCTGTTTTTCATTTAAGAAAAATGAGCTGTTACTTCAAGAGACAGACAGCACAGAAAACCAGAAAAGGGAGAAACAACGCTGGCAACACCATAAACATTACAGCTGAAAGAAATGAACCACTTGGTTTTTTTAGAAAGTCTGATTAATTCAGTGAATTTCATAGTTATGTATATTGCTTTGTCACAGAACCAGAAATGAGATAGTATAGATGATATGATCATGAAAAATAATCACACCATACTTCCTGCTTGTTCTACACACAGAGCAGAGCTACACGTACTTATGTATGTGTACTTAAAATACTTATGACTTCCTCCACGGCTTTTTTCTTGAAATTATCATGCTCATGATCCCCTTGTAATAAGTTTTGTTAAAATGCTTTCCTTTAAAGAGCAAGAAGGGACAGCTGTTTGCATGCAGGCAGCCCCGTGTGCCCATTTGAGGGAAGTAGCACTGTTGAGGCAGCTGCCTACAATTTTTCCATCACTGCATCCTACTGTATCCTATCTCTTAGCACCAAGACACCTGACACAGCTCACAACCTGTGTTTGGTGAGGTTTTGCTGCAAGCCAGGTTTTCCCTAAGCAGCACTAATGACAGCAGAATGTTTTTTGTGGTAGGAAAACATCACTAAAACTATTTCCCTTGTGGGTGAATTTCCAATAGATATGGAGTCAAGGATCAAAGCAAGGTCTTTTCTGGAGAGCAAAAGTGTAATGTCAGCTTTCCTGCCTGGTACAGTGGATTGAACTACCAGCTGCCAGGGCCAAAGGGCTGGTGTGCTACTGATGCAAATGAGACTCACAGCTCTCTGGTGCGGGAAAACCACATGAGTCATCTGAAAAACATTTGCATAACGTGGGACTGCAGCACATCCTGACCCAGGATGTAGAGGTTATCCTTTATCAGGTAAAGTGACAGTAACAGGTAGATTGTGAGTTTTCTTTCCATGGGATAATGAAATTTCCGATAGATAAGGTCCTCTAACCTCATGGGGGGATTATGAAGTTAATTTTACAATAAATGAACACACAATTACCTGTAGATGGTAAACTGAAGAGATTGGTATCAAGTCATTATCAGGGTTCAGCAATGTCTTCACTCATATCAGTTTTCCACTGAAAGCTGAATTAGGACACAATCATATTTACAATACACAGCCAGGATTGCAAATTTTACTTTGGGTAGACTGAGTCAGACTTTCATAAAGGAAGTAAAAAATACAAAAATGTAGGTTGACTGACATACCAGGTATCCCTGATTGCTATTCCAATATAAAATGCAACTAGAAATGTGCTGACATGCAAAGAGATCAAAGTATTCAGTAAGCCATGTCTTTGCTTAAAAATTAAATTAATCTACAGAGGTACTATCCTGGAAAAAAAAAAAAAAAAAGGCATAAAGTCTCCTGCAGTAAGATAAAACAAATTATCCAACATTCTGTGAAATAATTAGAATATCCTACAAAGAATTGCTGGCTGTTGGGATTTTGTACGTGGTAATTTCCATATTTTATTTAAAATACTGCTGAATCTGATGAATATTTTAATCACAATAAAATAGCAACTTTTTTTCTACTATAGTTCTACTCCTTACTTACAAACTTATAGCTTACATCAGCAAGTGACAGTACTGACACTAACATAGGCCCAGGACATAAGCAGAAGTTGATCCATACGGAGCTGAAAAATTTCAGGCAGGTACTTCTCTGTATGTAAGGATCAAGATAAATCAGCAAGTGCAAGTCAGCCCTCAGAGACCTCCAAGAGAAGATGAGTTTAGAGATATCAGAAGCTGGTTCTTGCTTTCTGTATAAGGTCTCATCACCACTTGTCTTGGCAACAAGTCCCCATTTTGCATGTTCAGAAGCTGACCAAAGCACATAAATCCATAGAATCTGTTCTAGAAAATACAGCCTATAAGAAGTTGAAGAGGAGCTTCAAATGAAGCACGTACTGTTCATACCACTGAAGTATATCTTTTAACTTTTTGATGTTGGTGCTCATGGTTGAATACTCTGGAAGGATGATATATTCTAATTATCAGAATTGATTATTAATATTATTAACATCCATCTGTATTTCATCAGCACTTTTTATACACTAATATTTATTTTATCAGCAGTATCTGAAGAAGGTATCTGAAGGGCATGCACAACTGGTGAGTTATTCTTAAAGATAATTGTGGCAGTACTGAGACTCTCAGATCATTTCCCATTATTCACCACTGCTGTAGTGTGTCATTTCCCTTCACTTTCTGAGGCTAATCTGTGATTTCACTTGATTTTGGAAGCATTCTAGCCTGCAACTGAGACACAGCAGATTTGCAAAACTCCCTGTCTGTGATTCGTAGAAAACTGGAAAGAGGTGATTGGCAAACATCAGCTCCACTCTGTAACAGTACTCTCTGCTCAGCTTCTCTGGGATCAGAAAATCCAAGACACCCCAGGACTAAAGAATTTCTCCAAAGAAATACTGTATGGTTGGGCTAGAGGTGTCTGTCTGTCTGTCTGCCTGTTTCTTTAGAACAACCTAGGCTTGTCAGGCCATGGTGATCTATCTGCAGCTGACTTTTATTAACTGACCTTGTCATAGTAGCCTGTATTTTGATAATGCAAACCACTAACTTTTAACTACAATATGCAGCATGAAGCTGAGAAACTGAAGCCTTTTCATCCTTCAGGAACTTATTCCCATTCAGAGCTCCAGTCTCCCCCAGGGAGCCATTCAATGTAATTGTTTTTTGGATGGCTTCAGTGATTTTGCTTTAATAGAAATGCCCGCTAGGATGCTCCATGTACTTATAATTTTTTCTATGAAAAATTCTTTGTAGTTTCTGCTGTAGTTTCTTTGAGGTTTGCTCTTTTTTTAGAAGCTTATTTCTAGAAGCTAAGAAAAAATGAAACTTTTGATTCTATGTATATGTCACTTTTTTTGATTATGATTTACTGAGAATTCTTATATAGATGGGAATATGTTTTCCAGAATGCAACTAGCTTTATCATTTATAAAAACCTGAATTCTTCTCTCTGTGGAGCTAATCCAAGACTTTCTGTAAGATACTGGTGTGTCCTGAGAAATGAAGACATCTAGTTCTCCCTGAAATGTCCAGGATACAAATTTAATAGGAAGGGTATAATTTCCAGGTTGCTAAATTATCAGCATCTAAAAAAATAAACCTGGCTGTTACAATAGCTTGCCTGCCACATCCAGATCCTGAAGCAATATTTTCTGAAGAGTTGGGAAATAGAAAGAGAATGAATACCTGGGAGCTGTGATGGAGGTTATGACTTGGGCAGAGTGCCTGGTACCTGTAGCAGTGCCACAGAGTTGCTGCTTTGAGGTAAATGCACAAAGCAATTTAGGTGTTACTGTGCTGCAATCAAAGGATCATATTGAAAATTAAAAACTGCTAAAGCCCAGTTCAAACCAGCCTGAAAGATGTTTTCAAATGGCTCTGAACTGGAGTGAAGCTCTTCATTGAACACAAACTGATGCTAAATCTGCAGTAATTCTCCAGTATTATAGTTCAGCTAAAAACATGATTCCAAGGGCAGATGGCTTGGATGCTTTCTCTGTATGTATATGCACTTCTGTTCCACATGGGAAACCTTTCTCACAAGCAAAAATTTGCATAGATGTTCTTTTATCAACCCTGTGACTAGTTCAGCAATTCAAATCTTACCAAGAAACTGTAAAATAGAGTTCAACGCTCAAATAGTTGTATTTTTTCAGTTACACTAACAAAATTGAAATATCTTTTGTTCAGTAAAAATAGATACTTGTAGACTGAGAGGCATCCAGAGAGCAAATTTGTTGCAGACAGATATTTTCATTGTGAATACAGTTATCTTTAATTTGTATAGAACTTGTCTGAGAAAAAAAAAAATCTCTTTGGAACAGAATAATATATTCTTTCAGTAAATGGAGCAGCATAAGGATAAGAAAATGATATTATAATTATGCCACATGATAAAATGATGGCTAAGAATATAAAGCTTGTGAAACATGGATAAGAAAGTCTTAAATTTGACACGAAGTTTGATTATAGAACAAAAATCCAGAAATTTATTCAATTTGTATGCCTACAATGTGTGTTAACATATCACAACTGTGTTTATGATGACAAACTAAAAGTACCATTGGACATAAAAGTTACACAAAATTTATAAATTACAAAAATGCATAATGAACTAAAAACCCCTGAAATTACCCACTGTGTACCGAGGTTTTCTTTATGAAGGTGATTATCTGCAATTAGATCTGAAATCTCGTGGCTGTTACATGATGAATTACCCACCTTCTCAACAACCGCTTTGTTATCATTTTGTATAAAATGTTGATAAAAATTCTGTCTTAATGTTTCTTTGACAATAAAGATGAAAGCAATAATTTAAAATAATGATAATTATAATAGCACAACCACAAACTTGTTAGTAATTTACATTTACTTAGAGATATTTGCTGCTAAATATTTTCTCAAAAGCTTAGTTTCAGCATTTTTTTCTGTTCAGTTATATTAAAACTCATGGTAAAAAAGAATGCTCTATTTGCTTGCCAATATCATGTAATCTACTTTTATGAAATATCTCAGAAAATTGGGGACCTAGAAGTTCTAGAAAGCACCAATTTGAAGTCAAGGCAAAGAGGACAGAACCAGGATCTTTTCAGTGGTGACCAGTGAAAGAAGCAGAAGCGATGAGCACAAACTGAAACGCAGCAGGCTTCCCTCTGACCACCAGGAAAAACTTTTGTACTGGGAGGGTGATCAAGCACAGGTGCAAGTTGCCCAGGGAGGTTGTGGAGCCTCCTGACTTAGAGATCTTCCTGGCCAAGGGTGGCCTTCCTTAAGCAACTGGGTAAATTAGGTAATCTCCAGAAGTGCCTGCTAACCTCAGCTATTCACCGATTCAGTGATTCTGTGAAACATTACCCATTAAACTTTTACACACCTGTTTCAACACAAAAACAACCTTTTAAAAGCCAAACAACTGACTACATAGACAGCTACTTGGAAAAACCTATGTCGTTTCACATGTACAAATGTGATGGGGCTTATTCCTGGGAAGAATAAGTTGTAAATATCTTTAAAGCTTAGCAAATATTTGTAAAATTTTGGCAAGTTTTCTGTTAAAGCCTCATTTTTTTCTCTGCCTGACATAAAAAGAAAAACCAGACATCTCTCAGCTTAAGACTGGTTTAAGTGTCTGGACTTCACCTCTGTTTTTACTTTAAGGGTTTGCTAAGGATTGTTGTGATGAAAGAATAAATTGAAGTGCGGAAGAGAATTTTTTTAAAAGGTAGGAAAGTAACATGTGAATTATTTCTTTCTCTAGTCTGCAGGAATTCATGTCTAAAACCAATATTAAAATCCCACCAATAAAAATACATATCAGCAATATTTCTGGCTGTTGATAAGCTTTCAAGCACAAGGTTATATACAGCTAACATCAGTAACAGACTGGCTTCAAATTGTTCAGGTTAAAAGCTGGGATTGTGATAGACCTTGATCCTGAGAGATTTTGTCAAAATAAAATGGAGTACCCAATGAAACTTTCTTTATTCTTCTTCACATGACAATTTTATTTATTTATTTATTTATTCATCTGAAACAACTATGAAATCTTTAGAAACCTTGAAGGATGATAATCTGAATATCTTTTATATGTGGAAGAAAAACTTTTAAGAATGAAATCAGCTAATTGGCTGATAGTGGATAAAAGTGACCATGAAAAGCAGTAAGTGTGTTAAGGAAAATAAATTAATAGTATAAACTACTTATATCTATATGTACATAACTTGAAGGAGGCAAGTTGTCCCACCGAAGGCATTAGGAGTTGCACACTTGTATTTTACTGTACTACATAAACAGATACCTCTTCAAGGACATGCTCATGTATTTGAGATGTCCACAAAGGGAAGAAAAGCACAGTGCAACTGGATTTGGACATATCACAGAGATTAGAATACTACCTTGGGTCTTTAAAGACTTATGCTAACCTTGCTTTATTGAAGATACCATTGACTTTAAAAATCTAGAAATCCTTATGGAACAATCTGCTGAATTTTTACCATTGAATGGACAGAGTCATGTTTCTTTATTCTATATGGATGTAACCAAGGCAAAAGCATAAAAACTGTAAGACATTCTAATATTATAGCAAGTGGGGCCATAAAAATATGCTTCCAGCTGGGCAAGGAAACTCACTTAAAAGAGGCAGCAGAATTATTTCTCATTTGGGTAAAATAGCTGAATTCACAAGCTTGCCCAAAACAGGAGAAATTGCATTATGTTTTCCAGTACCATAGAAGATAGGCTTTTGTGCTCAAATTATATGTGAAAACTTGAACTTGACAGAAATTAAATTATTTATTGCAGATTCTTTATCATGTTGGTTGCAGTGATAATACTTATTCCTCTACTGAATAGCAATCCCTCTCTCCTCTCTCTTCTGGGAAGATAGGTATTTGTGATTTTCTCTTTGGTGACAGGAAGTGGGTCAGGGTCATCTCTAAGCTTTTTGACATGTGTTCTGTGAATGTTTAGGAAGGTGTTCTCTATTAGAGCTGATGTTTTGAAACTAAGAATCATTAATATGTTCATTAAAATAACCTAAACAGTTAATTGCGTGTCTAGCTGGCATACACCATACAGTTGAATTTGTACATTTTAATCTCTCAAACACATAATAATTAAGAATATTAAAGATATCATAAATGTAAATGAGAAACAGTAAGAAGTGTGTTATCTAGTTTAAAGTTATTAGGTTAAAATCTTGTATAGAATGTTAAAGTCATTTCCTATGGCTTCAATACTATTGGGTTGATATAACTTTAACTTGCTTGTTCTATAATATTTTAATTACTCTGTTCCTAATTCAATTCTTATTGTGGCAGAAGAGCTGAACATCTGGGAATACAAGAGGTTTCCTTTTCTTGTAAACCTAAGCAGTATCATGCTGATGAGAGCATGATACTAAAAGGGTACAGGAGACAATTTATCCAAATCAAACACCAACAAAATTTCCAGATAGAATGTTTTTTACGTGTCAAGACATTACATAATCTTGATAATAATCACAGCAAGGAAATAAAGGTAAAATACCACATTATAATTTGCAATGAACTGTATTCATTCAACTCTGTAAGCACTGATTAACCATGCAATGAAATGGTATATAATAGGATTCACTTTAGTCTTTTGTCTCTGCAGAAGAATCTAGAAACCTGAATCAGCTGCACAGATTCCTCAAGAAGAGAACCTGGAGAGTGTCACTGAATGGGCCTATAAAAAACAGGGTCCTGTGGGGGAACATGACTGCATTAACTAGTAGGAAATGCCTCAGAAAAGAGGCATGCCCTTATCATGGCAGCATGGGACCTTTCAGCTGCCAGGGATTTACAGCTCTAGCCTCTAATCAGACATGCTTTTTTAGGAATCTAAGATATGGAAATCTAGTTAACATTAATCTTTCTGGGAGATGTGAGAGGAAGATGTCAGTGCTGGGGCACTCGCACATATCAGAGAAGTAAGGATCCTGTCTTTGGAAGCACTCTGTTCCTGCCTCTTCCCACAGTGTAACAACTCCTAGGCTGTGGAGAGCTATGAACATGAGGGTAAGGACGAGATAGAAGGAAGTATGATAAACTTCTGAAGTGCGTCACTGTGAAGAAAATTATGATAGATTTGTTGGGTTTCAGAGAGGAAATACTCTACGGAATGCCTCAGGTCAAACAAAAGCAGCCGCAAATGTAACCAAAACACAGCTCTGTGGAGCATCCCTTTGCACCCCTACTGGGATATTGAGACAATCAAATGCTTCTATAAAGTGCCTGTACATCAGTGTGTGCAGGATGGGGAACAAACAGGAGGAGCTAAAGATCTGTGTGCAGTCACAGGGCTTGGATCCCATTGCATTTACAGACTCATGGTGGAGTAGCTCCCATACCTGGAACGTTGTCATGAAGGACTACAGCCTCTTTAGAAGAGAGAGACTATGAAGGCATAGTGGTGGACTGGCCCTCTGTGTGAGGCAACACTTGGCATATTTTCATCAGAGTGTGACAGTGAACAGCTAATGTTTTGAAATCTCAATACTTTCTAGACAAGGGTTCAAAACAAGAAAATGCCTTTAATATATTCAGATCAAATGCTAAAAACACATTAAGTTACTAAAAATTCAGAGTTTAATACCAGAAAGGAGAAAATACTGCAAAACATTGATTTTTCAAGCCTTGAAACAAAAAAACCCCGTATTAAATCAGAAGAGATATTCACTAGTAAGTAAGGGAAAACAACTTACTAAACTAATCACATAAAAGTATATTTCTGCCTTTTATCATCATTAATTACTCAATAAACTGAAATATATGGGTGAAAGGTTTAACTCCTTCAGTAGGCAAATACTTCTGATGCATCATTTTCTGAGAATTTAACAGTATCACAGCTCTACTGTTCATTTCTGGCAGAGCATGGACAAATAGAAAAAGGGCTTGAAGGTATGAGTTAGGAAATGCAAACAAGGCAAAAAATAGAAATTGTATCTAACTTGGTTTAGTGGTAATTGAACTTACCAGGTGTAGCTCTTTGGGCCCATGTTTCTTTCAATTAACACAAATGACCTACAGAGCAGTACTACAGGAAACAAATCAAACCTGCTGATAATGCAGAAGTCCTTAAAACTGAGAGCCCAGGTTTTTTGGTAAGCAAAATTAAAAGCAGTAGTAAACAAGCAGATGAGGCAATTTACACTGACCTGATGAACATCAGCTTTAGAAGCAAACAAGCAGACATCTGTAAGTGGTCTAAATCCAAATCTCAATCTCAGATATGTACTTTTATTGCTGTACAGGTGAGGGAATATACAAAATCTTCCACAAAAGGAAAAAAAAATTTTGCTCTGGAGGCAGACAGTTGTGCTGGAGGTAATTTCATTCTAGATGTGCAAAATGATGATGTTCTTTATTTGATGTGCATAGTTAACGGGTTTCTTGCAACTCAAAATCCTGAAGCTACGGTAGGGACATGTTGCTGTCAATTTTTTCCTTTGTTTGAGTGACAAGATCTCCTCTGAATGTTTCTCTTCTGAGCTCATCAGATAGGGAGCAGGTAGAAGGTTCATCAGAAAATTATTTTAGCCTTTGATGAAGCTGAAGGAAAAGCAACTTTCTGACCTCTCATCAACACAGCTGGATTGTGGCAATCTTGGCATATACATCAGCTTTTATCACATAAGTTGACATAGAACCCCAAGCACTTCAATTTTCAAGTAGCTAGAGTGTTTTACTGTCATAAACCAGTATTTTCTGCGTCTGGTTTCTTTATGTGATATCTCAATGAACTATAGTAAACTCTTATATCCTTGAGTATCCAACTATTTATGAGAAGAGCTAATAACAGGACTGAACTGCTTAGAAGATTGAAAAAGTTATGCTAAATGACAACAAAATAAATATAAGCATTCTGTGATAAAAGCTAAATAAATATTGTTATTATTATATATTCTCAAAATATACAGAGCTCAAGGATTTGATTCTGCTTTTAGCATGTTCTACTATTAAAAAGGAAGGCTTAAGAATATTAATTCTGAACAAGGTAGATAGTTTTCAGCTCAGAAGTAACACTTGTGATCATTATTGGGAATAAAATGTGAAAAGGTACAACACAGCTGCTCTTCTATCTTGCCTTATTTCAAAGCAAGTGAGGCTAACACTCTGGACCTATCCATTTAACAAATGTTAAACAATTGGAAAATGTTAAAAATTAAAAAGATTAGAAAATGTTCTAGGCTAATTTTTCCATTAGACAAATAGATATAGGCTTTAACACAGATTATCAGTTTTCTCCACAGAAGACTATAAACTGTTCTCTAGGCAGTGTGTGAGATGCTGGTTAGAGAAGGAGTAGTATTTTAAACTTTTACTGGAGCTTCTGTCTGGGCACACAGACCAATACCATTCTTGCCCACACAAGAACTGGCATGAATGATTGGAGATTGGGAATGTGTTTTCCTTGTCAAATGGCTTCATTCCCAGGGGTCTGATTGCTTGGTCCACTCTACATGTAACTTCATTCATTCCTGAAGTCACTTTGGAAGCAAACCTACTGGTTGCTTTTGGATATAATCTAGATGTGGAACTCTCATTACTTTGCTCCAGGCAGTATCCTGTGTAGGGAAAAAAGTAATGGAGCTACACAAAATTGTGTCTACTTCATCCTGCCTTAGCCTATAGGGCCTACACTGATTCTTCAGATTTCCTCCATGGAAGGAAAATAGGTACTTATATTCTACATATGCTTAATGTTATACCTGAGACACAGAAATATCACTTCTGAAAGCCAATGAAACAACACTAATTTTCAAGCACTGCAGGTTCATCCTGAGGCCAAGGGTGTATCACAGGAAATCCAGAAGGCACTTTTGTCCAATACAGTGCAGTGCAGCAGCACTCCATGATGGAGGGTTCATCCCTCATACAGACACAGCAGAATCTGCAGCTCTTGGCTTGGAGGCCTGGAATCACTCCTGGACAGCACATCTTGAGCAGTTCAAGTACAGTCTGTGTGTTTTTTACTGAGACAATGACTTCCGCAGCTTCTGTCTGTATCTGATGCCCCCGTTCCAGAAAAGATGACACTTTGTTCATGGCAGAACTGCAGGAATGATTAAAAGAGTAACTAAAAGTCACATTGTGAAAGACTACAGAAATTCTATCTCTTTAGCTTAACAAGAAGGAGGTTAAAAGGCAACCTCATTACAACCTATAAGTAGCCACAAAGAGACCAGAGATATCAGCGTGCCAGCACATCTAAGCAGAAAGTAGAATATAGATATATTCAGGTTAGGAGAAGAAACACTTTTTTAATTTTTATTTAATAGTGAAGATATTAACCTTTGGAGCATATTACTGAGAGGAGTGCTAGATTTATCATCACTCAGATTTTTTAAACTGAGATAAAATTTTATTACATTTTTCCAGAGGACTTGTCCTAGTTCAAACTAGAATTAATTTAGGAAAGTTCTTTCCTTCACAGAAGGCCAGCCTATATGACCCTTTCTTGATGGGTAATCTCTTAATCTATTAACATAACAGCAAATAGTGCTGATGGTAGAACTTAACCAGCCATTTGTCCTGTTGATAGGATCCATCCCCTATAACATTTAGACTTATGATGATAGAACAACATTTAATTTTAATCATTAAGATTCTTCTTATTGGGCTGAATGACCATCTCTTTTTATTGTATAACCCACAAATATCCTAGTTCTGTTTTTCCTACACATAATCCGTATTTATTTCCATACTATTACTGAGACTTGTGATATAATTACAATATTAAATCTGTTTTAATACTTTTCTACTTTGTTATTTTTAGCTCAATTGACTCTACTTATCACCTTGAACATACTATCCTCTTTCAATTCAGCTTTCTGGCCTACTCTGTTGTACTAGTTATGTTTTCCATTCATTAGCACCCTTTTACTCACTTCCATGTAGATCTAGTCTGCCACACACAGAATATATATTTTCTCTTCCTTTTCACATTTTTCTCCCAGCTTGCTAATTTCAGATTGTTCCTGAATGATTGAAAATCATCCTATTGCATAGAAACAGAAGAATTGATGTCAATATCAGATTACTACTTAATTTGGCATGTGAAAACAAGATTTTTATTTGTATATATGTATATATGTCATTATTCATAACTTCTCTCATCTCTCAAGGAGAAGTCAACGAAGAAACATGTCTGAGTTTGCAGCAGGAAAAAATTAAAGTATGAAAAGTTTAGTTTTCATGATTTAGAAAGGCATGTGCAGAACTGGTACAGAGCCATTGTTACCTCCAACTTTCGTTCATTTTATAACAAGTTGTGACTACAACAAATCAATTTCAGTAGTCTCTTTACACATCTCTTTGTTTTCATCTACCATATCTCATAACCCTCTATATAAAGGACATTATATGTGAATTACTATTCTGCACATGGATTTGCTATTTTCTCAACAAAATATATTAGCTTTGCCATTTACAGGTATCAGGGAAAACAGAAATAAGTTTTGCCTGGCTAACTTGAATACACCTTTCAGTTTCCTTTATAAATACGCCAATCAGACTTGATGCTTCAGAAACAGTGAACTGACCAGGGATGGAGTGGGATTTTGATATTTGTTTTTCTTATTTCACATTGTTCTATTCAAATAACCATGGAAAAAGGGATCTAAATATTTGCAGGAACAGCCCATTTCTGTAGCAGAGTTTCAGTGCATTTATGTTCTTTGAGTTTCTGATTAGTTTGGCCTCTTCTACCAGTGATATTAGTTATGTCAATTTTTTTTCACTATGAAAAAGAAGTAGAATTTTGATTTGTTTTGATTTTTTGATAAAATTTCTCTTTTTTCTCTAAACATATGCAAAGGATCCACACCACTCAGACTTTACAGTTATCAGTCTAGCACATTCAGATGAGCATTACTTAAGATGATAATTAAAATGATGCTTTTTTTAATTAATATAGTTCTCTCTAATTTTGATTAAGCATAACTTGCAGGATACCAATATTACATATTCTATGACCTAACTACCCTTTTCACATTAAAAAATGCTCACATAGTAAGAATGGGTTATATCCATGCAATTTTTTATTATTTTTTTTCTCTTCTTGCACTACTTATGTTGCATAAATTGTGTCCTTCTATATGACTGAATGAAAGCCCTTTCCCTTAAATGTACTGTAAGATACATAAACAGAGCAGCCAGCTGAGGGAGGGAGGGGTGCTGCCAGCTCACCAGTCAGTTCCTACAGGCCGTCAGTGGCAAGGGAGCACTATGGTGGCAACTAAAACTTTCCTTGGCACTAAATGATTAGAGAGAATAGAACAACAGATAGTGCTGTCAGTCACTTATGGTGTGACCGACGTGTGACTGTGACACATCAGCAACTACAGGATATATCATATTAACTCTACATCTGCCCAGGTGAACTTACAATTAGGTGTGACCTGATTTTACAGACAAATGTATGGGAATACACTTACGGGATTATTTGTAAATGGCCTGTATACCAACTACATCCTGGCCTGTATCAGAAATAGTGTGACCAGGAGCAGGGAAAGGATTCTCTCACTCCACATGGCACTCCTGAGGCCACACCTTGAGTATGTGCCCAGTTCCAGCTCCCTCACTGCAAGAAGGACATTGAGGTGCTGGAGCATGTCCAGAGAAGGACAATTAAACTGGTGAAAAGTTTGGACACAAGTCCTGTGAGGAGTAGCTGAGAGAGCTGGAATTGTTTAGCCTGGAGAAGGCTCTTATTGCTCTCTACAGCTCCCTGAAAGAAGGTTGTAGCCAGGTGGGGGTTGGCTTCTTCTCCCAGGCAACCAGCAATTGTACAAAAGGATGTAGTCTTAAAGCTCGACCAGAAGAAGTTTAGGTTGGACATTAGGAAGAATTTCCTTACAGGAAGGGTAATTACACGTTGGAATAGACTGCCCATGGTGGTGGTGGAGTCATCATCCCTAGAGGTGTTTAAGGGATGGGGTACTTAGTGCTATTATTTAATTGACATGGTGGTGTGAGATCACAGATTGGAGCTTTTCCCAACCTAATTGATTTTGTGATTCTGTGGTTTGTGGTTCACGTGTCAGAGTCATCTTTTGCCTTCCTCTCTACTCCTGGACTCCCCTCCACCACTCAAGATGACATGCAAAATTTATTCTTCTATGGTTTGGAGGTTTTATCACATCCACCTGGAACAGCCAACTTTCCCTTCCATTTTTCCTTCCTCTTGCAGCCTTCCCACCCCCCTGTGTAGTTTATATAATAAGGTGGGTTAAATGAAATTGAGGTATTTTTACAAGGTAAGATTTTCTCTCTTCTGTACCTTGCTGCTCTGTGACCTGTTGTTTCAGATCTTACAGCACAGTCTGAATAATACTATTTCCTACTGATTAGGGGGGATTGTGATGTGTTGCCAAGATTCTTAGGGAATGCAAGTCTACAACCAGAATCTTAGGAAAACTGATAAGCAGCATAGTCACGTTGAACTGAGCAGAAGTTAACATGTTTAGAGGCACCTGTACTTGCAGAATCAATGTCTCATACAAAACATTCAGCAGGAGTGGCCAACAGGACCCATAAATCCCTTTAGAGCTCATAGTCATCACACTATGTTAGGCAAGTATAGCCTAATTCCCTCCCCTGTTCCCTGCAAGTGGAAAAATTGAATTTTCTGATTGAATATCCTGTTTCCCTGCAGATTGCTATAATAGCCATCATGCCATATGAAAACAAGAATGCAAAGTGATAGCTATAGGGTGGTGGTTTTGTTTTATTTTTTTTATTTTTATTATTTTTATTTTTTTTTTCCTGCAGGCGGGAATAGCTTGCCCTGAGGTGGATAATAGCATTTCTATCCTTACCTGTTTGTCCTCCTGAAGTAGCTTTAGAACTGCACAGTTAAGTGAACCGGAATTTAGTTCGTGGATTTAGTGATTAGGAGAAGTGGAGTTTCTGAGGCCAGATTGGTGCATCACACCTGTTTTGACTGATTTTAAACTGCTTGGCTATGAACTTCTTGGCACCTGTTTCATAGGCAGCTCTGTCAACAAACAGGACCAAAGAAATCCAATACAAATTTGATGTAAATAAGCAGATACTTCTTTATTGGGGGCACTGGGGACAGGGGGGATAGCTCCTCTAAAACGTGTCCCACTCAACAAACAATACCCCCCCCTTTTATATACTTTTTTCTAGTAAATCATTGTTACATAAGTTCTTCTATATGCTATGCATACTACGCCCATTCTTTAAGCTTTACATTGATTGGTTCCAATAGTTAATAACTTCAGCAATATTCTTATCCTAAAACAATCATTGGCTATTTCTTCTGAGGTCTATGGATTGGAATCCTTGATATAAAAATCAAGATGGGAATGGTAATGGGTTTCCAAGAAGCATAACTGGTGAACATAATGACCTCCATAGTTTCTTAACTGAAACATAAAGGTCCAGTGACTTCTTGGCAAGGTTTCTATGGTTACACATTCCAAACACAGCACTCCTGATATTTCTATGCCTGATACGTCACAGTTTTCTATTTATAATCACAGCTCATAATCATAAATAGTTTTCATTATTTGATGGGTTATTTGATCAAAATATTCATAAAAGTCCTGTCAGCTGAGAGAAGAATGAACAGTGATGAGTTGCAGTCTTCAGTAAGCAAACTTTCAGTCTCATGAGGTAAAGCTCTAGCTTTCCTCATGGGCTCTTCCAGAAGGAAGGAGATCCCATTGCACTTCAGGGCCAGTTTGGCTTTGAAACATATATAATATTTTACTTGGTTTTTGGTGGTTCTGACCTTGATAATGCCGCAATTTCTAATTACACTTGATTTCTTTTCAGATACCCTTATCCTTTTTTATATGGTGAAAATTGCTTTGACATGAATGACTGCACAAAACAGTGCTACAGTGTTGAGCAGAGTCCCAACCCACATTAATACACATAAAACAATAAAAATAATGACCTTTATTAGTTTGGGTCACCTCTAATTACGTTTTGACTCTATTTTATGAATGAAAATTTAAGCTGTTTTTATTTTCTTAACAAATTTTATTAATTGTATACATTTTTGGAGAAGAATATATAAAGCTTCGTCTTCTTGTACTGCTTCATTGTTCTGAATTCTAGCTTTTACACAATTTCATAAGGCACCAAAATATTTGTAGCATGTATGATTAGGTCTTGTCAGAAGGTTCAGAACAATCAATCCCATGTTTCCTTATTTTGTTTTTCCCCAGTTCACATTTTAAAGAGTAGCTTTAATGATATTTTTACTTAGAAAAGAAATAGTTCCTAAATAAACACAATGGCTAAAATCTACCAACAAGCAGTAAATAGGAGAGGATAGGCAGAGTCAGTTTAAAGATGAATACATACATGTTTTCAGTTGTTTCAATAAAAGTTCTGAATGTTTTAAATTATACAGGGATCTGAGATTGTAACATTGTTTGAGATTGTTGAAAGTATTTGCAATTTGTGTTCCTAACTGTGCTTTTTATTTCATCACATTAGCTACCTATTGCACTCTAGCAGGTATTTAGTTCATGCTAGATGATATGTCACTGTTAATTTCATAGTAGTAACTGATCAAAAATTTCTTATAACCATACATATTTTTTAAGCATATTTGTGCCCATTGAATGAGAAAGTGTGGTAGCATATAAAAATCTGCATTTTAGTTGAACTTTCCTAATTTTTAATTTTGGTGAAACAGAAATTTTTAACCTGAAAAGAAGTATCAGAGTTCACAGGAGAGAGTTTAAAAAAAAGGAAAATTTGGTCACTGACCTCAATTTTTGTACAAAAAATATGACTTTTGTGTTTTTCGTTGCACATTTTTTATGAGGAAATGGACTATGCAGTCAGTTAAAAAACATGATTGCTTGTGAGCTGTATCTGGAAATGGATGACTTTTGTGTTTTTCATTGCACATTTTTTTATGAGGAAATGAACTATGCAGTCAGTTAAAAAACATGATTGCTTGTGAGCTGTATCTGGAAATGCCAGGTTAATGTTCATTGTCCCAAGTGACCAGGTACCATCCCTGACCAGGGAAACTACAGGATGGGAGAAAAAGCTGAAGGCTCTACCCCAAGGACTCTGCTCTTCCCTGTGTGTCAGCACCAAACACAGTATCCAGCCTCAAAGGTCATTATTTTCAAAGGAAGAACCAGACAACTCTGAAAAGGTGAACAGATTATGGAAGTAAACTATTTATGAAACCAGAGTTCTCCTAATGGCACAAAGGGACTGAAGCTTGCTTTTCCCCCTGTACTTCCCAGGATAATTACCTGTGCCTGGAACTCAGTGAGCCCATATCTGTTGCACTGTTGACTGTGGGGCCAAGTGTGAAATGTCGAAGGATGGGAGGTTGGAGGAGTTCATTAAATTACCTCCCAGTTTATCATCTGCTCTACAGCTCTGTGAGGCAGTTCAGTTTCTTTGACAGTCTGACCTTTCTGTTTAAATAGGTTGGCCTGCCATGGAGATGGTCTTCTGGGGCTTTTGAGGCCAGAAATATTTTGTGCTTAGTAAGACACTTTAAGATCCTTGAAGTTAAAACTTCCATTTGTAGTCATTCAGATTACTTTTAGCTGTCATTAATCTCTTGCACTTATCCTTGCTTGTCCAGCCTTGCTGATTTCTTTCTTGATTTTTTAAGTGCATTTCCTGTCCAGATAACTTCCTGAAGAACAATCAGGATCAGAAATGGAAAAGTTCAATGCCTTTAGGCAGTTTCTCTTTTTTACTTCTTTTTCCAGTTATCTGAGAATCAATCAAGATGTGCACTCCCTTCCTACCCTTTCAACAGAGTGCTCAGTAACACTTCCAGTACTTTTCCCAAGAGGTTAATTCACTATTTCCAAACTCAAGAGGAAGACCTTACATGTGTAATTTATATCTGGTTTCTGAGATAAATAGATCTATATACATATGCAATTTTTTTAAGGCTCCATCTGTTTCTTTGCTTGATTTTTAAAAAAAGCCTTGGCAAATGCCATTGTTCTATGCTGCATCTTTACAAGCTATTTCACCAGGAAAGTCAGGAAATAAAAAAAAGAAAAACCCACAAAAACTTGTAAAATAAGCAACACAGAGTACAGCATACAAAAAATAAGAACAACATTAATTAAAATGTGGTCCACGTCATTCCTAACTGCATCAAGTGTCAGAAATAGCAGGCAGTCCAATCACATTTAGAAATAATTAATGGGAACCCTATAGTAAATTAACATAATGAATAACATTATAATTAGAGGAATTATACATACAATTACTAAGAAAAAAATCAACATTAGCAAGAGACATTTGTTACTGCATGTGTGTTTACATAATTAACTGTTGCATCACTCACTGAAAGCTATCCCAAGACAAATGGCAGTTAACCAGTATTAAAAAATATCAAATCAGTATTCTTGGGATACTAGGCAGCCACAGTGGTGTTGAATGATTGGTTTTTCCTTAGTGAATGGTTAATTCACCAAAACACACTCTATCAAACAAAGAGTTTGGCTTGTCTCAAAGTTGCTGTATATTCATGCTTTTTATACAGCATTTCAGAAGGCAGCACATTTGCTCAATTTAAGATTAAAAAAAAGTTACATTTTAAATCAATACTTTAACCCACCCCACCTACCTCACCCAAATGTGTTCCACCTTGTCTTGCTCTTCTTTTTCTGTGCAAGGATTGAGTTAGTGGCTCTAACATCTCTGTTGGTTCTATGAAGGCATTGCTTTTCTGCTTTCTGTAAATAATTTGAATGTATAAAAATTGGAACTCAGTTTTTCTACTTGTGTGTTCTAATCTCCAGGATAGTTCACTGCTCCATACGAGACATCTCACATATACCTAACTTGAAATTTTCTGAAAGGAAAGACTGTTAAGCCGTTCAGCTGAAGCAGAGGACCTAAGTTCAAATTTGTTCTCCCTCTAATGCAGGAGATGGAGCAGAATCTATTTTTTCTTACATTGTCTATATTTTAGTAAAATGAGTTGAGCATTATGACCCTTAATAATCTCTTCATGGAGTTTTATCTGTTCTGGGAAATACTTAAATAGTCATTCTGATACCTGTAGGAAGCTGTTTGGACCCTTGTATATATTACTGGCATTTAAATAAAATTCTCCTTTCCCATCTCTCAGCAGCATGTTTTATCTGCTCAGGGCTTGCGTGTCCAATTTTCAGTCGTTTCTCTAGTTATGATGAAATTGTTATGCTTTCAAGACACTAAATCTAAAAGAATTTACTGGAATTCAGCAGAGGCAAACACAGGGTCACTTGTAAGCTGTTTACTTCTATGTGTAATGAAGTTCTAGAGATGTATAGGACTCCGTGCCAAAAGCTGTAGAAGTAAGATTAGGTTTCCAGTACATTATGCATTTAAACTCATAATTAAAATGTTGTCCATATTTTAATTTGTAATGAAACAATTGGGATTAAGAAGAAATAGAATGGTTATAACCATGGAAAGACAACAGGCTTCTGTGTATTTTATATAAAACACAGAACCCTATCGTAATATGAATTTTCTCACAGGGGAATTTATGTTAAATCTAAAATATGTTAAATGTGAATGGAGAATACCAAGTTAGTGTTGATGGAATTGAAAATTAATTTTTCTACTTTGAGAGTGAGTCAAAATACGCTTTCAATGATATTAATGGGTATTATAATGCTAGTGCTCCTTAATAATTAAATCATGCATCAAAAATTACCATGCTATGCTGAATTGCTTTGCCCACAACTGGAAATTCTCAAATGGTTTCTATTATTGCAATAGCAGTCTTGTATTGTAATCTAATAGTTTATACATATATATATAGGGTTTATTGACTTAGTGGAACTTTCACTACCTGCTTTAGCTAGGTAAGGTAGCCAGCCAGGATCCCAGCACTGAGAGCAATCCACCCCAGGATCCCTTGAACCACCCTCTGCAGGAACTCACTCCAGCCTGCTGGTGGTAAAGGCTACAGAGAATGCCTTAGCAAATGGACAATTCGGATGGCCAAAACTGAGTGGTCAATGCTTATCCCATTTCAACACCCAGCATGAGCACACTGGCTCTGTATACAACAAAAGTAACTTTTGGAAAAAACCTTGAGTTCCTGGTGACTGTTCGTTCCTTGTTTCTCACTTCCCACTTTTCCTTTGCTGTTTCATAGAAGTGTAGACCAAGAATTTAAAATAAACTAAGTGCCTAAAGTGTCAAACTGATATCTAAAGAGATTTTTAAGAGTTTAATTGCAGTTGGAGTTAAAAGATGTATCTTCAAAGGAATACGGAAGAGAATTTTCCTTTAAATCAGTGAAAATCAGAAAATTCTTGGAAATCCCATATATAATCCATGCTTTCTAGGTACCTAAACACTTTCTATTTTACCTGACCACTGCTGCAAGTCTGTCCAACAGTCCTTTGTAAAGGTTCTCCTTTTACACCGCCATATTTATGTTTTCCACAGATTTTGCCAGAAAACAACTCCAAAGGTGTGTAAACTCCTCAAGATAATTTTTAATTTCAAATACGCGTTTTCTGTGACAGCATGAAGTATTTCATTATATTTTTGAGCAGTGGGATTAGAGAAAGATCAAAAAGGGGACATCAACAGGTTAAAAGGGGTTCTTCCTGCTCAGCATGATAATGGATGTGCACACATAACACATGTACATCAAAAGCTCATTGAAAAAACAGAAAGTTTTTTTACTTTTCTGCGACTTTACATCATATTTTGCATTAAAATAAAAAACCTGTCTGTGTTTATTCAGAATCAAATCAGTGCAGCAAATCACATACCTTCTTTCGTGTGCTGCAATCCTTCTTTTGACATTTCTGCTAGTATTTATTACCATAAAAAACTCCATGAGGGAATGTGGTGAATTATAAGATGCTAGGCTGCAGAAGAGCAGCTATACAGCAAAGCCTATCAGTTCTTGTGGTTTTAACCATAAGCTAATCAGGTTTGACTGTGAAGAAATAGGAAAATCCACAACACTGTTTTTGAAGAGAAGCCTTTCCAGTCTCTGTAAAAAGCTTGATAAATATAGGTTACTTCATCCATTCACCTTACTTTGTTTCTCACATTGCTAATCCTGTTGCTGTAGCTATGTAGTGTTTTTTCAATTCGCTTTGCGAAGAATAATCTGTCATCTCTTCTGTGGAGCAGGCTTGAGAGTTTGGACTTAGTTTCTTCCTAGAAAAATTAATTACTGTGATAAACCTCCAGATAGCAATTGTCTTTCCTGGGAGATCTTAAGCCCTCATTACCTATAAGAGAGGGTTTTTGCTGTTTTCTTGCTAACTGCTTGCTGTAGCTTGTCTGTGCTCCAAAACATTAGTGGCAGAACAGCATATTTTGTTTATCTTTTTAGGGGAAGAGCCAGTTTTGATACTCTAGCAGAGATATGCATCTTCTGGTTGTGTATCACTAGGCAGACTTGTCCACAAGAGAAATTAAAGGTGTGTTTTAGTAGTGACTGTAACAAAAGGTACTGACTTGCCCAGTTCCCTGAGTACAACATCTTGTGGTTAACTTTCAGAGCTTAGCTGGTACTCAAACACGAAGGAAGGCAGTCACTCAGGCCAGAGGAAGAATCTTGAGTGGCAGAGCAGGTACTGCAAATAGCAAGAAAAACACTCAAAAATGGCATATATTAGATTTAGTTCATTCAAATTGAATTTAAAAAAAAATGCTGCTGTGTAGAAATAATAGGAGAAGGACCAGGATTTAGAAGGATTTGAGGTATGATTTAAAATTAGTAAACAATATTTTTATTTTCATTAAATTAAAGGTGATGTGTATGTTGCTCCTGAAGGATGGTTATTTACACTGTTAATCTATCACTGCTAAAACTCCCAACTTCCTGCTTTTCTGCATTATGTTGAACATAAGGGTGTAAAATTGACTCTCCTTCCATTTACCCTCTCACTCCAAACTCTTTTCTAGGGAGGCTTAAAATGCATCAAATTCTTATGTGCCTTGAACTCAGAAGAATGACCAACTGCTCTAGACAGTATGAAGAAGCAACACTAACTAGCTGAGTTACAAGAACTAGTTTCTGGGTAGGTGATTCAGATGAAAAGGGATAGGTGCGTTTTTTTGCCTAGCTCACCTGTAAGTTCCAGAAGTAGCAAACTGTTCCTCATTAAGTAATTGAAAAATAGAGGGAGAGAAGAGAAAGAAATACTGATTAAATAAATGCTGCAAGAGTTAATAAAGGAAAAAAGTTTACAAAAATGTTATCTCATTGCTGGATCCAAAAAGCAGATGGAATTGAGATTCTCAATTGCTGAGCTGCTGTCCGAGTTTCTCTACTCCCCCGGGCAGGGGAGGGGATCTCGCCGGCTGAGCTACAGGCAGGGCAGCCGACAGCCGGGCGGGGCACTCCCTGGATGCGCAGGGGCGTCCCGGGAGCACCTCAGCAAGGGGCAGCAGGGAGCAGCAGGCAGGAATAAATCATAATCCTGAGCTGTTGGAGAATCTACCAGACAGAGAAAACAGGCTTCAGGAGGCAACCTCATTGTTTTCTGTGACTTGCTCAGACAGAGCACAGAGAAGTCAACTGCTGGAAGAATTGTTCCAAAGGACTTGTGCTGCTGCCATCACCTTACAGCTCTTTAAAGCGCCAGTGGCTCCAATTAAGAGAATGGAAAAATGTTTCTTTTTTTAAGGGTGGACTAGTGAATATGTGTCCTTGCAACTGGGAAGCTTGAGATGTAATGAAGCCTAGAAGTCCTCTGCTTTTTGTCCACAGTTCAGTTCTATATAACTGGCACATTGAGGAAAATGCAAAAGCAAACTTAGTGTCTGAATTCAGTTGTTATCAACTAACATCACAGATTTCTGGGTTTTTTTCCTTTCTTTTTCTTCCTTTCTCTCTTTAGTTATGACTTGTGTTACAGCTTATTAGCTAAAGTCAACTCTTCGCTGCAATTACTTCAGTAAGAAAACCCACATATTTTCTATTTTTTTTAATCCATTCTGCCTTTTTATCTGTACAGAAGTGATTAGTGCTTTCACTGAAAGTATTTTTATTTCTCTATATAATCATATTAGATAATTCTGTTTTACCTTTTCTGACATACAAAGCTTTTGCTCTGGCTGGAAAGTAATTATCAGTGATGGATTATTTTAAAAGGTAGTTTATTCTGCTAGCACTATTAAAAAAATTGTTAATTAAATTCTTTGCAATCCTGTGTTCCTCCTAGCTCAAAACAACTTGAAGTTATTACTGTTTAGAGCAGGTTTGCAGATTTCTGTAGACCTCTATTATCCTATTAAGCCTTCTACCAATAAATCATTTGGAGAAAATGGGGATGGAGGCAGGGAGTAAAGATTAAAGATAATAATGAGGGAGCAAGAAATTTAAGATTAATATGTCTCAGGATTTCTGCATCAGACATGGTGTGGAAATGTCTACTCATTATTTCAGCAAAAGAAAGTGTGGAAGTCCTTGCTGGGGAGTAGGTATTTTGATGAATTTCCAGCAAACAATTGACTTAAGAGTGAGAGAATGCTCAGTTGCATTTTAGGAGCATTGTATCTGTTCTCTTCTTCACCATAATGAGGGGACTATGTGCAATAGATACTTAAAATGACCCGCTATATCTGCATAGTTCAGAAATGAGATCAAGCATATGTGGCACAGAAATACTAGAGAGGAGACACATAAATCACTCAAGATTCAAAATAAAAAGTTTGTTATTCCACTGAATGTACATTCTTACTACAAGAATCTTGCATACTCCTCTGTAATCATAATATGAACCACCACTTTGTTAAAGTAATATTTTTTCCATGCCTTTGGGTCAGCTAGAGCTCACCCAATATGCCTGGTAAGGAAATAAAATGGGATACAAATTTGTGTTTGAATGGTAGGTATTATGCTTCTTTGTATAAAAAGTTAATGCACTTTTTATTGAAAAAAATAGAGACAGGGGTTACAAAAAGCTTGAATCATTCTTAAAAATGGGGAAAAGAACATAGTTCATTCTCCAAAAAATGCTTTTATCACTGGGTCAGGGAATCGATTGTCCTCATGAGTGCTCATTCTTCCTCTGATTCCAGTTAATCCTCTAATATGCCAAGCAAAAGGAACAACTGCCTTATCTCTTTTTAAAAATATATTATAACTTAATGGTTTTAGACTGACCTTACTGAGTCAAAAATATGAATTTAATTCTGGTCAAGAACTGAAAAAATTTGGATGCAGGTATACAACTGCCTATCTAAATGTCATAACTGTTGAGCTGTTGACTAAAATCACTTGGTCTTGACTTGAAGGGAGCACTTGACCTCTTATTTTGTCAGAGGAGACTTGGACTGCACCCTCACTGGAGGCCTGAGTCATTTAAGGGCTGAGTGTAGTGCAGTCTTTACAGCTCAGGGATGCCCAGAGAGGGGGAGGATTTGTGCAGTTTCATTAGCCAAGAAGGTTAATTTGGACCTCCCTTGTGCCACCTCAGCTTCTCCTGTCAAATGGATGCAACAGGGGTTGGTAGGATTCTGACCAGACAGCAAAGCAGGTGGGGAAGATAAGGTATTTTCTGTCTTTGCCTCTCTGCAGGAAGGCAGAGTGGAGTCATCCAGGCACAAACATTATCAGTCTGCAGCTCAAGCCATGAGCTGGACCATATTAGAACACGTTCTTCAGCTCTTGCTCACCATGTTGACTCTGCAGGATTTTTTTTTCCGAAATACATGATTCCTCCTTTGTATTGTATAAACTGTGTAGCTCGGGGCTCTGGATTTTCCTTTTGTTCCTGCATCTCATTTCCTTTCTAAATTTAAATTTTAGTTTTCTTCAGAAGCTGTGGGAGCTGGGTTTTTAAGTTTTTATTGCTGCCTCAGCTGTGTAACAGTGTATTACCCGTGAAAAGAGCAAAGTGGCCAAGAACACCTTTAAAGAGCAAGTATCACTCGTGGAATCACAGAATGGTTTGAGTTGGAAAAGACCCAAAACATCATCTAGTTCCATCTTTCTGTCATGGCAAGGGGCACTTTCTACAAGACCAGGTTGCTCAAAGCTCCACCCAGCCTGGCCTTGAGCACTTCCAGGGGTGGGGCATCCACTTCTGGAGCCTGCCCGGCTTCTCTGGTCAGTGTCAGTTCAGTGTTATTCCTTCTGTGGTATATAAGGAACAAACAAACAAATGGTAATTCTGAATAATTCACGGCTCTAATGGCAACTGTTATGATATTACAGCGTGACATGATGTTACAACTCCATACTCTACTGGTATGATTTATCACTTAATTTTTACTAGCACTTTCTATATTTTGATATGCTAGACAGTGATCTAAAGGTCTAGACAAGTGAGAGAACAGACCCATATAATTTCTTCCTTTCCCTCAGATTTTTGCATTTGATTTTTTCAGATGTATCTTATTTTTTAAAATTTCTTATTGTTAATGAAGTCAATTTTTGTCTCATTTTCTTGAAAATTTCTCTTATAACATCAAACATAACATTTTCCTTACCCCCTGTTTTAGCTCTGAGTGGGTTTTGATGTTCAAGAAATTGTATTTTCCCACTTCATGATGTGTATAAGTGAGCACAGAATTGCAGAATTATCTTGTATCATAATGTATATGCTTTAAAATAGATATTAGTAGCTGATACTAATAGAATTACTCTATGTTATCTTGTTATCTTCTAAAACACAGAGAAGTCTTTACACTAAAAGTCTTTACACTAAAATTTAGTTCTTTGTTTTTGTTTTTTTTTTTGTTTGTTTGTTTTTTTGTTTTGTATTGTTTTGTTTTTTTTTATTTTATTTTTATTTTTGGTTTTTTGTTTTTATTTTTTTTTGCCTATAGAATATATTATTCCAGAAAAAAAAAAAAAAACAAACAGGAAAAGAGACGGTTTTTTGTTTTTATTTTTTTTTGCCTATAGAATATATTATTCCAGAAAAAAAAAAAAAACAAACAGGTAAAGAGACGATTCTTAACCATTCTTAAGCCTCTACATTCATGCCATATGTCTCCAGCCATTTCTAAATCAGTGGGAGTCTTGAATATGGAAAGTCTACAGTTCCTACTGAATTTTAAAATGTTAAATCAGTGCTATTTCCACATTGGTCTCGCCTGAAACATTTACAATAACATGTTATTTTCTCTGCCAGAAATCAAATGTATTCCATACAGAATAATGAAGGACTGTGTGTGTTGATTTCCAACTTAAAAGAAATAGTTCAATTTGACACTTTGAAATATTGTTTTGTATGTATGAACCAGCAGAATATGGTATGCATAAACACAACACTATCTTTGCCAAAAGATAATCACAAGCTTTGAAACACCACAACAATAACTCTTTCCAGGATGCTGTGATTAGAGGCCTCCTAAGTATTTATGGAAAAGAAAAAACATAGTTTAGATGATAAATAATAACAGGTTCAATCTAGAATTGCCAAAAAGAAATAACCTTTTTATTTCTTGATATGTATTTTAAATATTGCGAAGTTGATGTTTATTCAGCTGTACCTGAAAAAAACAGTACTGCTATTACATGTCTTCTGCAGCCGACAATATATGCTTTCATTAAAAACCAAGCTATTTTATCTTTGGTTTAGAATTTTGTAGGGGCATACAGATCCAAACTCTGTTGCAAAGCTACGGTCCCACAGAGGCAGTCACCATGTCACTATTATGTGTGGGAGGATAATTTCTTTCTGTGTATTAGCAAAGCTGTATGGACTGGGGACTTTGACTCTTGTTTCTGTCCTTTCCTTTTTTAAATGAACTCTTGGAAATACACATTTTACATATAGGAAGGACATGGAGACAATACGGGGCAGAGGTCTAAAGTGTCTCTTCACAAAATTAACATCAAGATTTTCACTTATGGATATTTTACTGATTTTTAGAGCTTATATGTTGATGGAAGACATGCAGTCAGAAAAACAAGTGCCTTTAAAATACTGCTGATACTGAGAGAAAAGAACAGTAATATAGATAAATATTGATTAATTTCTGTTTTCTATCCAACTATAATTAAGAAACTTCCCTGGCTCCAAAATTGCATAATATTGTAGATTAATAGACTTAACATCTACAGAACTGACTACACTGGATGCATCTTGTGTAACTACTATGGTTGCCATGACATGTGCAATATTCACTTAAATGTCTTTATGCTGGATGATTCTTTCTGTTAAGAATTCCAAATTATACATTAAAAGTACTTATTGTAAAACAGCTTCCTATGAGGAATTAGTTTCTTTCCAGTGTTATCAGGCCTTTACATGCTTCAAGCTTGTTCTGTCCTACTTGAAGTCCTGAAAATTGACGCACATTTAATCCATGATATATATTAAATTATTGACTATTCAGAAACAACTTACTGTTGCTATAAGTGTATATAATGACTCCATCCTTTATGAATAAGAAAAAAGTGCCACCATAATCTGCAGGTGGGCTACAATATATCAAAACAATTTGGTTTTGTATAATTGAAACTGTAAATGAAAAAGGATGGTTGTCATGATTGCACTTCCCCTTCACAGCATCAGGTGACCATGAAACAATTGTAGGAACAGTCCCCACCTGAGAAAACTGAGAAATGTTTTTGTAAGGATGTGTGGACTATGAGACCATTTACTTCAGTCTTCAGTAAGATTGGCAGATCAAGGAACTTCTACTTTCAATGGGTTAATAAGTGAAAGGGAAAGTAATAAACATAATCACACAGTCACAAACCACAACAGAAACTGTTCAGCTACCATTTGATGAAGCATAGGCTTGGAGAAGGCTAGCCTGAATTTTAAAACTGATAAGAACCTGGGCTTTATGACTTAAAAGACGGCAGAAATAATATGAACACGAGGATTTGGATATTTGAGAGACCCTGTGGCACTAGACAAAACTTATCAAGAAATGTTTAAGGTGCAGTAACCAGTGAGGAACAATAGAGAGAAGCAAATATTAAAGGAGATTATAATGTAAACAGTTACCAGTCTGCTCAATAGCTGCAGCCATCAAATCTTCTTTCTGAACCCATTCTTAATGGTCTTTCTATGGTCACTTTTCAACCCATGTGTGAGTACTGCAGTGTCTAAGGGGTCGGAACACTTGAGAAGTACCAGCAAGAGGGACAAGACCCTAGAGAAAGCCCATGCATGCATGGTGCCAGTACGTGGAAGGAGTGAGGAGCTCAGTCAGTAGCTGGGAGGCATGTGGGTCACACAGTTCCACATGTTTGCTGTGGAGCAGCAGGCGGTATTACAAATCAAAGGCGGCTCCGACCTGATTTGTAGGGGGAGAGAAATGATGCTGAATCTGCCTTGCACTCACTCTTGCTCACAACTGCACAGAACTGCACTCATCTCTGACTCTCTCGTGACTGTCCCATGACAGTCCGACACACACACACTTGGCCCTGATAGGCCAAGGGAACAAAACATCCTCACGTTGGATGAACAATCACCATTTTACATTCTACTTTGGCACAGCAAGCGAGATAAGAATTTTGTTTTCCTTCTTGTCTGCTTGTCTCACAGCTTCTCTCTGTTCAGAGGGCATGTGAATACCACATGGAGGTTTGCAGTGACTGGTGCAAGTGCCAGAAATCAAAGCCAAACCTTTGGCCACAGGGCCCTTGTGTCCATGGTGCCAGGCTGGAGCAAGGGAGCATCCCAGCACCAGATGGAGCACAGATGGACCCATGTACCTGCAGGCCAGCAGCCACAGGGACCACTGCCTACCCGGCTGCCCCTGAGCTGGTGTGTGTGGGTGTGGGCCAGGCGGCAAGCGGGTGGTGTCAGAACCATGCAGAGGGTCCATGTTAGCATTGGTGGGGGAAAATGAGGGTGGAGACTAAGACAAGTGGGAGAATCCACGTGTGTTTGCCAGACATCACCAAGCTGGACTAGCCACTGGGTGGGAGATCAGTGGAGCAGTTAGAGATTCTAGACAGGGTAGAGTCAGAGAGAGGATGGTGATGCTCGAGGGATTGGGAATCTGTGTGCACGTGCATGTGTAAATCCAGAGCACAGGGGCATTTGTGTGAGCTTCAGGACTGATTGACTGACGGACTGAAGCACAGAAATGGGCTGTGTAAGGTTGTGTGCTACATCACTTCTGGTAACTGACATAGCCCCAGTACACGTGGGTGCTGTTAAATGCCACTGTTACCTGGCAGTGAGGTAGACAGCTCTGTCAGTGTCCTCTGCTCGAGGCTGAGAGGGACACAGCCTTGCTGCTGTCCAGACTTGTAAATGGGGTTGCAGCATCTGTGCTCACCATCCTGCTCTGGACAACCCTGAGCTTCAGGGCACCCAGGCTGGGCACTGGCACCTGGGCAGGAGGAGTCCCTTGGTCCTCTGCTGGTCCTTACAGCCTCCCTCGGCAGCTTTCACATCCATGGAAGTGCAAATGATCCGTAAGCTTAATAACCACTTTCTCATCAAAGCACCTCATCTGTCTATTTTGCAAGAAATTCCACTGTTAAGAGGAGCAGAACCTGATCTAATACCACCATTTGCAAAAGCACTTACCAGATAAAATATTGACACGTGCATGCAATGGACTATTACAGACTTGAATGTAATAGTCCATTGCATGGACTATTACATGCAAGCAACCAAAAGATTGGTTACATCAGATTTTGGCAATGCTGACTAGTTTTTTTACACATACCTGTAGCAATAGCCAGGAAAGTTTCTGTATCTGTTTGTCCAAATCAACATCAAAGTGATTATGTTTTCTTGGCCCTTGTTGCGTGCATGCAAAATTTAAATTTAGTCTGACATTAATGAAAACAGGCTTTTTTGCTTTATGAGGGAAGCCAGTTATAACAAATTATAGAATTGCCAAATTAAATAATTACGTTTTGTTTCTTTTTCACTGAGAAAATGGATGAGGTTGACGTTTAAAACTAGCTAAGAGTTAATTTTTAAAGGCAGAAAGTGTAGGCCAGACAAATTATTTGTGTTTAAAATATAAATGATGGTTGCTTACTATATATACTCAGATTGCAAGAGTGGATGTGAAAATTAATGTACACCATGAAGAGGAAACTTTCATTTTTAAAGCAAACATACATATGGGGTAGTGATGGGTATATTCAATCTCACAACCTTACTACTTTGTGAAAAGCAAAATGCTGTACTGTTTTTAAGTAACATTTTAAAATGGTTGAATATTGTACTGTTGGAAATTTGATTAGACAAAGAAGACAGATGCCAATTTATAGGTCTCTAGTCTACTGTATGAGATCAATAAAATAGTACTGATACGCCAATAAATGATTTAAATGCTCTGAGAGCAGGGTTTTTTTGTGGCTTGAGCCAAGCAATACGAGAGTCACACTATCACAGAAATAAGAGTAATGATCTTGATTGAGATATTAAAAGCATAGTTTTCTGTATTTCTGTACCCTGACAGCCAGCTGTGGACTTTATTAAAATGCTAACAGTAGCCTGCAGTAGCTCCACAATAAAATGTATTGTTAGATTTCTTCTGTGTGTGGAATCAGAAGACAGATAGAGAGGCTCTTAAAATGCATTTGTATAAAATGCTGGTTTTTTATATCTCAGAATTAAAGTGTAACACTGTGGACACCATTTAAAAAATTTAAAAAGAGTTATAATGAGCAAAATCTGTCATGCCTTTGTAAAAATTAAAATATATTAAATCTATAAAGAAGAAATGCTATAAACAGTTATAATGTTCTTTGGAGTTGGGCATGCTTATAGGAAACAGCCTAGGTAAAGTGATGCATGTATATGGTTTATAGCAATGACTGTATGCACTGTAACAGCTGCAACATCTAAAATTTTTCATAAATGCTTTGCATCTGTAACTGTGCATCAGAAAATGAAAAATGAAGCATAAAGTTCTACTTCCACTGAGAAATTAGAGATTCAAAATAGAATAGGGAGCCTTGTGGCTCTTTGATACTGCTAATGTTTGAGGGTTTTTCACTGTTTATGAAATCTATTTTCTTCAAGTAAATACATTTTTCTCCAATTGCTGAGTCTTCACTGAATTTGTTCATACTGCAATAAACATACCTGATGTGCTGTTATATTTTTATGTGCCTTCATAGTGTTAGTCAAAATAGCAGTTGCTATGTCATTGATCTCTCTGATATAGGTGAAAGAGGAGAAAAGAAAAAACTTGGATACAACAAAATCAATAAATGATTTGCAGTACTGGCAGCTAGGTGACTCATGAGGGTCAAGAACAAAAAAAAAAAAGGTTTTACTGCAGGCATTCTGGTTTGTAATCACTTAGTGACACTTTTTTTTAAGCTGTCCTTTTGCCTAAGGTATAGCTAGAGCATGGACTCTTGACATCACATAGTCTATTTTTTCTGACAATTACAACAGTATATATGAAGTAGAAAAGGAAAATACACTGTTCCACACTTTGAGGTAACTTGTGAGAGATTAAGAGGTCTTCACTATTTGATGATCACTTTGGAGAGAACCCAACCAGATAAAACAAAGGAAAACCCAACCAAACAAAGAGAAAATCTTACTTGCTTTAATTTATGACATGCAGTAGATAATTATATGTTAAAAACTTTAATTAAGTCTTTTTGCTGTTACCAATAAAAAGTAGAAAATGAAGTAATTTTTAATGCTATCTAAAAGAGAGTATAACTTGAAGTTTAAGGCATGTTCAGAAGAACTCTCAGTTGTGGTAGCACTGTGTTAATGATACTGTGCTGCCTGATTTTCCACCAAATCCGTTCTGTGGGAGGTGTGTTACTACTTCAAACTCAAAACAGACAGGTCAGGAGTTCGTGTTTCTGACTGTATTTCAGTCTGATATATAATACTGACTTTTGTGATTTTTTAAGGTGGAATTAGAGGAGAAGAAAAAATACAGCCAGATCAGGCCATGTTTAATATTTTGAACTGGCCTCTGTCCTAGGAAAACTGTTACAAAACCAATATTATACAACTATTTAATCATGATGTCCCTGAATTTTCCTCTAAAAGAAACAGAGAATGGCAGCAGAGAGGGAGTGATGGTTTGCTGTGACATATTTCTCAGGATGGACAAAGGCTGGAGACTACAGTTCAAAGGTGTTGACTAGGACACACAGCACTCATCCAAGGATGCAGCAAGGATTCATCCTGGGAGGTGCAATTTCTGTTTTGGTTTGGTTGGTTTGTTTGTTTGGTGGCTTATTTGGGGTTCTTGTAGTTTTAGGTTTGTTTTTTTTTATATGGTGTGAATTAATTTTTCTGGACTGATTGTTTATGAACATTCAATATGTTGGAGAAATATATATTTTTTAAAATGTCTCTTTTTTATTGTCCTCAGAATATTACAGTAAACCAATCCCTGTCATCTAGCACTGTCAACAAGAAAAAAACCAAAACATAAGAGTACTCTGTCACCAGAAACTGGTTTGACAATAATGCAGAAAAAAACCCAAACGTAAAATAGCAAAACAGAAAAAAAAATTTCTCTGCATTGCTGAAAGCAACAAATGCATGTGCTTTGCATTCTTTTAAAAGTATGCTATGTTTAAGCTTTCTTTGCATTTTCAGACTTCTGTATAAATGTTAAGTAATGAAAGGACTTCAGGGCTTGATATTCTGTTATGTTGCTACTTATCCTATCACTATAAGATCAGAAGAGAGGGAGTTTCTGCTTTTTACACAGAGCTCAGATAGGTAGGAAACCTCACACAGAGCTTTGATTTCACATTGAACCCAAGACTCTTATTCAGACAAGTAAACAAACAGACAGACAGACATAGATAGATATTGTCTCCTTATGATTCAGCTCCTTCTGATGCTCCCAAAATTTAAATATATTGCTGTGTTGTCTAATGTGTGTTTAGGATCTATCCATTAACATTGGCATCCATTTCATGCATCATACTGAATTAAATTTTACGAGTTACTGCCATGTATGTTCAAAAAAATTTAACTTGGAATTTTTGTTAGGTTCTAATTTGTTGATTGCTTAGTGGTCTGTGGATAGTGAAGACAGGTATCCATTGTATTTATAAAGGTTCTGAAAATAAATACCACTGCCTTCATACTCCATTTATACAGGTAAAGATGACAGCAGTTTCATGATTTTCTAAAAAGGCCAAAGTCATTTTACAGATGGGGAGTAGAAATCAGGTTTCATATGCTATTCAGAGTGGCTTCTAGTTAGATATGCCAGGCAAGGAGGATAATTCCGTCCCCAGTGATTGTATGGCAAACTTTAATATTCTGCAGAGCCAGAACTTGCCACACAATTTTTAGAAATGATTTAGAATTAACTGTTCTCAAACCCATTTTTTAAATATCATTCTTTGGAACAATAAGACTTCAATTAAACATAAGACTGGATTTACAGGATCTAGGCACCAAGAAGGATTTTAACTATTTCATAGAGCTATAAGCATAGGACACCTGGATATTTTAATCATAATTTCAGGTATGTTGCTAGCTAAAAAGCGATATACCTTTTTTCTTGATTAAAACCTGTCTAGGCTCAAATTTTAGATTGCACTGTAGAGAGAGAAAATCAAGGACCATGAAATCATGGTTTGGAATAAGGTACAGCAAAAAAATTTGAGAAAATGATCCAAATTTTTTCACTGAAAAGTGATTTCTCTGCCAATCTAAAGAAAAATTGTTTTCATTTCCATATTGGGATTTCATTGTGATCATAACTTGCTGAGTCATTCAAGGGAATTAAATTCTTGAGACGCTGTTATCTACTCTCTCTGTAAACTTTAGGATAGTCTATTTAGTCTAAAATCTGTGATGCTTCATAGGGATAAGAAAAGAAAGAAAGAAAAGTTGGTTATTTCAGTTCTGCAGGAAAAGAAGGAAAAAGTAATCCTGACTCCTACAAGAACCAAGCTGAAGCCATGAAACACAAGATTGGATTGTACCCATGTCTATGTTATGCTTACTGACAGCACAGGTTATGATATTCTCCCTGGGGCCATGTAGAGAAACACTAAGGGGGACACAAATCCATTCATGAATTCATGAATGCTGAATGATAGAAAGGTCTATCAGGAATACAAAAAAATATTCCAACCAAAATATTGTACAAATATTTTAACTCAAAACTTGAGTCCTTTCTTTCTTGGGCGGGAAAAAAATATAAATAGAATTTTAAGTAATTCACAGTGTATTTCCATGCACTTCAGAGAGAGATTATACATTGAGAACAGTTATGAGTTAATGAAGGATATGAGTATGCCAGTGAATCCAATGACCACACAGTAGGCATTACTAACTTTCTCTTCTCAATATTTTATATTCTTGGGTGCACAATTTTCAAACTCTTTCAATAAAGATTTTGCATATTTATTTAGATCATAACAGGAAGTATTAAGGAGTTAACCAAAAATCTGTCACTTAAGGATCCCCAGCAGAAATGTCCCTGCTCATTATTACCTCATATGTTACAATTATATTTGGAGATATATCAGTGAGACAATTTTCAGTCCCTCTGATGTTTTAGTGATTAATCCCTAATGAAATATTAATAAAAATGTTATGTAGAATTAAAATGCCTTTGAGGAGCAGGTGTGTCAAAACAACAGAATTACTTTTATGAATGTGCAATTTTGAAAAAAGAACCCAAGTTATGAAAAACTGAGATCTTCCTTTCATGAAACTATACTGGCTTTAAATCTTTATTAGTACAGTACAAAAACAACCATTTGGCTATTTTACACAGAAGTAACACCAAACTGTCCTCTGGTTTATCCTCTTTTATCTTTTTATAGGATTAAGCATGTGTTACTAGGCTTTTATTCCTTAGCATTTTTCTGGTTTACTAAGACTTGTTAAAACTGAGTTGTGCCAAGAGCTCCCAAGGTAATTGCCTTATGATTCTTGACTAAAGTATCGGGGATTTTTGACTTAATGGGATGAAATCTTAATACTGTATCACTTTTTCCTTATTTACATAAGCATATTGTATAAATACATCCTTTTTGTTTTGTCTGAAGCAGAAATCAACATTCAACTTGTGAGCTTTTCCAGTACTGTTTTTCCAGTGACTGAAAGCATTTATTCTGCCAGTGAAAAACTTTTAATGCTGTATTTGCCATTTTATTCCTAACAGAAACAGAAGGGAGAAAAAGGGTAAAAGGGCAAATCAGGGGAACTGCTGTTTTGAATTTTAATGTAGGTAATAATTTTAATGTAATTAATAACACTTCTGCGTCTTGAGGAATTGTAATAGTAAGTTGGAGGCTAAAAATGTAGTTCAATAATGACAACCATCGTGAATTTAAGAAAGATAGGTTTGGTCTTTACTTGTTTCCTAGCACAGATATCAACACTGAGGAAGTTTTATTGTAATAATTAGAACTAGGTAGACCTCTTCCACCTTAGGGATCCCATATATACTGCTATTAAGGACTCTCTTGGTAAGAATCTAGTGTTTTTATGATTCTAGTTACCCTGGTGAGTATAACTAGCACAAGGAAAGAGAAAGGCATCTGTAGAGAATGAATCACAGGACCTGAACCTGGTTTTGGTGGTGTCAAGCTTATTCTGTATAGTACTGCATGATTCTAACACAGGTGACACAACTACCAAAAATTATGTGGGAAAACATCTAAGAAACACATTAAAAGACATCTACACCAAATAGTGTAACATAGGTTAGTGCAGACCTTTTAAATATCACAAATAAACATAACTGAAGAAAAAATTTGTTTGGTATATTTTTAATTTAACCACATAAAATAAATATGTACTGATATATCAAAAAATGTTGCTACATAACACTGAGAGCTTGATATGATGCCTTAAATCAATGAAGTTTATGTTTTACAGCATGAAGATGCTCAGTCATTCAGGCTTATTTGGTAGTATAATTTTCTGTTGCTGAAGGACTTTAGGGCCTTCCAGAGGTTTTATGCCATCTGTTGCATATGATACATTTTTTGCCTAGATCCTTCTTGATATTTATTTATTGTTTGAAATCACTATTTATGGATGTAACAATTTAATTCTCTAAAACCAGAATTATTGTATAAAATATGTGAAAAACTAAATAAAAATGAAATTTTAAGATATGCGAATTTGTACCAGGAGCAGAAGGTAAAAATGAAAAATAAATGTGGACAGTATATATAAACATTTATGTATATATATATATAAACCTATCAGATGCATACTAATTTTATAACTGCAACAGTATCTATTATTTTGTACTGCCAAGGGCTATCAAATATTTTTGTCATAGGTATCAGGTTCTCATTTATTTTTGTTTGTCTCTAAATATCCAGGTAACAATGCTTATTCATTTGCAACCTAACCCACTTCCAAACATTGGGAAAATAGGTGGCATTTAGGTAAACAGGTTCAGATCTTGTTTGATTAACAGAGGAAACAGCAGATGTAGTAACTGTGGAATGATCTTTTTTGTTGCCTTCTTTTTGCTTCCTGTTGAAGTAATAAGTTTCAAGCATAGAAGGTAAATTAGGGGCTTGGACTTGAGAAGCTAAAGGGTGTTTAGATTGTGATAGATAAATCAGGGCCTTTAATTCAACTTCTAGACTCTATGGTTTAACAACTCAGTTCTGTAGTAAGAATTATAAAAAGAAGTGTAAAGTTCAGATTTAAATGACTGTCAATAAATGAAATAGTGCATTTGTTAAATGTTCTTCACTTAATTCCCTATTTTGTTCAAAGAATGTTATGATATCTCTGTGCATTGAGTTACATAAGTCACAGAAATCGTGATTTCACCTATATTAAAGTATAACACACTTCTTTCTGCAGAACATGGCCACTCTTCTATTAATACAACTCATACTCTTCTGTCTGCATTCCAGTACTAAATCCTGAGTACTTTATAAACTTCACTAAATATGACTTGTGCAAAGCTCTATAATAGAGATGTAAACTTGATAAAAATTTCAAGACCACCAGTCATAATAACATTATATTGCTGTACCAGCAATAAGTTTAAATGAAGAATAAATACTAAAGTCTTTTGTGAATGAATTTTCTTACCTAATGGTGACTGGATAGATCACCAGGTCAATCTGGCGGACAGGTACCAGATAATAATTCAAATTGTCTATCTGGTTCATGGAGATACATAACATAATTATTAACTAACATATATATTTATAAAAATAACTAACTGACTTCACCTCCATTATTTGGAAGACAAGACAGAGCCAGACTGCTTAGTGCATTTTTGGATGTTGAAATAAGAAAATCAAATCTGTGAAATTATCTTCCCAGCTGTGACCACTGTGCAGTGGTGAGCAGACTGTAGCATCCAGTAATGTTGCACTGAACTCTAGACCCATCTGAAAGCTTGCTGACCACTTTCTGCATTGCAAAACATAACACTAGCATACACTAGCATATTTAGAGGTAGATTCAAATTTTTTTTGTGCATCCCAAGAACATGGAGTAAAAAGAGATGAAAATTCCACTAGCAGATCCTTAACAGTGAATATTCAAGTGAGGAAAGCCTGAATGAAATCACATAAGGATTTTGAGACCAGTGTTTGTACATGAAGAGGTACTTCATCAACAATGGGAAGGAAAAAAAATTAAAAATTAAATATATTTCATTATTTAAATGTAATTATTTTTGCAGTGCAATATGGCTTAGATTGGTTTATATAGAAAGCCAGTGTCATTCATTCTTCATATGATCATAGTCATAATTTCTGCCATGAGGATAAGTGGATTTTTAGGAGCTAATTCACAGTAGCTGTGTATAACTTGTAAAGAAATTTTACTGAGTATCCTTATGGCTAGTTACTCTTTTAACCTTAGAATAGATTAATATTCTATTTTCTGAATCACATTAAAAAATCAGAAGCTTCATACCATCCTATGAGGCTGCTAGGTTCAACTGTTAGCTGCTTTATCAAAAATAATCACCCTATTTTATTTCACTTTAAATGCAATACAGCACATGCAAAATATATTTGGTTTAGTGTCATCAGATGGAAGAATATAAGTGACTACAGGACTTACAAGATCCATTCTGCTTTCCTTACTCTGACAAAATTTGCATTGCTTTTCAAAGGACTGTGAAAGATAGAAAGTAGGTTTAGGCTAACCAGCAATGTGTACACAGTCTGGCCTGGCAGAATAGCTATATACATTTTTTTCAGTCTTTCCCAGGAGGAGGTCATACACCATTTATCTGGAGTGACAAAATCCCTTATGCAGTTAGTTTTCTGTGATGGCACTGATAAACCTTTGGCCTGCATCTTTCCTTTTTTGGAGCTCCCACCTAGATGCTGCTCCAATTTGCTCATAAATCCCAGCTGAAATACCTATCATTATTCTTATAAAGACATACAGCAATTTAAAAAACGCTTTATAAATAAATATATATTTGAAGAGCTTTTCCTCTTGGTTCTTTCATATAATGTCATTAATCCTTTAATACATACTAAATTTCATGCAAATAGCTCCAGCAGGTAGAGAGACATCCATGAAAGCCAATCCTAATATATCTTCTCAAGGTGGATTTCCCAGTACATTTCTTAATTAGAAATGTTATCCTAAGTGAATCTAATTCTGTTAGTGCATATAACATTTCCTGCTTAGAGAACATTAAGCAATTCTGATGTTTAAGCAATCAATGAGAAAGGTGGAGGAAAGTTGGTTTGTGTTGGTTCCTTTACCGTAATGCTTTAGAACAAGTATCTGCAAGTTTCTGCAGGACTTCACTTGCTGTTTTCCAAGGATATCTGTGCTGCTGGTGAGAGCTAATAAAAGGGTCTAATATTTTGTGTGTAGAACCCAGGCTAGTACCTGCTAATATTTGTACTGGAAAAACTGTAAGGCATATGCACATTATAAGGAGCTTTTGCAGAATGATTGCTGAAATAAAAAGAACATTTTTTATTTCAATTATATACCTTAGAAAGCAGAGGAAACCCATCACCAGTTTCCAAGGTGGAAATTATTAATATTTAAATACATTAATAAATTACACCTATTGAACTAAAAAAACACCAAAACCCTTAGACTACTGAATTACTGTAAGAACTTCAAATTTCTAATTTCAAATCAGGAGATGCAAGCAGGCCATGTGATTTTTTCCAATAAGATTTCAAAGATATTTTTGGCATGAGACCTATGGAACCTCCACCAGATCTTTTCCTGCAGTATCAGCAACATATCTGAACTTCAGAAGGAATTTTATCTATCCTCATTCTGTGGCAACAGTAGTTCTTTACTGATACTTAGAAACTGGATTATATAATTTCTATTCATATTGCAAAACCCCCACATTTCAGAAATTCTACTTTTTAGAGCTATAAAAAATTCTACTTTTTAGAACTATATGTATGTATATCAAAATGGCTTCATATAGTCAAAAATGTATGACTCTTTTCAGTTATGCAGATCTAAAGAATTCCAGTTTTTGTAAGCTTAGTGTCATAGAAATGTTTGTCATAAAATGTTTTATAATATAAGTTCTTTATTCCTCACCTGGTCTATCTCATAAAATAATATGCAAAAAGTTTCAAACTTGCACATGAAAAACTTAGTTGCAACAATAATAATTAGTACCCTGTATTAATTAATAACAACACTTCAACTTGGTATCCAGAGTGGTCTGAGGACACGTAGCTAAGATATACATATTAGAACAGACAGAACATGGGGAATACATTAACTTTAGAGCAGCAATTAATGCTTTGTTGTTGAAGGTAAAATAAAAAATTACCCTGTTAATATCATACATATGAAATAAACATTTATAATGTTCTTCATATTTAAATTTAAGAGATTCATCCCCCTTGGGATTAGAAGATCCAAAACAGAAAATAACAAAAAAGTAAAAAGGAAAAATGTTAAACACTTGAGGCAAAAAGAGTTATTCCATTCTTTCAAATATTCTTAGACTTCAAAAAGAGAAACAGGACAGTGAAGAAGCCATTATACGTTACAAGGAGGAATTAAATTCAGTTGTAAAAGTATTTTACCCCTGCCAATTAAAACAATAGGTGGATAATATGAAAATTCAGTAGGAAAACCGAAATTATTTTCAGATGGCAAAAAAGGACAAAAATGATGAACAGAAAGGAGGAATATCTAGGTATATCAAAAACACAAATCAAATCTCCTTGAGAATAATGTCTATTTCTTTTTACACTGCCTTTTTTTTTAGTAGCTTCAACATTCCAGAGTTATAAATTCTCATCTCCTGTACATGGGATCTCTGGTCTCTTTAAAAGAATTCACTTTCTGTGATGAAATTCATTGTTGCACAGGTAGTATTTTAGGGCTTTATAGTTGTGGAAAGTGTGGAATGGAATTTTAGTTCCTGTAAGGAGAGTGGAACAACTCTCTTCTGATGAGTTTAATTGGTGCAGACTTTAACTTTCTGTGTGTAGGCCCTCTGTTTAGTTCCCTCTCTTTCTGCTGATATTTTTTGAAAAGAGATCAATCCAGTATTGTCCTTATCATAGGAACAGGGAGTGGCTGGTTCTAGAGACAGATGCCAAAGGCAGGGTGTCACAGCAATTCTCAAGCAGAATGAAGATCCTTCTTCTTTCCCTTTTTGCCTTCAAAAAAGGAGAAAAATTTCCCTTCACAGAAGAGATTTGCCTTTCTTGCTTTGCAGGCACGTTCTATCCTCCTCAAGGTGAATACTTTCCAAGCCTTTTGTAGAAGATTTACCTGAAGGATTTAGAACATTCTCATTGGAATCCAAAAATTTATCAGTGAGTCATAGGGCTTATTGTCTTGTCTCAGAGGTGCAAATGCAGAAATGTTTCTTGTTTGCATGATTTTGCCAGACTGGCATTAAAAATGGAGTACTCATATATAGCCAGGTTTGCACAGGATACCATGGTAGGGTTATTCTGTATAAGAACAATTATCAGAATTAAGCTCCAATATAGAACAAATTTACTGAATCAGACCCCCTATTGCTGATTATTCGGACTCATTTGTTGTGTTAGGTAATATAACATATAACAGCATTTTACGGGTCTGATAGCTCATCATTAGGGTTAATTGAATACAAAATGCTTTTTGTCAGGTCTGGAGTCAAGTATTTGCCATGTGGCAAAACTAAAACCACTACATCTTTATTATACTAGCGTGGCCTTAGGAGATGGGTGTTTGTAATGCTGTTGTAAATATATAATGTTATAATAAACATAATTACCAAGAGAATCAATGCAAATGGAAGCTGGTTATAGAGCCATCAAAAGAGCATACCACAACTGTTAAATTAATTAGTATAATTATTTCTAGAGTAGGAGGAGTAATAAACTTGTGCACCTTTTTCCATCCTCCACTCTTGAACAAGCTGAAAACAGCTACTTGAGATTTCTACACATTACTATTTTTAAAAGGTTCCTTTTATTTTTTAGTAATTGTTTTACATAGAAAATGGAAAAAAATTAATTTTTGGCACTTTTCAAAACATATTATATTATACTCAAAACATATTACTATACTTGATATACATTAAAATGTATACTCTATATATATTCTATATTTTATTTGTATTCTTTATATATGTTTAAATAATATCTGTAAAACACTTTCATACCTCACAGGCACTACTTATTCATAGGTGCAACAGGCAGTTACATTATAAAAAAGTCATACAATGGTTTAGTTTGGGAGGGACCTTAAAGATCATTTAGTTCCAAGTCCTGCTGTCTTGGGCAGTAACACCCTTCACTGGACCAAGCTGCTACACAACCTTTAAAAAATCCCTCTCCAGCTCTCTTGTAGCCCCCTTTAGGTACTGGCAAGCTCCTTTAAGCTCTCACTGGAGTTTTTTCTGTTTTAAACAGCTTTCATACCAAAGTGAAAATTGTTATTTAACCCTGGTGCTCCTAGGAAATCCATGATATGAAGTTTTGTGGGTCATTTCTTTCCAGTTAGAAACTGATGGTGTCCACATTTACTTTTTTGGACACTGGGAGATGTTTTAAACATGCCTCTCATTATTTTTGTGACACATATTCCCAAATCCTGTTTTCTTGGACAAGTAGATGAGGAATAAGCTACCCCAAAGGCTGCACATGAGACAGCCATTCACTTCCTCTATAGTCTGATCCAATAGATTTGAATTAACCTAACCCTTACCCTAAGGTCCTCAGGCATCTGCCCTCAATGCACTCAATCCCTTATGTCTGCTCAAACTCTTTTTCCCTCATTTAACCACTGAAGACCTTTCTTGTCATTGTTGCTGTTATTAATTAGACACCCATCTGTGATTTCTTAAATCTTTTACTAAACTTATTTTATTTGGACCAATGAAGCACAATTCTCCTTCTATTCAATTAGTTGGTTTTAATTGATCTAACTGAAGCAAGTTCCTAACCAGTTAGCTAATTTCTTCAATTAATGAAACCAGCTGTCTCAGAGTCATGTTATTGATCATTTTCAGGCCTAAACATCTGTTATTCCAGGCATTTTAATGGTCACTTCCAATCGCCTCAGATATCATTATACACAATCATTGCACTGTCTTTTAACTAATTTAATTAATCCCAGGCATTTTCACTTATCTTATTACTCTAACATTCCAGCCTGCTATTCTTTAAAAAGAAGTACATATCCATGGCTAGGAAATATAAAAGTACTGATTCTCATTTCTTTTTTTTGTTTTTTCAGAACACATTGCTGACCTAATGCCTACAAAATCCTTCCCTTAGTAGGGAGCTACTGCACTTCAGTGTTAAACCAATGCTTCCCACCTTCTGTCTTCCAACCTTTACAGCTTTACTTATTAAACTACAATATTTTTAGGTTCACATTCTCCCGGTAATAAATTTTGAAAATAACCATTGTTCTTTGATTACTAGTAGTGTCCAAAGTATTTTGATGAATAATGTTTTACTAGCTGAAACATACATGAATTTAGGAGACAAGAATACAGACACCTTCTGCTCAAGAAGCTCAATTATTCTGATCACTGGTCCATAAAAGAGGATAGAAAAAGTAAGTTTGTATTTAATAACTTTCAGCAGTTTGAGACCAAGACTACCTAACTGTAAATCTCCTTTAGTCAGTGTTTGCTTATCCAAAGAATGAAAAAAAGAAAAAGGAACTACAAGAGCAGATTAAGTTATTATGAATGCTTAACCTCACCTGCAAAGTCAAAAGGATAAAACAGAGGAATGTGTTGCTGTGTGGATCTGGTATCTTGCACAGAGGTATTTTTCAAGGTAGTTATATCAAGAGCATTGTGGGCTTGTATCTTGCTGCTTTTTTTTTTTTTTTTTTTTTTTTTTTTTTTTTGAATTAGGATTTAGGATTAGTCCAGGATTAAAGTTTCCACTATTTTTTAGAATAATGTAAACCCAAAATCTTTTTTCAGCAGCCACTTGGGTTTTGAAAGCAAAGATGAAACTCAGACTCTACATGTTACTTAAGAACACACAGCATTTTAATTACTTGAATAATCCTTGTAAATGGCATAGGACTACAAAGGTAGTACAGATAAAGACATTTACTTATTTACCTAATGTCTACCATTTAAATAAGAACTTGAGAACAGTGTCCCAAGAACATAGCAGAGTACTCAATAACCTCATTTAACCAGCCACTGGTTATCCAGAATTTGTAAAACAGATTGCTAGATTCTTTTGATCTGGTAGCCAAATATACAGTTAGCTGGCTTTTTCCATGTTTATCAAGTATTTTAGATGACAGAGGATATAACAGGAGCAAAAATAGACTCAATTTTTTTCTCTTTGAAAAAAATGGAACAAAGAATTAATTTTGCTACATTTGTCTAGTGCTAGAAGAATTACACTGCTAATGCCTTATTTCTATCAAAGAAACACAGCAGACAGTTCAAATAATAAAAAAAATCTATATTTTCTTCCAAAACAAAAGAGAAAAATTCTCTATGTAATAGCAACTGGGTAGTACTTAGTGCTGCAGACAGTGCATATGCTAGATGATGCCTTTTTTCATCCTGTTTAATCTTCCAACCATTGGGATAATCCAGCAAGGTGCTGAGTACTCTTTGGCATGTGCTGAGTGCTCCAAGCATTATTACCGTACAAATAGGTCTTTTCTTCCACAGCACTTTGCAGATTTGAACTTTTGCACTTATGGAAATCCCAAGGCACATCACTGGCATTTTACTCTTCATTACTGCCTTTAAAAGAGTCACTGCAGACACTGCCCTCCTGCAAGCCAGCAGAATGAACAATGAACTTGAAGCCTTAAGGAGCTGGAACAGAGGCTAGATGGAGTTAAGAGGAATAAAGTGGATATTTATTGAAGTGACTTCAAAGACCACACCCTGGCAGTACTGGAGCCACAGTCGTGGCTCTGCCTGGCTGGCTCCAAGATGGAAGCAAAAGAGTGCTTGGTCATGAGATCTCACATTTTTCTAAGTTTTAGTCCATTTGTATGTAGGAGTTGACTGTTCAATTAATAGCTTCAAGTTATGAAGTTTCATCCTGCTTGCTTGCTTGCCCGCTCTCCTCTTTTCAAGTTGTTTATGCTTTTGGACTGAAGTTGGAAGAGATTGTCCTTGAGTCTCCAGCTAGAACAGGATTGTTTTGTTTTCACCACCCTGTGAAAAGATCCTAGCAACGCTTCATATAAAGCTAAAGCTGCACACCGAAGCAGAACAGAAAAAACTTAAGGTATCAAACTCAACTTAAGGAACAACATGGAAGTACAATCTATTTATAGTTACTTTTTCACAAAACCAAGGAAAAACTGGAGACATTTGCTAATACATTCTTTCTCATAAGATGAAAGGAAAAAGAGGAAAAATAAGCAAAAATAACTGAGCTTAGTTTTTAAATTTTCACTTTGCCTTCCTTTCATTCTTCCTTTTATGGCTCTCCATTTTCATCAATTTGAATATAAATTTTAATGCTGAAAAAATGGAAAGTCTTAAATACTTTAAAAAAAGTCCTTCCATTCTCTGGGCATATTCTAAAAGATACGCACCTGTGTATGAAAGCCAGCACCGTGATATTGCATCTCAAATGTTAAACTAATACACCTTCAACTGAAATAAAAAATAAAAAGTGATAAAAAATGTTTAGCATTCTTCTTATAAACTGCAATTTCAAGTGAGAAGTGTCAAGGGTCAAACTGATCTAAGGATTTGTCAAAAAGCCCCTGCATAGAAGAAATAGTGGACACTTCAGCAAAATTCTGTTGTTCAATCTCTTTTGGGAATGCCCCTTGCTGATGCTCTAATTCGTGGCTGATTGCAGTGTGATATCCCTGACTACAAGCTAATATTCTTCTTCCTGTTCCATACCTGCAGTTGACCCTATTAAAAAGCCGTTAATGATTAACTCTATTAGCATTCCTTGCTGTTAAAGAGGACTAGCATGATCCTTTGAACTGAATACGTCAGTAGCATGCAGGCTTCCGTCTTGCACTTCATGAGGCAAGACATTGAAATACAGATGAAGATTAAGCCAGACTTTGTATATTGATTAATATAGAATTATGCAATAATTGTTAACGTAAATATGCAATAATATTGAGTATTTATACATTAAATTTCACAGATATGTTCATTAAATGGAATAAACAGCTGAATATTTTTCAGCTAAGAATGTTGTATCAGTGTAGGTAAAAATACATATAAATGTTTAACTGTTTAGTGTCACTATTTGCAAGATGTATCTATTTCTGTTTCCCAAGATAGCCTCTACATTGTGTCCTTCAGTGAATCCAAAGCCTAGAGGAGCAAAAGGTTTTTATCTTACAAATTTTAAATTTCTGTTGTATAGGTCACTCATGTTGCCTGATGTGATTTTTTTACTCTTCAAGTCACTTGTCTGCCGTCCCAAATCAGCCGACAGCATTGCCTTGGGTAGAAAGTTCTTCAGTATTCGATGATGTACAACAGCAAACACAATGGTAGATAGCAAATTTGTAAAAACCTTGTGGTTAACCTTTCCTGTTAACTGCAGTACTGTAAAGCCTTTATGGCCACAGGAATTGCTCAGCCTTTGCTGACGCTGAAACAGGCAATGGTTATTGCTGAAGGCATCTGACCTAACAGAGCTTCTTTGGGAATAACAGAACAACTGGGATCCTGAATAACAAAATGTGTTTTCTTATTGCTGTATGGAGGGTATTTTATCCAATAATCTTAGCAGCCTGTGAGAATATTCTGTATATCCATTTTTTTTTCTTGCACCATTTTCAATATTCTCAAATACAAATAATTTCAAGCCTCAGTGTTTGAAAACATTTTGCATTGGATCCTACTCAATAAATCTTAACTAGAAAACTAACAACAAATGCTAAATTTCTCCCCAAAACAGGCAAAAAAAAAGTCTTCTTTTCAATGAAGTGTTCTCATTACTGTGTAGAAGAATAATATTTTTTGTGTTAGTTACTAGCACTTGAAGCTTCTGAGTATTAGAAAAAGAACCATATATGCTAAAATTAAACAGACTGTTTTTTCTTCATAAGAAAGTCTCTAAAATTTACAATGAAACAACTGAAAAATAGGAAAGTTGATAAATGTTGACTCATAACTGCTGTGTAGTTCTCAAAATGAATTGTGCACACAATATAACAAAGAAATTTGCACTTACAAAAGATGAAATTTTAATTTATATTTTTTAATAAACTCCATTATACCATTTGTAAAGTACTTTGTGTTTCTGCTCACAAATTTTCCAATGATTTGTTTGCTGAATAATGTTCAGAGAATGAACTTAAAACTGTTGCAATTGTATTTAGAATTGAAATTCTGAATATCAAAATAGTAAAATAGTAAAATTAGTTTTAAGTGATGTTATAATGGAAGATGAGGAATGAGGTTGGTTGTTTACGTAGTCTGTGATACTATATGAGAATGATATTAATTGTTTCACAAAACAAAATGGTAAGAAGGAAGATAACAGAGTCAAGTAGTTTGTCCTGATTTCAGAGATATTTCCCACATGGACATGATGTTGACGTATTTTTAAATAATTAATAAAAAATGTGTCAGCTTGTATTTAATTTTAAAAAAATCCAAACAACTATTAGTGGTTAGTTTAGTGACTCTTTATTTCAGATGAGTCACCCAAATGCACAGGAAACTCTTCATAGCAAGACAGTCACAAGTTTCTTCTATTGACAGAGAGCAAGAATGTTTTTTCCAAGCTTCTGAGGCTTTGTTATTTTTTGCTTCTCCCTTTTCTGATTTTTATCATTTTTTTCCTAGAAGTCAATAAATCATGTTGTCCCAGAAAACATATGGTTTTTCTTTATGCCTCACCTCTTGTCTGCCTGACTGTAACATAAGCACATTTATACTCTGTTCTGGCAAAGCTTGTAGAAATACTGCAAGCAGCTCTCATTCATTTTAGGAAAAAAACCCCCATGGATGCTGGTATGAAAACACCATTTTAAGACTTCCAGGCCTTTTTCTTTCTGTCTGTTTTTATCTTTGACAACTTTGCATTTATCACTAAGATTACAGAAGATTATGGCAGAACATTTTCAAGAAAAAAGGAAGTTTTGAAGAGTGCTTGTTTTCTTAATTGGAAAATTAACACACAATTTTTTTTTCTTATTTTATGTTAATTCAAATAAATCTATTTCTGAACAGCCCAATGGAAAGTGCATTAATGGATAAATGTGTAGAGCAGATGTTCATCTAAGTTTACCTTATCTACTCATCTCATGGTGTGAGAAATTTCATGCTGTTTTAAGCTGTGAGTTACTAATATGAAGACTAATGTTAGATATGTGATTTTTATGAAGAATTTATTCTTCATATAACACTTATGAGGTCTTTTGATGAATTCTAGGAAGGGGATTTCCGTAAGTTTTTTGTCTTTTTAAAATATTATAACTAGATATGCTTATCCAAATTATAATTTCCATGTGCAAATCCTGATGGACATGGGATCCCTGCTATGGCTGTAATTCATGGGTTTTAATCTTATAAAGTTGTTGTTGGGTCTAGTAATGGCATATTTTGAATTCCTAGAACTAAATGTATTGCAGGCTGGAATTTTGGTCTTTTCTCTTCACTTTTTAATGACTGGTTGAAGCTTGGTTGAAAAAATCTAAGTACAACATAATGGAAATTATATACTGATGATTTTTTTAATTAAGTAGAAAACCTGTAAACTAAACTACATGCATGTGTGGAAAGTTAAAATTCGAGTTTAATATCTTAACCTGTTTCCTTAGGAAATTTAGTAATTAATTCTTCAAGCATTAGGACTGACAAAAGAATTAGAGAGACCTCAGGGACCTAACCCTATAATCCTGTAGTTCTAATACTGTAATCTTGGCAATGTCTACTGCCTTAAAAAAATGCCTAACTTGTGAAGGGTGTACACTGTACAACACACTGTGTGCGTGCACAACTGCATGACATTGGTGATATTTTAAATACTCAAGGTGCTAAAAGGTACTCCTTCTGTATTTGTGCAGCACTGATTTCACACTGGCAATAATAGGGAATCCCTGCTTGTCTAAAACCAAATTGTGTTCTCTGTGTAGAAAGACATCCCATTAGGACAAAGTTCAGGTAGCCATTTTCTGAAATTTCTTGATGCATGCTTTTTAGATAGACACATAAGGTAAGCATGGTCACTTCTTTTCTTGAAGTGAGTAGTTAATAGCATCAAAAATGTACAAGATATTCAAATATTAATCTCATATTCCTGATACTGTCCAAAGTTGAGAAAAATAGAAAAAAACCAACTAAAACTCAAAAAAAAAAAATCTATTTCCTTTGTTTCAAAATTCAGTACTTGTCATCCACTATTTCTATTAAAAGATGACAATTTTTTTGTGCTTGGAATTGGTTTCATGAAGATCTCCTACACTGACATGCTCTGTCAGGTACTGTTCTGGCTGTTGGAGTACACGTGAAGCAAACACAGCAGTATTTGTCTTCAGGACTCTGATTTTCTTTAGTGATATATTTTTTTGTTTCTTTGGGGTTTGTCCCCAAAAATCTTTTTTTCTACTTTGAAGTTTGTCTCTATCTTTTCTATTGAAACAAAAAATACAGAAATAAAATTAGGTTTCCAATATACACTTTTTGGTTTTATTTGATGTGAAAAATATACTGAACCTCATTAAAATTAAAGCTTGAATCTTCTTTGCTCCATTTAATATTTATTAGCGTTTTGATTTTATTTACCATTTGAGTAATTCAGGTAGTAATGTCTATCCATATTCTTAGGCTAGGATTAAGTTCTGCCAGTAAATACATAAAATATTGAATGCATTATGAACTTAACTTGTTTTGGAATTTCCATTTTCTGGAAATTTCAGTCTTTTCCTCACATTAAATAATAGAAAAAAATTTGTATTTCTTGACAGCATTGACTTCTGAAAATACTATTGAGATTCTATGATTAAACAGATTATTTTGATACAGATCCTACACCAGTAAGCAGATTTGCTTTTTGTTATCTCTTTATATCCATTTGCCCTTGCCATGTTGCTTGTTTGAAGTAAAATCTAAGTCAAGAGCTAAAATAGTGAGCTGGGATACATCTCTCTGTATTTGGTGACAGCTAAGGATTCAGCATTTCTTGTGTAGCTTGTCTGATCATTTGTGCCTCACTGAGATCCAGACTGCTCATGATGTTTTGCTAATAATATCCAAGTTAGCAATATAAACTCATATGTCTGCACTACAGAATTGTCTGTGGTATGGTACAAATCCTCAGTGCTGGCAGGTGTAGGGAATAAAAATGCTAAATCCAAAGTAGTAGTCATTGAATTTTAACAATTAATATAGCATTAGAATAATTATGTTAAAAAAAAGGGTTACTGTATATTTTTTTCTGTTGTTAAAAAGGATTTCCAAACCTTTCTGAGTTCAATTAAAATAATATTTTGCACTACACATATCTACATGTAATTTGAGAATGCTAATGTACTATACAGAAGAGAAAGGTAAATAAAGGAAGATAGGTTGTCTTCCAGTTCATTAGAAACTCTGTAGAGGAAAATCAATATTCACTAAACAGAGCACAGGAAAGGCAAAGAAAAAATCTGTCTCAAACATTTTGCTTAAAAATACTGAGTATGTTTCATTAGCAGCTGAAAATACAGTGTTGTATAAGTCAGCTAGTATAGTAAAGCCTTAAGAAATTTAGTAAAAGCTGATGTTCTTCTGCTGAGTTTTAAAAGTCACTATTAGTTTTCATGATATAATAAAATTTCAATGATTATGAGGGTATTACAGAAGAATTATCAGTATGTCTGATATATAAATTGGAAGGAAGTAGAAAGCAGGTCTTAGAACCAATTTGGTTCCACCATAAAAGTTTCATCATCTGATTCTCAGACTTGGGACATGGTTTTATGCATGTCAAAATCTTCTCTGTAGATATACTAATCTGAAAGGCATCAGTGGCAGAAGTCCAGTTCATTCCACTGAACTAATGATTTTATCCTTGAAGTTCAGTCTAAAGTTAAATATCTTTGGGGATTTGCTTTGTTTTGTTTTGTTGTAAGTCAGACCGCATTAAATCCAAACTGGATGTCATAAAGCTATGCCCTAAAGCGAAGCAGAAGATAGTGGTTGAATGAGTGAATTTCTCTGTGAGATTTTATTGTCTTGATACAGTAGATCAGGATAGAACCAGAAAACTATTTTATTGACTTAGGAAAATGGCAAACTATTTGTGCTGGGTTTTATGAAGTACAATATTTTCATGGATTTCTTGAAATGTTTTGATTTATCATCATAAACAAAAACCTAGAGCTATTTCAAAAATAAAGTAAGAAATCAGTTTTCATTCAATTCCTTCTAGCAAACTATCACTTGCCATATTAATATAATTATCTTCAAATAATGTCAGGTAATGTGATTTTAATTATTACTATTTCAAAAAACAGCAGCAGTTGCCATACAATGTAATACAAGTCATAAGCAAATGAATGAAACATTAAGCCTTGAAGCATAAATCTAGGACAAAATTGCATTACTTACAACTGCATATCAATGATTAGGACATACATTTTTGAATCTAAGAAAGAAGAAATGTATGTATTGAAAAGTCAGTAGCTGCAAGCATTAACATTAAATGGTGTTTTAAATATAAATTAACTAATGATCCATCCAGAGTGGATTTAAAATCAAAGCCAATAAATTTCCCTAAACCAGGACACAGGGGTCGACCCATGTATGTGTATATCATCTAAAATATATTGCAAATTCTGATTCTCATGGGAGTGTAGAACAGCCACTTGAAATAGCACTCATGTCCCATCTTTAGCCATTGCATTGTTGGGTCAGCTGCTTCTCTGTCTTCCTTCCAAAGCAGACAAAGCAGCACAGTTACTTCCAGGTCTTGATTCATACTTTCCTAACCTAGGTCTCTTTGGCAGGATGAATAATCTTTTGAAGGTAGCTTCTTGTGGGACTGAAATACCCTACATTGTGGCATTAAGAGCAGAAAATGTGTGAATTTAACAGCAAAATCTAGGTAAGATGAATTATACCTCAAGAGTAGCCATATTTTAACAGATGCTTATTTTTACTTTTAAAAAGTGATTTAAACAAGATTTGATAATAACTGATAACATATTCCCAGTATGTAAAAAATAACTTTTTTTGTGATTTCAGATTTCCACTGGGAATAGACATCTGTCCTGTATTTAAGCAGAAGCATTTTGTGGTGATTATTATGATCTTAAAAACAGTTATTGCACAAACCTGATTAATTTTTGAGTTGTCAAGGATGTCATGGTTTAACTCCACCTGACAGCTAACAACTAACAACTATCCAGACATTCACTCATTCTACCTGGTAGACCACAGTAGCTGTTATGAGGAGAAATAACTCTATCCCAGACAAAAATCAGCACAAGGGACAAGACCCTTAAGGTTTTTAGAGAAAAATTCATGATTAAATCATGATTTGGACCTATTTTTCACCTAGCATAAACCTCTGAGATCTGTCTAGCAGGACTTTAGATATGGATCATAAATCCTAGGTAGTGGCATTTTCCTGTCATCGCAAGAATGATTATATTTTTAGAGTAATTAAAGGAAGATGCCCTGTTTCTACAGGAATATTAGTTCACAGTGCACTTTTTCTTCTTATATATATTTGAGGAAGAGGTGACATATTTCAAATATTGTTTCTGCCTTCATTTTTGTGATCACAGATTGTCATTTAAAATCAGGAAAGAATAGTAAGAGCATAGCAATAACAGAAATGTACTACAGGAATTCTGTAGCAGCTGGTAGATTATAAAAGTAAGTGATTCAATTGTTTACCTTTTCTACTTATCTTTTGCAGACATAAAATTTTAAAGCAAGGAAAAGCAAAATTGCAGATTTTTCTGTGGATCTTGGCACCCAAAGTAACTGAAGAATTACTAAATGAGATGTTTGGAAGAGTATGCTCAGTTTAGAAGACAGAGAAAACATATTTTTACTTTATTATAATAATACAATGTTTAGAAAGATAAGAGTGGTGAGAAATTTTAAAAATTGAATAGATAAAAGGAAATTTACAAAATTATCTGTGAGCTGAACTACCTTTATTTTTTTTTTTTTCAAACTGCAAAATACAAAACAAACCCAAAAAATCTTCACGTTTGCTTAGCTATTTAGTTTGTGGTTTGGGTTTTTTGTGGGGTTTTTTTGAGTTTTTTTTAGGAGGTGTCTGTAACACATATGGAAAAAATAACTTTTAATGTGGAAAAAGAAGAGAGACAGTAGAAGATTCCACAGCAGGAGGCAATGTTGCATACAGAGCAAGAACACTTTTAGAAAGGGTGCACATTTTCTTTACAGTGTCAGCATGGGGGGTTTATCCTTTAAGGTGGGTAGCCAAATGAAGATACACAGCGCTACTTCATTATTTATCCTTAGTATGAGCAATCTTCTTTTGTCAATTTTTTCCTCTCTTTTTTTCCATCCATTTTCATTAGCTACAGGTCAATTGTTATTGGTTTCCTTTGTTCCTGACAGCATTTCTTATTGCAAGTTTTCTGTTTCCTACTGATTTTGATTCAGTTCTCACACTGAGAGGTAACACTTATACTGGACACATGAGACATGCCAAAAGCTTTCATTTGACACAGAAAACACACTTACAAAAAATGTATTTTTATAGTTCACTATCCTTCTTCACAGTTGTTCTTAAATGATTGGGACAAGAAAATAGGTCAGAAATAGAAAATAGAAATTTGCCTTATATAGAGCTATATAATATCATTAAAGCAAAATGTTACTGATACATGAGATGAATTATCAAATAACACACAAATGCATAGTTTCAAACTAATTTCATCCTAAGTGCTAAACAATTTTCCTTTCAATATTCAGTTAGTAAATATAAATATACAAATGGCCAAACTAGTACTATATTTTGGCTACTGCATCAAAGAACTTAAAAAGTCTATCATAGAGATCATGAAACAATTTTATCTGCTGAATACTAAGTATCCCATCTAATCTAGTTGTGCAATATTTGTCTATGGTTGCTGGAGAGCAAAGAAGCTTTACAAGGTAGTTTATACCCTAAATTAAATGCATGAAGTAGATGGGATTACCAAGCCTCTTTGTCTTCACTGATTCTGTAAGGAGTTTTAAGTTGGTGCCTAATGGTACATGTATTCAGCAATATAAAATGCTCTGTGGTACATAGTCTACTCCCAACCTTGTTAGACATTGGTTTAGCACTTCACACCATAGCCAACTGCAAGGTAGATGCAATATGACCTTGTCTCATTTGCAAAGTTGTCTCAGGAGATCTTTTGGGTGAATTCTGCCAGTCTTATTTACGAGTAATTACTCTCACACCTAAAAAAAATGCCCAACTTCTACTTTATCAAAATGCATTATGCTCTTGTGAAACAATTAACTTACATAACTGTGGTTGACATTCACTGGTCAATCTGCAATATTTGCATGGGTTTGACATTTGGTATTTTGAAGCATAGTGAAGGAAACCAGCTAAGATTGCCTGGAGAGCATAAAGGGTCACAGCAGCTGCCATGATCATACTTCTCTCCAGACACAAGGAAGGACATTTTGTATGCTGATCTCTAAATAGAGAGACTGCACAATAGAAACAGTTAAACATTCATATGATACGATAAATTTCAGAATCATTCTGAAATTACAATTGAGAATATCTTTCAACATGTCTTCATCTTTCTTGGAACAAAGATGTCTCCTTAAGTTTCATCACACAATCAATAAATAATTCATTGAAGTTAAAAGCCACTAACTTTAGTATTTCTCCTGTCCATTTCAACTTCCTGTATAATTTCATAATAAAATGAATCATAAAGCTTAAGATTCTTGATTGCAATATTTTTGTGACTTTCAGTCTGTGTCTATATATCATAATGTGAATTTTCAGAGGAATTATTTAGGACAATAATTTAGAAAACATTTAAAACAGGAAATGGTTTTACTAAATTCTCTATAAGTTCCCTCGCTGTTTTTTATCTTACCTTTTAGATCAGAGCTTTCTTTGCTGAATTCCCATTTTCCTCTCTCATTTTCTTTTTAAATTGACAACTTTACCAATTTACTGATGGAAAAAAAGTTGCTTCAAATGAAAAAATCAAAATCTCAAACTCAAGTTCAAACCACTCTTTGAACTGCATTGGGCATCAATTCTTATTGAATAATAGCTTCCCACATACTTTACTTTGAGTTGTTAAGTACAGTTTCTATTGGACAGTTTAAGGAATTAACATGATTGGGATTGTTGAACACTATTAGTAGCCTGTCTCTGACAAACCACAGAGTTAAGCAAGTTTTTCTTGATGGAGATTTGCCCTTTCCTTAACCTGGGCAAGTAAAAGCCTGGTTTTCTTCCATGCTTTACATCATTAGCCACAAAGAGAGAAGGATGTTGTCATTTCCAAGTGATGCTCATTTTCCAAATTGTGCTTCATATAAATGTAATTTTATATAAACTACCCATCCAATTCCAAAATATTCAACCCGGAATATTCTGTCATAAGAAAAATCATTATTTTTTGTTTTTATATTTTTTATTGAAAAGTTCTGTTTAGGTTTCCAGGTTTGTAATTAGGTCTTGTTCTTTAGTTATCTATGCTGCCTGATAGGATTGCAGAGACAATGCTCAGCACAACTAACCCAACTGAGCATAAGGATTTTATTACCTGCTTTTGCCAAGGAAGACACCTGGCTATGCCTATCTTTCAACAGCTGTTTAATACCACTCCCCAACCAAAGTAAGCCATAGCCATAGCTTTACTGAGGAACTGTGGAGAAATCTGTCAGGCACAGTGAGCTCTCATACCTCAGAGAGTTTCAAGACTTTCATGGTGACAGGTGACCAAGTAGGTAGGAACATATTAAAAAGAATTTTGTCACTGAAGAATGATGTGGGATTGGATCAAGGCAGGAAGAAGGAACTAAGGAAATCAATGTTTGTGGCAATTTTTAATTTGAAACAATGGTATTTGGTATTCAAAATTTTTGATCTATTATAGTCTCTCTTTTTAAAGGCAGAAATCGCTTATTGAACACCTTCCCCATACAGTAATAACTGACATCAGTCTTGAGCTGGTTAAAAGATACCACAAAGGCCTTGCTCTAGTAGGTCTATTTATGAAACTCTGAAGGGTGGCAAAAAGTGATTTATTTCACTAATACTGAGTACATTCTGGTTTTAGATGGTTAACAATTACTTGATATAAGCCTCCCTTGGCATTTTGTATAAGATTTTGTAAGGGGTTTTGTAAGGGTAGTATGAACTACTGACCATATTCTAACTCTATTCAGGCTCTATTCAAAAGTTTGAAAGAAATATTGACACTTTTTTAGGCGATTTTTTTCAGATGTCTAAGAATGCAGAAAGCAATAGATTTGCCTGCCTGAATCTGCTAATAAAATGCCATAATATGCCAATATTTGCCCTCATCTTCATCAATTAGTTCTAGGCAGTTTCACACTGAGTGTGTTCAGTTCAGACAACCCTTTGCTGCCTGTTCTGAGCACGTATTGGTGAGATGTATAAACAGGTGTTTTAGGTATTTCAATTACTGTTTGCCTGGCAAGTGACATTAGAATGAATAGCTCCTGCATGGGAAGGAGGTCACACAGTAAAATATTTAAATATGTTCTGACACAGCCTTCTTTGAAAATTGATGTGATAATAGTAAGCAGTGGAAGCACATCTACCTTTAATTATTTGTGTACTCCAGTTTAATTTTTTACCTATCAAAGCCTGAGATATATATGCAGTTTGAAAATGGTGTGACAGACCAATTGGAATGAAAACAAGTTGTACACTTTCTATGACACGGCACAATAGGCATATAAAAAGGAAAATACGTTAAATCACTTTTTTCTCTATAAGCAAGTGTTACATATTTTTTCAGTGGTTGTAAGGGGAAAAGACTTTTTATGGGTGGAAACATTATTAATACTATTAATATTATTACTACTACAATTATTTCCTTTCACAGTGTAGATTATACATTTTGTTTCATGGTGATGCATTTCAATTTTTATTGTCGTTGAATAAATAATTGCTCAGGGGAGGTATTAAAATTGGCAGTTTCTTCTAAGCAGTTTCTTTTTCACTTAGGAGTTTCAGATAGACCTACTAGAAATGAAAACATTATTAAACACATTTTATATTTGTTATTTCTTTTATTATTTACAATTATATTGATAGTGATAATTTTGAATAATAGTTTGCTGTGAAATTCCATTTTTTTCTGTAGTAGTTATGTAAAGCAAAATCCAAGGTCCTTTCTGTGAAATTGCAGTAATTTTTTCACACTGATAGTGTTTAAAGTTTCCATTTTTCCTGTTTTGCTCTGAGTGCTTATTGAATACCTTCATTTAGATAATAAAAAAAATTTATAGACCTTATTTATATTTAAGTAATATAGGTATTCAAGGGGAATAAGCATATTTATGGACTATACAATTACCTGACTTTTATTGACTCATGAATACTATTACTTTGACACTTGGAAGTTAATATTCCCTAAAGAAAAGAAATGTATTTCACCATTAGACAAGAAGAATTTTTTTTTGTTAGTGTTCCAGTGTTTAACAAAGTTATTGGTGCTGTAATTTACCTTATATACTAATGCATACATGTAGATGCATATATAAATATGCATGTAATATATAAATAAATCCACATTATAAAGGCTATAAGGATTAAGTGAGCCATTACAGGTCAGAACAAGCATAGATTTCTAGAAGACATTTCTATTTTTATACAATTTTAAAAGAAATTTTAGTTGCTAAACATTTCCATATCATTACACAAAGAATAGATTTAAATAAAATTTTATTTTGGGGGCTGACTGGAATTCCTCTGTGCTGCTATACATTTTGAAGTAGGTTGTTTCTTCTGCGATATAGATGTACGAGCAATTTTGATACAAATGAATATTTTAGTTTCTCCGTACGTAGAAATGAAGTTGATTAGTTTTGGATTTAACGTTTCTAACCTTTAGGCACACTGCAATCTGCTATCACCTTGGGTCCCAAATTTAGAGGCCGGACTTCTTATGCATAATATAGAAAACAAGGTGTCCGCAAGTAAGATTCACACAAAGCTAACAGCTGTTCACAAAATGAGAATGCCAAGACATGGGAACACTCTAAGACAGGTATCAAGAACACTTGGTATTATACATTCACAATAAAGTATCCTCTTCAGGAAATGAAATTTCCAGTTCCAGTTCAGCTGTCTCAAAAATCCTCTGCTTCACAAAAACTGTTTATTTTACTCTGCAGTTCAGAGTTCAAAGTATTAGGAGAGAAGAATCTCTTTCCAAATATTTGTGCTTGCTGATTTGGAGTTCTGATTTGATGAGAGGGTTGACATCAGGTCTGTTTTAATTGCAAATAAGTATTCTAATCTTCGCGGTACTGGATCATCTTTTGTGAGTTTGTCTTGAAGCAATTTTATTGTGTATAAATAATTAAGTATTCACTGGCATAGGAATGGAAAGAGAGGTTTCCAGTAACCCATGGGAGTACCTTAATCATCAAGATGTTGGATATCCTAGTGTGAACTTCTCTCAGTATACAATTGAACCTATTTCTCTTTGTATAAATAATTAAACCAGATTTTGAAGCAGAAACTTGTAACCTGACTTTTCTGTATCCCAAAGGAGAACACCAAACAACAAGCTGTACAATCAGGTTTGCAGTTTCTCCTTCTCTTTCTCAGTCCCATTGAATGTTCAATTATTTAATAGGGAGGGAAAGAGTCTCAGCTGGAAAAATTGCTAATCATACTAGTTAATAGTCTAGATGTAAAGAGTGCTTTGGAACTTTAACTTTTTTAAAATTCAGCTGTCTTTATATAAATTGGACAAAATAGGAATTTTATGATCCTAAATGACAAAATCTGTTCATTTCAGTTTCCTCTAAATAAAATCTCATATAGCTCAGGACTGAGATAGTAGGAGGGAAGAAACAGTGGAAAACTGAACTCTCCCATAGAAATGTCTAAACCCATAGTGATTCTGAAATTGTAGAATAGCACCTTCAGGGCCCACAAATCAAATTTAAGTAGCAGAAAGGAAGTAAGGAAATGTAAGCAGAAACTTATTTTAAAATACTATTTTTAAAGATCAGGTGTTGTATTCAATACTTCTAAATATATGTTTTGAAACTATCCTTCAATAATTTCAGATTCTTCATTGATTTTTGTCTATAAATTGTAGATGAGTATATATGTATCTCAGTAAGAATGCCTGGAATACAAACAGGATGTTTGTACAATAAAACATAATTCTTTCCATGAATGAGGATGAAAAAGAAGGCCTTAGCAAGCCTGAACAAAGAGAAGGAAGTATTCAAAACTCTAGTTTTAAGCAATTGAGACTGATATATGATTTTCCAAAGCAGGCCAATTTGGCTGGCAGCTTTATAAGTATTAAACTCATGTTTAATTGTCTAAGGAGCAAAAATTTACTAATCCACTAATTATAAAATGTAATTGTAAAATGTAAAATTGTAAAATTTACTAATTGTAAAATGTAAAATATAAAAGACGAAATTTTATGCTTAGGCAAAAATAGAAATTATAGCTGCAGCAGAATGAATTATGGTTCCTAACTGTTTGTGCTTTTGTTTGAAAAATGTCAGTACTATAAATTGTCTAAATAAAAGTGAATTTTATATCAAAGTGATTTAGTGTCTACTGAAGTCAACATCCTTGTGATAAAGTGACTTTCTTGTCCTCTGTCAAAAGAAGAGAAAACATAAACCACATTCCTTTAGTGAAAGTGCAGGAGAACCAAGTTTCATACCTGGAGCTCAAATGGAACCCAGCCAGCAAAGGATTTTGACTTGAGCTGAAAGAAGCAGAATTTCCGGAGCAGTTTGTACAAGTGGACTTCAGATGATTCCAACAATTCTGGAAAACAAAGAGAAGTTTGGAAATTAAGTAGTGATTATAATTAATATTAATTAAAATGTTTAATAATAAGTGTGCATTCTAACAGCAGTTAGTACTGGGAGGGGGCGCTCACTAGCCCAGGGGGCTCACTAATGCTTGAAATTCTGAAGGTAGCCTAGAAATTACTTAGTACATAGATAAGGAAAGATGTTGTCACAGAGCAGTACAGAGTAAAAAAGAAGAGCCTGACCTAGCTCTAAACTACTTAGTTTGAGTGTTGACTAATGCTGTGGTAGTATTCCCATGGGGAACAATGAGAAGTGGGGTAAAATAGGTTTAGAAAAACTCCATGAAGAAAAGATACTCTTCAGCACTCAAACTGCTTATTTAGAAGTACCTAGGATACTTCTGAATAAGCTCAGACTTGAAAAAAAACTAATTTAAAAATAAACCAAATCTTTTAATTTGTTATGCTGTTTATTTATGATGTTTTGGTTTTTTTTTTTTTTTCTTTACCAGAATATTTTTGGCTGAGATCACACTAAGTTGTCACTTTTCTTCTCATTTTTCCATATTTACTTTGAGGCTGGGCATTATGTATACTAATTTGTTATGCTGTCTATTTATGGTGTTTTGGGTTTTTTTTTTTTTCTTTACCAGAATATTTTTGGCTGAGATCACACTAAGTTGTCACTTTTCTTCTCATTTTTCCATATTTACTTTGAGGCTGGGCATTATGTATACGTCTTACTCACAGCTGGTGCCACAAAGTGCTAGACAAATTTTGTGGCAGGATATTACACAATGAAAATATCACAGCTTACCTTTGAAGAGGCAGACTGAAGTATTTTACAGCCAAAGTCTAAGTGCAGATAGCACATAGAAAAGAGTCACTATTAGAAGATGTGCTCTGGTAATGGTACCTCCTAGACTATGTCTGTACACATGCTTGTGCGTGCACATTTTATAATGTAAGCCTAAAAACTTTTAAAAGTGCAAGAATCAGCAGTTGCCAGAATCAAGATTTTCATCTCTGTTTGGGCTCATCTTTGGATATGGACATTGCCTTCATTCATCCATTCTTCCCACACTTGCTCTATAAGTTTCTGATGTTCTCTGCAGAGACATCACAGTGTGCATATTCAAAATATGCAAAAGGCCCACCATGAGTGCTGTCACATTTCTAACTGAGGACAGGCTATGGCTAAACTATCCTGGCTTCCGGGCCATTTTTTGGAAAGCTTAGTTGGAAGGGATATTACTGTAAAAGTTGTAAAGTTTTGGAAGTCTTGTCTACAGATGAGATTGGTAAGTTTTTAGTCTGTTATAACTGTTGCCATATTCCAAGGAACTTAGGCTAAGTCTGTGTTTTGAATGTGAATATATCAACAATACTAACAGGTGAGTGGGTTTATAGAAACCTATGCACTCCCTTGTCAAAAGGCAGATATGCCTGTCTTGTCACTTGGCTTTAGACACGTTTCTGCTGTCCAAATTGAGCTTCTGTTTATAGTCAGTGGCAAAAATCCTGACAAATTCTTGTCCTCAAAAAAGGTGTACCACAAGAATATGCAAACTGTGTCTATATATGGCCAACACAAGTCTTTAATGTAGTCTTAAAGTCTTTACATCACAGGCCTATGTATATCCCTGCACTAGTCCTGTGGACTGGTAGGCAACTCAAGTCCTTATCCACGGGAGGTAATTAACACAAAAGTTGGCATTATCTGCAGGAATGAAAAAAAGAAATTTTAAAGTCCCAGAGTCAGCACATGTATGAACTAATCCTAGATCTCTCCTGCATCTTGATTGATGGAACAGATGGTGAATATCTCATGGGCTGAGGAATTAAGCTTTTATGGAAAACTGACCCACTCACATCCTGAAATGTATCTTTCCTTTTGTTAATGTTGAAACAAATATTTTTTTCCATATTATGTGATAAATTTAAGAGTGAAAACGTTCCAACATTTTATTGATGGTCTGTTAAATGGTGTATTTAGATACATAAGACCATTATATCTCTATATCCTTGTGGTCTCTTCTCTCTCTTTCACAGCGTCATGGAATCATAGAACCCTTTGGTTTGAAAGGGATCCTAAAGTTCGTTTAGTTCCAACCCATATGCCATGAACAAGGATACCTTCCACTAGAGCAGGTTGCTCAGGGTACTGTCAAACCTCATATTAAACAATTGCAAAGATGGACCAACTGGTCTGGGAACCTGTTCCAGGGTATAACCATTGTTACTGTAAAAAATGTCTTCCTTATATTTAATCTACCCTCCTTCAGAACAAATCCATTGTGTCTTTTCCCATCACTATAGGTCTTTGTAAAAAGCCTTTTTCTGCCTTTTTTATAATTCCCTTTATATAATGAAAAACCACAAAATTCTCTCTCTGGAGCCTTCTCTTCTCCAAGATGAACAATGCCAACTCTCTCAACCTTTCTTCACAGGAGAAGTGCTCTAACCTTCTGATAATATTTTGGCTCTCCTCTGTACCCATTCTACAGTTTTTTTGGACTGGGGACCTCAGCTGGGGTTTTATAAGAGTGAGGTACAGGGGTAGCAGAGCACACAGAGGGAGGGACTAAAGTCCTGTTGTCTGATTATACAGATTTTATAGGGAAACAGGATATTTTTGGCAGAGGTCTCAGCTTTTTGTAGCTTGTAGAGGCTACTGAAATACAAATAAATAACAACTGAGTTAACAACATTTTTATATTTTCTTCAAGATATTTCATCAACCCAGCTAGTGACACATGAAGTGCAATAGTTTTAAGTTATGTTTATGCAAGAAATAGTGATCTCATTAACAAAATCACTGCAGCCACCTTTTCCTGCAGCAGCTGTGTCATCAGAGTCTCTTTAGTTATATAGATTGTAGCAGCAGTAACAGGTAACTGCTGACAAAGAGAAAAGGTCTCATAAAGGATGATGAACCTCTGAGGTTATGTGAAAGTGGTTAGATGATTAACAGGGAATATGGTGCCAAATGGGAAGTGAAGTCACATTTCTGCTTTTTATCTGGTAAAACATCGAAGGCTAATGTTGGATTTATAGCTTGATTGTCTCTGATGTTTTTTTTTTAAATTTTTCTCTTGACTTTGATATATTTTATCTTTCCTAGCATTAATGTGGATGTTATAACCTATATAAACAAATACATATGTACAAAGCCTGTAATAATAAATATTTTTTTAAAAATATTTCAAAATTCATAAACAAAAATAAATAAATTTAATGGAAAATTTGATCTTAAACCAGTGTCATTTCCTGCCAGTTAAGTTTCTTTTTTTAAACTGAAAATGTTCCAGCCTTCTCCTCTTGAGCTTTTAGTTCTGGTTGTTGTCAGAAGGCATACTCAGGACAGGTACAGGGACATGACTTCTGATTTAAGGAAGGAAGCCTTTGAAGCACAGCCACCTTTTCACAAGGTCCAGCTGCTCCTCGTTATGTGAGGGCATTGTTTAGGTTAGCTTATTGAGTCCTTCCCTATGAGCATTAGACAGAAGAAAACTCTCTACTGGCTGCTTCCCAAGATAATATTTTACCGCGCCAAAGAGTTGACACAGACCTTATGTGGTGAGATGAAGTAGAATCACAACTATCGTCAGAGTTAATAGGAGTTTTACCATTTTTCTGACTAGATATAACATTTCATCAAGAGATTTTGGGGCAAGTTTTTCCCTGACAATTTGTTATTTTAAGCAACAATCTGTCTTCTTTCTGCACTTCCTCCTGTGAGGCATACATTTTATTACACCTAGTAGAACAATAATCACAAAAAATGTTAATGACTGCTTTAAAAATACATTTGTAGGGTTTTAAAGGTGAAATTAAGAAATATTTTGTGTGTGTGTATGTGTACATGCTTTGTTTGATTAGACTTTGGCAAAACAAGGAATAAAGATGAAAAAGTTAGGTAACAATAATAATAGTAATAAAAATAAATTTCTAAATTCTGAAATTATAATGGTGTTAATAGACCACAGGGCTCAGTTCCCATCAGTGGCTGGAGATAGCACCCCAGGAAAATTGGCAGCCACAGCCTTCTCTGCAGTCTGCACTGCAGATGTGGTGCTCTGAGCAGTGGCCCAGGCTGGGGCAGGCTGGCTGAGCCACTGTTGGAAAGGACCTGGTTGTGCTTGTGGCCAGCAGGATGAGCAGGAGCCAGTAGTGCCTTGGCAACAAAGGTGGCCAACAGTTCCTGAGCTAGCAGGACTTTTCAATAGGTCAAATTAAGAAATGTTATTCTGCCTTACTGGGAATTAATCAGAGGTTTTTTTTTGTCTGAAGTAAAAAAATGTATAGGGACATTAAATAGCAGCCTTCTGATACCTACTAGCATGTAACCAAAGGCTGATTTGGTTCAACCAAATCGACCAAGATTTCTACTCAGGGACCCAATAAAAGAACCAGAGACGGGAAAGGAATTGAAACAGGAGAGGTTCTGAGAGCCTAGCTAGAATAAAACAAACCAAACCAACAAAACAAAATCACTATCAGATTTAATAAGCTTTTGTATAGGTTGCTCAGGAAATCTGAGTTTCTTTTAGTAAGTCAAGGCTCTTCTGAAAGAAAGTTCTAAATCTCTTGTCTGAATTTAGAGATGTCTCTGTTTGAGAAGGAAGGTGGATTGGGTGACTTGTCAAGGTTCCTTCCAGTATGAATGATTCAGTGATTCCACAGTTTTTATGACTATTCAGTAAGACCAATTTGACTCAGTAGCATGAAATGTCACGTTGTACTGGTACTCTGAATGATTATCAAAATATAAGCTGAAGGAAATCGATGAAAGTTGTATGCGTTTATCTTCAGGAATAGCTGAGTCTAATAAAGCAGCATTTATCAATAAGCTCCAGGCAACATGGCATTTTTTAATATAAATGTTTTATCTATTCTGTCACCTTTGCCTGGGATGTTTCAATTGAACTAGAACTGAGAATTTGATTTTCATTTCCTCTTCTCAAAAAGATTACATATGGCTTCCTTCAAGTTTAAGGTGATTTCTTATGGTCTATTTAGATGTAAGGCAACTCATTCTTGACATTATAGAAACTAAATTAAATTTTTGCTGTCAGTAGTCTTTGAAGTGTCAGTTTTACTAATACCTCCATGCGTTTGCAGAATCAGTTTTTGATTAATTTTTAAATTCAGAATAAACCTATATCAATGCCAAATGCTACTGTGATTTTGTACTTCTATATGCTTGTGGTGTTCAGATAAATACTTAGCATATGTACATTGCAAGACAGAAATTCAGCCTTTTGTTCTTTTATGGACTCTGCATAGACCAGAGTGAGATGCACAAGTTTGCAAGGACAAAGGGCTGAGCTAGTATCTAGACCCAGCACCTGAGGCCATGCTATGAGTTGTCACCTATCACATATGAACAGGGAGATAAATTGACATTGCCTGAAGTTCTTTTCCTAAGGCACAGTGAGTCAGATTACCTCACTTTTATGTCCCAGATATCATCTACTTTGCTCTGAACTTGGGTCTTTGGATGTCCTCTGGACCTGGATCATCACGTGCAAGTGTTTGCATCTGTTGATGGAATTGTTACCAACATCTGGCACTGCCTGTTGTGCCCATACCCCATGGGACTGTGCTCCTTGGTGGGTTTGACCTGTCCTCCTGGAGCTGCTGGTTCTTGCTGCTCCCTGGCAACAAATCCTTTCCTAAGTAACAGGTAAGTTTATATCCTGAGTGGTGTCTAAAAGAGCCCATGAGGCCAGTTCTCAACAGTTATCACAGTGCAGGTGACTCATGGCTAAACAAATAAAAATAAAACGTAATTCTGGTATCAAGAGGTTTCTTCATTTTTTCTCTGAGAGACTGTGTCCAATATTTCTGACACTGAGTCATAAGTGAATGTCTAGGAAAAAGAGCAGGACAAGGAAAGCAGACAGTTACCATTTTTCTGACACAACCTTTTAAAATTTGTGTCTGATATGCTTGAGACAAAGGTTTCTCTGAATCTCCTCAATGAATTTGTACAATCGGTTTTAGAACCCATGTAAACTTTTCATGCTTAACATGTCTTATAATGAACTTTAGATTTCACCTTTTGTTTGCAACCTGTCACTTTCTTGCCTACTTTGTGAGAAACTGGGAATAAGTAATTTCTCTCCTACTCTGTGCAAATAAGACTTTGATGCATCCCTTTTTTGACAAACAAGGCCAAAGAATCTGTGTGACTTCTATTTGCACAGAACTCACACTATAGCTGAAGTTATCCCATTTCCTTCCAGTTAAAGCCCTCCATGCTTATACCTTTCCAATAATATTCTTTACTTTCAGAGATTAACTGTCAAATATTTATATCTGTTATTAATTTATGTTCTGGTATAATGATGTTTCATGTTTTATTCTCTGTCTTGCTGTATTAACTGCACAATATTTGGGGTTTTCTGTTTACTTTTTTTTTTTTTTGTTTTGCTTTATTGATACTGAACAGTCTTCAAAGAATTATTATAACTCTTCTTTTTTGGTTTTTCTACAGAGACAGTATCCAGTTCAGAGTACTCTTTCCTCATACACTTTTCTTGTAATTTATTGGCACTGAATGTCATCTGCCTTAGAGTGATAATTATTAAGAAATCTTTCTACAGCTTCTCGTGGACATAATCAAACTTCATAAACTTGTTATTCCCACCATTTGCTAGTCCATTTATGACTTTTATAAATAAATATACTATGCTTTTCTATAAAATGCTCCTTGAGCCAAGTTTTATTTGACGATTATTAAAATTTTCCTTAAGAGCTGTTTTTATGGGTGAAGGAAAATTAACAATGAGAACTGGCATGAAGCAAAATGGAGAATAAACGCAATAGGTCTATAACAGACTCTTTAACTTGTGTTTTATGCACCAAAGTAAGAGAAGTAAGAGATTAAAATATTTAAAATTATGATAAAAGGGTTCACTCACATATTTTAATATCTCCTACCATGTGAAGTACTAACAATTACTGAGATGGATTTCAAATACAGTATCCAAAGTAACTTTGTTTGTAGAAAACTTATCATCACATTCTAAATTTGAACTATTCCCACATGTTCTAATTTTCTCCTGATGGACTAAAGAACTTATTTTCCTTGCAAGGATTTTAATAAACCCCTTTTAGTCAGTTGATAGTCAATCTCATTGGATGGACTGGTAGAAGTATCTAAATCTGTATGTAAAGTTAGCTCACTCCTAAAGCTGAAGTACAGTGGGCACATTTCTTAAAAATATAAGATCATAATTTCAACATTTCTTATTGTTTAATGTAAAACCTTCTTTGCTTATGTCAGTGATTCCTTACCAGATGTATCTAATTCTTCATTGCCTTGAGATCCTAATTTAGTGCTTAATATTATAAAACCTAAACCCTGTAGTACACAGTCTTAAATTTTTTCATCCTTTGGAATAGAAAAGGACTTCTAGAGCAGACTAGCAGGTATTTCCACAAGGGGACATTCAGTATCCTAGTTAAATAGAAGATACTATTAAAAAAATACCTTGAGTATATCTTAATCCCCAGGTGGTCCAATTAGTGTGGCAATTACATGATTAAAGGAAAAAAAAAGTGAAAATAGTAATGATAAATACATATCCCATTTAAGAAGTTTTGCATTGCTTTGTTTCCAAAGTAAATGCAGAATAACATGAAAGCATGTAAGTGTAGGAAGATGTGTAGAGAAATTAAATGTCACTTGCAAATGTGGGAAGACAATCCTGTTGTGATACCAGAAGGAAGTGGAGTTCAAGTCGGTTTGTACTTTGAGCTAAAAATAGCTTCAGAAAAACACAGAACCTTAGAACTATGGAAAGGCTTGGTTTGGAAGGGACCTTAAAGATCATTTATTTCCAATTCCCCTGTCATGGGCAGGAATGCCACCCACTAAATCCAGTTGCTCAGGGCCCCATCCAACCTGTCATTGAACACTTCCATGGATGGGCCATTCACACGTTCTCTGGGCAGGCTGTTTCTGTGCCTCACTACCCTCTGAGCAATTCACCCATACTAACATTTGATCCAAGCCTCTTTTAGTTTAAAACCATCCCCCCTTGTGCTGTCACTATCTGCCCATGTAAAAATCACTCCTCCTTTTTCTTAAGATCCCATTTTAAGTATTGGAAGACCACAGTGGGGTCTCCTCAGAGCCTTCTCTTTTCCAGGCTGAAGAACCCCAACTCTCTCATCACCATAAAACTGTTCCTGTGTTTTAATTGTTTGCAAGATACAACATCTTTTATTATCTCTTTCTAGTAATTTTTAGCCATCTTCCTCTAGACTTTTTTTTCTTGGACAGGCAAAACAGACTAGTTGATAACATATATTTCTTTTCTATCTTTGCAGTTATGTGGGCTAAAATCAGTTTAATGAGAACATTAACAACAACTTCATCCATAAATAGCATGCAAGATTTTTATAAGATCAGAATAACGTCATCTCTTTTTGGAGTTAACATATAATGCCATAGTGATGCATCATTATGACCCTTGGAATTTTTGCAACTTGCAGCTGCCAAAACAGCCCACAGAGGGACTGAAGACAGAGCATGATTTCCTATAACTCTGAGGCTAGCTTAGGAAAAGGACTGCTCTGAAAGCTTATTTCTCTTAAAAGGTCTCTCATTGAAATTGAAGGGCTTGCTGCTACTCCACCATCAGCTTGAATTCCTCTCCATCTAGGTAGTTACTTACAATAATGGATGCATTTGTTTACAGTGATATTGCTCTCTGTTCTGAGTCACTACCTGGAATGTCATTGTGGTGCAAAGTTGCTAATACAAATATTTATTCTCCATTTATTTTCACTCTGTCATGAATGTCTCAGGTGAAACCTAAAGAACTAACTTTTTTTTTCTTAGAGGTTTTTTACTTTTTGTAGTTTATTAATTCTTTTACTTCTTTCTCTCTCAGTTTGTAAATTCCTATTTCCAAATGTCTTCTCAGATTTCTTAGGTGCATTTAGCAGACAAACACGAAAAACTGCTTGAATTTAACTTTTCAAATGACAATTATGAAAGAAAAGCAGGATTTTTCTTTTTTTCTTTTTTTTTCCCCAATAGATGATGCCAAACCCTTCCAAAATAGATTGTGCAGTAGTTTGATTGTTCTTCTTACTTCTTTTAAACTTATTTTGATTATTAAACACATTGTGACATGCTGGTAAACTTTGCTTATCAGTCCTTATTCTCAGGAGACATCCAAAGAGCAACTTTTGGATTTTCAGGTTTCAAGATGATGGAAATCTACTTTCAACTTCCAAAGACAGAACTGTTTGCTCAAAAGCTCTTTTAACTCCTTTAATGAGAGATGTCAAAAGTGAAAGGATATATACAGTGTTCACTTCTGATAAAGGTTCAAAATCCCTGACACAGGAGTTTTAAAACAACTTCAGAAAACAGACGGTAAAAAACCTGTCAAAGGCAGTATATCATAGACCAATTAGAAAATAAGATAGAAATGCAAATCACCTAAGTTTTGTTGTAAAGAAAAACATATTAGAGACATTTTTGCACTTTTCTTATCTAGGTAATATGTTTCTATTAAAGTTCACACTTGATTAAAATTACACTGTTAGGTTTGCACATTTAAGCTATAACATTTGGCAGCATGAAAAACATTTGGGCCAATATAAGAATATCAACATTTGCAGGCTCATGAACAGTAGCTTCTGAGAATAAAAACTAAGAACACAAATATCTGAGAAAGAATAATAATATAAATAATCAATATAAAAATGTTAAACCAAATCAAAAATTCAGCTTTCTAATGTGAATCTGTTTTTCACTTGGAGACTGATACTTATTAGAGTAACTTATCCACAGTTGATCCCAGAGACAGTCCAACAATAAATATCATAAGTACAACATATACACTTAAGAAGGCTTTTAAAAAGCTAACTTTTGCTGTAGAGTTATAAAACTGAGAAAGAGAAAAAAAATACAATAACTACAGTTTAAGAATTTTTTAAACTTTCAAGACTTTCAGTTTCTATCATGCATGAATATATTGTTTCTTCTACAGAGTTAGATTCAACACTTTATGGAAAGCAAGAATCATTTCACCAGCTTTTGTAGACTGATTACTGGATGCATTGTGATGCTAAAACCCATGGATTAATGCTGCATGTAAAAACTGCATTCCATATATGTGGAGTTTGAAAGTAAAAACCAGCAAAATAGATTTTTTAGAACTTGTAAATTTATTAGTCCATGAATATCTAATATTATTACAAATATGTAATCCCATAATGTTCCATGTGAGTATATTCACTATTCACATATATTGATTTCATGATTGTTTGCAGTGTTATCTGTTTGCAAATTGTAAAATTTTGCTGTGCATTAGTGCTTGTCATATTGGTTTTTTGCTTTTTTTAGAGATTGGTTGAACATTTACGAATTCATTTCAGAAAGTAAACAAAATTGGAAAATTTCTTTACTTGTGTAAAGCTCAGAGTTCTCATGATCATCAACTCTTTTCAATCATCATGTTTGGACATTCAGTAACAACGGAATCCCTTTAATAACAATCAATATAATTTAATTTATACCTGGTATATAGAAATGTTGTTCCCTCCTCCACAAACCTATTTTAATAAATTTATGTTATTAAATTCCTAAATTGTATTTTTAAAATTAATTCTTTTCAAACTTCTTTTGTAGCTCTTGCAAAGAACTTCAATAGCATAGACTTCACAAGTGTTTTAACAGCAAGGCAGACACGTGGCAACTATTATAATAGTTGAGAAGAGGTCTTATCTACCAATTTTGTCCTTTAGAATGCAAAGATCGGGATTTGTTGAAGTTATCTCTATAACTCTATATCATTGAGCTGGTCAATGTTTGGTTCAAAGAATGAGGAAGAATCACAAACTCTTTGACTCAGGCATATTTAAAGTGAGTCTATTCAATTATTATTTTGAAGGAAATATATTTTGCCATTTTTGTTGGGAGGCAATATATTTTTTAATAAACATATGGTACATAAAACCTATTCTTTAATCCAAAATATTTCCAGTTAACCAGTAAAGTTACAAGAGTACAAACTGCTGCAAGAACAGTTATATGTGTATATTTGGTATAATTTGTTCTCATATAAACCTATACATTTTTGATCTGCCCTCTTTTTCAAAGCATAAATCACTGAAGATAAATCTCTACATTTTCTGCTTGGAGCTAGTTCTATTGCATTACATTTTCTGCTCAGTCAATGTGCCTTTCATCTTCCCTTCACATAGGTCTCTCAAGTGAGTAGAAAATGTTGTTGATATTATAACACCTGTGTTATACACTGAGCAAAGAATAAAACATTTCTGTGGTTCCCAACTGCCACTATAAAAGTGAAACTACTGAGGCTAATATACTTTGGCAACCTGCCTGTCTCAAAAAATTAAAATATATGAAACATACCAGAGAATCAGAAAAGACCAACTGAATAAATGGTGTCCTTCATAATTGAGAGTTTAAGGTGTAGGTGATCTTCCAAAAAAATAAAAATAGATTTTGTACCAGAACACTTAAAGATAACACAAGAAAGCTAAATAACAGCTCTTTTACGGCACCAAAGGGAGCTTTAAGCCTTGATTGCAGAGCTCATTTTTCCACCTATGGGTCTATATGTCATTGCCTTACATTCACAGTGTGCTCCATTCAGCTGTCCCTTCTGATGAACAGACATGCACAGAAGCTCTCTATTTGGTGATGATTCATCTTCGCCATCTCACACAGAATCTCAGTACCACTTTATTTCCTGTGATTAATTTTATCCTGTTTGCTCTTAGGTGAACTGTGATTCACGGATGTCAGCATTTCTTTTTCTTCTTTTTCAGTTTAGCACTCCGTTACTTGCACCTTTCAAAAGTGTAGCTATGGCACAGGCAGAGTAGTTTACTGCTGTATGGTGCAGATATACTGGGAAATATGGATCAAGACTTTCACCTCTTTTCAGAAGAAAAAAATAAAGTCCAAGAAAGTAGAGAAAACTGGACTGAAGTTAATAAATGTTCTTTCCTGAAAATCAAGGTTTGTGAGTATGTGGTTAGTAGAAGAGTTGTGCTAAAGCTATTTGCTGATGTAATTACTTAGAGCTGAAACTTCTATTGAATAAAAATGAGGTTTTTTATTCAATTAAATAAAAAAACTAAAATTGGGAGAATATTGTAATAAAAATGTGTTATTAAAAACCCACATTGTTAGTTTAAATGTTCGTGATTACTCTTGTTTGTATGGCCAGAACAGAAAGGTGATATTCTGAAAAAAGAAAAAGCCTCCTATAAATATACAAATGGTTGGAATAAAAGCAAATTAATTGTGTTTATAAATTTCTTTGCATTCCTCAAGTGGCACTAATGGTCATCATTTATCTCTTCTCAGCATTCTGTCTCAGATTTCTAGAAAACTGAGAGCCTTTTTTTCTCTGCAAAGGAGATTTGTGAGCAGGATAAGAACAAGATTCTGACTCTAGAAGAATTAAAAGTCTTGTTAAATTACCTCTTCTAAGTAAATTTTTCCAGGAGAAAAGAGAGGTTATGATGCAAATTGACTTCTCATTATATGGTCATTATCCAGTGTGACTGTGGTCATACAGTAAAGAATGAAGGTCTGCCTCTCAACTGAGGTGGTAACTTTTAGACAGGCTATCAGGATAAAACCTAGTTATTCTTCTGCAATTACTGTGTACAGATAAGTGCTCATAGCATCCTCTCACTGCCCCTAATTCAACTATTAGTAGACACTGCAGGAGGTTTTCTTTGTGTAACATACATACCTTAACAGCAGAGAGGAATTATTCCACAGGAGCACAGTGAGCAGTGTTGCTCAGCATTACCTTCAATGGCAGCATTCCATTAGGAATTGCCTGCTTCCTAAGCTCTACTTAGATCTTACCTCAAAAGTGTCTCCTTGAAATTCACTAATTTTTTTTTTTCTGTCTGATTATTATGTCTCTCATAATGATTGGCCCCTACAGGAAGGCTGCCTAGTATTTTCTGGGGGGAGATTTTTTTTTCCTTAGTGTATGGCTTAGGACATCCAGACATGAAGATAAAACAACAAGCATTGCCCAGTGTGTGCTGATCTGTACAGAGAAGGATAAAAGACTTGAAATCATAACAAGGAGTGAAACAGGCTGCCTGATCAGAGTCACTTAAACCTTCTAACTCTGAAGAAAGTGTTTAGCCTAAAATATTGAAAGTTTGCTACTTTATTTTACTGGCTAGACTCAAAGTTCTTACTGCTCACCCTTTTCTACTATGTAGACGATAAAAATGGAATGCATGTGCTTAGCCTTTCATAATTAAAATGGGAATTTGCATGTGAGGGCTTGCTTCAATAACTAAAACAAAGTATTTCTCCCTTTGTTCCAGACATTAGAACAGTTGAATTGACTTTTTATATAAATGGCCTGAAGCATCTCGTAGATTAAATAATATATAATACAAAGTTGACTAGGGTTGTAAGAATACTCTGACTATTCAATTAAAATACTCAGATATCTTATTAAAAATCATAATTACAGAAATAGTTATGTCAGTTTAGCAAAGGAGAAGCAGAACAAAATTACACAGAAACAGAACAAAGAAAACAGCACTACTGATAACAGTCTATGCACTGTTTTTCTTTGGCATATTATGTGAAATGAAACATAAAACGATGAAAAATGACACTTAGAGTAGGACTGTATAATGTGTCTATCTTCTCTTTTCTTTAGAAATTTATACAAAAATATCATCATATTTACACTAGGTTGCCTAAACGGTAGCACAGAAGTTGCATCTTAAATACTGAAATACTAAAATATCACTGTATATTTTTGAAACTAATCAAGTGATTTTTGACAGAGGATTCTGCATTTAGTGCTACAACTTTCAGTTGCCATTTTAAAAATTCTCGTATTTTTTGTTTTCAGGTTGTAGGGAATCAAGTAATGTGTAAAGAGTGCTTGCACTTTCTTTTGCTTTTAATGGTGTTGTCATGCATAGTAATAACCCATCACTTGTTAACACCTTCAGAAAAAAATATTTTGAAGACTGCTTGGGAAAATTTTACACAAAAATTCAAACTCCAGAAAAGAGCTAATTCCCAAAATTAATTTTAAAAGTACTGTCTTAGGAAAAAGTGATATCTACAAGACAGAATCTAAGTAAGAGATCATGAATGCTTTCTTATTTTGAGCTTTTGATATTTCTTTCTAACTTTGTTGCACCACTGATATTAAGCTTGGTAGCATGAATGTCTCAGCATTTCTGCATTTCCAGAATATATAAAGACACCTTACCTATACAGACAAATACATAGCAGAAATAACATGTAGAAAATGTTGAATATTTTGATTTTTATTTAATTTATTTTATTTCTTTTTATTAAGTACATCATGATAAATGGGGGAGAGTGAAAGACAGAACAAACTGAAAGATAATCATTGAGGCCCAATGAGTTTTACATACACAGCTAAAATTCCTAGGTGATACTAGGAATTCCTAGTGTCATGATGTTTTCATGGACTTTTGAAGACAGGTGATTTAACATTATTGTTCAAGAAAAAGGATGGATCTGGTAACTGACTATAAAATATAGTCACTTTAGTTGGGCTGACATGCAACTTTATTATGTGAATTATCTCAGTATTTGGGAAATTTCTTTTATTAAGGATTCACAAAATGTAAGTTTTTGTAGTCTCAGTCAGGTGAGGCTGTTGAAGAGCCATAAAGATTGATATAGTAAAAAACTTTGGAGTGCAGAAACTCTAATTGTCCATTGACATTTGAATTAACTGACAAAGGGACCAGGGAGATGAATTATTTCCTTACTACTGCTTCAAGGAGTTCCAGGTTCATGATGATCATGAGTGCAGAAACATGATTAATTCATACTCCTGTGACATTTGGTTTCATCTGATATCCAGGATTCAACAGGCAGAAGTGCTTCAGTAGGCTGAATTTAGTACTATTGAGTTATATTCCAATGTAAATTATGTTAGAACAAGAAACAGAAGGAGAACAAGCTTGTGACCCAAGTCTGTAAAAGTGTAAATATCTCCTCTTTTGCCCTGAACTCCTTCCTGTTTTCAAATAACACTAAATTAATAAAATGAAATGTTTGTGCCAAATGTTTAGGCACATAAGAAGTGTCCATCAAAAACAATATCTTGAACTGAATTAAATGGATCAACAGCCTGACCTTGTCTCAAATTCAATTCTTCAAGACAGCAGTGCTATGAAACCCCTCTGTTTTATGACAACAGCCTCTAGTAAATCCATAAGAAATGCTGGAATTTTCCCTAAAGAAGGATACTGATAAAGTAGCAAGGAAGTATTATTTTTCATTCCAATTCTATTGTTTCAGTAACTTCTGTCAAATCCAAGAATAACTGAATCCTTCTTTTTGTCCTTTCCTTCAGCTGCTTTCTTTTAAACCATAATAATCCACTCCATAAAGATCAGTTAATTTATTCTCATCCAAACACAGAATCAGCTTTTGATCCACAACAATTAATTTCAGTCTTGTTCCAAGGTTAAGTTTGTTTCTCATGAATTCCGGAGTTTGGAAAATCATAGAAATTAAGGTTGGATGATTAGCAACATGCTTCTTATTTTTATCTTTCACACTGAATAAATGACTCATTAAACACTTTGGGCCCCATCACTGCATAGCACTTAAACACCTTCTCACATTTAAGAAAGCCAGAATGTCTAAGACAGTGAACTTAAAATCAAATGGATATTTATATTTTAAAGAGTGGGATGATTATCCACTAGCTTCATTTATGTGCATGCTGACATGAATATGTAAAATTATGCTGGGCGATATCCTAGAATCATAGAATGATTTGGGCTGGAAGGGACCTAAAAGGTCATCTGCATCCAACCCTCCTGACATAGCAGGAACACCTTCCCATAGACCAGGTTGCTCAGAGCCTCATCCACCCTGACCTTGAACAGTTTCAGAGATGAGGCATCCAAAACTTCTCTGGGCAACCTGTTCCAGTGCCTCACCACCTTCACAGCAAAGGATTTCTTTCTGATATTGAATCTCCCCCTCCTCTATTTCAGTTTTAAGCCATTCCCCCTTGTCCTGTCACTCATGTAGAAAGTCCCTCTCCAGCTTTCCTGTGGGCTCCCTTCAGGTACTGGAAGGACACAATGAGGTCACCCTGTCGCCTTCTCTTCTACAGGCTAAACAATCCAATTATCTTAGTCTTTCTGTGCCAGAAAGGTGCTCCATCCCACTAATCAGCTTGGTGGCCATCCTCTGGTTTTGCTCCAACAGTTCAATGTCCTTCCCCTGCTGGGGACCCCAGAGATGGATACAGCTCTGGACTACGTGCATGAGTATATTAATATTAAATAAACAAATTATATTTTACTAAGATACCATATTTCTAAGCAGAATTTAGCCAAAGAAAATCTGCTTGATTATTGAGGAAATACATGGCAAGACAAAGGTTGAATTGATTTTGATCAAAAGCACTTGTGATGTTTAGCTGGTTGACTATTAGAAAAGAATATTTATCAGTTAAAATATATGGGACTTCAGTAAGCACACATAAATTTCCTAGATGAACTATAGCTAGGAATGGTTTATGTAAAAAAATGGTCTAGTATATCCTTAATCTTCTAGTTTTAAAACATATGTTTAAATTGCAATATTAAGTATTAAAAAGAAAAAAGTAATTTAAAAAGCATGGTCCAATCTTTTCTGTATTTTGATATCTATTCCATTCTTAGAGGGAATAGATATCACAACGTGGGTTGCTACCACGTAAAAGTGATATGGACCTGCTGAACAAACCTATTGAACATCAGTAAAATCATACAGTTGAGGTTTGCTATCAACCCTTAAAGGGAGTAGTGGCAAGTTATTAGCATTTTGATACAGCTCTTCTCTGGCAAACTGTCATGAGAACAATGAGGCAGAACGTCTATTGTTAAGATAATTAGAATAATGAAAATATGAAATAATACAGATGTAATTGCCATCCATTATAATTTTTAAAATTAACTTATAATTCGTCTTATCTTCATTGAGCAGTGTAAAATATTTGAGGAAATTGAAGAAATATAAAGTATTCACAGCTATATTTTGTGGTATTTAGTTGGATTGGCATGAAACTTCTAAACCTGTCACTAATCCAAGCTGGAACAAGGAAATTACATTTATCAACCTTGTTGTTAATGCCTAATACTGGTATTTACAGATATGATATGTAAAAAGCCAGTGTGCAAGCAATGAAATAATTATATAGAGTAAGAATATAATAATTATGGGAACGTTAGAACATTTGAAGATAAAATATTTTTGCAATCTGAAAATACTTGCTGAAAATTTTAAATGAAAGTGTTGTTAATTTCCAGACATAGCCCTGTATTTCAATTTTTTCCAAAAATTTTGCTTTGAATTCTGCTTTCTGAATTAATTATTTCATTATTTAATTTTCTGCATAATAATATGTATAATAAAGCTGGATAATAAAATCACCACAACAGCAGAAATTGAGGCTGAACAAAATTAGAAGAGAGTTTTTACTCTCATCTCCTTTGCAGATGTTGGGTCAGCTCTCTCTGTGCCATTTCTGAGCCAACACCTTTGCAGCCTGTTCTGAGGAAGAGGATCTGGGGGTGCTGCCACAGCCCCCCGACAAACGGCAGTGGTACTGCTCAGTCCTCACTGCTGCACGTCCCAACATGCACATTCCCTTCTGCTGTTCAATGTCTGATCTCAAACGAGTTTTGAGAAGGAATAAACTCCTTAAAAGCTATGTTTTATACATATCAACACTGCTACTGTCTTTTCCTTTCCTTAGCCTAAATATACTTAACCCTTTCATCTTCCTTTTGGTGTTTGATTTTTCCAGACCTTTGAAAAGCCCCCTGCTCTCCCTGAGGATCTCTCTAGTTGAACCACTCCCTTGAACTTGCATTGGCCCACATTTCAAACGTCAAGGATCTATCAGCTCTGAACGCAGTAAAATTGCTGTTTTATACTCAACATTTCTACTTGTGGACCCAAGAATAATGTTTGCCAACTAATGCTGCAACTTGTTACTCTGGAAAATCCTGTTCTGCTGATTTTAAATATCCTGCCTTATGTGGCTACTAATGTCATCACGAACAACAGGAGGAACATGTTCTGACTTAGATTTTAATTTTGCTTGCAGTAAACTTTTCAGTGGAAATATGCATCCAAAACAGTATTAATTTTTTCCAGGTATTTATTAGACGGCATTACAATTTCTTTAGCAGTAAATCTATCTAGGTAAGGTATTTTAAGAAAATAGGTTTTTTTCTTTTATTTTAAAGCATACATACAATATCACGTAAAAGTATAATGCAAAGAAAATAAATTTTATCAGTTTCTGTGGAATAAAATTGCTTTATTAATATAGTATCTTTTCAAAGTTGTAGTGAGTGAGGAAAAGAAATTTTATTTAATGTTTTGTGAAAAGTTTTTCTCATTCAAACAGTGGATATGTTTGCTGAAACCTGTAATATTTTCTAGTACTACTTTGGCTATTTTAATCCACACTAGAAACAATTCTCTTCTGTGCTAACTTCTTTCTCTGAATCAAAACTGCAAAGATTTAATAACAACATTTGATTATGTACCCCTTCTAAATGGTATAAGAGGCATAGTACAATGAAGAAATGCTATCTTCATAAGACAGAGGTACAAAATTCAAACACTGTTTATTTAAATAAATAGCTAAAATGAAAAGAAAGCTCCTGAAGAAAGTATTTTGAGTTTCTCTCCACAGAGATCAAGAAGTAAAATTGTGGATAGAAAAGTTTAAAAGTGGAGGCACCGAATGGGACAGTAACCTTAAGGAGCCATTGTGCTACAAAAATATAATAGCCCATTAAGCTAAAATAGCAATTATTGTGTCAAAAAAGAAAACCTCTGCCATTTACATTTAAGGGACAGGGTTTATAGAATGACTCAGCTACCTCTCCACAACAGACTCATCTATTTTAGTTCTTTGTTTATGACTGACTCATTCATATTCAAACACGGAATAGAAGATCTGTTTTTAAATTAAACCATGCAGAGAGGACAAGTGTCTCCAAGCAGCTACTTTTACACCTGATGTTGTAAGTGGTGTCACAACTGAGCTTTTTGTAGCAGTGACACAGCACTGTGCAGAAGAGGTGGTAGCTGTCTCCTTGGGGACTGCAGCTGATTGTCACCTGACTAATTGAAATTCCTCTGCAATGCCAGCTGCTGCTGGGCTGCTGTGGAGCTGATGGTCCCCTTCCCTCATTTAGCAGCTACTGTAAGTCTCAGGCTGAGTCCAAGTGGAGCAAGCTCCCGGCAGCCCCGTCCCACGGTGGGCGCCAATTCCCAGGTGGGCACGGAGCACCGGCCGTGCCCCTGTGCCTCAGCTCCACTGCCATCGGGCACCCTGCACCTCGGCTAGAAAAAACCTCATCTTGCACATCCAAAGATGGAATTAAATACATGTAAGGTGCACATGGAACGTTAGGAGTGCGTATCTAATTAAGTCCCACGTTTTCATTTATAAATGTCACTCAAGCAGTCGCGGATGAGGAGTCCAACCTAGAAAATAAAGTGACAATTTGAAAAGAAGGTTGGAAATGAGTCATCAGCACCACAGTCTGAGAGTTTGTCTTTTGTTTGTTTTGATTTCATTACATTTCCTTTTTTTATGACTGCATTCCCTTGCTTGTTAAGCTATAAAAAAGAAGACATATTTTGCCTGTTTATACTCTGCTCACTCCAAGATGTTAACTGAGTCATCAATAAGCATTTATCTTGGCACTTCCCAAGCATTAACTCTTCACATTTGTCACAGAAAGCAGGAAAGATTTTCTCTTTTCAAAGCTGAGCTCAAGGTTATTCTTGAAAATGACATTCTGTTTAAAAACCAGACTTTCATGGAAATTAGTATTGAAAATTTTACTTTTTAAAATGACATTTTAATTTCAAGCGTCTGTAAAGGATAGTTATTGACAGTGACATCAAACCATTTTGGATTAAAAATCTATAACTTCAGCAAGTGTTAATACGAGTTGTAAACTGACTATGTCAATGTAAAAGCAGCAAATGCCATTGCAAGCAACAGTACTTTCAATAGGATTTTTAAAGTTAATTTTTCTGTGTCTGTGTGTGTGTGCATTTTTGAAACAGCAGTAATACTGAAAAAATTAATGGGAAAGTAAAGATAAAATAATTGTGACTTACATAACTCAATATCTCAAATTGATCTAGAGCATACACCCACTCTTCAGATACAGGGAGCCCATATTCAGTATCTTCCTCTGCCAGAAGGTGGAAGATGAAAGCTCTGTCCTCCATATGAATACCATAATAACCAGATTTGGGGCTATAGAGAGGAAATACACATAACACACTAGTTAAGCAAACACTTTTCACGATTCATTTGACCACAGAGATGAAATAGACATAAGACTATTTTCTATGATCATGCTTAGGACATTATTTTAGAAATAATGAAAATTTGTTTGGATGCTAAATACAGAGAGTGATATGTTGTTTAAGAAATGGTAATTGGATACGGTGATACTGAATACGGTATTGAAATACACATATTTGAAGTTAGTACAAAATTTAGATGTTTATCTATAAAAATTAATATGGTCTAAAAACCTATTTCAGTCTCTAATTTCCATTTCTTTTTCCTATATTTTTCAGGTTTTTTTTTTTCCTCAGCTATAAATTTGTTCCATCAGTGACAAAGGCCCCAGCTTTGCCAGGCAGTCTGTGTAATGGCTACCGCCCTTATCATTAGCAAGATTTGCACTTTCGCACTGCAATTTAAGGGTTTTTTGCTGTTTTTTTTTTACTTGCCATCTGCCATGAGAGTGTATTCCATTACTTTTTGAAAGTCTTTCCTGTTCTTGAAGTTGAAACATCTTCAGGGTTTGAAGGCTGTGTGTTGCATAAAGCAAGTCTTTCTTTCTTTTCTTTCTTTTCTCTTGTTCCATCAGTGACAAAGGCCCCAGCTTTGCCAGGCAGTCTGTGTAATGGCTACCGCCCTTATCATTAGCAAGATTTGCACTTTCGCACTGCAATTTAAGGGTTTTTTGCTGTTTTTTTTTTACTTGCCATCTGCCATGAGAGTGTATTCCATTACTTTTTGAAAGTCTTTCCTGTTCTTGAAGTTGAAGTATCTTCAGGGTTTGAAGGCTGTGTGTTGCATAAAGCAAGTCTTTCTTTCTTTTCTTTCTTTTCTCTTTCTTTCTTTCTTTCTTTCTTTCTTTCTTTCTTTCTTTCTTTCTTTCTTTCTTTCCTCTATTTATCTTTTTCTTTCATTTATTGCTTATTTTTTAATTTGCTTTCCCTGTTCATATACATCTGTGTGCTGCTTTTTTTATTTCTCAACAGCATGATACTGTTGACTCATGAGCTAAAATATTTTCTGAAGAACGGTTAACTGAGCCAGTCATTTCCTGTCCGGTGTTTATGCAGTCCACACTTCCTGAGGACATCTGTGAGCTGTGAACCCTGCTCTACGGACCACCTGCCAGTAAATTATATGTTGTAATATTCTATACCAATGCCAAAGTTCTTTTTGGAACTCTACATGGATTGTGGCATTTTTTTAACCTCTCCATATTAACACTGAATTGATTTTTGACAGTGTCATTCTGGGCCTAATATTCTGCTGTTTAACAAAATTTGTAAAAGTATAAGAAAGTGAGGCAAAGTGAGATGAATGTCTTTCCTACTGATAAAAAACTCATCCAGAAAGGTAATTTTGTTTCAAGTTTTTACTTTTCTAATATTCTGGTTTCCATCCTGTAAAAAATATGGTGATTATACAGATGCATGTGGACAGGAGTAATACAACACCAGTGTCCATTTGCTGGTAGGTTCTTGTGCACTGTCCTGAAGTGTGTAAAACCACTCAATGGCAAAATAGCTCCAGAACCTCCATTAAAATAGGACTTTGTCAGCTCCTGTTTTTTGGGGTTTTTTTTTCTGCATTTTATTTACCATGTAATCATCTTTGTTCTCTGAGAGAGTTCTAGTCAGTCCAGAATTCAGGACAGTACAACTGCTCAGTCACTTTGTATATGCAATGAGACTGAGCTGTATTTTCTGGCTTGCGGTCATGGATGTGGAACTGAATCCACTACCATGTGCCAGCTCCATGACAGTAAACAGTTGTCTGCTGAAAGGAAATCATGAGCAGGAAGAGGGTGATGGGTCTTCAGAGTGTCCCAGGGGGAGTGCTGACCTGCATACTTTCTCCAGAGTCGGAGCATACCCACAACAAACACTCCAGTCTTTCAATTCTGTCATTGTTTCAACATATGCTGCAGATCATCTCTTTTTACGCTCGTACTCATTCAAAACCCAGACAGCATTTCTCTTTTAATGATTTCTTTTGCTCAAGCCTCAGTTTTAGACCCAGAAGTTCTTGTGACAGCAGGGAGTGGTAGAAGAGAAGAATACTGGCAAAACCCCACAATAATTGCCATTTACATACAGAGAAATACAGCCTATCTTTTTATCAAGATAGATACAACAGGTTGCAACACAGTACCTGAACTGTACAGGTACTGAGCACAGAATAACAGCAAATGCTTTGGCAATACAGGTGCAGATGAGCCCAGGGCTCTGGACATGTAGCTGTAAATCAGAAACAGTCAATATCTGATCACTAGAGGAAAGCAGTCTTGAAAGCTGGGCAGAGCTGCCTTATAGACTAATGAAGAGAACAAAAACATACGTGCAGCAAATGTAAATCGCTCCATATGCTGTCAAAACAAAGGTAACAACATGGAAGTTAAATGATGAAGGAACGGGTGATGAAAGAAAAAAGGAGAGGAAATATAAATACTTCTAGCATTGCCCCTGGTTTAAGGATGATATGCCTCATCAATGCCACTATTTATCTGCAGAAATTCTTCTGTTCTGTTTGCCAGACAAAGAATATTGTTTGTTTCACCTGTATGCACTTTATTTTCCTACCTAATTATATATAGTGTGATATATACACTCTATATATACACTTTTACACTTCAACTTGGTAAAGAAATCAAGAATTTTTAAAAGTTGGTCACGTGTTTTTGCTCCAGTTTTTATAAATGACAAAGTGATTGATACCATAGAACTGAACCAGATGGGTGATGCCCTATAGATGGCTAGATCAATAGATATTTCGACAGATTGATATTTCCCCTGTATTTGATATTTGTTTACTGGAATGGAATCCTACTCTCTATAACTGATTAACTTCATTGATTTAATAAAACTAGAGGGATTTATTAAATGTTATAGACAAGGAGAGAAGTAAAACTCAGATATTGCAAAGATATAATCAACATATATCAATAAGAAAATATTACTTATTCAATATTAAAAGAACTCTTCTCTATGTATTTGTTTTTCAAGGCTGTAAGCTAACAAAATTTGTTGGAAAATACAAAACACTAAAAAACAAAGTTCATAATACTAAAGACAATTTCAAGGATTAATAAGTTCCTCAGAATAAGAAATAGCTTTTGCTGCATGGATATTAATTTGATATATATCATTATCATGTCCACAAAATTCAATTGAGAGTAATAATAAAACCTGAAACCTGAAATCACTAACTTGATGAAACTCACTCTTTATGAAATACAGCTCCTGCTGCTTATGAAATACTTGAGCAAGATTTTGCTACTGTAAATTTCAATCATTTATTCTGTCAGTGAAAAATCTGGAACGTAATACTTCTCTCAACTGCCTTCTTAGGAACACACTGAAATAGAATCAGAGAATCATGCAAATTGAACAAATACCCTTAAAATCATTGAGTTCAACCATTAACATAACACTTACAAGTCCATCACTAAACTGTGTCTTAAATACATAAGATAATATTTTGATACATTTGGTATTAGTATGTTTTTAAGATGGGGAGGCACTTTTTGTTAATGGCATAGAATTATAAATATAATTTTTTTTTATAATCTGTATACACATATATGCACACATATGCCTCTGCAAAAGAGCAGACATATGCAAGATACTGATCAATGATAATGAGACACTGATTCCTCACCTTCTTTCTTTTCCAGAGTACTGCATTTCTTAGAAAACCAGATTAAGTGGAAAATGCTAGTATTTCATACTACCTAGTATTTCATACTAGCAATGGTCATACAGTCTTATAGGGGAAAAGCATAAGTAAAAGAAATATATTGTTGAAATGTGTTTCTCTATATAGCAGAAAACAATGATAAAAACATGTTGATGTTTCAGCAATTGAGTGGTCACAGCAATCTGAGATTCTTTGATGACTTTAATCATTGGTACTAGCACAAGGTACTGCCTCCAGCATTCACTGGGATCAACCATGAAGCAACAGCAGAACTAAATTGTTCCTACCAAAATTATGAGAGAGGGAAATCTTCTGTATGAGGAACTGGTAACAGACAATTATTTTTTTGACTATGAAACACCCAAAAGAAGACACCAGCCTTTGAAGCAGACCTGATCAGGATGAGGAATGAGCACAACCCATGCTTTAGTAAATGGATAATCCCATGTTTCTAACTCCTTTTCCTTTGATTTTCTTTTTGAGAGGATTGTAACTCAAACACAACAAACACAGCCTGAGTGGTACCAGAGTTTCTGAAGAACTTGATAATCAAAACATGTAAAATACTTCAAAGACTTTTTTGGTTGCCAAATTAGCTTTAAAGCTCTGGCCTAAGTAGGAAGTGATTTTCTCAGTTGAGGAATATTGCTCATTAGAAATACACTGCCTACATGCCAGAACTGATTCTGGACTATGACCTGTGAGGTGTGACCACTTCCAACAAAGGCATGTCCATCACCCTTCTAAGTTTTATAGTCTCTGCATGATTTATCCCGCAGTTAATGTTTCCCACACATCATATTCTCATATCCATGTGTCCAAGCTAAAATACAGTTAAAATTATTTATATGTAGATTGCATTATTTCACTCACTTGTGAATTCTATATGAAGTAAAAAAAGTACTGAAATAGTAATGTATCAGTTTGGGCTGGTGTGTTTCACGAAGCCATTCTCTATCTATTTATTTTTATTATCAACTCTGTTAATGAGGGATCATACAAGAAAATACCTAAATAAGAGCTAATTGAAAATTATTTTTACTTTATATGTTTTCATTTTCTATAAGATTATTTATAAAAATGAACATGTTGAAATTTACTCAAAGCCTTTTTAGATCTTAGCAATACAAGTATGTAGAGTACTGTAATATGATCTATGAAAAATATGCTGTGTCATTCTGAGGATTCTCAGCTGTTTTCTATTCAGAGAAACACACCTTGACCTTTAACAAGAGCCAGACTAAAACTGATAAAACCCCAGGAGTACATATTGTTTTGCAACACAAATATTGTATTATTTGAGCCTGTCTATCCCAGAAATTCAATTACACTGTCACAAAGAAAAGCTTTGCAACCTCCCTATGTTCCAGCCTTTCACTTCAAGTTGTCCTGACTTTAGTATAATAATAATGGTAAGACAAATGCTAATGAAATGTACGTGTCTGTGGCTACTCTCATTAAATTCTCACAATAAAATAAAATTCAATACAGCTTAACTACTAATTAGAAAGAATATCACAAAACAGAATAATTTTACACTCTAGACAATAGGACAAGGACTAATGGGTAAAACTGAAAGAGGGGAAATTCCAGCTGGATATTAGGAAGAAATTTTTTCACTGTGAGTGTGATGGCAGACTGGAACAGATTGCACAGGGAGGTTGTGAATGCCCCAACCCTGGAAGTGTTCGAGGACAGTTTGGACAGGGACTTGAGCAACCTGGTCAAATAAGAAGTGTCCCTTCCCATTGTGGGAACTGGGACTAGATGGCTTTTAAACGTTCCTTCGAGACCATAACATTTTACCTGTATTTGATTTTACAATACAACTTTTGGCTTAGACACCCAAAGGTTCAGACAAGGCTAAACAATATCTGTAGGGAACTGTCATTTACATGGCTGAAACTAGTTAAAACTGCATGAGCTGCCATCTATCGATTTCCAGGTTTTCCACCTTCACTGTTAAAATCTGTCCAGGTTTTAGTTATTTTAGTATGTCTGGGGAAAAAAAAATTACTATTATTGTACCATTTCTATGTGTCCCTGTATCACTGGAGAGCTGGAAATTTGAAGATGACAGTTTTCTTTTTCTTCTCACATTTTTCATCTTCCTTCCATTCATCTCTATGAGGATACATACGTTCAATCAAATTTTGCTTCCATGTTCTTTTGCTTCTGAATCAATGGTTTATTTTTCCCTTCAAGATGATAAATTTTTTCAAGCACTCTTGTCCCTGAAAAATAATTTGTTCCATGTTAGTTCTGCCTGTTTCCTCAGCTCTTTTCCTACTCTATTGTGCTGCCTTGTTTCTATTTTTCCTCAGTATTTTTTTTCCTTCTACATCACTCAGCATCTTGATAGCCCTGGTTAATTAGTGCTATCAGCACACTACTATTATTTACTATTACTCTCCCATAGGGCACCAGCAACACAGTAAAAGTGTTATCCCACCTTTTCTTTTTCTGCTTCTTGTAACACCAGAAGCAATGGCTTCATAATATCTCTGTGCAGGTACTGTTAATAATATTTTGCAGGTTTTGTCTCTTTGAGGAGAAATTCTGTCAGTTTTTCTTGAGAAAAAAAGTGTCTGAGTCCTCGGACTCAAAGGGCCTTGCTCTGATAGGAATTTTCTTGCATTCAGATGACAAATTCCCATTGATTCTAATGGGACTTGAGATCACAGTACTTGATGCTCATGCATGCATCTCTCTATACTAACAGATCATATTTACACTGCATGATCAAAAGCAATCACCCAATGACTGAAATCCATCAAGTCCAGTCATACAAAGAACAGAAAAGTGCATCAGCAGGCATGTCTAACATTGATACCTGTGTAAATATATTAGTACATCAGGAGAGAGCAGTATCAGTTTAGAGATAACTAACCAGTGGTGCTGCAATGCTGGCAAGATCAAAACCTATTTATTCTAATCAAGTTTCTGATTCCTTGCCTTCAAAGGTTCAAAGGCCTGATTATATATGAGGACACTAATAAAGTGGACACTGTATGTGATTCTACATTGTAAAGGGACATTTTGATGTGATTTCACAAATCAAATTTGTCTGTTAAAATGTAGAAAGAATGAATGACATGTTTTGGAGAATTTCAGCTGCAAGTGACTATGATCCCAATTTTGATAGAGATTTACAGCCAGCGGGAGTCAGAGATCTCATAATATTGTCATGTCATAATTTTTTTCCCTTCCATTTTCATTATTTTGCAGCACAGAAGGCTTGAGACTAATACAATATGAGGAAAATGGAAGAGTTGTTGGTTATTTAAAGACTAGCAACTAGAATTTACACACTATTTAGCAAATGTAATGGAATGATAGAGGAAAAAAAAAAAAGTTGCAGAAGTAAAAAAGTTGTAAGGAAGCACCAAATGTGTGATCTTTATGCCCAGATCTAGAAAGGTATTGACTATTTCCACAGGTAAAATTTTCTTTTTAAGGAAAAAGCATAGATTCCTTTTTCTAAATCATAGAGTATTTTATGTTACAGAGATGTCTGGAGATCTCCTAGTCTGACCCTCCCCTCACAGAAGATCCAGTTAGATCAGGTTGCTCAGGCACATATACAGATCAGTTTTTAATTCAGTGACTGAGATACCACAACAACTTTGGGCAACCCGTTCCAGTGTTTGACCATCCTTATGAGAAAAAAATTGCCTTTTGTATTCAGTCAGAACTTCTTTGCTCCAGCTTTTATCAACTGCCTCTCTTCCTGTCCCTGTGTACCTTGGAGCAGAGAGTCTGGCTCTGTCTTCTCTTCAGCCCTCATTGGTTATCTTGTTTTCTTGAGGTTGAATAACCTCAGTGGTCTCATCCTTTCCTTCAAAGTAATGAACCTTCAGTCATCTTGTTGCCTTTCCACTGGACTTGTTCCAATACGACAGTGTGTTTCTTGTGTGGGAGAGACCACAAATGGACACAATACTCCAGATGGGGTCTTACAAGTGTTGAACATGTGGAAAGGTTCACCTCCCTGGAGCTACTGGCAAGGCTGGCTTCTTTGCTAGAATGGTTCAACTCATTCAATGTGTACATCAGCTCATTTTCCTTGGCACTGCTTTCTTTCCAATTTCTACTGTTCATGTGGTAATTTCATCACAGAGGCAAGGCTTTGCACTTGCCTCTGTAGAACTTCATGACTTTTCTGTCAACCAATTTCTCCAGCGAGGCGAAGCCTTTTGGAACCTACAGCATAGTGAGCACTCCACCCAGTCTAGTTTGCAGTCTCATAGAGAGAGCACTCCATCACATTGCTGAGGTCATTAATGAAGACAGTTCATCACAAAGGTTAAAATATTTTAATTTTTTTTTTTTTCACAGACAAAGAAAAATGGAAAAAGGAGTACCTTCATAAGAAACAGCATTTTCTCTGTGTAGCAAATAATTCTGAAGCAGGATCTTTACTTGTCCATATGGTTATATGTTTATATTATTTATTATATTATATTTATATTATTTATAAATTGTTAAAAATCCTCAGTCAGCACTGTTCTGATGTGACATGAAAGTTAAGAAAGAATAAGTATTATTATTGTGTATGACTGCTTTAATTGAGGTCAATTTTTGTGTTGGGCCTTAACAAAATATATAAAAACTGAAGAAGTACCAGCTGATTTTCATCCTTACATGTATGACCAGTGAAATACCAGTACTGTTTAGACTGTGACAGCAACATCATCCATCATCTTAATCTGCTTATATCACCTTCTAAAGAACATCCTACTGAGGAAAGGCAATGATTTTGTGACAGGTCATCAACTACTGTTTTTATCCAGTATTCCCAGGATTTTGTCTGCCTGCTTTCCAGCTGGTTGTGTATGAAGATCTGAAAGATACAGAAATGTTATTTATGTTAGACACCAGTTAATTCCACATTTTTTCTCTCAGTATAAAATGTATTACTTCTACCTAGATAAATCAAGCAACTTGGCATCCATGTGAACCAATGGCTCCAACACAAAACTCACTCTTGCTAAAAATGAGTTTACATGTTATAAATTTAAGGTTAAATGAAATAGTTAAGAAAAATAATGAAGAATTACCATATCAGCATTTCTTCCCTTTTCACCATTTTCCCACTAATAAGCAGGTGCTCTGACCAAGTCCTGGAGTTAGAGATTCAGAGGATTACAGGGCACTGAATTTTCCCAATACATTTTAGAAAAGCTCTACGTCCCAGTGTTCACTGGGACATATGAATGAATTTCTCTATGAATTAGAGATCATATTTCCTAACATTTCTGTATTCTGCTGAGGCATGAAGAGTGATAGTTTTGTGGGTTTTTTCTAGAGAAGTAACTAAAAAAATATATAAATTCTTATTGTTTGTGCTTTTTTTACAGTGTAGAGCATTTAACCAAGTAATTTATTGTAATACATCCTTCAGTTCACAGTGTTCTAAAATATTATAAAAATAGTAAATTAAAAAAAAACAACTTCTGCCTAAGATATATATATGTGTGTGTATATATAAATATATGTATTGGGAGTGAAAAAATAAAATGACAAGAAAGTAAAAATAATTATTTTTTTTTAAATTTTATTTAAGTATAATAATGAGAAGATTTTGCTGCATGGGCATAATCCTAAATACACCACTTAAGCAAATACTCCAGTTCAGCAAAAGAACAGAAATTATTACAGTGTATTTTTTTAGTCCTTTTGTTACAGAAGCTGTAATTCAGTCCACTAGTCTTCTATATATCATGCTTCTTGAATTACTAGAACTTCAAGACATAATATAGCTGATTTAGCAGCAAAAATATATGAATAGGATAGTAAAAGCAATGTCACACAGCTCTACTTCTGCTATGAGAAATATAACCAATGTGGAGAATTCTACTTTGCACCTGACTTTTCTGAGTTCTGTTGATTTGTTATAAGTAAACTGGAATTGCAATGATTTTTTTTTGTTCTTTGTCTTTGAGAGAGACAGAAAAAATTTTTTTTCCTCAGTAAATACTTTTTTTCCCCCTAAGAAAATCCACTGAAATCCATTTGTAACTATTAGGTTTTAATAATACAAATTAAAACCATGTTTGTTAGTCCTACACTGTGAAGAATATCCAGAGGGTGGTGACATGGTCTCTAAGACTAGCCATATCTGGTTCTGGATATAAGCACAAATGCCACTTATCTATATCCTCTGTCTCTTAATACCAAGATCTCCCAGTGGATAATTTTACACAGGGATTTCAAGACTGGAAATGATAGAGTAAATAAATGCACTAACTCATGCAACACATCACATTGTCTTTTCTGTAGCAATCAATGACTTTTGTGAACGTCCTTCAGGTGCAAGGATTCAGGGAAATTTAATTTCTGTCACTTTCTCTAACAGCTTGCCAGCATTAAAAATGACAATTTATAAGGTGTCACTGGCTGTCTTTTTCCACATCTTGTAAACTGCTTTTGTGGCTAACCTGGTGTGACACTGAGTAACTCAGATTTCAACCAAAAAAAAGAAGCTGAGCCATTGACTAAAAACAAACAAACAAACAAACAAATAAATTTTAAAAAGGAAGTTCTAAAAAATAAACAGGAGGAAAGAAAGAAATTAGACAAAAATGAAACAAAACATCAAACCAAAACCAAAATAATACATATACATAGACATCATATACACATACTTCAGTTACATATACATAAGTTTCATATTCACTTATTGCAGGTATAAGTGACTTTTTAATGAGTAATAAATCAAAGACAAAATGCTTACAAGTCAGAAGCAATTTTTTGAGTAAAAATTCTTAATATCAGTGACATTTAGGAGATAATTAACAAAATGTTGATTGGACAAATGAGTGGTCTTTGACAAACTTATTATTAACATTTCATTTGGTATGATATTTCTATTAAAAAAACTCCATAAATTAGATTCTTTGAAAAAATAAAAAAAAATTATACAGTAATAATATTTTTAACAGCATATAAATAGGCTGTTTAAAGATTTTGTACTAATAAATTACCTTTCTACTGCAGTTGCAAGGAAAGGAGCTTCAAGCCAGTGATAAATGAATACCTGCAGGTGATAACTCGTTTTGAAAGTGGAGACAACAGATTTTGGAAAATCCCCAGTCTCCTAGTTCAGGGTTGAAAAATAAGGGTCCTTGGAAACTCAAGGATGGAAGATTTTGTGATCCTACTCCTAAGAAAAGGGTGTGAACAAGGCTAAAACTAACAAGGAAAAAGAAGGGCAAGAGAGCTGGTAAAAAAACAATTGGGAAAGTGAACTTCAAAACTGATTTGTCTTGTTAGCAGGTCTCATGGAAATATCACATTTCTCTGCAAGTTTGAGCTCAACAAATTGTGGCAGAATAAGGTTACAGTAAAAGAGGTTCTAGTGGACTTTCTAGTAAGCAAGACAAAGAATTTAAGAATGGAATTTGGGGAGTTGAACAATGACCTAAACTTACTGTGCCATGAAGCTCCATAGTATGCTAGCAAAATAGTTATCTGAATTTTTCTGGGTCTCTGCAGTCTATATGCTGCTTATGAGTGCCTTAAAAACCTGGATATTTCTGGCAGAAATTCTCACAAAAATTCTGTCAATGCATTTAAGTTATGTATTACATTTAAAGAAAAGTAAGGTGCAAAAAACCATGCATAACTAGTTTAAATAAAGACAGAACATTACACTGTTCATTCTAGCATCTATTTCAGTTTACCTACTGGAAAGATAATGGAAAAGTTGTGTTATAGAAGTGGATGTACTGATGCCTTTAAAATACTTCTGCGTGCTAGCAAGTGATGAACATCATAAAAGGAAAGAAAATTCTTCTTTCTTCAAATCATAGTTTGGGTACTGGGCAACAGAAAAATCCCTAGTCTTAAAAACTTAGTATTAATAAAATTAATAAAATGCTTTCTGTAATGTTAATTGAATGAGAGGCTAGGTGGGAAAATATGCCAGAGAAAATGTGACTAAGAGAAGTCTATATCAAAGTGCAAGTACATAAAAATTATGCTGTTTTTACTGCCATATAGATTACATTTCATAACTTTGAAAACATTTGGAGGTTGAACTAGATCTGTAAAGGCCCCTTACAGTCTATGACTCTATGAGTGCATAGAATTGCAATGTTGATTATGCTGTTTCAGGTTCAGGCTTTCATGTCTTGACAGATATTTGCATTTTTTTTGGAGAACCTAGTAACAGGCATGTTCATCATAACTGAAAGGAGAGTTTAGCAATTGGCAATACCTACACATACAGATCCACAGGTCCCCTCTAATAATTTCTCATTTCATATTTTCAGTATTGTTTGCATTTTCACAAATTCATACTATGATTCATGTTTTGTTTGGAGTTCTTTATGAACTACAGCAAAACTTTTGTAAAAAATCTGTTTTAGGGCTAAATTAGATGTTAGTGAAAAAACAGACTTCACACACAAGATTATCAAAGCAGCAGGGATTTGAAAGTACTTGAACGGAAATATGGAAAACCAGCATAGCAGTAAAAATTAGGGTATACCAGGCACAGCAACATCTCAAATTTTACCCTCATTTGAGCTTAAATTACTGAATTTTGGGCCACCTTCTATGCAGAGTACTGAAGCACCTTTGGAGAATAAATATGTTTTGAACAGAGCATAATAATGAGAGTACTCACTTTTTTACATATCACCCAAGAAATGGGAAATTTGGGTTTTTCAAATCAATCATGAACTGCATTCCAGAGCCATAATTACAATACGTTATTTCTAGATATAAATAAAAGAAAACAGGCTATTGGCACGGGTCCCATATATGACACTGCATAAAAAAGACTATAATAGAGCAAAAGGAAGTTCTAGATTCTAGGAACCAACTCTTCAAGCATACACTGGCAACATAACTTCAGTTCCCAGGTCTTGCGATATTTAATATATTTAGCATTTTTGAAAATATACTCAAAGATCACAGAATGATATCTTAATCCCAAAAGTATAGCCTCAACACTAAGGGATCAACCTGCTTCAGTGAAAACATTAGGCAAGATCATTGTCTTAGGAAACCTAGTTTTGAATCATTTCTGTGCCTAATTATTTTTATCACTTGCTTCCTCAGAGGGAGGAACTAAACCAAAGGCTGTTGTCCAACATGCTCAGATCTTTTATCCAGCTTGACGAAATCATTCACATCCCCTGTGCTCTGTGCTTTTGCCTGTGGCTGTTGCTAGGAAAGGACAGAATAGGCCTGATAAATTGTCTATACAAGGAATTATGGTGTTTTTAGATTAGAGAAAGCTTTGCCAAGGTGGTTGTTTTCAGACCAGGATTTTGAAAAGTTACAAACAGATAAGTTCTAGACAGTTCTCAGTTTGAAGAGATAGCATCTTAGTCAGTTTTAAGTGCCTTGACAATTAGGCAGCAATTCAAAAGTGTAAATAAGCATACCATTTTTTTCTAAATATTGTTTCAGTCGTAGTTAAAGAAATTTTAGTCAAAAATTTCTGTTTCCAGAACAGATGACAATGGTTTGGTGGTTATGCTGATGTATCTGTATCTATCTATATCTATGTCTAAATCTATATCTTTTCTATCTCTACCCAATGTAGAATCTGTTGCTCTCTATTTCTGTTGCTGTCTCTGTCTGTTGATATTTATGTTTAAGTGGGGAATTCATTAATTAAAAATGGTTTTGGATATTCTCCCAAAGTTGAATGAGTAGATATTCAAGGCTAAACAAGTCACCCCATAAACAATTTACATTTAGAAGAGTGAGAAAAGTACCTCCAGAGTTTGATTTGTTTGATCCTAAAAAAAGCATCTAAATTGGACTAGATAACTTCTGTTTGACTTTTCCTAACATTCCTAACATTCACCCAAGGTCTTTAAAGGGCTTCTAAAAACAAGTGAGACACACACACACACACACACAAGGCACAGACATATATACATATCACTATACGAACATACTAGAGTTGATTATGGCCCCTGAATTATTTTTCTTTTAGGGGGAAAAACACTATTACATTTATGTATATAATTATATACGGTCATAAATATATATAGATTGATATAAAGTCTATACAATTGAACTTGTTTTTTGCTTGGTTTTGTTTTGTGTTATAGCATGTATGTATGTGCACACAATACATAAAATGGTTGTCAAAACAAAGAAAATAGTCTGAGGTAGCTCAGCAGCAGCTAATTCCAAATGTGACGTTTGAGGGTAAAGTACATAGTAACATTTTGTCTATAGATTGCCAAAATCTTCCAGCTACACTATCTCTTCAAACAACTGCATGCTGTGCTTGTTATGTATTGCAGAGCATATCAATTAAGCTCCTATAGTTATATACATATTGTTTCTCCCCAGATGCATGCTGTGTAGCATCAGTGACTTCAGCTTCTTTTAATTAATATAAATTAGGTTTAGAATCCAGACAATAGTTGAAGTGCAGTTGTACCTCTCTTGGGTAAGTAAATATCTGTTTATTTCTGAAAATCAATTTTTAGTGATAGAGGACATTTCATCTGTTGGATAAAATGATTTCTAGGTTCTTAACATAAGAAGGTTGGTGACCACAGCTTCCTCCAAGTAGGCTATAAAATAGTTTTTATTTGCTTAGTCTTAACTCTGTATTGTGTGCATGTGTCAGAGTCAAAAAGTCCTGCATAACTTTGAAAGCACCTTGTCCTTGAAGTAAAAAAGAATAATATTGGCTTCAATTTTTTTTCTATTTTACTTCTGCTTTTCCCATCCAGCAAGCTAGTCAAATAGACTCTGCTGCATGAGTAAAACAGATGACAGAGGAACACATCACACTCAATGTCCTTGGGCATATTTTGTTGACTTTAAATAGTATCTAGCACTTCATGACAGAAAATCATTTCCATTTCAGAACTTTAAAAGCTGAAATAACAGAAGGATAAGTAGGCCTATAGAGGTTCACTAAATACATAGGAAGAAATGCTTCAAAATACGTCCTTGTCTGAAGCCTTTCATGCATCAATTAATAAGCTGAGAACCTGAATTGCAGGTACTATTTTAATAGTAAAATGGAACTTATTTAATTTTAATGGCAAAAAACCCTCTTGTGTTCCGTCTCCTACTGAACTATACAGAAACGTGCTGACTAAAACTATTCATATTTTATTGGTCTGGGAGGACAAGTAGAAGAATCTGCCACAGCACATTGTTCTAAAACTAACAATTTATTAGTGAATGTGTGTCGTCGCTCTTGTTATATTAAAGACTTGTGCATATTTATCTGTTGAGGAAAAAAAAAGATGGAATTTCCATCTTCTTTTTTTTCTTTTCAATAATGTTCTTGCAATGTGAGTTATTTTATTCTATCAAAGTTTAGAAATATAGCCTTTCCCATGTGACATACGAAATATGACGTAAATTGTTACAGAATGCTATGCTTGCAGCTGCTTTAAGACAATTAAACAATTTTCAGCCATTATAAAAATACTTTTTCCTCTTGTTGCCCATTTTCAAATAGAGATATTAACTCACCTAAATTTAGAAAGTGTCAGCATCCAAGAAAGTCACTTCTGGCACCGTTCAAAGTCACTGAAGAGAATAGGTTCTTTTAAGGTGTCATCTGATAGATGAGTATGTTCAGATGACATTACATTAATTTAATCCTAAAGTGTTTTCCTGTTCCTGTTGGCTATAAAGGAACTTCAGGGGTCAGTTTCAGACACAGCAGACTCTGCATTGGTCAGATTAATCCTGCTAAAAGTGTCCACTTTCCATCTACAGGGTCAGTCAAAAGGAGCCAGTACAAATGGAAGAAAGAGAAAAGACACTCACTGAAAATGGAGCCCAGGGCACCTGCCTTCCATTCTCTGCTCTGCCTGCTGATGGTAGATGCTTTGCTTGTGTAGCTTTAGAGTGTCTGTCCTATCAGCAGCCAAGACATTCACCAGTACTCATGTGACTTGATTTCAGTGTTCTGAATCCTGACAGACAGAGCAGTTTAAAGCTTTGCCCTTTTTGACTAATGAACAATGAATTCTCAATGTGCTTTTTCCTGATAAAGCTTTACTTATTATAGATAAGAAACCGTGTCACATGTGTTTGCATGAGTAGAAAATCAAACACCAATCAAAAGCCATTCATTCTCTAGGATATTATTTCCAAAGAAATGTTAAGAAATATTGATCTTTTAGGGAACAATCAATAAATTTTGAGAAAAGTAAGATAATATAATCAAATAAGCAATGAATTGTGAAGTGCTTTCCAAGCTGCAAGATATCTTTAAAGTCAAGACATTTGAACATATAAATTAAGTATGTTTATGAAGTAAAACATTTAACTTTACAAACTTTAATTTGAATTTACTGCTGTATATTGTTAAACGCAAAATTGACCATATGCTGACATGTTTTTGATTTGGTATCTTTACCTACTTTATTTTGAATTTACTGCTGTATATTGTTAAACGCAAAATTGACCATATGCTGACATGCTTTTGATTTGGTATACTTTATCTATTTACACGTATTATATATATATATATGATATATTTTTGTATATATCTATTTGTATATATGTGGTTAGACTGTAAAAAAAAACACACACATGATAACATCTAATACATGACCAAATTTTCTACAGGATCAAAATAAATCTCTGTTACAAAGTATCAGGTCTTTAATAAACTATAGCCATAAACATTAAAAAATATTTGGATATTTATAGGTGACCACTGGAGAACAGCTTAAGAAGTTATTTTTTCAGTGAAAATGTCATTTCTTTAAAAACCATACGTAATCTACTGCAGTGTAAAGTAAAATGGATAAAATATAAAATGAAATTATTCTGAGTGCAAAATAAACCATTTTTATTTCTGCTTTGGATATGTCAAGAATGAGCTGACATTCTGTTTCGTTTCATGGAATGAATAGAGATTTAAAAGAAAAGGAATCTATACAAACCAGGTACAAAGCAATTGATTTTTTAATACTTGGATAGCATTAGATATTTCTCAGTGCATTAGAAAACGTGTAAAACAGCGCTACCTCAATGAAATCACCTCTCCTGCTAAGAACAGCAAACAGAGAAGCACTTAACCTGTTGTGGATAATACACAATAAAAGTTTATCTCAACTGACAGGAAGGTTTCACTGTACAGAGCATGACATTACTTTTCCTGTGTTTTGAGCCTGTCGTGTAATAATCTGCACATAGTTACAATGGTGGAACTCTTAACCTTGGCACAACAGCCTCGATCTCTCAGTTGTAAATTGTTTCATTCCAGTGTTTGAGAGACTGGCTGTCAAAAAAAACCATTCAAATCTTTATTTCAAATGAAATATAAATATTCAAGTGTATGAGAAGAAAATCTAGTAAGAATAAAAAACAAAAATAATGAAAGATCACATTGTGGTTTATTTTCTCAACATCCACGCTTTTAACTTTCTGAATTCCTGTCACAATACATATATAGAAGCTTTGCAAAATGGCTCTTTCTGTCAGTAGTGGAACCAACAATACTTTGATTACTGCAGGTTTTGTTTCTTTATATTGCGGATCTGTGTGCATCCTCAAGAGACTACTGTAGCCTTTCCTGTCTTGCAGTGTTATCTGTGAACATTAGTGTGTCTCTTCTCAGTATTTAGCCACTAGTTCTTGCAAAATTTGCTGTAATCTAGTCCTTTTCCTTTGTTTCTGTGACTTATGTTCCTCTGAAAAAATAAGACTCAAATTAGTCAAAGGTTCAAAAGGATCTGGGTCTTTAATGTGGTTTGTGGACTTTTTCCTCTTTGTTTTGGTTTTGGTTATTTCTGAGACTTTTTTAATGGAGGGGTTGTTTTGTTTGTTTGTTTGTTTTTTCAAAAAAAAAGTATAACATGGTGTTATTAAAAATATTTTATTTACCAAGGGGAAGAGAGGGAAGGACAGACACTCAACCCCCTTGAAAATAGAGAAAAAAATACTCACTGTTATTACTGATGTTCTGAAAGCACAACTACTTTCCTTAAAAACCTAGTGGGCTGATAGCATAAATGTGCATTTAGAGATCTCATTTCTAGAATCTGCAAAGACTTCTCACTCACCAGTAAAATGTTTTAAATTGCATAGATAAATACATAATTTCTTTTCTAAAACATTTTGATAGTATCTTGAGGCCTTTTATATTAAATTTGATTTTATTTCTGGATGACCCTCTACCAAAGGTGCAAAGATATTTACACTATTGCAGGCCTCGGGACCCCTTCCTGTCTGACATATTCATCTTAAGCCCGTTCCTGAAGCAGTCCTCAATTGATTTTATTTTATAAATAATACCAAAATATTTTAAATTTGTAATCTGAGTTCTTTAGAAAATCACTCAGAGCTGGGCTCTCCAGAGATATGACCTAGATATAGGTCATAACATATGGTAGAATGCAATGAGTTGCTGAAGCTATGTTTACTGAAGCTGAAAAAATAGGTAAAGAAGTGATGTCTATCTATCTGTCTGAGCCTGCTCTTTCCTTCCAAAATAAACATGAAGGAGACAAGGGAATAATCGTACAACAAATGGGATGTTGTATAATCACCTTCCACCTGGATCCCTAACACTGGGGACTTCCTTGACTGAGGAGGCAGCAGAGTCCCATAAGATTAATGTAACATGCATCAGTTGGCAGATTCTTTGGTGCTGTACAGCTGTTCTGCATCAGATCTCAGTTAATTTCATTAGTGGGTTCAGGCCCTATGTAAATGTAAACATGAGGTAATGTGATAAACACACACAGAGAAGTGTTTGGGTGGTCTGTGGACTGCATCTAGACCCCATTTGATAGCAGGGTAACATAACTATGACTCTATAAGACAAGACTGTGGTCATAACTGGGCTCAGCTGCAGAGGTCACACCCCCCTGCAGTCCCACCAAATATCCCCAGGGGTAGCTGAGATGATCTCTGTCCAAGTGTTACATAGTTATAATTAATCTCTCCCTTTTGCTTGCACTCACTGACCAGAGATGGCACTAAATAAGATGAAATAATTTTACGGTAACAATCATAATGTGTTTGTTTCTCAGAGCCTGGTCCATGGCTTTTCATTTGGGCACAGCTCGACACTTACTGAAGTGATGCTGCTGGCTTATCCTACCCTCACACTGACTGGCTGATTTGACCAAAGTTGACAAAATGGCCCGACTGACAAGCTAATATATGCATTGAGGGCCACACAGACCAGTCCTTCAGCCTGGAATGACATTCTGGCTACACATTTGACCACAATCCATAGCGAACTGGTGGAAGATAAAATTGTTTCCACACTGTGGAAATTGATATGGAGGGATATTCATCCTTCCATCTGGTGGAAGGGCTTGGCCACATATCCCAAGGTACCTGAGGTTCCCACCTCTAAACCTGCCATGGGAAGAAACATCAGCCATGGTGAGGGAGAGGGTGAGAGCAGCAAGGAAGGACACTCTCTGTTGCCCACCTCCCCTACCCTGGTGAGCAGCACGGATCTGGAATCAGAGGACATCAGTGGAGAAGATCCTGGACAAAAGTCCATCATGTCCATGCTGTGGAAACCAGACTTTCAGAGTGCTAGGGCTAACTGATCATTTATAAAGATGCCATGGGAGATTTTGTTCCAATGTGCGAAATGAGGGAAAACAATTAGAAAACATCACAGTATCCCTGCTATTTCCCACAATGTAAAGGGAGTGCAGAAATGGCTCCCACTGGACAATGGGTTTGTGAGGTGTGTAGGAAAAGCTTTAAAACAAAGAGTGGTGTGGGGCAACATAAACAATTAGAGCAACCTGTTGTAATTGAGTAATTCATTGTTTTGATTAGAGTTTCAGCCCCTAAAATTCTTTTTCCATACTGAGTATAGAAAAAATGTTGGTCATTCAAAAGAAGAAGCAAATATGAGGGTATCATAAATTGTTGCATTTCAGTAGAAGTGATTACATCACTTGGGATATGGGTGAGACAGTTCTGTATTATAATGAACACTAATAGCAAAAGGCTGTTTTTCACATACAATTCTGAAAATGGCATGATGCTCTTCTCTAAAGAAAAGTTGTGGTAGTTTAGGAAGTAATTTTTCTCATTGAAAATCACAATACAGACTATATGGTCCAGAAAATAAATAATATTACTTTTACAATATCATTAATAAATTAGTAAACAAATCACTTGATAACTATGAGAACTTTAAAAAATTAAGTCATTATTAAAAATCTGCCTCAGGATACAGTCTATATTTTCTATTCCAACTATCTGCCAGTTCTTTCTTTGAGAAATAGTTTGTTTACAGGAACTGATTTAAAAATAAAACTAAAATTAAAATCAAGAAAAGTTTGTATTCTTGTGTCAGTTTGGGGTTAATGAGTACGTTTTCTTCCCAGTAGCTTGCCTGGGGTTATGTTTTGGATTTAAACATCCTGAATACTGGGTTGATAACACATTTTTGTTATTGCTGAGAGGGGCTTACACAGAGCCAAGGCCATTTCTGCTTTTCATGCAGCCGCAGTGGCACAAAATTTGGGAGTGCATGGGAAGCTGGGAGCTGAGACTGTGACAGGTTATCCCAGCTGACCAGAGGGATATTCCAGAACATATGGCATCATGCTCAGTACATAATGTGGGGGCAAAAGGAGGAAGGGGAGGGCATTTGCAGTGATGGCATTTTCCTTTCCAAGTCACCATCATGCATGATGGGACTCTGCTCTCCTGGGTCTGGCTGAACACCTGCCTGTCCATGGAAAGAAGTGAAAGAATTCTGTATTTTGCTTTTTTTTTTTGTGTGTGTGGATTTTTCTTTCCCTGTTAAACTGTCTATATCTCAACCCAAAATTTTTTAGATTTTACTTTTCTAATTCTCTCCCCTCTCCCACTGGTGTGAGATTGAATGAACCTCTGCATGGGGCTTGGTTGTTGGATGGGATTAAACTATGACACTTCTTTACTTGATGCTTAGGCTACATCTTGCAGTAATAGAGAACAATCTCTGCTGTTATTAAATGTGTGTAAGGGTTTCACATTTCTGGGAAATGAAAGAGAAATATGGATATTTTACAACACATTATTCATAGAATTGATGTGTGGAAACTCTTTAAAAAATATTCTTACCATCACATGCTGTATTTTTATTTAATCTTACAGGCACCCCAGAATGGGCTCAAATTTCAGTTCATATTTCTGTATCATATTGAATTTAAAGTAGATTGTAATAGGACACTGTTAATGAGGATGTTGAATATGCATTGTGCACTTACATGTGTTTGTTTTATTATAGAGAGTGTGAAATAAAATGGTTCCTTCCCAAAAATCTTGCCTAGCTATAAATCCATGGTCTAAAATGTAAGGTTTCATATCCTGAGGGTCCTTTGGGACAGATATATCAGAAAATGTATGTCTGACTAACTGTAATTTAAGAGTCTTTAAAACAATTAAAATGAAGTTTATTCACAACAGTGAAGTTGCTGGCTCTAAAAGGAACATTTTACTCATGAAAAAGTTTAAAAAATGGTGGTTTAGAGTGTGCTTGATTCTTCTGCACCTGAATAGAGGGCCAGATATATGCTCAAGTAACCAGCTGTCAGATTCATTTGTACAGGGATGTTTTACAGGCATTCCAATGACTCTGACTAAATTTCCATTTACAATCTTTCTCTTCTGTTGAAGTGGAAATTGAGACATCCAGAGACAAATTTATTCATAGCTATTTTTTTCTAGCAATCTCAAATCCAGACAATACATTCTCAGTAACAAGTAGCCCAGTTTCTACTGATGAATCTGGGCTTGATTAGCTTTCAAAAATATATCTCAATTAGAAAAATTTTATGTTGCAGACGAGTCTCAAAGCTCAGTGGCATAAACCTGTCTGACACAGGTTCATAAGACACATGACTGAGCAACAAAAAATTGACAGAATAATTGTTAAGTTTCATCAATTACTTGAATTCAGCTAGAAAAATACAACAAACTAGCTGTGTGCAAAATGCATTTTTAAAAATGTGATCTCTAATTATTGGAAAGACCAGCAAATCAAATGAGTTGAAGGCTGTAGCTTGTGCAATTAAAACTGGAAGAATCATGAAGTTTCTTCAAATATAGGATGTAGATGCATACTAAAAGAATGTTTTGTGTTTGCACTCAAAAAAAAGGAGGAAGATACTGAATATAAGAGAAAAAGTGAGTTGACTCATGGAAACTCAGGTGAAGCAAAATAATATTACTTAGTTCAACTTCGTAAAGAAATTTGGATTTTGCCACCTAAGAATAAGAGATTTAGTCAGAAGCTTTCCGACTTCTCTAGTTTGAATAGTCTCACAACAAATTATTAACATGTGACGGGTTAACAAATTCAAAATGAAATATGTAGTCTTGGTTTATCAATCATAACACATTCTGATATAAATTACTATGGTTTTCTGGGGTTTTTTAGATAGATAAGACCTGCAATACTTTTCATATTTAGACCAGAGGAGAGCATCTATTTCAATTCTTTATGGAAAAAAAAGTAGTGAAGATTGGATTGTACTTTAATTAAAAAGCAAAGGAAAAACAACCTGAAAAGGAGATGACAAGGGATTTTGAAGGATCTGTTCAGTGGTATTTCACAAGAACAATTTTTAGGACAGATTTATTTAGTATTGTTACCTAAACCAGAAAGGACAAGATTTGCCTCAGAGAAATTGTGGTGAAATAGAGTTGGAAAATGTTGTCTACAAAAAAATAATTAACACATACAGAGGAACTAACCATTGGGATGACAGGAATTTTAAGATGCAATGCAGTTGGTAAACATGCAGGATTATATGTTTCAGGTTTAATAAGATAAACTTCTGTGACATCAATCTAGGAACTTATCTATAGAAAAACAGATGAAAGGACTTTAGTGCTGCTTGTTGATTACAGAATCATTTCCAGCTACTAACTTGATGTAGCTGTGAAAACAACAAAAAAAATCTTAGTAAAGCAGAACAGAGATTTCCAGCAGAGGCAGGAAGATATTGATCTCACTGTAAATTTATGCCAGCTTAGTCTTGTAGTCTTGTTACTGATGCTCATGAAAAGAAAACGCAGAATGGAGCAGGCACAGGAAGGCACAGGAAGGAATGGAGCAGGCACAGGAAGGAAGACACTCAGAAGCTTGACAGAAGGCTAAAGAATGTGACTTTTAAAATTCAGCTAAGGTTGCTAAGAAGTTACTTGATTGCATAATATCAAAGCTAATATCAAAAATTTAATATCAAAGTTGCTAATGTCGAGGAAGTATTTTTAGGTATAAGTGTAGCAAATAAGAAAAACTAAACGTAGTGGCTAACTGTTATCTATTATGTGTTATACAGGGCTGAGAAATGCTAGGTAATGTATACCTTGACAGATTATTCAGGGTTAAAATAACCCAAAAGCCAACATGAAATTTAATCTAAAGTGGTTTTGGAGAAAAGTATTTACTTCTAGTTAGATCTATTTACTGTTTAGCTACTACCTATTTACAGCTAGTTCAGAAGATCATATTGAAACAGTGGCTAAGAAGTTAAGGCTGAAACTCTTGATCTGGATTCCTGGGCTGTGTAAATCAGTTTGGAGCTACAAATATACAGACATCTCTGTATAAAATAGATTGTAACACATATTATAAAGAAAGAAAAATTAGCTTGTCACATTCAGATTCTGATAATTGAGTAGTTATTTGACATTTTAAATAATTTTTCCAGCGTTTTGCCAAAAATTTGCTCTATTATTCTATCCACACTGCCACAGTGAAAGAAACAAGACCAACATTCTGGTGCCCAGTTTAGTTTGGGCTTCTGTAATTCAAGGTCCCTAAATATTAATTATTGAAAAGGCAGACCTTGCGAAAGAGTACAACAGCTCTTATGTGGTGACTGTCACATCACACAGAAATGCAACTGGTGATGAAAAATTTAATCTGGTATGAGATGAAGGTTCTTAATGATCAGTCAGATGTTCAGGAACAGCTTGTTGGGACTGAGAGGAGGCACAAAACTTGCCATTTGTGAGACAGAACTCAGTATGTTAATGAAAGGGGTAGTGAGATGAAGAGACTAGAATAGCGGGGCACAATGTCACCCACATTTTCCCCAGTCTTTTTTTTTTTTTTTAAGGAATTAAAGGATGAATTGTTTACTGGTAAATACGGTTTTTCATGCAGACTTTTCTCCCACCTCCCTTTCACATGCTGTTTACATTAATCTTTATCATCCCTCATTAGACTGAGGCTACTTGTAATGCTTTATTGCTTCATCACTTTATATATCAGTAGTCCCTTCAGTTACCTCTCTGTCCTTTCTGAAGCCCTCATCTGCACTTCCCATTTGGAAAAAATTAATACTTCAAGCAGAAAGGCAAAGCTTGATAAATCAGATTTGCAGAAATCTACTGAATTCCATTTCAACATTGGAAATAAGTTCAGAGAACACATCCAATTCTTTTCTCCCAAATAGCAGTAATATGGATCTAGTTGCTAGCAATTCTTTAAAAAAAGTGACTCTGTTATTGCAAATTTTTATTTCTAGCTGTAACACACTTCCAATTTAGGAAGAAAATCCAAACCCTTGGACATCATTCATAGTTGTGTAATATGATTTTATATTCCTCATTTTTGTTAAAAAGATTTAATTGTTCTAAAGATAATTAAAAATTTCAGTTAAGGAATTAAATAACATATCCTGCAGCTGGATGGACACCCTCAGCTAATCCTAAACTGAGCTCTGAATGTTTGGTTTGAGATTTTTGTGCAGTTGGCAGAAGGAAGCACAAAAATCTCATTAAACTCTTTTCATCAGAGGACTTTGAAGAATTCCTAAAGGTAAGAAAATGTGCTGTTTAAACAGACCTTTTACAATATTTTGATCTGGCTACACATTCTGGTTTTCTTCTAAGAAAGATAATAAAATCAGTTATTTTGTTCTCAGCACTGAATAGTGTAGTTTGGTACTTTCCCACTTATTGAGAAAAACTGAAATTTAAGACTCTGGGCATTCTTTTACATTACTGATAAACCTTAAAATATATACCTGTCAGCATGTGTGACATGCATAATTTGTTGTTGAAAGGGGAAAACACCACATGTATCTTAATCAAATAACAGTAAGGAATACTTATTCTTGAAATAATTTTTAAACTGCTAGTGAAGCAAAAGAAGTTTTCTTCCTATAAAAACTTGTTTGGGCTTTAGATTTATTTGTTTCCTTGTTTTCCAGAAAAAAAATAAAGAGAAGGAAGAGTAAATTTTTCAACCAACCTAATTTCCCACTAGGGAAGTTAATAAAGCTAAAGTTAATATTACAGATAGCTAGAGGAAAGAGAAAGCCATATATATATAGATGAAACATAGTTCATAGATAAAACAAATAATCTGAGTTCTGGTAAAAGGTGATCTGACTTTTTTATTAGATTTTTAAACAACCTTATCTAAGCCTTTATGTGGTCTACTTCTACATTTGTTTGCAGAGCTCTCTACCTTTTTGGATTTCTTCCTGGATTTTTCCCCATGGCTTCACTGCTTTTTAAGTCCCTTTAAATCCAACATTAGACAAATACAAAAAGATGTAAGACTGAAACAAGTTCAGGATAGTTTGAGGTTGGAAATAACTCATTCCTGGCTTATGTTCTCTGTTGTATTTACCATTAGTTCATTGAAATGACCAATGTTTTTTTTTCCAGCACCACAACTAATTAAAGCTTTTCTACAATCATATTTCTCACTGTGAGAAAAGGTTACTTCATTAAATTTTGTCTGACCCCCTAATTTAAATATCATGAATATATTTTGATCCATTGCCCTGTCTTTTAGGAAGAAAATTAAAATTGGTTATTTCATTCTAATGTGTAATAAAAGCTGTTTAGAACTAAAAGCATACATATATACATGATTTTTTTTTTTTGGTAGCTTGATATTGTTCAAAGTTGCATGTGAATATATGGTATATAAGGTGAGAACAGAGTTCACCTTAGAAACAGAGCTGCTATTTGCCTGTGTTATCTTGTCATAGTTTACAGCACAAGATTCTTCATGAAAGCTGAAGTAGAATACATGCCTCACAATCGAAATGATCATTCAGCCAGATAAATATTCAGTGAATACAATAAAACACAATTTAAAAAAATAATTATAGAACTGCCAACAAATCAGGATCTATTACATAAGTCAGGGGCGTGGGAGTGGGGTGGAATTAGTAGCTGAATTACATTTAACTAAAACAAACAAGGAGAGAAGTTGAAATAGCAAATAAAGATCATATGCATACTTCTCACATAGGTATTGCACCAAAAATTTTGTTACAACTATTCAGTCATTTATCAATCATTTCATATGGAAATCATTATCTGCACAGGTTCACAATTATTAAGATTACGTGTTTCTTGAACAGTTTAGAAAAGTTGTAATCAAAACAAAGTCAACATACTCATGAAACTCAAAGGTGGACTAGAAATTCAGCTGCTTCTTAACAGAATGGTGCTCTTTGATACGAAGAAGTTTTTCAGAGATTAGTGATGCACGTGCAGTTTGAATCCATGAACTACTGGTTACTAAGCTCTTTAGAGAAATTCAGTTGATTACTGAGTGTTTAACAATGTGTCAGTATCTTCTGAAATGCTGACCTAACTTGTTTACATTGAAAAATTGTCTTTAGTATCACAGATATCTTCTAGCCTTCAAAATGGCCAATAGCTTTACATGTAGTCCAATCATTTTGTAAGTCTGAAATGTGTGGACCTGAGAGATGTGGTTGCATAGGACGACACATTTGGGCAAATGGATTTACAGTCACTGAGATGCATCTCAATAACAGGTAAGGAATTCCTTACCTGCACTTACATAATTTTGAAAGTTCTTTAGAAAGGTCTCCATGAAAGTCAGGCTGTGCATTCTTTCTTATTAGGAACCTTGTCACAGATCCTTCTCCAGCTAGGAAAGGAAGGACTCATTCACTTTGACTTAGCTTTGAGTGCCAAATTAGAAATAGAATGGACAGGAAAAATATATAGTGTCTGTGGGAGAAGCGTGAAATAAAACCTTTCATTTCATAGTTTGAAAGTGCAGTGGAAACTTAGGCAAAGAACAAATGTTATGACAATGTTATCATAAATATTTAAATTATTCAGGGTCATTTAGTATATTCATATAGGCTGTTAAGTCTAGATCAGAAGACTTATCACAAGATCTACCTTGCCCTGTGTTCACGTCATGTAAATCCTAAAACCAGACATGAATTTTCCTAGACTAAAACCAAACCAAACCATACCAAACCAAACCAAACCAAACCAAAATAAAATTAACTAAATCAAACCAAGAAAATGTGAAAAGAGAGTGAAGCTGTCTACTAACTACTAAAAAACTGAATAGTTACTTAGTTTATGAAGGAAAATATTCAGAAGAATGAAGAGAGGAAGGGACAGGGAAAAAAAAGGTTTGAACTAAAAAATTACACTCAAAAAGGTATTTTTTTAAAATTTTAGAATATGAGAGTATTTATTGACACACTCAGGTGAAAACTCTTAGGAAACTCTTACATGATATGATCTGTGCAACTTAGTGACAAAACTTGCCAGTGTGGTAGAAAATGCAAGAGTCAGAAAAGTATTGGTAAATATACAAACCATTGAACTTGGTAGCTAAGGAGATTTTTCTAATAACTCTTTTGATGTTGTCAGTGCAAAATTTATTTCTTTATTATTCTCATTGGAAACTTCATAAGAGATAGGAAGGAGCTTTCCTCTAATGACCATGCAATACCTCAACTTTTTTCTTGAAAGTAGAAAAAGGCAAAAGCAACATGTATACCCTTGTCTGTTGCTCTGGCCCTGAAACTGGGATTCCCAATATTGCTACCTATAGCAATGGGTAATAATCAATCAGTTTAATCTCAATTTTGATGTTTCAAATTGTTCCACATTCAAAATCTATTAGTCATATTGCACAAAATATTCTTTGGATGAAATTCAAATGGAAGCTAGAAAGAAATCAATATTTTTTTTACCTGCACAGAAAATTTCTCACTGTTCAAAGATCAAAAATGGAAGAGGAGATTCTTTGATTAGAATGTATAATTTTGTACAAAAATCCTGTTGAAACTTTTGATTTCTTACATGATACAGGAGCTTAACAGCCCAATTCCCTCTCTGCTCCCCACGAAACAAGGTCAATATATTTGTATTGCACAGCTTTTCCTCCTTTCCCTGTTTTCCTCCGTCATTTTTCTTTTCCTTATTTCAGGAGACACAAGAAACTAACATTCAAGTACTCATATATCAAACTGATGCTGCAGTTTCTGCAGCATGTTTGCACAGCATTTGTGATGTTTTCAGAGTTTAATCCAAAGTGTTACATTCTCAGGGAAGGGTGCTTTGAACCATGAAAGAAAGGTCTAGATACTTGGAATGGCCAGGTGATTTGGCTGCCTTCTTGAATTGGACAGTCTACACCAATTGAAAAGTAAATGTGATCCATAGCCACTCTCTGAAAAAAAATGTGTATAGTTTTGACTTCAATAAGTTTAGGCAACTAGAAGTTACGTGAGTGTACTGTGATTTTCTGCACTGGAAAAGATCAGCACAGCCCTCACATTGCTTTAAACGATAACATTTCTGGTGATTTCAGGGTACCAATACAATCTCACTGAAATAATATAAATGAATCTATACATTTGTTGGTGTCTTTTTTCAGAGATGTGTTATAATCTCTGTTGTTTGGCACCTGATATAATTAGGTACTAATGCACAGTAACTATAAAATTTAGGCTTACATCAGTGTTATGGCAAACAAACCATAGTGAAATCCAAATTAGATCAATGACATAATTTTAAAAAATCAAACTAAAATAAAATAAACCCCAAAGCTGCAACAAAACAAGTTCCCACAGAAATAATAATTTCTGGGAAAAACAAAAAAAAAGTCACAGAGTAAAAGAGAATGTATAAGAAAAACCAAACCAACAATTCTTATTGGCTTTGAATTCAGTTCCTTTGTCCCTTTGAAATCCCAACCATAATAAATGAATAACACACAGTCCTTTTGAAATCCAGAATATCCAGACATTTCTAGTGAAATGACATTGCATTTGTGTGAAGGATACTCTTGAGAAGAGCTGAACCTCTGCTGAAACACTTCCATTGTGCTATTTGCATCCATTTATGCTCTTGTGAACTATCTGAAATCTGTTTTACAGATATAGAACATATCTTTTAGACTGTTTACAGAGACCAGAGATAAAAACCCCACAAAATCTCAATGCAATTCCGTGTCTAAATGTAGAACAACACAGTCATTCAAAGTTATTTATCACATTTTGTTGCTCTCAGCTTATATAGAAAGATTTATTGTATAAAGGGCAATAAAATATTACTTTTATGGAAAAAAACAAACCTAAAAATATGACAATTCAAAATTCAGGACTTTACTAGACAGCTTCCTTTTTTTATACCTGGTGTTTCAAGTTACAGAAACACTGGAGTAAATAAAAATCAATATAGATTAAATAAATCCCATATTTATGTAGATTATTAAAAAGAGAAAAATTAATATTAATGTACTTCAACTTTCTTATTGCGGTATATATGGAGCTTTTAATCTATAGATATATCTACATTTTAATGATGAAGTAATTAGCTGAATTACTTCACCGATGTTCACTAATGGCAATATTTTCTAGAACAATGTTGAGAACAGACAAATATCTGATGAATAAGTGCACAAACAAGCAACAATATTCTCCATTGCAAAAGTGTAGCTGATCAACCCAACAAACTAAAAATGTTAAAAAGACGCCAGGCAAAGCAGCTTTCATCCGTCATGCATGAAAGAATATCTCAATTAGTTTAGTCCCCAATTATAGACTCCAGAATCAGTGTTTTGGAAGGGGTTAGATGGAGCAGAGACTGCAAGTTCATCAAAACTAAAGTGTTTGCAGGAGACAGTGCAGTTTTGACAAAGTTGTGACAGAAAGGGGCAGGTTTCCAACAGTAATCCACAATGCTAGCTCATCCAACTGCCTTTTTGAAGGCTCTTGGTGGACTTCCAGGCTACCAACTCTTCAGGATCCGCATGGCATGCTGTTGAGCTGTGAGTCCTGGCTGCCAGGTTGCTCCGTCTAGCCAAGGCTTCAAGGCTCTTGGCTTCCTTTCAGCTTGCCTGGTGGAGAGTTGAGAACCTCCCCCAAACTTGCATTTCCAACTCCAAGTACCCAGCTGCTCAGCAGACAAAGTTGTGATGGGCTGTGATCTGGGTCTACCTTTCCAGGTGTATACTCAGATACTTGATAATTTCTAGGATCCTTAGCATCCCAGCCAGAGAAGATTTCTGTGTTGGGTTTGCATGGCCAGATTTTGATAATGGGGGCATTGCAGGAGTGGCTGCTGAGAGGAGGTGCCAGAATCTTCCTGAATGTTCAGCAGAGCCAATCCCCGGTAGCTCCAAAAATGGCCATGCCTCTGGTCAAGGCTGGGTCACTTAGAAATGTCGCTAAAGCCTCTGTGATAACATATTTAAGAAGAAAATAAAAGTTATTGTGCAGATGTAATTGTGGCCAGAGAAGAGTGGAGTGAGAACATGTGAGAGAAAGTCTACAGATACCAAGGAGGGGGAGGATCTGAGATTGCTCTGCAGGCCGTGGAGAGGACCACGGTGAAGCAGCTGTGCTCCTGCAGCCATGGAGCACCATGGGCATACAGAGATCCACCTGCAGCCCACAGAGCAGACTCGTGCCAGAGTAGGGAGATGCCCAAAAGAGGCTGTGAAGCCATGGGAAACTCGTGTTGGGTCAAGGGCCTGGAAAGGACCTGCAGACCTGTAGAGAGAGGAGCCCATTCTGGAGAAGGTGGATGTTTTAGACATCACTAAACACCAAAGACATAAAACAGCTTATTGTCACAGCTGTGTAGCACAGTACTCCCAGAAATATCTTTCTGGATATTTTCTACTGTCTGAACAATAACTTATGACTTTGACACAACTCTAAGTGACACTGAAATATCAAGACTGTATTTAAGGTTTTAAAGAAACCAGCTTCTCTAATCAACAGCATGCTCTGTAAATTGGTTTTGCAATACCAGTCTTTGCCTTAATCATAAAAGACGAAGAAAAAATAAAAAAGAAATCAAGTTGTGTCCTGTAGTTTCATCGGAATCTTGACTTTTCTTTTTCAAAACTTAAATTAATGGTCCCATTCTTCGGTGTCTTCAGAGGAGTATCAATAATGTGGTGATGACACAAAAGCTCCTCTAACTCAAATTTGTTTCATGGCTTTTTTCAATTAAAGAACCTACACTCTGTGAAAGCTACATCTGTCTGTTTAAGTAAAAAATAATTTGCTCCTCAAAGCTATACAACAGAAGAAAAAGAAAAGCCCCTCTGATCATTTCCAAATGAATCACTGGAAAAAAAAAGTCAAAGGGAAAGAACAGGCTGGTTTTCTCAAGTTATGTATACATACAGATTTTTTGTCTTGTACCCCATTCAACCAGAATATCATCTAGTTTCTCAGAGAGTACTTCCAATCTGCTCTCATTCTGTTCTTCAGCTTACTATACTTTTAAGAAAAATCTTTATTAGGGCCTTCTTTTTCCTTGTTTGGCTCCTTTTCTTCCTTTTACAATGTGATCTCAAATTATGAATAAAAGCAGAATCCAAAACATACCTTTCAAAATAATACATTGACCCAGCAGATTCAGATATTTTAGAGAAAAGCTTTCTCTTATTTTCTTTTTTTGATTTTGCATGGAATTTTTTTTACCCAAAATTTCTTTTACATTTTGAAGTTATAGTAGTTTGAGGTTTTAGGAATACCTCCTAGTTGGATTACCATTATTCAAGTAATACTAGTGTATTAAAAATACCTAATTCTACTGAATAAGAAATGTTAAAACAGAAAACTGAGTGGCAATAAAATCTAGCTGTTTTTTGCTTATCTTGCATGGCAGTAGCACCATTTGGAAAACAATGAGACAGACCTCTTGCCTGGACTACCTCTAATGCTGCTGCCTTCCCTGAGAATTAGAGCAATGCTCATGTTCTCATTCACTTTTTTCCACTTCATCTGTTTCCACCTCTCACTTCTATCAGTGAGCTATGGTTAAAAAAAAAAAAAACAAAACGCTTTGATCTGAGGAATTTTCAGCAAAGTAGGAAAGAAGATTGTGAGAGAGAGAGACCTTTGGCTGCTCTGTCAAATGCTTAAAACCAAGGGACACCAAAACTGGGGTCAAGTTTAAACCCTTATTTGTTTGAGCCAGAATATAATCAAATCTTAAGGAGCCAGTTTCCCGTAGAAATTATCAATGGTTAATATTACGGAGTTAATGAACTCACTGTGTTATCTGACTTATTGGACTAAGCTCTGGGTCTTCCATCACCTTTTCTTGCTCTGTTGAGCAATCTAGCCCATTACAATGAAAAAATGAAATAGCTTATTAGAAAAAACAAGCCTTTTTACATTTTTCTCATGTAAAGCACAGAATTCTTTTACTTCTGCCCCCCCTCGTAATGACTCTGAAAAAAGTAATAACATTGGTACTCTGTGTTCTTTCATTTCTACTCTAGATATGATGAGAGGTGAACTGAAGTCTACAAAACTATTGCAAAAATATGGGAACCATAGTTGGTAGCTTTTTTTTATCTTCAGCTATGAAAAATTATGCTGGAGAAAGGAAAGGATTTGGAAGACAAAACAAATTAGAAGATACCTAAAATTCATTTCAGATTATTCTCTGCAGCAAAAAGCAAAACAGTCATATCTTGCTTGAAAGGAGAGTAGACTCAGCTAAGCCATGGAAAATAGGAAAGACCATAAACCCCTGCCAGGCCAGAGGTCCCTCTTGCTCAGTCTTGCATTTGGGGAGATTTCAACTGATGTTAGTTATCAACAGCAAAGGGAAATAAGGATTTCAAAAGACTTTTCAAAGATTGCTGCCTTTTGGACTAAAGAGAGTAAACTGTGAATTAATCACAAGGTAGAACTTCGACTATACTAATTAGGTAATAGGAAATTTTTATTCGCATTCATTATTATTCTATTCTCATATATCAAGAACAGTTATTTAGCATCTCTAATTATTCTTCTTAGTTTAAATCTTTGCTAAATCAAGAACCAGATTTCTTTTAAAAAAATTTCATCTTCATGATTATACAATTAAACATCTGGACAATTGTAAGTATTAAGACTTTTCAAAATACCTCAATATTATTTTTCTCAGTAGGCAAAGCTGCAATAAGAAAGAAAGAGAGCAATAGAGAGTGAGAAAGAAAACTTCATAAGTAAGATTTGAATCACAATCACTTTTAAATTCAAAAGAGTTAGGAAGGTAATTTATGAGCATTCTTTGCTGCATGGATTCTTCAAAAAAGAAGGCTAACTAAATATTTTTAGTTGTTCACTTTAATACACACATGTAATAGTTTAGGTCTTTCTGCTGCCTTCTGGCTTGAGATGGCTTCTGAGTCTTCATAGTCTGGCTAAAACATGTAAAATTTGTCAACTGGACTTTTCAGAGCTCAAAAAAAATATGCTGCCTTAATTTTTAGAAATCATGTGAACAAATAACCCTAGCGAGAATGTTCAAACTTGAAAGCATTAACCCTTGAAGACAATATTGTTCAGATCAGTTGACTGATAGTGTAATTTATTAGTGGCCATGTTTTGTGCCTAACATTATATTAAAATAGATTGTCTCAATATGTTACCAGAAGATAAAGCTATGATATATTCTCCCACCTAGCCAAAAAAACCCCCAGCTCTTTATCATTTTCACCACCTCTCTGTGGGTTTCCTGTGGACTGCTGCTTCCCTTATTCTGTTGTTACAGAGATACTAAGCAAAGAAGGAGTGACAGCATGTCATAGAAGAATGGAGGAAAAGAATGCAGGCAACAGATTTTATCACTTTCTGCTTCTCAGCAAATGATTAAAAAAAGGCAAATTCTAATCAGATTTTCTTACTTTAACTGAAAGCAGCTTTTGATATATTGCCATTACCATTATCAATAATATTTTATTAATTTGCTTGTCTGTAACATTCAGAAGTGTTTTGTGGATTCATTGTTGGTGCAATATAATATATCTGTGAAATATGTGTTCCACTTGTTATTTACCTCTGTGATTATTTCTTGCATTGTATAAAAAAAATTGCATGCATATAAAGATTGCAATCTTCCAAGTTTCAATTTATAAGTTGCTATAGGTATAAAACAATCTGAAATTTTCTGACAAGTTAATGGAAGAATTGTACTGAAGAGATGTATCTAGTGTAACTTTAAACATCCATGATGTATGCATCCAGAGAACAGCTAATTAGACAGGCTGGTTTTGTTGAAAAATATAAATTAATGTTTTTCTTGTGTGATTAATCTAATCTATTTTAGCTATTTACTTTATAATGAGATGAATTTGTTATTCTGATTCATCTCCATTTACAGTAAGAGGAACCGTAGATGACCAGCTAGGTTTTAGAAGTCAGCTGTTTTACATCAGATGAATTTCAGCCTCAAACTCTAGTTTCTCTAGTTTCTGACAGGAATGAATCATTTTTTTATGTGAATGGTTTGAAAAATATAATTCTGCTGCCTTTCTACAGTCCTCTTATACACACCAGTTTTGATCAGATATGTAACCTGTTTTACTACAGCTAAGGTTTCATTTGCAACATCTAATCCCCTAGAATGCAAACCACAGTCTTCCTAGCTCAAAATTTTCATTGTTTAGTCTTGACCTTTTAACAGTACTCATATTTATGTGGCAGAAACACATTCAGGGTTCCTGTCTTTGTGTTTAGACTGTTTCAGGTTACCGTGTGAAAAGACAGAGAGGAACAGAGAGAGTGAAGTTTTTCCATAGTTTTTATTTACATATTTATCAACCATAAATCTCCCAAACCTGCCTTTGGCTACTGTTACACCTTCTGTGGGATAAAATCATTATATTTCCCTTTTAATTTCATACTGAACTTCATATAAAACTCACTCTGAATACCCACGTATCTTATGTGCAATACAAGTAATTTTTCTTTGCAAAAATCTGGTGGCTGCCTCTTCAGAGACTAGAAAATGAAACTTAGTTCTCATAGTGTCTGTGCTGCCTTCATGACGCTGACTCATCAGCTGGCATTATCTAGTTGTGAGTGCTGTGGGAGTTAAAATATAAATGGAGAATAAAATAATGGAGGAAACCAGAAAAAAATGCAAATTGAATATTATACTTCATGGAAGTAATTTCACAGGACTGGAAATGGCTCTATACTCTAAGTCTGTAATAACAACTTTAAAGCCATATGCTGTGTTGAATCTGTACCTCTCACATCTTGCATTAGGGCTGAAATGTGAGATACTGAACGCTTGAAATCTGCCTTTTTAAAAAGTCAACATACTTCCTTAAATTATGATTATATTATCAAGGTTCACAAAAGGCTGAGTTAACTGAATCCTTCTGGTATACATGGACCTTTATATTTTTTGATCCCTGAGTACAATTCCTAAATAGTCAGTAAGAGTTTATAAAGCTCTTCTTCTTTTTGACCAGAAAATACCCAAAGAGTAAGATCTCTGCCATTGCCTTAATAAAGTCATAAAATGATGAACAAACAATACCATGTCAGTGACAATCATTCATAAAAGAAAAAGAAAAATCAACCCAAAAAGAAAACAAAAAAAAGCAACAAAAACAAAACATAGTTAAAAAGGGGTTATAAAAAGAGGGAAAGAGATATATAATGTGAAATAATTTGGCTCCTCTAAGCAGTCATGTGTAAGAAGAAAGAGAAGGAAGATAAAAAAAATTAGTGTAAAATAGTTATGGAAAACAGCAAAGTAATCACAACAGGGTGCCTTAATAATGCCTCGCAATTTTTTCACTGAGATGTTGTATCAATACAAGAGTACATAAGGTCATGTCAGGATGACATATTGCAAATATGTTGCAATTCTCTGTGACTATTAATTGACTTAATCATCTCTTCAGCTCTTCACTGTTGTATACCACTCAGTAAGGTATTCAAAGCAATGAATGTGTTCTAATATAATTTAAAATTTCACACTCTGTGTGCTCAATTATTTTTCAGATCACTCTTTACAGGACTAGTTCTGGAATGAATTGCCTTGATGCTTGGGGGGAAAAAATGCAGTTAATTTCATATTTTATAAAGCCATGAACACATGAAAAATTAGGCAAGAATTGGTAGAGCAGAGAAAAAGTACTTGAATGGAGTTTTAAATTTTTTTTTTTTTATATTAAGGGGCAGCTCTAGGTTAATTAGAGACGTTTGTTAGAAAAAAATAGAATTAATGGCATTAAGCATAACACATTCTTTAAAAATCTCTTGTACTTGTTTTAATTTGAATTCATGGCCCTAAGAGAAAAAGAGTATTCTTATGAAGCCCACAAAACAAAACTCTCATGATCAAATTTATCCATGAGAATTATTTGTATCTTATGATCATTTAGAAATCAAGAAGTATTCCATGTCTTTCAACAAAATAAAGTGATACAGGTCTAAGTGGTGACAGATAATGGAGCCATATGCTGAACAGAGTAAGAATAACTCAGGCAGAGTATTTCCTGCCAATGACTTACCCATTCTCTCATTTACAGTGATCTTGGTGGGAAACAGAAGCTGAGTAACATCCAAACTAACAGATGTCTCTCAAGAAGTGGCCTTTTCTATACTTAGCAGATCTACAGTTCAGAGCACAGTAATCCCTCTGCATCAGAGATAAATGTAGCACCTAATCCCCTTTCTTTGCATGGATATAACAACCAGGAAACATTATTTTCTCACTAATCAATAATCCTCTTCAAAATTGCATATCATTACTATTCCAGCTTCAGAATGAGAGGAAGATTTAGCATTTCTTTGTCTGCAAGTACCTGTTTAAAACAGTTCTTTGCTTATATTTTCCCTTCCTAGCAGAAGACATAACTTAGCCATTGCTGCCATAAAACAGATCTCGCTGATGCAAATTATATGAAGACCAAGTTTTATATTTTTGCAACAGGTGAGCTTTCTAAATTGATAGTCTCCTGAAAAAAAATTCCAAATTTCAAAATTATTAAGAAGCAAAATCAAAGTCATTATTTAAGAAGTTATTAAGGAGTATGGACATTATGGCTTAGATAATAGATGTACATTTAAGTGTTAATAAAAAGTCATTCTTAGAGATATTTATAACAGGATATATATATATCAATATCAGAAACAGCTTCCTTTGAGTTAGACAATATATCACATGGCTGGAATACTGGTTTTTACATATGGAGCAAAAAAACAAAGAGAGAAATTAAGTTTTCGGGTTTTCGGGAGCCCTTCACATATGTTCTATCACAGAAACTTGATATCTATTTTGTTTTTATATCCATTAAAAATGACAAATTGTAATAAACACAATTTTACAGTAGAAAATCCTTAGCAGGAAAAACTACAATGCAAATTATAGTGAAAAATCCGATCAGCTATGCTTATCCTTCAGTGTAGGTTCATAAATCCTTTCAACAGTAACGAAAATGTTGTACACAGGTAACTGGGAGAATTCAAATCTTATAATTTGTTGATTCCGTTTTTTATGGTCTTCAACATTTCTGTAAATTTTATTTGGGATATATAATTATAAAAGCAATTTTCTCTTCAGTAGTAAATACTTCAGTGAAGCAATACTCTTGCATTATGTTGCATTATTATTAGAATAGAAATGCAGCAAATCCAGGCCTGTAATCTACCAAAGTTGGCTTTAAATATGACTGAAACTGCCAAGATATATTTAATTAACTAACTTGCTGTGGTTATTTAATTTTTCCCCTTTGTTGTCCCCTTTATTTTTACTTATCGCAGAAACAGGATTTTGCTTTGGTTTACATACCAAAAGCTAGTGCAACTCATTATCAAATTTCCTTTACACTGATTCAAAATTCATTCAACTATGATACATGATTAAGTGTGTACTTTTCAAAATAATCCTCCATATTTTATGTCACAGCAACTATGACTTTGTTTCACATGGTAATTCATAGCAATAGGAGTTTCTGTTAGACACAAATTATATTTTGAATGCAGAAATAGAAAATCTGTAAATTGCCTTGTCAAGACTCATAGATCATCTGCCATCCAAAGCGTGTAACTCACGTGCACTGTTCTCCCTTTGTGCTTTGAAACACACTCTGTGTTTCCTAAAAAAAAGGAAAGAAAAGCATTAGACATAGCATCCATTTACAGAGTAGATGAAAATTATTGAGGAAGTCATGGAAAATGAAACATCAGACATAAACAAGGACAGGGGACACTGCAGCTGACTGAACTGGTTGACTGTCAGGTTTAGCATCAACAGACCAGGAGCTCAAGAGAATTTTCACTGACTGTACAATGAACTTTGTCACCGTTCAATCTCTGTGTGTAACACACACCTAATTACGTTTCTATGTCACTATTTTAATTGCACTCCAAGTCCACCGTTCTGACAGGCAGAAATTATCAGAATGTGAGAATGTGGAAAGGGCACACTTATTTATTCTGGAAGAAATAATTTACCACAAAATTTGAAAGACATAACATAACTCCCTGTGCCAATTATAAGCCCATGCTGGACCTCTTCTGTTAAAGGAGAACATTCAAGATAAAGTTATCCTCAACTGGGCTTTGGTAATGGCAAGAGCACAGTTAAGACTGAATGGCAATTATAAATAGCATTGCCTGAGTGTGACAAGTCTGTTTACATTTTGATCGTTCCATATTATTCCAATTTCAATATAAGGTGCATGATATAAAAACATTAGAGATTAACATTTACTCTGTGCAGGATACCTGGCTGCAGGAAAGACAGACGGTGAAGAGCAAAGCCTTAGGGGACTATTGTGGCACAGGAACTCAGCTGGCATCTGATTTTTACCTCAGACCACTGAAAGTGTGAATTGACAACATGTAAATAGTTGCATGATAATGTAAAACAAAAAACAACTACTAGTAAAAGAACAAGATGCCAGAGAGGCACCTCAGCCCAAATTCTTTAAGAAATTAATCTCATGCCTGCTATTTGTGTACGTGTCAGTTGTTAGGACATCCTCACCTCTCTTAGCATTCCCTTGCCAGCATTAGGGAGAGCAACCCAGGTGCCTAAGCTAAAGAGTGAAATCAGATGGAAATATCAAAGAAATTACAGATTTTTTAGTTCTGCTGTAAACAGAACTCCACTGAATTTGTGCAGGGCTGCTCAACAAGAGCGCCTTACAATCACAATCATATAATTTACTATTTTCTCCTCCCAGGGTGACTCTGCTTACCACTTTCCTTCCCTCTGAAATAATGGCCAACCTCTGTTTGACTTTTCCTCATTTGACACAGTTTTATTGACTTTATATATTGATTTCTTATTTTTCATATAGCTGTTCACATACAAGCTTTATGGTTAAAAAAAAAAATATATATAACCTGCACAGATTGTCTGAATTGATTCAGTGAACGTTCTTAGGCTCAAAACTGCTATTACAGGTTACCTTTTAAAGAACTGAGTGCAGCTGGGCTAACACATGATGTGGTTTGCTACCCCTCCTACATGGGAGGGGGTAGCAATCAAGTTAAAAAGGCCACTGGTTTACCAGATTGGTTTTGGGTATTGTGCACATGCTGCTGAGCTGACTGGAGTAGGCAGAGGTGTGCAGTTGGCAGGAAGGAAATTGCAGTGTCCACCTGCTCACTGAGAAATTTTTGCTACTACACGACAGGACACTATTCCCACTGAGGGAGGCTGTCTTTAGACAGGACTCACATTTCCCTCTATCTGCTGTTCAGAAGAGGTTTGAGAAAGACAAGATTGTACAGATAAGACTGCAATGACTTTTTCTTGGTGTGAACAGGAATAAATCCTCAGTAATTTTGTTTACACAGTAACTGTAGATCATCTGTTATGAATCACACAATTTGACCTCTCCTGTATTTAAATATGTAGTACTGTGTAGTAGGATAGGACTTTTAAAAGATTTCGACAACTCTAGAAAGTGATTCATCCTGTTCTAAAATGAATTTCTGAAATCAGTAACATAAATTACTCTGTGGAAGTTCATTTCTCTCTTAATGGATGCGTATTTATTTAACTTAAGTTTGGTAAGAGGAAACCCACCCAAAGAGTGTTTCCTTTATATCACTGCAATTGTGTTTATACTAGAGCTTCATATTCTGACAATTATTAAGACATAGGTAAGCATAAACTTAAACATGAATTTGAAAGATAGAGACTGTCAAAAAGAGTGATTAAAAGAAGGCAATTATATGGGAATAGCTAAAATATGAAAAACTGTAAATAATAGAAAACAACATCTTGTGTGAAAAAAGGTTGTGCTTAATAATTAAAACAAAAATTAAATTACCCTTTAATGACTTGCTATAATTTCTGCTTAATAAGAAAATAACATTTTTTGAAGTGATAGAACTAAGATGTTAAATAGCTTACTGTTTGGTTGCAAAATAGAAAAGAAGCTTATATCAATACTCTTTACAAAATAAAAAATATTCATTATTTATGTCAGGTTTAGCTGCTTTCCTCATATTAGGTAGTCATTAATATTTCATGAATGATTGCATTATCTTCTTCATTTCATATTGGCTGGTTCTGACTGTTATTCTTGTTAAAATACATCAGCATTTATTGACAACAATGGATTAAGTCACCATCACTCCACAGTGTCATCATAGATCAGCAGAACTTGAGGATTTAGCTTATCAGTGGAAAATATTCCATTGAAAATAAGCATTGGGAACATCTTGATTATTATGAAATTTTAAATCCCATTTTGTACGTGAATGTTGAAAGCTTGAAGCATTTAGGGGTTTTTTTCTGGTTTTGAATTATTTCTTAATTGCTATTGAACACAGTTTCATTACTGTACTGTCTCTGTAATGGGAAAAAACTACGACGAATTTTTAATTCTTACCCTTATTTAGACAGAAAGTACATTTAAAGCATTTGTCATTTTCTATAAGATATGGATTTCCCATATTTTAGTGAGAGGTAATTGAGATATAAATACTACCGTATATTCATTTGTAAATGATGATTATTATTTTTTCAGAGAAGCAGAGGATAATGTGAGAGGACATAACTGTCACTGTTGATTCTAATTTTCAAGTTCTTTGGCTTAAAGCACATAGAGACTAATATTTATTTAAATAGCAGCAAATAGTTTTTAATAGTATTAATAATATAAAAAAAATTTCTTCCATTATACTGGCTTGTTGTCATTGGAGATATTTTAAGTCACATTATTGTCAGTACTTATTTTAGCATAATAAGAATACAAATATAAATATACTGGCAATCTGCAATGGGGCGATTTACCTTTCTAAGCCCTGCTTTATGTTAGGTGTAAATGTGTAGATATTTATTGCATCAGATTTCTTTTTCCTTGAAAAGTTTCTCTTAGAAGCTCATATTCACATTGGCTGCAAATAACACCGTCAAGGCTGTCTCTCATTTATTGGCATCTGCAGAGGCATTTCTCTTGAGACAAACGTGGTGAAGCAGCATCTGTTTTTCAAAGTAAGACCTTACCACTTCATTTTAGTAATCTTAATTGGAGTTTTAGGAAGGAAGGGAATTAAAATATTGAATGACTATGGTATAAGAAAAAAGATGTATAAGTTCTTTTATGCTCTATTCTATCATGGAAGTTATTCTATCATGCAAATTGTGCACAGAGCATTGCGTGCAATTTATATTGTAAATATACTACTGTTGTTATTTCTTACGCTCCAAATCTGGAGTTTACTACGACATGACAATAAGATGACAGTGAATGAATTCTGTTATTGTTTTTGCTGCTGTGACTAAAAACTCTGGTCATTAATAAGGATGTATTAACAGAGACTGAGTCTGTGTTGAATTAATATTGTCTAGGCTGAGGTGCTCAAATGAGGCTAGAGTAGTGTAGTACTGATATTTAAGAGCCAAAATAACAGTGGGCAATGGACAATCTGTGCAACTCCATGCATCTAAGATTTATTTGAAATATGAGATCCATCTGAATAGTCTATATAAAACTCTATGAACTATGCAGATAAGCATTTACAGGGTAATTGATCTTATGCTGAAGCATCAATAGGCCATGAATATCTCACTTTACATAAGACTTCTGCCCATGAGAAAAATTCTCTTGATCATCTGGTTGGGTTGATGCAACTTTCTCTGTAGAGAAACTTTTATTCTCATTTTATTAAATTTATTGACATTGGAAATTACTTTTCTAATCAAAATCAATGTTAGGAATTCTTTAGCAAAATGAACAGCTATCATGCCTACGGTGTTGTAATGAATACAATTTTGAAGTACATAGGAGGTCAGGTTTTTTTAGATAAGTATGGAGTGTAAATTTACAGATTCAGAAAATATGGCACAAATAGCCAAGTTTTTCTAAATTGGGTTTGTATGGTGAGGTTTTGGTAGTGTGAGGCTACAGCGATGACTTCCCCCATGTCTAACACAGTCACTGCCAGCCAGCGCCAAGACAGACCTGCCTCCGGCCAAGGTCAAGCCCATCACTGACGGTGGTAGCACCTCTGGGATAACATATTTGAGAAGGGGAAAAAAACCCCAGTGCAATGGCAACAATAACTGCAGCCAGAGAAGAGAGAAGTGAGAATATTTGAGTGAGAGAGCAACAACTGTGGAGACACCAAGGTCAGTGAAGAAAGAGGGGGAAATTCATCACCACCACCCTGAAGGCTGCAATGCCGGCATGGTGAGGCAGCTGTGCCCCTACAGCCCATGGAGGAGAAAAGATTGCCCCTGCAGCATGTGGAGAACCCCATGCCAGAACAGGTGGACACCCAAAGGAGGCCATGACCCTGTGGGAATCTCATGCTGGAGCAGGGCCAAGGCAGGACCTCTGGGCTCAAGGAGAGGGGAGTCCATGCTGGAGCAAGTTTGAGAATGGGACTTGTGACCCTGTGGGGGATCCACACTGGAGCAGAATGTAAAGAACTCTAGTCCGTAGGAAGAATTTACACGGGAGAAGGTCATTGAGATGTGTCCCCTGTAGGAAGGACACCATGCTGCAGCAGGAGGAGAGTTTGAAGAGAACATGTCATGAACTGACCTCAGACCATATTTCCCACTCTCCTCTGCCACTGAGGGGAAGTGATAAAGAAATCAGGAGTGAAGCTCAGCCAGGGAAGGAGGGAGAGGTGGAGAGAAGGTGTTTTAGTTTTCACTACTCTGATTTGATTGGCAATAAATTAAACTGATTTCCCCAAGCTAAGTCCATTTTTCCCCATGTTGGTAATTAGGCTCAACCCATAAGCCTTTTATTTTATTTTCTCTCCCCTGTACAAATGACTAAGAGCAGCTTTGGTAGGTGCCTAACATTCAGGCAGGGCCAAGCAAAGAGTTTCTCTGAAAAAATCTGTGGATTTTTTTTTTGTAAACCCAGAATACTTGGTTAAAACAAAGGTATAATTGCAAATTTTCCCCTATAATTAAAAGCGCATAGGTGGTACAATATTACTGGGGGAAAAATAATTTTTGTCAATAAAGCACAGATAAACCAAAACAACAAAACCAGTGTTACTCCACCACCATTCCTTATCTAGTTCTCTTTTATATTTCTGTTTAAGATTTTCTTTCTTAATCTTCACTAATCTTTTTCACAGCTACTATATTAAAAGAGGGAAAGATTGTCCTATTCCTGAAACCTCCAAATTATGTAATGTAGTATTTCATTGCAAAGAAAAACAGGAGCAGATTCCTGATAATTCCTCTAAGTATTATTATATCGTGTTCTGAGATATTTGTCCTTCCATGTGTATGGGCTACTTAAAATTATCAATAGAATACTTGTTTTCATTTTAGTTTCAGATTTTCTTTAATTAATAAAAAGGATTTAAATAATTAATAAAAATAAATTCTGGTACCTTTAATACCAAGCCCTTTCTGTACAGTGTTGCATAGATTCATCTACATCTGACAAAGCACTGTTTCTCCTATCTATTCAAGAAAAGGGACTTTTTTTCTTTTTTTTTAATAAGGTCTAACTTCTGCACAAGTACTTCATTTATAAATTCCTAGAATTTTCTCACTTGTTTCTTCTTCAATTATGTTTGATGTTCATTGACTTTGTTTATCTAAAGATGTTTTTAATTCCTGAAGCCTCATTTTATCCTTTAGCTTCTTAATGGATTTTGAATAAGTCGTTATGCTTTTCCACTTAAAATTTGCTGTGATTATGAAAAACTTCACCTGTTTATGTTACATTTTGTCTAGTAGCAGACTTTTAGAAGAGATTGGAAAATTGATCCACTGAAGACCTCACATCTTCCCCTCTAATTTTCTACTGATAAAGGTGTTAGTAAATTATTGTTCTGCACACATACTTCTCTGAAAGGCTTGTTTATTATTCTGTGTTGGTTCAATTAAGGTATTAAGTCAAGCAGTGAATGTAGAACAAGAATTTAAGTATTTCTTTTCTGAAAAGGACAACTAGTTACTCCTTGTATGAATAATCCCCAGCATACTTTTTCAGCCTCAGTATTTTCCACGTCTGAAGTCAATGCAGTGAAATTACTCATGCTGAGATTAGGATTGTTGTTTTTGTGCTACCATCTCTACATAACAGGAGGAGAAAGCCACACTTGGCAGTGTTTTGAAGATGTGATATCACCTGTAGGATTTAAAAGCTTTTTTATGCAGAGCAATGGGAATATTTTCTAACGAATAGTTAATGTATATGAATGTTTCAAGGGGGTGGGTGGGTTTGTTGTTTTGTTTGTTTGATTAATTTATTTCCTTTGGCTACGAATTAATAAAGTCTCACGGTGGTTGGTGTCAGTTGTATCCTTACAGGTCAATATATTGTATATGGAAGGTAAGTGGCTTAAATAAGATCAGAAGTTTTTAGACAACAAGGTACTTAGATGTGACAAAGTGGCATTTAAAAGCTTTTTTTCTCTCATTATTATTTGTGGAGGATTTTTTTTTCCCCTGAGTGGTACTTCTCCAAAGAAAAAAGTTTTCTTTTTCATAGTCTTTATGACTTTGCTTTTTGAATGTGAAGATTTTGAATCAATACAGTACCTCATCTTCTGGCTTCCAACAGCCTGTGGAAATCCAATATGAAATTAATTTAACCATTTTTGGTCCTCTAGCAATATTCTTACCTTTTTCAATCCCTGTATAAGTGGTGCTCATCACAAAGGACACAACGTATCTAGCTGTTGGGTTCCCAGAGAGGTTGGAGATGCCCCATTCCTGGAAGCATTTAAGGTCAGGTTGCATCGGGCCTCAGAAAGTTAATCTGCTTGAAGACCTTGCTGTTCATTTTGGGGGCAGGGGTGGGAGCTGGAGTAGATTGCATTTAAACTTCCAACCCAAAATATTGCATGGTTCAATGATTTGTCTGTTCTTCATCAACACTGAACAGATACTAATGAAATACCTTACCACATTCTGCTTACCATCCGATTTTTTTTTATATCTTGCTTGGTATCTTTTTCACAAATAATCTAAATTTCTGTGATGGGTTTAGTTTTGTGTAGTTTAGACTTTTTGGCTCATGGATTTAAATCCATTGTTGTTAGTCTGGTCAACAATACACCAACTATATGTTTATAAATAATTATTTGTTATTTCCTCAAGCCATTACTTCTTGTGCCTTGGTCATGTCCTCCTAATCTCACTTTGCAAGTATTTCAGGCTTTGTCCATGTAGTCAAAATGAAAATGTTGAAGAATAAATGGGAAAGAGAAGATCTCCAGCTGTTTTAAAGTATAGCTAAATATCAGTCTTTGGTGATGATTAATAAAAGACTTAAAATTGCTGTTTTATTCACAACAGTTTACAGTCTCAGAATTTTCAAGATTTCCAAACAGATACTGGAGTGAAGAACATTATGGTAATCCATCCATGTTACCCCAGATGTTTGTCTCTATGGATTTGACAGTTTTTATAACTAACTTGTCAATCAGAATCTGAATTTTGTTATCTCTTGTTTTATGTTTGCCTCTCCCAAGACATACCTTTGCCTAAATGGTTGTTTTAGTAATAGTCTGAAATGAATAGTGTGAGTAGGTTCCTCATCTTGCTTAACCATGAGACAGGCTAGTAGTTCAAAATCCCTATGAGTTCAATAACGTTGTTCTTAAAACTAAAAATTTGAAGAATATGAGGCTAAAACTCCTAGCTAATTATAGTATACAACAGACTTTAGGTAATAGGAAAGGTATTTAGAACCAGGATAAAGTATTGGAAGAAGAAAGATGAATAAAATTTGGTAAACGTGGCAATGATGCTGACAGAAACTGAACAGCAAAGGGTAGAGCTACAATGGATCCTAAAGACAAGAGAAGGTTTGAACTTCTTTTTAATGAAAAAGAACTTGTCAGGAAAAGGCTGAAGATAGAAGCAGGATATGGGAGTGGACATGCACAGGAAGAGAATAGAAGCATTCTAGGTGAGCTTGGTTTGTGGGTCTGAGTCCATGTTTGTATCACCACTACAGAGTAATATCTAAACAGGGGGAATGGAAATCTTGCAAGGAAAAAAGAGCTCAGAATTGACCACATTGGGCTTAAACTGAGGACAGAGCAGTATCATGTTTTCTGATGAAAATAATGTAAGGACCCCAAGGGCTACAGAGCGGTCATAAGGGAGTACGGACGGCAAAGAAAAGGGTATGGGTTGTCTGTCTCATGAGGCATAGATCACCTTTTCATTATGCTAGTATATTGTGACTAATACATTTGCCAGTGGCAGGAGGCATAACATTTGAAATTAAATGAATTTGAATTTAAAGCTCTATGTTTATGTTAGTTTAAATAAAAAGCCTTACATTTATTTCAAATGTATTGGAGATACTAAAAAATGTTTCTTGTAGCCTGTGGTAAAGTCATTAAAGAACATTCTCACAGTTACTGCCTAGTGATTTTATGGAAAATTCAAAATAGGCTAATTTCTTTTCTTCCTTTATATCTTTGCTCTAAAGGTGCATCAATTTCATTTGTGGTACTGTTTCCACCTTTTGCTACAACCATAAGACATTGAAATACTGTAGCAGAATGACAATATATCAGTACTTATGCGTTCATGCATAATGAGTGTAATGTTTTGCAAATATTTCTTTAAGTTTTCTACATTGTCTGTAAAGCTTAGATGACGTACAAAGATTTGTTTTGCTACTAAAAACTCTGATCAGGAGTAGAGAAAACCTTCAAGACAAGCAGATGGCAGTTTCCTTGATTTAGCGGAATTTTTTTAATTTTCATTCATTCTGCCTAAAAAGAACCACAGTGGCTCCTTGCACAGCTTCCCTGTCCCACAGGGAACAGCACAGCATTCCAGAAAAAAAGTCTGTCAGGTCAGCACAGCTCTTTCTAGCCTTGTGGTTCTCAGTCCAGGGACAGGGTTTTGGGTTCACTTAGGGTGTCTTTCGTTCTTTGTTTCTCTATTCTTCAGTTCCCAAAGCTATTCTCTCCCTCAACTCCGCTCTCATGCAACCTCACCCTAAATCCTGTGTCCAAATCTGGGGTCACCAGCAAGAAGGATTTGGACCTGTTGAAACAAGTCCAGAGGAGAACCACTAGGATTATCTGAGGGCTGGAGCACCTGTCCTGTGAAGACAGACTAAGAAAACTGGGCTGCTCAGACTGAAGTAGAGAAGTCTCTGGGGAGATTTATAGCAGCCTTCCAGTACCTAAAAGTCCTAAAGGATTTTTTGCAAGAGCATGCAGAGAATTCCTACAGGTAAGACCAATATATTTTACTAGAGCTTATCTTCAGCCTTTTGTCATGGAAACCTGGGTTTATTACACACACAGGACCGCAGTTTTTTAAGCCATTCCACAAATTAATATCATCAGACCTATTTTGTTATCCAATATATTTTTCACTAAGTTTATTAAAGCGTACATTCTCTCACATTGTACAGCTGCATTACAACTCTATATTCTGGCATTAAATGTAGTTCAAAATGTTCCATATAAATAATGGAAAGACAAGGGAACTCAGCAAACCGTCTGAAAGCTCTGAAGTTCAGTTTTTTTTCACTTAGACATTTCAGATTCTGATAGGCAGATTTTTTCTTATTTTCCATCTTTGGTAATTTCACATAAAAGGATCACCGTGACATAAATAATACAGATAAATTTTGGGGGTTCAAACCTGCTTATAGACTGTGTTCTCAAACTGATGGGTTTTTATTCAGAGAGGATACATTTCAGTGCAAATTTGCATAAAAACAGTTGTATTATTTGAAGAAGAAATTTAAAAAATCCCATACAATAACATTGAAGGTTGTACAAAGATAAATTCAAGGCTATAGTTATTTGTTTGCAGTAAGTCTATTGGTTTTTTACCTTTTTTTTTTATTTTTTATTTTTTTTTTTTTTAGTTCCTGTTCAATGTTTACTTTCAATTATTGCTGCCTACAGGAGACCAGCTTATCCCTGCCAGTAACTTCACTGGAAAAAATTGAATAATCAGTTTGAAGGGAAAGAAATTGTTAGACCAAACCTTTTTCCATCTTCAGAGCCTTCAGAGAGGTGAACTAGAGTTTAAAAATCAGCAAAATAACATTAAAATCTGCTATGATTAACATTTGGAATCTGTCTAGATAAAGAGATATGTCTTTCTTCTGTATTAATGAGCTATGTAACTGTCAAACAAAAATTGATTTATGCTAAAAGATCTGAAAAATCAAACATGCACAAAAAATAGGTGATATGCCCAAATTGCAGAGGAAAGCAGTGATAGGGCTCCTGAATCCAAGCCTTCTGCCCAATGCAATGCCTCACTTGAACAAATTAACTAAAATGACAGTTGTGCCTAGTATCTTCACTTTAGTAATCTTCTTCCTGCCTTCATGCATTAACTGTTATTAATAATTCCTTTTCATTGTAATATATAAAGACATTTTTATAGAAATATATATAGGCATGTATATAAAGATAATATAGGCAAAAAAGTATCTGATTGTAATTGAATAGACAGTGGTCTATTATTTTCTACCCATATATTTCTGGTGTCTACTAACTAAGTGCTAATAAGTAAAGTTGTATTAATGTTTTCAATACAGAAAGCAGGGTTCGCATTTTATTTTATTTTTTATTTTATTTTTATTTTAATTTAGGTCATTGAATTTCATTATTTTATTTTATTAATGTATCTATAAAAATTAGTATTTCTTGCATTTGGGTGGATCTTTTTTCACTTTGATTACTCTAGGTCACAGTTTCTTTCAGGCAAGTTGAAAATTAACACAAATTATTGCTTTTTCTATGATTAATGGAAGGAGTGGTTTTGTACTATGTTTATAAAATCAGATCTGATTATATTGAGGTCATTGCAATACATAGCATCATAAAGTGATCATGAAACCAAGTTAAATATAACTGGTTTGTTTCATTGTACTAAAGTACTGCAACACAGAAAAAAATATTATTTTGGCAATGGAAATTGAGTTTATTTGCCAGCATTAGTCAAATTTTAGGCACTTTTCTAAACAAGCATCCTTGTATACAGTACTAACAGTCTGTCTTTTTTATTGACAATTTTTTCTCAATAAATTAAAGTTATATAACATGCAAAATTATGTGGAATTATTTGCTGTAGCCTGTTGAATTACAGCTCTCCTATATGGCATGGCTTATTAAAGATTAATAGTAGAGGCATTCTGTCTTTTTACACTTCAGTTCAGTAGTTAAATCATGCCAACAAAAAAGTGTTTTTAAGTAGAAGTAACATACCACTTCACATATATTTTTAGTTCAGAGTATGTTCTTGAATGAAAGGTGAATTAATCATTCATATGATCCTGATGTGAAATTACTTCTATTTTCTACCACAGAGTTGAACTTTATGGCTTGTAATGCCAGTTTCATTTAGTTTCCCTGCTTGTCTATTTTCTTTTCACTCACTATTGCAAGATTAATTCTCAAGCAAATTTGTGATTCATGGACCTCTATGAAGGCCGAGAATATGAGAGTACAAATTCCTCCAAGTAACACTTAACTCAGATTACATACATATACATATATACAAATCCATACACACACTTATATATCTGTTTATATTTATATGGGTATATGCAGAAAGTTCCTGAACTATTAGCTATTGATTCAGAACCTGGATTGCTTTTAAAGTGCAGCAATGTACAGGCAGCTGACTCATCACAGTTGCTCAAAATTAATGGTTCTTTCTAATTAAGTATCTGCTAACTATCTAATCCAGATATTGTGTTTACTGGAATACAATGGCTCTTGGCTCAGCTTTGAAGTTCTAATGAAGAAGAATATAAAAAAACTCCCCTATTTCTCTGAATCACAACTTCAGCAATTAATACATTTCATTCCCATCCTTTGAGTGACTCTTCTCATTCCAGGCTCCCTGATTAAACGTTTGGAATGTGCAGACTGAGATCCCATTGGATCTCCAGTTTCTTATCGTCACCATACCTTGTCACCTGATGTATTCTAACTTACATGATCAGTAGAGCAGTTCTGGAACTGTGGACTTGAGGGAGGAGATTTTTTGGGTTCACCTCATCAAATGTTTCTAAATAATATAATATATGCATAAATTCTTAAAAATATGTGATAATTTTGCATGAATTTTGCATAATTTTTCATTCAGAGCTCAAACATGATGGCTTGTATGGACCACAGTGTTTTCTTTGAACAGCCAACATTCAAAATGGCGCAAGGAAAGGAGAGAGAAGACAGAGAAACATGTAAATGTTGAAAAAAATCACATGCAAAAATACTCAAACCCAGAGCCATTACTAGGTCTAAAACTTCTAAATAGTAGCTATTTCCATGATGACTTTAGGGAAATATGGCTACGGGCATCATGTGGAATGAAAACATGTCCATTGCACCCCTTGAAGAGTGAGAAGGGGATTGATCTAGCATACAACTCTTAAAAAGTAGAAGACATCTTTAGGTTGAATCAACCAGTTTCTTTCAGTATTTTCTGCTGTATCACATCCTAGTCTTTGTGAGACTTTGAATGATTCTACTCTGTCTCTCCTCAGAATATAAACACTAGTCTGAATAATAATCTGTATGATTCACATGTGGGGAGCAGGTTAGAAACAAAGCAACATCATAGTTGGTAGTAGAGAAATAGCTACATAAGTAGTGATAGCGAAATAAAAAGCCTGCAAAATGCAGCCATGTTGAAAAGTACAGAGAATACTACATTGCCGTGTGTCCTTTCATGGTAATGGCTTCCAGATTCATGATCTTCTTTACTAATTCTGACACCTATAAGCAACCTCTGTTGTCAACCTACTTTTTGCAATTTACTTTGAACCTTCAAAACTGAATATTGCCAATTGTTACTCCTTAGTACCAAAATCCCTTTTCCTATTGTAAATTCCTGCTGAGCTAGAGGGACACAGGAAGTTACTGTTCAAAGCACCACCCAACATGATCTGGACCACTTCAAATGCAGGGACACCCATAACGCCTCTGGGCAACCTCTTCCATCATCTCACTAATGCTCATTGTAATAATTTTTTGTATGCCTGAACTATAGCTTCCCTCTTTCAGTTTTAAAACCATTGTCCTGTGTTCTGCCACTGCACACTTAAAAAACTCCTCTAAGTGCTGAAAGGTTGCAAGAACCTTACTCCAGAATCCTCTCCAGGCATTTCCCTCCCTCTCTGCCTTTCTAATTGGAGAATTGTTCCAGCTCTCTGAACACTTTTGCGGCCCTCTTGTGACCCATCCTAACAGGCCCATTAGAAGCCAGAGTGAAAACAGTACTCCATGTGGGGATTCACCAAAATGGACTAGAGGGGATAAAATCAGCTGCCTTGACCTGCTGGTCTCTCTTCTCACAATGCAGCCCATGAAACGATTGGCTTCCTGGGCTGCAAGTGCACATTTTTGACTCATCCATCAGTATCCCCAAGTTTTTGTCTGCAGGTTTACTACCAATCCATTCATTTTTCAGTCTGTATTAGTATTGGACATTGGCCCAGACTAAGTGCAGGATCTTGCACTTGACTTGCTGAACTCCATGAGATTTCACACAGACTCATTTCTCAAACATGTCAAGATGCCTCTGGCATCCTTTCCCTTAAGAGAATGAGCTGCAACACTTGGCTTGGTGTCATCAACAAATTTGCTGAGAGTGCACTCAATCCCACTGTCTCTGTCACTGCTGAAGGTATTAAGTAGTATCAGTTCAGCACCCTTGAAAGACACCACTCCTTATATGTTTTGGCTTCGACACTGTGTCATTGACTATAATTCTTTGCATGTGGCCATCCAGGCAACTCCTTACTCACCTAACAGTTCATCCATCAAACCAACTGCTCTCCAATTTAGTGGCAAGAATGTTGTGGGGGACTATATCAAAGGCCTTACAGAGGTCCAGGTGACTCTTCTCTTTGATGTAATCACTTCACTGTAGAAGACCACCAGACTAATCAGTCACCATTTTCCCCGGTGGAACCATGTTGGCTGTCACTGACCACCTCCCTTTCTTCCATGTGTTTTGACATATCTTCCAGGAGGATCTGTTCCATGTTCTTACTGGGCACTGAGATTAGGATGATTAGTCAGCAGTTCCCAGGACCCTCCTTTTTAAGGTTATTAAAAAGTAGTGTGATATTTCCTCTTCTCCTGTCACTTAGAAAAGCTATTTACAAAAAGGTCTGTTTTAGTTCCTCATACGTGAACCCTATTTTTTTTTTAATTAAATGCAGGTTTTATGTACTGGGAAAATGCATGCTGACAGCAAAGTTATAGCTTTGAATATTCACCTAGTGCAAAAATAAGTTCAGCTGAGGTTGACAGGATTTACAGCCTACTTAGGCTAAGAGACCAGCCAGAAAACCAACAGCAGTGACCACCTGATGGAGAGAGAACATAAAAAGAAGATAGAGTACTCTTACATTTTTATATCCCAAACAAGATACACAGATACTTCAGTCTGCAGACTGTTATCATTGCCTGAAAATTTCAAACCTGTCACTGTTACAGGATGTGCATGATGCTTGCAATACTCTTTACTGAGTATTAGGAGAAAGGCATTAATATGAGACTAGTTAACTGATGAAGGTTCCTGGATAAGAGTAAGAAATCTACATTATTCTCTATACACACTTTCTTTTCACAATTATTACTCAGTTAATAGCTAGCTGGCATAAAAATAAATATGCTTCTGTGCTCCCAATACTAAAAATAAGTGAGAAATAACCTTTAAAGGGAAACTAGGGAGAAAAGTCCACAAAACAAATGACCGTTCTAATATAACCACCTAACAATTAGCATCATTACATCAATTACGTTCTTGTAGGAGGCCATACAAGTGATTGTTATTTCTTGTGTTAAAAGGGTAAAAATTCTGAAAAAAACCCCAACTTGTTTGGACTGAAGCAATATGCTGTGCTATCTGATATATACTTCTGGCTGGTGCGTGGAGAAGAAAAGACAAGAAGTTAAAAGCCAGAAAAGAGAGGAAGTACATTCAGAAACAAGAAAGTGAAGAATATAACTTACTGCCTGAGATACACTCCTTCTCTCTAATCTTAAAGAAATAGAGTAGGAAGATGAAAACTGTTTGTAAGCATGATACATATTTCTGCAGAAAACAGACTGAATTCCAGCGAGTTTCTCTAGGTGCAACAAATTTGAAACCTCTTCTCTTACATAATTTAGCTCTTACTAGTGGAGAGGCTCCTCCCAAGGGTGAAAAATATCCCTTATCTGAGGTAACATTTTAATTAATCAGCAACATACAGATGTTAAAAATGCAAATATTACTATTAAAAACCTAGATATAGGGGCTTTTCCTTGTAATAGATGTATTTTCGTGATTGAAACAAGTATTTAGCATCAAGGAAATTATCATAATTTTATTTTCTCTGTTTCTTCAGTATGAAATGAATGTAAAACAAGTGTGGCCTTTCATCATTCTCTTCCTCCTTAAGAAATGGATGAATTCAGGAAATATTCAGTTTCTCTTTTTTATCTTAGCCATTCCAACTGAGTTGTAGAGTTTCAAAAACTGTTTTTGAAGAAATATACATATTTTCATTATCTAGACTTTCAGTCGTATAATTCATTTTTTAAAAATAACCAACCAAAAAACCAAAATATTTCTGTTATATAATCACCGGTTTGGTAGCACATGCGTGAGCAGACTTTGGAGTCCATGACAGGCTTTTAATGGGAAGCAAATAACTGCAATGATAAACCCTGTTTGCAAAGGGCACAATTTCATGACCAAGTAAAATTCTGTGATTCCCTCAGCAAATCAATAAACATAAAGTTCTCTGGCTCAGTTACTTGTATTTCTGCAGCAGTTATAGCAATGTCAGGAAACAGAAAAAGAATATGGACTAATGTTTGCTTTAGAGTATTGAATTTTCTGTCTGATGGAACTTGAAACTATATATAGGCAAGTTTCTGCTATGTTCCAGGGAGCAAAACTATGAAGGAACAGGATACTGATATTACTGATAAATAGGTAAATGCACAAACACACATATATAGCAGAGCATTGAATACGTCAGTCACTGTCTGTTTTGAGGTTACATATCATGTGTTCCTGTGTGAGTGAAATGAATACTTGCGTCTGCTCTTAACTCAAGCTGTGGAAAGAGTCAAAGCTATCTGTCAGGAGAAATAGATCTAGTGAGAAATTAGATCTAGATGCTAATGAAAAAGGGTCAGAGAAGACTACTTAATGCACAACAGCAAAATTGCCTGTAGAAAAAAAACCCCCAAACCTGGTGTTCTCTTCTGGCCAGACTCTTCAAGCTTTATTCAAGATAAACAATGCTTGCTTACCTAAGTGAGTGTAATAAAGTCTATTCAGTGCAGGGCCTTGAAAGCAACAATCTTGGAAAATGAAGCATAGTAGAGTGTTAAAGGTTTGCCATTAAGGTATTTGGAGAGAGAAGTGAATAGTAAAAGTCAGCAGGCAAGGAAAAAATCTGCAGTTGGCTGCAGCTTTATAGATAGATTACCAAGATGCTCTGAACAGCTGGCAGCCAGGGTTGCTGCTGCTGGGAGAATGAATGTGTTACACACCAAAGATGTATTCCCTGTATACGTATGTTTGTTTATATCCAACAGGAATAGGAACCCAATTACTCTTTACCCAATTGTGACTGAAATAAAAGATAATTTCTTTGCTTCACTATCTGCAAGGCAGAAAACTGTTTACCCAACAAATTGCACCTCCAAACTGCCATTTACAGTTACTTCTTCTGGTCTTTCCCAGCTTCTGATATCTAAACCGCATCTTTTTGCAATTCAAATGCCTAATGTCTGCAAACAGCTAAGTATGACACTTAATCAGGCTTGTAGATATACAGAGAAGCAATATTTAGAGCATTAAATGTTACACAGATTACACTATGCCAGCTGCATAAAACTGAACAGGCAGCGCATTGAGAAGGATGAGATTTGTGCTGGCCATTTACTAAGAGATGGGCTTTTAAAACCAGGTTGCTTTGTTCTCATTTACCCACCAAGTGTGACATAACTTTTGTGTTTGTCATAAGCTCACTATGTTAAAAAATTAGGACAACTGGAACTAAAATAAATTAATCGATTTGTATGTCCAAAGCCTGTGTTCAAACTAACCCAGATTTGCTATTTGTCTTGGATGATTATTTTATTACTTCCAGCTATCCTTGGTACATAAGAAGACTTAAGTGTTCCTTTCATTCAGCCTGAAACTGTTTGACAAACCCATTAGCTTGAACAAGCTTTGTGACTCACTTGCTGACAGCAATTAAGACTCCCAAAAGGTACCTGGATAAGCCAAAACCCCAAGAGTTTCCTAAGGTGAGGAGAAGGTCCTGAGATTTATTTTTGCTAAAATAGGGCTTAGAATCTCCTGGAAAGAAAATCAATCTAAAATAATTAACACTTCTGTCCTTTCACTCCAATGAAGATACTATTCTGTTGCTAGGCACCTGATCTGAACAGAGGAATTTGGAGTGTATCTCCCTACTCTTTCATCTCCTTCAGGAGAAATTTTCCCATTATTGAATTTGCATACATTTTTTTCAAGTTCTCTTTAGAAGAAACAGTTACTGGTTTATTAGGTTAGATAGAGATAGGAAACTGACAGTAAAGACTCTTGTCTGGGCACTATATCTGCATTCATGTATTTGCTCAGAAGGAATACACAACCCATAACTTAACTCTGCTCTTTCTGTATCAATTTGAGCAGAAATCCAGAATTTTCCCCTTGAAATCTTTTAGATACAGTATATTCAACTGTAAATAAAAATGTAACTAGTTTTATATGGACTGCAGAAGAATGATATGACAATTATACAGAAAAAAGATAAACTGAGAAGAAATAGCAATAAAAATATCATCAAAATATCATCATCTTTAAGATTTAAAAAGCCCAGGTAGGACCTATTAGCAAATGGAAAGAACATTTTTATCAGGTTTATATTTTGTAGTCAAAAAGAATTAACATCAGATATGCTGAATTAAACTTGATTTTGCCTATCCAAAATTTAATTGTTTAAGTACACCTCCCAAGCCTTTGCTTTTTGAAATCTAAGGAACTTGAGTGAGTATTCGTTGGTCTTCTAATGTGTAACAAGGTAAACTCTGTCCACTGCATAACAACCTGCATAGCATTTCTTGTTGCACACAAGATACGCACTCCTTCTAATTCTTCATCAATTTCAGCATTACTAGTTTGAGACCAAATGTCATGATTTCAGGGTTATTTTAAACAAAACAATGACTTAAACTATTATGCTTGGATTCCTTTCAGCTGCTTCCAAAATGCTGCAATTAAAGCAATGTGTTAGTCAGTAATTGGCTTGAAATATAAACAGACACCGACTTAAAATTGCTCTAAAATAAAACCAAACAAAAGTGGAAAATTAATTGTAATTTATAATTCATTATTGTTGCTAATGCATCTTTCATAGAGTAGATCCTCACTGGAGCCATTGGCAACAAAATACCTCATTAACCACTGAACATGACCCCTGGGAACACTGGTAGTCACAGAGACACCAGCTCCTTTATGTTTTTGTTTCCACCTACAAAATCCTTTGGATATGCAAGTTACTACTGCTGCAAATGTGTGTCACAGCCTTTGTGTCTACACTATTAGGAGCTCCAAAGGCTGATCTCTTGCTACCACGCCAAAAGGTGCAGGAAGTGAAGGTATTATTATTTTACAAACATAAGCTTCAAAAGTGACAGTTGGCATGTGAGACAGAGGTCACTAAGCTTTTCATTCACATCTAGAGGAGGCTAAACTTTAATAAATGTGGGATGACTTATTCTGCTCTAATTTTCAATGGCTGGGTACTCAGGTCATTTAGAAAGGTTTTGTTTTCTCATATAAAGACTTACAAGGCTTAAATTGTACTGTAAGTAAAATCCATTTGCTTGAAAAGGAAACATTCTTAACTAGATACTGAGGCCCAGAGAATGACTGGTGTGAAGCAGGGCTGTTAAATAAAAGAAGCAGTCTGCCTCATTTTTCCTTGACAGTGATTTCTTCCCACCCCTGCTTTTTCTGCTCTCTGTACTGCAACTGTCTATCCAGTGAATTATTCAGGAAACAGATCCAGCTGAAAACTATCCCAGCAAAACCACAATGGATATTATTCTTTGGGATCAGTCATCCTGGTGTGGTTTGCCATGAAGAAAACCAAATCTCCATGCGGGTGTTGATCTGCGGCTCAAAACAATAAGGTCTAAAAGTCTTAAAAAGTTATTAAATTGTAACAAAAAAGAACAGTAGCAAAGTTTGGTCATGATATTACAGAAAATATTCTGTTTAGAAAGAGGTGATCACAACTGTATAGAAAAATAAGTAACATGAAGAAACAATCGTCAGTTTTAACAATTCCCAAAACCTTCATTCTGTGAAAGTCTGTTGCTTTCATGGTTGCTTCAATAGGAGCATTTAAAAAAAAAATTTGTTATTTGTATGGGGTGAAAAATAAATTTCAAATAAAGCAGACATCTAATCACAACTACTTTATAACAATCAGAATATTTTAAAAAAATGTTTTTCCCCATTGCCTTGTATGCATTCACTTTAACATGACTGTCACCATTCATTTGAAACTGAAGTAGCATAAGCAGCCAAAGTGTAATTCTGCTTTTGATCCCTCAGCATTAGATTTACAATTTAGTAATAGCCAAAGCAATGCTTTTGCAATGCATGTCTCAAAGACAGTAGCAGGTAACCCAAAGGTGTAATCAAAATTAACCAGCACATGATGAATTTTAAATATGAAAGGTTTTGAAAAACTGCTCTAGGCTTATCTGTACTTCAATAATTATTCATGGAAGATGAGCAATTTATGTTATCTGTGGATGGATAATCTTCAAATAAAAACATAAAGCAAAATTGGTCAAAAAAATTAACATTTATGAATTATTTGTTCAGTTCGAATTTTACCTTACTAATTTAATTTTATTAAAAACATGCAAGCATTTTCAATTTATAAAAGTGAATTGAAATTACAATAATAATTTATCTGATCTGAATAAATCAGATCAAGTGCTATGATGTAGGAAAATATCTTTCAACAAGAGCCATTAAAATATCAGAAGGATATCTGTGTTTTAAATTATGCTTGAATATATTTTATAAATTCACATTCAGTAGACACATTAAGCATACTTTGTAAGGCCCTTGGCAAAGTATTTAGACTTTTTTTTAAGTTGTAGAAGCATTCTTAACATAGCAGTTGTCTGTTTTAAGAGTTTTAAAATTAGATATTTATTTCAAAGCCAATTTATATGCACTGAAAATTATTATGCATTTCCTATAAATAACCTATCAACTCCGAAAAGAGGTTCCTAAGACAAGTGAGCAGATATTATTATTTCCATCTGTTCTCATTCAGTAAAGCAGGGTTTTTGTAGAAACAAAAGTAGCATCAATTCCCTGAAAGGAGAGCTGAAGGAATATTATAAAAGCCATACACTTTCAAAACATTTGAGTATATCTTATTTTAATTTTAACGACAAGAACTGCTTTGTATATTCATCTTGTAATACACCAGATGCAGAGAGTAGCTAAATTCAAAGACAAAATAGGTTGACCTGCATTTTGTATAAATTTGATCAAAGTCTGGCTTCTATTGAACAAAACAAGGCTGGGTGCAAATGACACAGGAAAGGAAACCAAAAAGAGTGTTTGCATGAATGCTGCAAGGCAAAGCCAATAAATGTTTAATGACTCTGCTAAAGAATTTGTTGTCTCATAATTTCTCCAGAAGGTGACTTACTTTGAAAGGTATTCATCCCCCTCCTAAATATTTTGTGTGGATTCAAGTCCACAAAGCACCTGCCATCCACCATGAAGAATATTATATATCTCCTCCTTTAGAAGGTTGTTTCATGCAGTGCCTCGGGAGAGTTTTTTATATGAGATCAATAATATTTTTGAACTTCTGAGTGATTAAGAAATGTGTGTGAATTGCTCTCAGGGACAGATAAATATAGCATTTATGGGAATAAAGAGATTAATATAATAGAGATGAAATGAAACATAACATCTAGAAGAAAACAGTGTCAAGGCTGGTATGGCTATATTTCATCTTCCAGACATTTTGGTTTATTGGAACTAAATAGCGTGCTGCATTCACCTCAACCCCCAGAACATACAGACTTACACTTTTTAATCCTTTCTTAAATAAAGTGAAAATGTAGAGGAAAATAATTTCAGGCACATCACCAGCAAAGCAGGTGAACAGACTGTGGGGAATGCAGGCTGCCATACCCACAGGCTCACTGCCACCTGTGTCAATCCAGCCTCTTCCATCCAGATCCATCTAAGCAACTTTCTTGAAAACAAATTAAGCAGCTTCATGGTTTGAAAGTAACAATATTTTTGGGTGTGATTTCAGGTAATCCCTTCTCCACTGCCAAGATACCCGTTCTCAGACAAAAGGATAGATATGAAAAAGAGTTGATTGAAAACAAGAACAAACAAAATGTGGTCAGGAAATGCAAACACTGAAAACATCACTAATCAAAGGGTTTTGCCCATTGCAGGTGTTGGCCATAATAGTGAGTGATGTTAATAGCAAATACATTGAGAATAATATGATTCAAATTGTCCAGGAGAGAAGGGAGATGGAGCACCACATTGTACATGGAAGTTAGGGAAAGGCAGGAAATAGATGAGGAATAGGAATTTCTGTGTGTGTCCACACTGCTCTTAATGAGATGTGAACATGGAGTGGCTTCCAGACCATATAGTTCCTTTCTGTGGTCTTCAGGACATTCAAACACCCTGGTAGAAGTAGTATCTTAAAAACACACTAAGCCTTGCATCTCCCCAAAGGCTGACAGCTTTTGTACAATAACAATCTGAAACAAATAATTAATTTGATTTTGAAATTACTTAATGTATGCTACTCCTATTTGAACGTAGTTCAAATAGTTTCTCTGGGTTAAGACATGGTCTCTAAACAGTTTCTCCTTGAAAATAGTGTGGGAACAGTAGCATCTTTACGTCTTGGAACACTAAATAAATTCATGTTACTTCGTGATCAAAGTATGCTATGAGTGCTGAATGCCAATTATTTCAGGGAGTCAGTACAGGGTGATCCACCCTCATTACTGTGCCTCACTGCAGAAACCTATAGGGCAGGGTATAAAAATTCACTTGTCTGGATTATTCCACTCTGCTTCATGATACTACCACAGCCAGGTCCCAAATTAGGAAAGTAGCAAATAAATATTCAAACAGGAAATTTTAAAACCAAAGACAAATTATATTTTTAAATAAATTACATAGCAGAAAAATGGCTTCAGATATTTTTTTGCTGTGAAAGTACAGAGACACTAAATAATTTTTCAATTTTTTTCTAAATTTCAACAAACAGTTTTTCAATTTGCCATAGATTATGTTACTATAGACACACACAAAAATGTAGTCTTCAGTGAAGATTTCAGTTCTGACTAATGTTTTGCTGACTAAATCCTGTTTAATTCTAAATTAAATGAGAAGCCACAGTAAATAAAGTACAGTATTACTGTCTTCTTCCCTACAGATACAATTACATGCCCCTTTAAAAGCTCAGTCTATCCATTGCCAAAATGGGACATATTTAGAAAAGTAGGAAAGTAGAAGATTTCTTATACAATCACAGCATGTGGCGGCAAAATCTTAGTGGCTTAGAAAGAAAAAGGGAAAATTTACTGGAGGTGGTTATGCAATTCCACCCGTATAAATTCTAAATTATTCATGTGCCTGCTAGGCCTTATAAAACAATCTTTCAGCCATATCCTTTACTCTGAATTCACTTAGGGTACTGTTGGATTGGGGCAACATCTTCAGCTAGGGCAGCAGCAGATTTCTTGTGAAAGAAATAAAATAATCTCTGATACAGAGAGTCTCTTTCTTGGGAAATTAGAAGAAAAAGTAATTCTGCAGTACCAAGTGTTGGAATAAGTGATTTAGAGGTCTAGGTAAATGTAGCTACAAAGTTTCTGAGTGCAAAATGCTCGATTAGGGGAAATTAGTATAGATGTTTATACTGATTTCCCCCCTATTTTCCTCCTTAATTGATTTACTTCTGTTTGGTCTGCAACACAAATTTGAATGTTCTATGCCCTTGAATAGGAAATTGACATTCAGTAGACAAATCATCATACTCTGAGTAATTATGGCAAAACTGAAAGAAACCCTGGGCTATAAAAAGATATTTACCTAGAATGCTTTCTGAAAGTGATGAAAACTGGATTGAATAGAAAATTGAGGCTTTCTTACCTAATCTTGAATTTATGTCTTGTGCTGATGCACTCCACAGACATTCAATAGCACGACTTGCTGGCTAGGCATAGCAGCTGCAAGCTCTTTTTGGAAACAGGAGGCCAGGAAAGATGAACTGTAAAATTATAATGGAAATAAGTTTTTAAAGGAAGAAGAAATAAAACAATTGCTATTGATTAATACACTAAAAGTTAATTTGTAGCTTTAAATCCTTTCTGTCAGGGTAATGCTGTGCAAAAAAAGGAAGAAAAAGTACCCCAGATGGATGTATTTAATGATTTTGTCTGGCTAACAGGTATTTTAATCCATTTGTAACCCTGTAGTGTGGTTTGTGTGTGCTCTTATATGTGCACACAATAGAAAATATTTCTGCATGGTATATTTGAGAACAATTCAAAAGAATAAACTAAGGGATATTTTTAATGTGAAAGGGATAAGAACAGCATCCCTTGGATCTCATTTTACCCTAAAGTAAACACAGGTATTATGGGTCTACTCTCAGGGTAGAGAGTATATGAAGCAAGGTTGCAGCACATAGTAAAAAAACCCTAAACCAACAACAAATAACACACAACAAAAAACCAGCAATATTTTCAAGAGTTACTAACAAAGTTAGGAGCCTGGATCCTATTTCCAAATATGACATAAATGGTGGGGAGAGGCTTGCAATGTGACTTAAGACTCAGAAATCCCAGTGTATTAACTTTTCTTCTGTTGTACTGAAAATCTCAGCCTCCTGAAGACCCAAAGTGAGTGTGTTAATGAAAGCCACAAGGAAGAGATTACCCAGACTTACGACAAGTGATTATTTGTCAATTTACCATGACATAATTACGCATCTGAGCCCACATTTTTTCAAGTATTTCTAAAAATGTAAATTAGATTTGTAACTCTCTTAGGACACCTGAATATTTTACTCTTTTGGACTTGTGAGAAATTCTGCCTCTTTTACCTTTCTTACCTAATATGACTATGGAATGTCACATTAGCCACCAGTTATTTCTCAAAATGTAAAGATCCTGCCTAAAAAAATCCTGAAATCATATTAAAGGCATATGTTCTTACAAAAACAACAGAATTGCTGACTAATTCCTTATTCAGATTAATAATTTTGGAGTCTACATATCTCCTTAAATGTGAGACTGTGGAAATGGAAGAGTGTCTTTCAGTATTTATGGTTTTTCCAGTGTGTCAGAGGCTCACTGTAAGTTTTTGTGGTTCACATCACATTAAAACATCTCTGAGAAAGTTTGTTGAAAAAGCTACTTGATATTCCATGTAGTTCTAAAAAAAAAAAAAAAAAAAAAACCAAAAATATCAAAACTGTTCTCTAGTTTTTTCAAAGTCCTAAGTTATAAAGCTAACACAAATCTTGACATAAAGAACAAAATGGTGGACATTTTCTTGTTTTGTAGGATGCAGCTTAGCCTAATGGGAAACTTGCCTGTAATTTACCTATATTGACTATTTCTTTCATCTTTTATCTCTGATACCCAGATGGATACATATTTGTTGGGAAAAATCAGCCATCCAGAGCATCATAAAATAGAAGAAGAATCAGATATTATTTTAAATGGATGATACCCTATCTTGAAGTTAGTTCTTATTTTGGTGTGTTACAACACAATTAAAATATACAGATGGAACTTTCAAAAAAAATTGAAATTCATTTCCTATTGTATTATTTCACTAATAATGAAGAAAGAAAAATACTTTTCTGTGGGAACTCTGGCTAAATGCTGCATGAGGATAATTGATGCTATTTTAACAGTTGCTGCTTCTCCCAAATGTTTTACATTTCTAAACAGAGGGTGCTCCCTCCTGTCAGTGATTTCTTTTTTTCTACCTATGTCTACAGATAAATTACTGTTATGTTTTGAATCACATGCAACTGTTCAGGTGCCTGCATCTGTATGCTAAGCATAACAAATGTTCAGTAGAAAATAAGACCCAAAAAAATTCCAATGAGTGTATAAATCCTATGAAAGAGGAAGTATCTTTTAATTCTATTAAAATTAAATAATTTTAACCAAATTTTTACATTATTTCAAGTGTACCAGTCAGAAGGAGGACTTTCATAACATTAAAATTGTACTTAAATCAAACATAAATACAAAACATAAATTGTTTATCTAAACAGGCTGCTATAATAAAGAGCTCTCTCAAATTCCTCAAAGAAATCCATCCATAAATGCTGTAACCATTAATATCCTATCACTCAGAAAAACACCTTAAAATTTATAGTTCTTCAAAAATCCAAACTAGATAAGGCCTGGAAGAGAAAATATATCTGAGTCAAAGAGTTTGGTGCAAAGCAAACAATTCCATAAAGTCTGTGGAAGAAGAGAAATTATCATCTTCCATTACCTCACTCTCTAGCCTTGATATAAATTACCACCTGCCTCAATACCCTGCTTCAGTCTTATGGCATTGTTCAGAGCAACTGCGAATCTTCATATTTTTCAGCCTTGCAATTAAAAGTGACAATAAATAGTTATGTTTTGGTCAAACCAATATCTAAAAACTTACTTCAAAATCAGTTGAAAACCAGCAGAAATTACAAAAATATTGGTTTACAGTATTTATTCTCTGCAATTCATTCAAATAATCTGTCCTTTAGGAAATCAGATATCTAAGGTAAAAGCTCAGCAATTAGTCCAACATAAAAGACAAACAATGATTTTCAATTGAGCTCTCCTTCATGGTCAGAGAAAAGCCAGAAAAACGTTCAAGACAGATGGAATGGATCACCCTCTGGAGATACTTACCTCTCTTAATTAATCATGGAGGAGTGCAAGAGACTAAATTAAATTGCCTAAATGTTAGGAAATTAATGTTAGACAAGATAAATAAAAGTCTAAATGCAAACATTGTTAGGAAGAATCATGTATGTAAACTTTTTCTAACTGCTTTAAGAGGGATCTTTGTCATCCATCCTCTTGTGTCATCACATCTACTACCTCTACAATAAACTAATTTTAAAATACTCTTTTTTAAAGACTGATTTTTTTATAACCTGTTCTATTTCTTTTTTCATGTCTCTAAGTTCATACTGGTGGAATTGGGGAACATGAAAATAAATAATGATGAGATTGTTCATGTTTATTAGTTCTGCCCCCTATTTTTCTTATTTGGCTCATTGATTAGTTAATTTACTTTGAATTTTCCTCCAGTCATTCTTTAATTCTGCTCATACAACAGACTGAAATGACTTAACTATCCTACCTCCATAATTATAAGGTCTAAAATAGTTTTATACTCTGTTCAACCAATTTTTCATACTCCTAAGGAAAGACCAGGTTTGAATTCCATACATCAGAATAAGAGCAAGATTTCTGAGGTATCCACAATCTGTATGTTTATTTCCATTGTTTTTGATTAACCCACTGCACAGACACAACAAAAAAACTGTCACAGAATGACACACAAAGTTGTTTTGTTATATCATCCTAAGATGCTCGTATCGCTTCCAACATAGAATAATACCATTTTTGTAAGAGTACCTTCCTCTACTACAAGATCCTTGACTTCAAGGACATGGGGATAACTTATCCTCTCTGCAGCAATCTGTGTGCTTTAGCCCATCTGATCAGTTCTGGAAACAAAACTCTCATCTTGCTTTAAATGAAGCAAGGAAAGCACATTTCCTTTTATTCTGTTAACTAATCACCAAATAATTGTTTTTTAGACACAAGATGCATTTTTGTATCCAAGTAGTAATTGGTGTTAAGACTATGCTTTCAGTAAAATTGGAACTTATGTCATTCTTTAGCAGTTTGTCAAAGCACATTTGAAAAAAATATTTCGAGGATTATTTTAGAGGAGGCAGCACTAGACAGTTGCACATATGCAATAAATATATTTTTTTTAATTCAGCATTGCCACATGTCTCTTATTATGAGTCTTCGCATTCTGAAAATGTATTTTTCTCTTAATTTTAAGCTTTTAAGTGGAATGTTTACTTTTGTGGGCATAATACAAAATAATGCCTAATGAAAAAAAATGTGCTGGAAAATATTCTCCAAAATCCTGTTATTAGCAAATGGATTGAGCTATTTTTCCATAATTTTCACTAAATATGAGGTAACTGATAAGTGCACAGAATTTGACTTTAAATGAATTCAAAATTAATGGTGCTTAGCCTTAAACATTGAAGAAAATAAGGGGCTTGAAATTTCCAATATACATATTTAATGCACATTTGTTCAAACTCCAATGTCAAGATAAAACAAATCATAGGACATGTGAAAACACACAGATTTTACTTGAAAGATTAATATGGGTTTTGAAATATAAAAGTTCTACAATAAGTAAATGCTGCAGAAGTGTTTATTACAAGAAAAAAATATGGCCTTCAGACACTGAGCCTGTGCAGCTTTGTTTTCTTCAGTGTTTTGATCTTTGCTACTTCTTTCTTCTGTAAGAGACATAGCACATTTTAATGAGGTAAATGTCAACACAGCACAGTAAGGGATCAGTCCCAAGAACCCATCTCTATTTAATATAATATAGAAAGCTCCTTAAAAAATTGTACTACTACAAATTTTATTAAGAAATGTTACACCTCATTTATTTCTGGAATAAAATATATTTTCTTTTTTTTGTAGAGATAATATTTTATTTTGAAACACAGTTTTACTTTTAAAGTTATTTAAGTTTTAACCCTTCAGGGATTAATGTTTCTAAATATGTATAATTAGAATTTAGGGGTGGCTAGTGTTTCACATCTGTGGTCTAAATGTTTTTTAACCCTAATTAGTCAAAAGGCAACAAAATAATTTCCAGAATTTTGTTTTTCTTCCTTTGTTTCAGGAAAGTCTTGCTTTTATGAAAACTACCACCAACAAAACCCCCACCACAACAAAACAATGCCTAATTTAGTCTCAGACAAAATTATAATGGGAATAATAGTGTCCAGAAAGAAGGCTATTTTTTTAAAAGGGAACCTGATCAATATTTGATGAAAGAGGTTATACAATTTAGGATGCCTAAAATGGCAGTCTTTTCTGAGGAGACCCCACTCCTCCCTTCCTTCCTGTTCTTGTGCTCTCACAGGGCTGCTACTCTCATGGATCTCAGCCTAACTCTCTTTCCACCATTTGATATGATGACAAAGATTTAAAATTGAGAAAAAAATAGGTAATAAGCATAAATAAATAAATAAATAAAACGGTTAATTTTGCAAGAGTTACAGAAACTATCATTCCTAGGTAGCTGCAGAAGCCTTTCTGGAAGTAACTATGCCATTGTTCTCAATCATCACTTCAAAGGTTTGCTGTCTCTTCTGCTCCTACACAGCAATTTGGATCTTTGAACACTTCTCCCAGCTTTAATGTCTTTTCATATACTTTTGTGTTGTTTTTATTTTTGGGTTTCCTCTTTACAGACACCTCTTTTAAAATGATTTTTTTACTTTGCACTTATCTGGGAAATGGAAATATTACTATTAAGAACATATTACAATAGTCTATATTTCTTTAAAATTTCTTCAATTAGACTGCATATCAGTTTAGTGCAAGATCATGATTCTGTAAGTGAATTGTGACATTCTACAGTGTTTCATAGAATAACTACCGATTAATTATTGTTTTCAAGAGAAGAAATAAACCTTTTCCTAATAAGTAATCTAATAAAATTATTTGTTGAAATGTTTCTGTTTAGGAACTGAAATTCAATTGCACTTGAAAGAAGGCATTGTCACGGGTGGAGTGGAAACTTCAGACAAAGCTTATTAGAGAAGCTCTCCTGTTGGATCATGAGGTGCAGAAAAGACCCCATTGCTTTCTAAATTCCTCCTCGGAGAGGAGCCTTGGCACAGCTGGATCCAATGATTGCACCTTTATACAACTTTGTCCTGCATGATTAAGGATGGAAAACCAGATATATTTATACAAAAATGAACATTTTTATAAAAATGAAAATATAAACTTTATTATGCTAAATTATTAGACAAAAAAGATCTTAATCAAAATCTTTTACTACACAGTATAGAAACTGAACCCACTAGTATAATATAATGTACTGTATCAAAGCAATTATGTTAAAGCCAGCAACAAAACCCTACATTAATTAGGAAGAGATTGATGTTACTCACTCATACCAATGACCATGGGCAACTCTTTTTCACTCAGCCTCAAAGAGTAACTTGAGGGGTGTCCCTACGTAAGGGAGGAATTTGCACACACCCCCAGACCAAGATGGGAACCTGCAATTTGAAAGTGGAACTGGACCTTCATACTATGAAGTGACTGACTGTCAGATATGTCTCCAGAGCAGCTGTGTCAGCTCAGCATTTTTAGGTAAGGATATTTTACTCTACCTGACACACCTTCACCTCACAATCAGAATGATTAACTTCGGGGCTGATGAGTCAGCGTGGTTTTAGCATAATTCAACACCAAAAGCATCATGACACCACATTTCAGGTGACCCCTGAGTGTTTTACAAAGAGGGCATTGTTTGAGTTGTTTTACTGCATTACAGGCTGAGAATTTTTCTACAGGCATAAAATATGGACTGATAAGATAAAACATTTAAATTAATTTCTTCACAATTTAATTTATAAAATATTTAACATATAATGAGCATTCATTGTAATAGAGTAAAGGCAAAATATTTAAACATTAAACTGAGCTCTCTTTTTATCATTTTATCCTGGTTCTTTCTCTATTCCACTGATTAATACAACCACAGGAAAAATAAAATAAAATAGATTCACATGGGGTATCTAAGGTATAAATTAGTGATGTCTTCTGCCATAGGGCCAATTAATCACTTTCATTTCTTCCGTAGGTATTGTGTAGAGGAGCAGCACTGTTTTGTTGTTGCAGTGTGAATATATCATAAAAGTGTCTATAAAATCCACAGTGAGTTAGAAGTTACCACTAAATATAAATTGATATGCAGTAGAGAAGTTGATTTATAGCTGTTCTCATGCACTGTAGCTGCCAGTAATTTGGCTGTATTTTTTTCAGGACATTTTAAACACTATATAGAAAAATATCTTTTTTGTAGTGCATATGTATTGTTTGTTTGTTTGAAGATAAATCACATTTCATTGTATGTTTCATTCTCTTTTTATTTTCTTGTCAAAATGAAGTTTAAGATCTCTTTAGTATTCTTTCACACAAGGGTTATATACTGCAACAAAATACTTCATCACCCAAAGCTACTACGTGTTTAACAGCACCTTCACAGTCCTCTGAGAAGAAAGCATTTACATCCAAATTTGACATGAACTAAATATCACAGTTTTAGATACAAACAGACAATCTAGAATAATGACTTTTAAAAGCCTGTATTTCCATGGCTAATGTCATAGGCTAGTTTAAAACTTATTGAAATAGGTAGGTGAACTTGTTCTTGAATGTTAAGCAAAAGCCATGGCCCAGCAAAATGTGAATTTACTGATGATGTTGGGAAAAAATAAGAAGTTTCAAGTACTTTTAAAACTACCAAAAGTTCAGACAACTACAGACATCTGTTTCCAGTAATGCTGAATAAGAAACATAATAATTTCCTTTTATTCTTTTGTTGGGAATTTTGTCCCCTTGAGAAAGCACAGCCAAAGAAGAAACAAGAAGCAGAGGACAGAAGGTAAAATGATGCAGTAAATCTACCTTGCTGTTTTTCCCTTGCTGCTCTATGCACAGTATTTTCTGAACTAGTCAGAATAAATAAGTTTGTGGGAAACATGAAGGATTGTGAGAATAAACAGGAACAAACAGTAATTTGCTCTCAATTTCTGCCCATCTAAGTTCTTGTAAAGAAATTTCAGCAGCAGAAACATTTTACATTAATTTTCATGTATTTTTATATATTCCCATTATATTTTCTCTGAGTTCTTCAATTAAAAATAATCTTGATTTGCTATGAAAGTAATGACTAAGAGCTGAAAAATTGAACATATTTGAGAAGAGTGTTTTTGGAAGTTCTTCATGTTTTCAGTGTGTAGCTGAAAAGGGATAGTTGGTACCTAAAATAGAAATATAATACTGAACTACAAAATTAAGGAAAACAATTTGAAGAACTCTTTTATGCAGAGCTAATTGATAAGCTCCTTTAAATACAAGATATGTCACATGGCTTTTAGAAAAAAAAGATTTAGTGAACTATCTGTAACAAATAAAGGCTGATAATTTTGGCCTTGGAGTGAGCAACTATATAATATTTTCTTGATAAATTACAATATTGCAGTAGTCACTGAGCTTTGCAGATAAGCAGAAATAGTTTCACTTTTGCTAAAGTGAATGAAAAATATTTGAGTGCAAATCTTGCAGATCATTTCCACTGAGTGCTTAGAGGTCACCTTCAGAGTTATTTTCCAATAGCCTTAAGTCATAATTAAATAAACCAGTCTTTGTTTGTCATGATTGCCTTCAATTCCTCTTTTTTTAAGAAGGGGAAGCACCTGAGTTCACGCAGGAGCCTTTATTGGCTGTGATAAAGGCCATATGTTAAGCTGCACAAATCCTTTCCAGCATTTAGCATTTGGTTCCTTGGCATATCCCCAAGGAAACAGTGGAGCCGCTTTGGACTTGCCTGCAAAATTGTCCTATGATTTCTCTGTGAGGTAGTTGAATGCACTATTTTCTTGCCTCTCCGAAACAAGTTTATTTTCATTTACCTGATCTTCATGAAAATGTAAACATTTACAGTGGCATTCTTTTATAAAACTTTTATAGAAGTTTATTTTATAGCCTTTAGAGTGGTTTCTTTATTGTCCCAAATAAAAGGACAATAGTTTCTTTATTTGATATAATGAATGATGAGAGGTCAGTGAGAGAGTGGCTACATTATTTTGTATCAAAACTTTTATTATATAGAGGGGTTTTTTTTCCCCATGCTTATAAGAAATTTAGTTTATTCTAAGTCCATGGTTTTAAAACTTTGAGACATAATTTTCCTTTTCAATGAGTGTTGAAGTAGTTACTTCAATTTACTACAAATTGTTACAAGAAATGTAACAAATTACAAATTACTATAAATGATTAAAAGAAACTGACAGAACTGAGAAAGTAGTTCAGCAAAGGGATTAAGAGAGAATGAACAAATATATTGTTAGTATATGAACAAACTGGAGAAAAACGCATGATAAAAATTCCCTTCTATACACATATTTGCTTTTATAAGTGTTTGGTTTCACATTTCATTTATTGGAATCAATATGCCACATTATAATGAAATTTTTATAGGAAGATATGGCAATAATTCCGTCAGAAAGATTATCTCATCTTCTTCAGACAGTATCAGTATGTAATACAGATTTTTTCTTTAAGCATAGATTTTTTGGTCATATTAATTCTTACTGTATCATTCCTTTAAAAAATAATTCTTTGATCTACAGTAATCAATCTTCATTTTACAGACAATCAAGGAGAAAGGAATGAGAGCAAGTTAGTATCATGTGAGTCCTTACAGAGTAATTAGAATGAGAAAAAATAATCATTACAATGAAAAATTGATCTTGACCCTCCCCTAAAGTTCAGAAAATTTTGGAAGATATTTTACTCTTGTCATGCTTCTAAAAAATTATAAATAATTATGAATTCAGGAATGATATTTGTTCATTTGTTTATGCCTTAATTCTTTCAGGCCTGAAGTAAAAGTGAAAATATTGTAATGTAAAAAGACATATGATCCCTTTAGCATTTTGGAAGATCAGCAGTTGGGAAATTGAAGGAATTTTTTCGGGAAATATTTCCTTTAGGTTGCACAGAATTATCAGCTTTGTGTGCTCTCCTTGCAAAGAAAGTCAGCACCAGCTGCCAGCTGACATCAGTTTTCAAGGAGAGCACATGTAGCAAGCACATTCTGTGCAGGAAGTGCAACGTGGCCTCTCTGTGCTCCACTGCTCAGTGACACAAGGGTGCACAAGACAACTGAGCAAAACCAAGATTCTGCTCAGCCATCTGACTGGCAAAATGTTCAACCAGAGCAAAATCTGCAGGTGCACTTTGTGTATTCATCTGTCTGCATCTTCCTTCTGTATAGACTCTTCTCTAAAAATTTGATTTCCTGAGAAATCAAATACACGTTATCTTCAGTATGAAAAATATAAAACATTTACTGGGCTTTTAATAAAATATTTAAAGTAAATGTGTTCATTCCTGAGCAAATGAAGACAGTCAGTGAACACAGAGTAATTGGATGGGAAGCGTGGTGGTTTCTGCTACTGAGTTTTGAGATTTCCCTACATGGAGTTATTTTGAACTGAATTTTAGATGCCCTTGCAGACAATCGAATGACTTTGATTTATGTTATATATTGGATATTTAATGCAAAAATACTTTTAAATGTATCACCCATGTTCAGAAATCACATTTAGAATATTAAAACTCTCTTAGATAAGTAAAGAACTCGATCTTAACATTTCTAATTTCTATTTTAGACATGAGGACTTCAGTTTTCTTTTTTAGAAAGTTTTTACAAAGGAAGACTATTAAGTCTTCCAACCTGGAATCACCACATATTTATGGAAGAACCATGTAATTAGTGTGTGGGTGAAATTTTATGTGGACATTATATTCTTTTTCCATGTTACCCAAGCAGTATTTATCTGAGGCAAAGCCTTTGATAAGTGATAGTTTATTCCTTTGTTTACCAAGAATCATCAAATGTTCCTCATGATTGATGTAGTAGGGAAAGAATTTGCATGCTGAATTGTAAATTTACTTTTAAATGCCAAGCTTTTGCGTAAAATGCCACTTTGAATTAGCTGAGACTAAGATAAAAATATAACATTTTATTCCAAATTAAAGAACTAGGATAATGCCAAAATATGGATATGTATTGAAAAGCAAGAAATGGGAAAATTGTCTCAGGACTGCAATGTAGACTTTTCTTGTTAATCTGTGCATCCAGTGGATTCACTAGGATGCATTTCTGTTATAGTCTTTTGTGATTGCTGCTGTAATTTATGTTTAAAAGTGAAAAATTTAATATAAAATGAAAAAAAATTATTTTTAAGCTATGATGGAAGAAGATATTTTGGAATTTATATTTTTGCAAGAAAATGTCAGTAATAACAAAATTCTTCAAAGTAGTTTTGGTGATTTCTTTACACAAGCTTGTTAAGTTATATCTCAGAATACAAAGAAAGTGGTACTGTGAAATTATCTGTCAAGTAATGGTCTAGAAACTATATTCCCAAAGAGGGAAGAATTGTGATGGTAATTAGTTCATTAAAATTTAACCACTATAAATTTCTCCTGAGTATATATTTGTGAGTCTATATTGGGATGAATAAAAAGTTTTGACTGTGGAGAGTTTTTTTCCCAAAGCATTCAGAGAGGATACTTACAATATGCACACAAAAAAACCCCCCAACTCTGAACATATTTTTTGCTAACTTTGAATTAATTAATCCCATTTAATCTTATATTTCCATACATAACTCCAGATTTGAAGCATCACATTCTGAATTTAATTTTCAGTGGAGAAAAAAATAAGCATTTTTGACAACACCCATTGTAAGATGAGGTTGTTCCCTCCCTAGACGTTTCTGGTTCTCTTTACTAAAAATAAAGGGTGACCAGACAGCTGGCATACACATGGATGTCTTGGGTGTCTATATGGGGTATATAGATCAACCATCTATATTTATTATTTAGATTTATCTGTGTAAATCCTAAAGAGTTAATCCTTAAGGACCAAAAATATTCATAGATAAATGAGTAGAGCCTACACAGAGAGATCATATGGTATGTCTTGATGTGTTCCTGGTTTGATCTTATCCTGTTTTCATGAGATCCAACTTCCATTTGATCACTGGCATAAGAATCATACACCTGCTAGTCAAGCCAACAGGAAAAGCTCTTTACACATATTTTTTTTTGCAAAAAAAACCCAGAAATTATGTCCATTAAAGAGTATGATTGGGTAAAGAACTTCTACAATATTTTTCTTGCCTGTTACTAAAAATATAATTTCAGCATAAATTGAAATGCTAATGACACAGATGATTTGGAGAATAATGGCATACCTTACAATGCTTAAAATGTAGAGAGTATTAATGAAGATCATTCTAATTAGAAAGCACTGGTATTCAATCTGGTGTTCAAGAGATATGGCTAGGCAGTCTTAGTGCAATCAAGGCTCCCACCAGAGTCTACTTTTGCTAAGCCCTGGCATTAGTTAAACATGTGTCAGCAGCATGGGAAGATGTACTGCTTTTATATTCATTACATTAAAAAGAAAAAAAAAAGTAGAAAAGTTAGAAAATGGAAATTAATGTTATTCTTCAGTAAATTTAAAGCACTTCAAGAATGTAGAATATGGATCTGTTAACCAGCCTTTACAAAAGAAGAAAATTTAGTGCTGTTGTAAACAGTACTATACTCTGCCAGCATTTATTCTTTGGTGCTTTGAGTTTCAAGAGGTTCATTTTACTGTTTGAAAGGAACTGGTCAACAATTCACATGAGTGGAGAACTGAAAATTCTTAATCTAGAATTCATAATGCATTTCAGGTTGATGCAATCATTGAGAAGGGCAGTTCTTTCAGCTTTGTCTGCTGCACTGCATAATTCACAGAGTAATTCACCTTGTGCATAAGAAAAAACCACAAAAAGCTAGTAGTAGAGCAGTAGGTAGTCTGTAGCTCTGATCTTTACAAAAGATTAGTGCTGGAAAAATTTAAGCAGTGCTGTAAAATAAAAAAATATGTAAATACGCAAACATTGCAAAAGATATGCCAAACATTTAGCTTCTATGGGAAAAAGCATGCCTCTCAATGAGTAGTACTGAGGAACTCATGCCTGGTTTGAAGGTAGATAATACACTGACACAAAATACAGAATGGATAGCATCATCAAACTGATGAATTTATGTCTTAGAGAGTTCACTGACATCCACAAAGTAAAATACCATTCTCAGGTAGATACTGAACCTTATTTACGTATGTTTTGTTCTTCTCTCCAGCTCCTTCAAAATCTGCAAAAAAGGATGTTGTGGAGAAAAAACCAAATGAATGAACCAATCAAAACAAGTCAAAACAAAAATCCACCTGAAATTTATCCAACACCCCAAATATCCTTTAAATAAAAATCTATTGTGAGAGTCCAGGTTTGAAGGCTGATAAGACCAATGAAGTCAAAGCCTTTAATAAATTCAAGGGAGCAAAAGCTATTCCGCTGGTACTTTTGTTTTGTCTTTGTTAAACTATTTACTTGATTTAATTCCTTTCAAGTGTAATTCAGACTCTGCCTTGGTGTTTTGAGTGTACATAATTAGTTTTGTTGCATGACCATTTCCCTAGATGTGATCACTTTGTTTAACACTAATGAAACTTTTATTAAACTTGATATGCCTGAAATCATGCAAACAGTTTACTATTAGCGTTTTGCAGTCTTATATTATTGAAATTCACATGTTCACACCTTCATTGCATGGTTGAAGTGCTACATCTTTGATAAGAATGTGGAAAAAACTTTCATAATCAGAGCAGGTTATAGAATGGTAATTGAATGAAAAGGTGAGAACCTCACCCCCCTCTTTCCCCCCCAAATCAAAACCAATCACAACATGGCAAATCAAATCACTTTGCTATCCATCCTCAGCAAAGATTGCTTCCGTTGCATGGTATTGACTTAAGCAGTTAATGTGTGATTTTAAATTTGCTCCTTCATTCTCCTAAGACTTCAGTCACAGATGAACATCATTTTCCATATGCAAGTGTACAATTACTTGCAACTTCTAGGACTTTGCAAAGAGAATCATTAATAATTGCCTCTTTTGACAGCAGTTTTGGAAATTGCAAAAGCTTTGCATTATCCATTGCTCAAGCTGGCACACTGTGTAAAACCACATGGAGAGAAGGAAAAAGAGAAAGGGAGGTCAGTGAAAGAAATCACAGACCATGGTTCTCTGAGTATCAAGGTTCTGGAATAAATGGACTACCAGAATGGTGTCTAGAAAAAGCTGGGTTTATTGACTTACAGATTAAATATGATTATAAATGATCTGTGTATTCAGCAGATAAATACTCCAAGATAATATTTTGGATGGATTACATAGACAAAAACAATTATTAAAGTATAAAAAAAATAATAAAATAAACCTGCATTCATAGATAATAGTCACCTATTTATACTTGCAAACTCTTTCAGTGCATTTAATTTGTATTCAAAATAAATATACTAACTGAAAATTTCTGACTGTAGTGTACTATTGTTACAGTACCATTATTGTTAAATAAACTTGATTTAAAGCTGGGTTTATAAAGTCATGGAAATACAGATTCTTTAAGATAAGATGAAATTTCCACTAAATATGCTTTTGCATTTGCTCTAGTCTAGCGCTGATTCTTTGCTCCTGTGAAAGACTGATCCAGCATTGTGTTTCAGATAGAAAAATAGTGTATCCAGTAACAGGCCACACAAGAAAATCCAATTGTTTGCAAATACATTTTCAAGCCATTGTGATCCAGAGTACAATTTGCTGTCATTTAGCAAAAGCCATAGGTCAGTCTGTTGTTTCTGACAGTAAATTTATGATGAGAGATTTTGCCAAAAAACTATCTAGGAATGAACATAAGAGTGAATTAGTATGCAGTGTAATAGCAAAGGAGAAATAATGCAAGGCTTTTTGTCACACAGGAGCAGACTCTACCCTCCAATAGAAAAGATTCACTGAGGTACTGGACACAAAACACCAAGAATAAGATTTGTATTTGTTCTTGTCAGCTCCGCTATCAGAACTGACAAAAATATGTTATGTAAATTGCTCTGCAAATGAAAGACACGAAAAGTAATAGAAAAAAAAATAGGGAACCATTTCCATGTGGGTAAAATAGGTGAAAGGAGTCTTGGTGTCTGAATAATTTCCAGAATACTTAATAATAAAAGATATTAAATATGTTCTGAACAACCAAAGAACTATTGGCTCCTGTCTTCACAGTTTATTCTCTGTAGGGACTGCCAGAATGATTTTCAGGTAATTCTGCTTTTCTGAGAGAGTTTGCAAAAATCACCTCATTGTTTTTTGCACTAGATGGTTTTGGATATATAGGATAGCGGTCTGATCTTAATTGACACCTGTTTCAGACTAAATATTCCTACTTTCTTTTATTATCTGATATCTATTGCCTATTGTCTATCTATAATTATTACCTGATTGCTATCTTATTTGATTTACTGGTTTGCTATTATGAAGTACATAAATAAATCAACCCAGAATTCAACCTTGGGTTTTTTCCAAATAAATGTTTAAGACATTCTGGAGAAATCTAGGAAACAACCACATATAAACTGTTAGAGCTGCATTCACTTTCATATGGCAGTAACATGATATGAGAAGTTCATGACTCTGTAGGTATATTTTAATTTATTCCTGACATTTAATTGGCCTATTCAGCCAGAGGAACATGTAGAAGTTTCATGTAGTATTTGTTAATTGCAATGAGTTTAATTTTGCCTCCATTTCACAGATTGGAGGCACCTCTTGCCTTGCTAAAACTGTGGGAAAGTTATGATTCCTGACAGTTGTTTTGAGAATAGATATTACAGGGACAACAGAGGCAGGATTGATGTCTCACCACAGCTGGCCAAGAAAATACGGGACCCTACATTTAATGTACTGTTTTATACATCAGACTGGATTCCATGGGTGTGATCGCTGTTTCTTGGGGGAAGAGGAGAAGTATTAGAAAGCTAATAAAAAGAACCCAAATGGGAATCTTTTGACTGTATTTTGTGTTGAACAGTTATTTATTAAAAAAAAAAAATTAAATTCTTTGTAAGGCTGGTTCATTACCAGTAAGCTGCATTATTTTGTCTCTTTTCTTTCTAGCATAGCGTTCAGAATTGATATTGCAAGGAGGATTGCATATACGACATTACTGAAGGAAAGGTTTAATTAAGAAGCTATATTAAATTAAAGAACAAAGCTCCAGTTTTCATTTGTCTGCTTTTTCAGGACTTAGATGTGTTACACAATTTTTTCTTAATGTTTTTTCTCATAGTGTAAATTTATAATTAGCCAACAGGTTATTTAAGAAGTATCTTCCACTTATGTAAAAATTACATCCTGGTTTGTAAAAAGCATGCTGAATTCCTGTCTGTTGCCATTTTGAACAGCGCAAATGACACTTCTAAACCAGTGTTTATCATGGAAAAGAGAAGGAAATATTCACTTTTTTTCCTTACAAGCAAGTATACGTGACACTTGTAATATACAACACACAGAAGTACAGAATAACTGCAATAACACCATTCATTCACTGAGCTTTGGGCCTTTGCCTCCTTTCCAGAAGCATGTTCATATATACCAGCAGGTGAATCTTCCTTTTTAAAGAAAAACCCAAACAAACCAGACTCACTGATTGCGCTTGAATATAAAGAACATAAAATTATTTTATTACTATTAGAACCTTGGTATACCTAAAACTATTTGCTTTGAAAATGTTCACATGATTGTTAGGATGGAGGCTGGCAAGATTCCTGGATTTCTGAAGTGCCGTATATATTTTTAAAATTGTTTAGTTCCTGATCTGAAGCTTGCTGAAGAGTTCATTTGACAGTGAATCATGATAATAAGCACAGTTACATTTGCTGGAGTGTTTTCTCCTCATTGTTTTAGTCATTCTTTTTACTGCCTGATTCCTCCTGTCAGGCTGTGCTGGCATGGTGTGTCTTCAATTTATTTTTTCATCTGCAAGGGCTGCCATTAACTTAACCAACGCTCCTTAATGATGTGTGACATTCCTTATCTGTTTGTCCTTCACTGTACCCTGAGCCAGTTCTTAGCCCTCATGTGGACCAATCATGAGGATTCCTTTAATATAGGATGACTTGTAGATCTGAAAATGCAGTCCTGTGTCTCCCTCTGGTCTTCGAGGGAAGCCTCCTTTTATTCTTGGTTTTTCTACTTGTTACAAACATCAGAAAGGAAAAATTGAAATCTCAGGCAGATCACAAGTCAGAGCAAGTTTTCATAAGTCTGACAAACTCCTGTTTGCTCTGTCTTATTGTTTATGGTCACAAAAAATTCCCTTTCAAAGGCCATCTTCACTATGTTACAGCCTCCTTTCAGGTAGTGGTAGGGAGTGACAATGTCTCCCCTGAGCCTCCTCTTCTGCAGGCTAAGCAACCTCAACTGCAACCTCCCTCAGCTGCCCTTAGCAAGATTTGTGCTCAGCCCCTCTAACTGCTCTGCTGCCTTTCTCTGGACTCACTCCAGCACCTCCATGTCCTCGCAGTGAAAGGCCAGAGCTGGACCCAGGTCACACAGGGGGTGTGACCTCACAGCGCTGAGTGCAGGGGGGACAATCGCTGCTCTGGCTCTGCTGGCCACACTAGTTCTGATACAAGCAAGGATGCACTTGTACTCCTGGGCTCTCTGCTGCCTCATACAGATGTCAATATAAAATTATTAAAAGGCAGACCAAGAAATATTTTGAAAAACATCTTGCTAAATACATTAAAGTTATTAATTATACCGGAACACTGCCACAGATTCTGTAAAGTCAACAGATGAGAAAGTTGGAAGAGGAATGTTCAAAAGAGATGAGAAAGATAAGAATAGGAAAAATAAAATTATTATTTGCATTGGTGTCCACTGCATAGGAACTATGGGAGGTTTGTCCTGGAATTTTTTTTTTAATGAAGAAAAATAAAGAAATTGTTGCAGACTAACATATCATTAGAAGATATTTTTGATCAAATTGGTATGATGAACCATAAGAAATTGTCAAGTATTTATCTACTGCCCAGAAGACTAAAAAATAATTCAAATTACTTATGTCATAACTTATCACTTAATGAAATTCATTTCAGTAGAACAAAATGTGTTAAATATAATATTTCTTTTTTTCAGTACTGGAAAAATATAGACAAGTCTTCTATATCAGGGAAATTAGTACAAAGCATAATAAAGAACAAAAGAAGCTGAAAGATTAATAAGTCTGATAAAAATACTTTACAATAATGAAGATTCAAGATGGGTCATTTAAAAAGAACTTTTATTTTGCCTCACATGTCCCAAATTTTTTTGAAGGACACAATGATATTGCAAACATAAATGATCCTAATATTGTGGAACCTTATATAAATGTTTAGTTCAGGACAAAATTAAAAGTATTTTCAGACTGTAGTATTTCATCTTCATTGACTATAGTGGTTAATGTTACACTTCTCTCATATATTTTTGTGAATTTCTCTTTCTTAATATATGAATTATAACCTCCAAATTTAATTCAATGTTAGTCATACTATAAACTGGTAAGTAAAACTTCTTGGATAATTGCTGTGAGCAGATTTAAAAATATAACATAAATCTAGGACAATATTTGTCATTGTAAAATTACAGGGAATAAATCCCACCCTACTCTTCTATAATATTTATAGTGTTCAATATATTTAGAAATTATGTGTGTAGGGTATCATTAGTGAAGCTGTGAATAACAACGGCACAAAAACATCCAGATGTCTAAAGATACTGACCATAAAGAGCTGGTACAAAGATTTAATTGTAACTGAGCTCACAATATTGTAAGAGTGGGAAATAAAGTAATAGTTGAAATGTGAGTAGTGCACATGGGGGTGAAAAATCAAGTAAGACACAAAGCAATCCTGAATATGACATTTTGTGATGTAATCTAAATAGAACAACTACAGTTAAGAAGGGTTTTCTCTGGCTAATTTTTGATTTTTTAATGAAAAACTGAACAACTTTCTGTGGAAAACCTGAAGATAAGATCAGGAATTATTAACAATAAAATAGACTATAAAGCAGAAAACATGACACTGTATAAATCTCTAGATTATCTGCATCTTAAATGCTTTGTACAGTTCTGATGTTTCCCACTGAAATATTTGTCAGAAATAGAAAAAAAGCATGGGAAAAGTGATAAAAGCCTTATCACTGCTGTGGATTAATTTATGTATTAGAGAAATTAATTAACATTCTTTACTTTGAAAAAAGGATGAATCATAGAATCAAACGGTCATGGCACCAAAATCACAGTTAATAAGGAGAAGTGAATATACAGTGATTATTCACAATTTCTTACAGAGATTAAGAATTAATCAAAGGGAACTATTTGGTGCAGACTAATATAAAAGCAGGTATGTGTGGAACTCTTTGCCTTGGGATGTTGACGAATGCCAAAAGCAGAAATGGACTCAGAAGGGAATTATTCATAGTAGCAGAACAGAATTCCACTGAAGGTTAAACACAAAGATAAATGTAACACTTTATGTCTCTGAATCATGGGTGGCTAGAAGCTAAGAAGTCATTACTGCAAGCTTATCTGTTAAGCTCTCTTGCCAAAAGTTCAGTATTGGTCACTATCAAGGCGAGAGTATTTGACTGAGTGAATCTACCTTTGCCATGCTTCTTATTTCTTTATCCATTACTTGAAAGAGCATGGTAATCTTAGTAGTGCTCTATTAAATCACCATGTTTTGAAAATCTTGAGGCAATATTCCATGATCTGAATTTAAAGAATCTTTAGTGCTAACAAAGGATGATTCTTCCAGAATGAAGATAATTACTTCTATTTTCAGTTGTCTGGAGTTTCTTTATTCAGAAATTGTCTGTTGTTTTGAATTACACTCTGACAAGCTGAATTGGCTGCTGTTGAGTTAAAAGAAAAGATTACTCTCCTCAACACACTGACAGCTGTTCAACCACGCCTTGCTTACAGAGGTTATTATTCTTCTAGGTATGCCAAAATGAAAAGATTTTTTTTCCATCAGAACTATCCATGTCAAGAAAACCTATGATCTCAATGCTTAAATCAGCTCAAAACACATTGGCACAACCAAAAGAGTCAGCATACACATATTTATGTTGGAGATCTGGAGTATCAAGAATATAGCATAATTTTTGTCTCTTTTCAAGCTGTAAGAAAACATTCTTATTCTGGACCATTTTGAGGAAAGCATGGATGGAGGAAAGAAGGAAGGGAGAAAACATTGTGACACAAAATAGGTACAGCTAAATTGTTGGGTGAATTTATCTCTGTATTTTCCTTATTGAGGGCTTGCACTACATTTCATGAGACCTCCATTAAATGGAGGTTGTGAGAAAAAAGATTACATGTAATCTGTAATATATAGGCACACACAATTTTCAATAGCCCCTTCTAAACCAGTATAGGTAAGTGTCATGGCTCAGGAATGGTATTCCCAACTCAGTGCCCCCACCAAGACTCTCCCAAAACACATGCAGCTCCGGCTTGCTTCTCCTTCCTCTCTCCTTTCCCACTGGCAGGATGGACCTGAATTGGAGGCACAGAAGGCGAATATTATGGGCTGAGATCAGAAAAATGTACTGGAAAGAGCAGTGAGATAAGAAAAGGAACAGTATCAGCAACAATATAAATAAGAGAAGTATACAAAAAGGAAGTGCTTCACATGCAGAAGTGCTCAGCCCAGAGCCCATGACAATAAACAAATACCAGATGGCTCTCCCCACCGTGTTTCCAAGAAAAAAAGGGACCATTCTCTGTGGAAGAGAGTCCCTTTCCCCTGCCCCAGAGATGATATGGGGTGATACAGAGAAACATCAGGGTCCCAGCCATTTTTCCCTCCTGGCTACTACAAAAATTAACCCTGTCCTGACCCTAACAAGGACACTACGTCAGTGCAGATCAGACCTTATTAAAAAGGCATTATGAAACCATGATTTTTAATTTTTTAAAAAAAAAATCATTCTGGGCATGACTAAAAAATCAAATGAATGGGGAAGAGGTGATCACACATGGGACTGTGTTTTTTTAAACCCCCTTATGCAAAACAGGGAGGATAGAGAGAAAGGAAAATATGCGTAATGACTTAAGCAATGCATTTCATCACAGTAAAGAGGACTCTGTGTCACTCACTGCCATAGAAATAAATTATTTTTGAAAGCTAAATAAAGCAATAAAATATAATTCTTATAATAAAATATTAATATTTTTACTAATGAAAGATAACTTTAATTTTGTAAAGAGGTCAAATATTTTTTCATTTTAATGTAAAGGACAGTCAATTAGACAGTCCTCTTTAGGGAAACTGATTATTCAACATATGAGGATCTGTGAACATGTAATATAAGTTTTATTCATTATCCTTCTGTTTATGTCTTCTTATCTCTTTTACTAAAATTCCTTTCCTTATGGAGAAAAGGAAGATTTCCAGAGAAAGAGGGACTAATCAAAGCTTCATGAAATTGCCTGGGGGAGACAGACAGAAAGAGGGAAGGGAGATCTAAGGATTGTGTCTTTGTAAATGGAAATACGACACGCAGGTAAAGACCTTGCACATATAATTATAAAGTACACTGGACAATAATGGTCTTTACTAGTTCACCTGATGTGAATAGGTTGGGTAAGTTAATTGTCCACACATGATTCACAAGGTCAAGTATTTCTGGCAGGCGTCTTAGTTCAGTTCTTAGTTCTTAGATCTGTTCAAAGTGTTGATCAGAGGAGCAGTGTGGTTCTTTTTGCTGTGAGCAAATCAAAACCACTCGAATTAGGCATTTAGCAATATTTGACGAGAACATCTCAGAATGAAAGACAATGCCATACTAAAATAATTTTAGCTTCCTGGTTATTGTCCATTTGAAAAGTAGTCTTACAGAGGTCAAAGGGGCCCAAGCTCTCCTTGTAGATCTTCTGTAAGGAACTGGCTGAATGTAATACATTCAATAAAGAGTATGATGATTTTTATCTTTGAAAATAGTTATCTCAGTGCAATAAATAGTAATAAAAATCTTTCTATAAAGCAAATTAAAAACAAGAAATATAAGTTTTAATTTTATGCTCTGTTTAGCAAGCAGTCTATAGCAGCAGACTTATAAACAATATAATCACATTTGCCACTGTATTCTTCATGACATATAAACTAAAAGTAGATTAATGATTCTTGTAGAAGGTTTTTCCATCTCTAATATAATAGAAAAGTGGGGAAAATTGAAGTATTTTACTATTATTTACTGTTTATTTCTTCAATATGTTTCATAAACATAAGACACTTAATCCAACTAGATCCTTAAGCATATAGAATTCTGCAGCTAAAGACTAACATTTTAAAAGTATTTCCAAATCAATAATCAGCCAATCTATATCATAAACCATATCAGGAAATCATACATATGACCAAGAGTAATGTCTTTAAAGTTTCCAGGCAAAAAGGACCATCTGGAAATAAAGAAAATTTGTTATCCTTATATCAAATATTCACTTGCGAGATAATAGATGAAATGAGAATGCTCTCAATAACTAACTTTGAAATCATAGAGGAAATGAAGAAAATTCCAGCTTTATGGCCGTCTTATTGAGCCAAGAACAATCTTATGAAACCAAATTATCAGCCCAGCATTTCAGAGAATATCTGCTAGTACATTCTTGATAGTTTAGTGTAGTCTGTCAGCATACTTGTCCATAGAATAGTTACATGTTCTTAAGAAAATTTTGGCCAATAACTGAAAAATATTGTCTTGACCTGGTAAAAGGAACAAAGCTTAATGAATATAGTATTGATATAGGAACTGTAATTCAAACTGAAGTTTAGGGAAAAAATAGCTGTGGTGATAGAGCATAAAGTTAAATCAGGGCAAAGTATTCAATGGCTTCATTGGAACTGATTTCAAATACTTTATATAAAGATTACAACAATTTAAGCTATTCATTTCCAGGAATAGATTTAAAAATGAGTGAAATTGTTGTTATAGGTTTATAACACCTAGTTTTCAGGAAGGAGTGGAAGTATAGATTTAGATCAATGTTGTAAATTCAAAAATAGGAAGACAGCCATTGAAGCACCGGTAGATTGCAGCTATTGTGGTAGATAAAGTACATTAGAAACATGCAAAAGCAATTTTATTTAATTCTTAAGACACTGAAAATTTTGTCTGTCCTATTTCTTTGAAGTGATTGAGCCAACAGCTCTTTTATTTGCACAGGCGTAATTTTGACCATTTGTGCTGAGCTAAAGCCAGTTACACTGACATAGCTGGGGACATAATTTAGTTTAATATTTCCTAAAGGATAATAAGAGTGTTTGGATTTTTAAACTAATTTATTTCTTATGTATGTACATGGTGAGTCTAATCACCTACTCAACAAGTCCACAATACAGAGTTAAAGTGAAAAAAAACCTGCAGGTTTTTAGTTCAAGAATGATGAATATCTCAGGCAGCAGTATTCTACTTTACTATAGTAAACAGACTTTGCACTTATTTCTGTGCTGGTGTATGGAGTAGTGAAGTAGCTGTCAGTAGCATGTTTCCAAAAGGTTTTCATTTTTTAAAACAAGCCAAAAAGCACCAAAGGCTTTCCTAGATGCATTTCCATCTTTTCCTTTCTAAATTTTTTGCCTTTTTCTGTCTATGTCTCTTAATTTTCCCTTTGATGTCTTTTCCATTGGATTATAGAGTAGATTATCTAGATATTTCATCTTTGAGAATGTCATTATTTATACAGTACAAAAAAGTAATTATGGGGAGTTTAGGTGCTTTCTGTAAAAAAATTAATAGTATGAAAAGACAAAAAACCCCTTACTTCTAGATTCATGCAATATTTTTATTAAATATACTTAAACAAAAAAATCTGCTTTTACATTTTTTTTTCTTTAACAAATACATTTGAAAATTTGAAAACATTACACGGACACAATATATCCAATAGTGAATTGGAAAAAAATGATTTATTGTCTCCCATTAAAAAAACACTATATTTTAACCATCTATGGGATATCTCTTCACTGCAGACTGCCATATGGCACTACGGTAAGAATGTGACATAGATTAGAATATAAGTAGAAACTCTCTCTTAAAACATTTAAAACAGGAGAGGAAGTAGAGTACAGTTAGGGTCGGAAAGTTTAGTGGGAAAAGAATTCCTGCTGTGGAAGAAATATTTTCTGGATGACCTAACCTGGCTCATCCCTTCTAAGATTCTGCAAAATGGCAACATAAAATTGTCTCTGGTGTGTAGAGGTTTTTAATGCTCACGCTGATGGTCTACAGATCTAGAGTCAGAGTACAATTCTGAAACATTTCAGCCACCATGACAAGTACTTTAACAATAAACCCTGGAGGAATCTAGTGTTACCCATGTAAAAACACATGCAGAGGTCTTTGAACAGCCATATCTTTGAGGTGGTGCCAGGACAACTTGAGAGACAGGTCACCTTCACAAAGTGAAGGCACATAAAATCTGTCTTTAGATTGTAAAGTTTTGGAAAGCTACAGTTCTGATATGCTCATTTCTCAGGAACTTGCTGCAGCCCACAGAAAATGCTGTAACTTCCCTTCCTTGGAATGAGAGCCATTCACCTAAAAAAAAAAGCGCAGGGAAGAAGAAAGCCGAAGCCATAGCTTCGACACGTGTCATTCTGCCTCAGGCGCATCTGTTCTCAAATTCACAAATTTCCCATCTCCCAGACTTGCAAATGCATTAAGCATGTGAAATAGTGTCTTTGGGGAGATAATACTGTCATTCCCCATGACCACCTTCAGCTGACTTGGAGTACATATTTTGCCCCATGAGTGAGTGCTAAAGTAAAAGCTAGACTCTCCCACTGCTTCCCGTGAAAGAACTCAAATATTTGCAACGATAGAGAGACAATATCTTCTGCCTGTAACACATGCAGATTAATATATTTCTACAGTACAAAAATTGCACAACACTATGTTTTCTCATTCCTCCTTCCCAAATGATAAATTTACAGCAATTAGAACAAAGAGCAGTACATAATTTTGAGTCTGTTTCTTCTAGTTTACCATAGTCAAAAGTTATGCCATCCAAAATACATTCAAATAAAATATCGGATACAAAATACCTGTTTAAATATAATCAAGTCTATTTACTACATTTGCCAAAGAAAATAGAGTAGTAAAATATCCCTTGGGTCTGCTCTTTGACACCTCAATCCCTTAGACTTTTGAATGCACACAAGGCTTTCATGTCGCATATTCTAGTATTTAAGTCACAAGTTTAAACAACTTTGCCTGTTATCACATGTGACATATAATCCCTCCCCAGTAATCTCATTTTTATGTATTCCTCGGTGTGTATAAAACAGTATGACATATATGACCTATTATGACCTATTAAGATTACAGTTCCTCTGGCACTAATTAGTAAGTGCACCTTGAATTTTAAATAAATAGACATTGGAGTAGTTTCCAAAGAAGAACAGGAAAATAAAATGTGCATATGTCATTCCCTAAAGCCAAAAGAAAAGTTCAGTCTAATTTAAAGCTGCTTTAATAGACATGAATGTCAAAAGGAATAACAAAATACCTGTACTGGAGTGTAGGTTTTCTTATCTCTTTATATATAAAAATACCAAAGACATGCACATAATAATTTGAATAAATCTATTGTTCTAAAAGGACTTTTTTTTAACTCTGCAGTTCACTATGTTCCATTGTGTACTTAAAATATAATACAAATTATTTGCTCTCTGTACCAGTTTGAAAGTTTAGAAGAAAAAAAAATCTGAAACTTAATAATTATGCATGAATACAATATCATTAGTCCAGTATGAAATACATATTGAAAGGGAATAAAATAGGTGAGGATTGTCTTGGTTCAATTTTGTTGTAATTTTTTTTCTAGCATTGAACTAGAAAAGAACATCCAGGAAAAAAGAAACCCAAACACAAAGCCAACAGGTGAGCCTGTTCAAAAAATCAGTTTAAGGACCGATGATTAAGGAAGGCTCTTACATGTTTAGAAGCAAAATTGAGATCCAGAAAAAATCTCTCTTAGTCATTGCTGTCTGTAAAGAAGCTTGAGGCACCCATGAACTCCCTTTTTTACCTCAGCATTCTCTCTGCACCCGCAGTGCTGCTCAATGCTCACACCTGATCAGATCTGCTTAAATCCCAACCTTGTGGCTTTCCAAACTAGGCAGAAAAATATTTGCATCTTTACATTGTAATCAGCTGTGAAAAATAGAAGCCACCTGATCAAGATTGCTGTAGGTCAGCCCCCAGTGTTTCCTTTACTTTACAGATGAAGACAACTGGTATTTCCATCAATCAGTCTATGACATCTTCAAATGCCACTTTTAAAGTAGATAAGATACCCCAAAAAGGTCTTTTCCTCTCTATTGCCATCAAAGGCACTCTGGCATGATTAGTATAGAAGCAGCTGTCTAAATCTGTTGCAGGTGATTAAAAACAGCTTAAACTGTAAATGCTAACAGGCAGCAGATAATTAGCTATGTGGGCACGTGTGTGTGTGTGTGTACAGGTAAATGTCTGGAATTGAGCTTTTGCATTTTCAAGCAGAAACTTGCTAACTGCAACCAGTGTGGACTGGTCACAAATTCTGATAACACTTGAACTGAGGAAAAGTGACACATCCCAAATCCTGCAATAGAGACATGAGAGACAAACACCAATTAGGAAGCTGCACATGTGCACATACACTAATTAAGCTGGAAATCTCAGGGTTTGGGCTTCTGGAAAGAAAGACACTGTAAAAAATAAGACCTCTTGAGAACTGGCCTCAAAAAGAAAAAGAGGGTCTGAAAAGGTGGTGAGTGGTCCAATTCAGAGATACAGAGGCATGCTGCTGTTACATAAATAGTCACATTTCTTTTCAAAGTATCTGTGCACATTGACAATCACACAGAATCACACAAAAGAAGTATTGCTTTTTATCCCAGGCAGCAGCGACAAGACAAGTGGAAATGATCTCAGGCTGCACCAGGGAAGGTTCAGGTGGGACATAAGAAAATATTTCTTCCTGGGTAGGGTTGTTAAGCATTGGAATAGACTTCAAAGGAGGTGGTGGAGTCGCTATCCCTGGAGGTATTCAAGAAATGACTGGACGTGGCACTTAGTGCTATGCTCTATTTGATATGGTGGTGACCAGTCAAAGGTTGGATTTGATGGTTCTCTGTGATTGGAGTAAAGATACTGGAACTGGAGTATGATCCTGGAGGTCAGACATGAGTGAAGCTAAAAGCTGGGAGATGCCCAGGGACTTGGGCTGAAACTGCAAGCCACTGTCCAGACCTGACTGTCTGCCTGCCCTCCCTGGCAGCAGGGATCTCTCTGTGGGGAAGGGAAACTGACAGCTAGTGAACACAGCACTTTTCAGAGCAAGTGTGTGAGATAATCAAACAGGGTAAAAGCCTGAATGTTCTTTAATAAATCTCAGAATCCAGAACCACTGCAGGTTGTTGATTCCTCTGGCCCAGCCATAATAAACCCTTACATGTCTGAATCTGAGGAAGGTAAATTCCATCTAAATTGAAGTTATGGGAAGATATTGCCTATAATAAAAGGGGTATGAACCTCTCAAGAATGCTGAGCAACCACAGCTCATCACTCTTTCCAGTCTGACAGCACTCCTTCTTGTCAGCAAATACCAGCTACTGTGCAATTGAGTGGTGGGACACTCAATTAGAATTTTTTCTCAAGCCCATGAAAACTGTCATCACATAACAAAGAACACAATTTTGCTGGTGACACAAAACTATCAAAGAAGCAAAACTTCATGTGTAGGTGTTCAGATTAAAGGCCCCTATTCCCAGCACTGATCCGAGGGTTTATTCAAAAACTACAGAAAATGTGTAAACAGCATTGTGGGAAGAGACAGATCTCACAGGTAAGACATTACCTGGAAGGTTAACTGTAGCTCATCTTTTTCATCAGATTCCAAAGAAATGTGGTCTGGGAGATGAAGAAGATACCTCAAATGACTGAAATAGAATTCAAGTATTTAATTTCTCAGTTGTGACATTATTCCTTTTCTCTCTAATGTACTGCTCTGTTCCAAACCAGCTAAAATCTTTCATCCTTTACATTTTTACATTTTAGCATTTCATTCACACCTGAAGTCCTGTTTATAAAGCAGTCAAGATATGCTTCTGTTTACACAGTTTTAGACAGGTCCATGCCTAAACTCTGTCAATGCCCAAATGTTATTTAGAAATTAGTTGGTCCTTGCCCATGATGTTTGATGAGCTTCACATTATGGATAATCTCAGAGTATTTTGCAAACATTACAGTCCATATCAAATGCAATGACAGTGATGTCTGGTATCTATTTAGGAAGTTTTGGAGTAGAAGATATTGAAAAGGCCATGAGAGTATCCCCAGGGGCTTCTGGAGATTCAGCTGCTAAGGGTCTCTCTCAGTTAAGAGCCAGTGCAGTTGAGGGTTACGTCTTCCCAGTGGTCACCCAGGAGAAGCTCCCAGGGGCATGGGGTGGACGCTGGCTGGGAAGGTGCCTTCTATTGAGTGTCCTGCCAAAGCTCCACATCCAGCTCCTGCTGTGGTGCACCCAAGTTCCTCCTGCTCCTACTGAGCCACAACCACCTGGAGGACAACATCCCAGCCTTGGGCCCATGGAGGTGCCACATGCCCTGGGACAAGACTGCAGCAACTACAAAGACTTCCTTGTGACTGCAATATAAAACACAGAAATGAAAACACAAAATCTAGATTTTGCCTTATTGGTGGCAGTAAGTAATCGTAAAATTTCAACCAGAATTTAAAGCTTCTTTTTTCTTAATCCTTTTACTTTTCCTAGTTGTATCTTATTTATTTCCTGTTTAATTCCAGAGAAGTTTTTTTGGTTTTTTTTAAATATGCTCATTTACTTCCTTACTATTCTATACTCACATTTTTGTGAGTATGGCTTCTTAACTTATTATCCCATAACTTTATCCAAAAGTTTCTTGGATTCAGTAAAGAGTGTATTGCCCAAGTCAGAAAAAGAAATAGACTTTCCTTAAAACTCTGGAACTACTAGTTCCTATTAACTAGGGAATTTACCTTAAATGATGGATGCTCTTGTTGGAATCCTTGTGTTACCTCTACATATGCTTGGTTGAGTGCTCTGTTCACTGCACTGAGTTGAGTGGGTGAACAAGAACACATAAAAGGAGTGCCCTTACTAGCCAGTGAGGAAATCTTTGGGGGACTTTTCCACAAATATCTTTCTGCTGAATATACAGTTATTCTATGAAATTTAGCATCCTTTCAGTCTGTCGTGTTTTCTTTGGGACTGTTTCCTTTTGTACAAATAATTAGCTATTCCCAAGGCAACACAGAGGACTTGCCTAGAATATTTAAATCTTTCCCTTGGTGGATTGCTTATACAAAGAAACATAGCTCCAAGAGAAGTCAGTGGGGGACAACATATACAATAAAATCCACATTGGAATTAGGAGAGTCAATGGGCGTACAAGAATCTCAGGATCTTGGCAGAGATTATGGATCAGACACACCTGGAACTTGAACAGGATTAGTAAAAAACAATGACAAATCTTTGTGCGAACAGTGATGGGTTGACAGGTGATGATCATTACTGAGAAATGAGATTTCTTGCTCGTAACACACAGCTCCATGAAAAAATCAGGTCAGAGCAAGACCAGTCAAGAAAATAAATGCAATTCTTTGAATTATTATGAAAAAAATGGCAAACAAAATAGAACATTTCATTATGCCCTTTTTCTGTTGAAATGTGTGGTATGTGCACAGCCGATTACTTTCTGTAATTCTTCCTAGCAAAAACATTACAGTGGAACTAAAAAAGGTCTGGATGTGTATGGGGAAAAGGCCAAAAAACAAAGGTCAGCAAGGAGTGAATGTCTTGGCCATAGTTCACCAGGGACAAACTGTCTGCACACTGAAAGAGCAGAAATAGTGCAGATATGAAGCAAAGGATTCAGCAACACAGAGGTGTTGTGGTTATATGTTCCATCTAATGCTGCTAATGGGAACTAGGTCAGAGAATGATTTAGATGGCAATCAAAAACTGACTTTTCCTTCATAAACTCAAGAATGCATATTACTTTACAGGCCCCTGCTAAAGTCAGTCGAACTCCATCTAAACATGAACTGGCATCAACTTTAAGGTTACCCTTTCCTCTCCCTCAAAGACTTGTGGGGAAGGATGACGAAGAAGATTCCATCAAAACTTCTGGGATTGGTCAACAACCTGAACTTCTGTTCTCCCTCCTTGGGGCACTTATTGAGTAAAAACCTTATCCTGCTCACACTGACTGATAGCTTTCATTGGTGATAGGAGCTTGTCTGTATATACCTTCAAGATTGTTTTTGAAATCTCTGAACACCCCATCGCAGTCTTCTACTATCCATGTATTTGTTAATAAAGAGTGTTATTCCATACACTGCTTAATGTGAGTCCTTTAAGGGCACTAGCAGCAGCTAGTAGCAGATAACAGAGTTGACAAAACTGACAATATTCCAAATAAAAGTGCAGGTGCATGATCCTGGGTAAATTAGTTGAACCACACTTCAATACAACAGGATGTTCAGTGGGGTCTATGTAATAGGGTGCTGACAGGCTGGCTGAGCACAAAGGTCCTGTCTTCCTTGCTGTGCTGAGAGATTGATCTATCATAAATAGTTCAAGGAAAGCTGCCTTTCACATGACAAGGTGTGTCACAAAAAATGTTTGACACTATCAAACAGTAGAAGGAATTATTGAATACATTATAGCTTTCCAGCACAGATAAGAAACAAATGAAGGGGTTATACAAAGATGTATAAACTCATGTATGTCATAAAGTAAATGCCTGGGAAATGCATATTTTAATAACTGAATAACATCGAAAAAGAGAAGATGGTAGCATATAAGTAATTTCTTCATTCAATGTATCTTCTATACAGAATATTGTTGATGCCAAAAACCTACAGGAGTTCATACATGGACTGTGTAAACCCATAGAATCAAAGAAAAACAACTGTGGAGTATTAAAACCAGATTTCCATCTCCTTCAAAGCAGGTCTAGCCATTTCCTGTCATTGAGCATTGCCCATCACCAGAAACTGCAGGAGGCAGTGTTATAACCTACTTGTGTTTTCATGTTCTTTTCAATATCTCACATAAGTACCTACCAATAGTCATGTTGAGATTTGGTATTTATTCAGTTTTTGATGTTAGAAACTGAGTTTTAGAGAGAGAAGTTGAATCCTCCAAGGTAACACACTCAATCAACATCAGAGATAGACAAAGAAACAACTGTCTTCTCACTGTCATCCTAGTGCTTCATCTCTGAGACAGAAAGAAAGCCTTGACTCTTTAAAAGGTCTCTGAAACATGAGCAGATGTGTTGAGTTTTTTAAAAATAAATTTAAAAATCACCAACAGAATCTGTATGAGATAAAATGAGTTTTTAAAAAATAAAATGCTGCAGAGGGGAGAAAGTCTGACAGCAAGCATTAAGCTTCATACAGTGTCTTGGAGTGTGTGTATATTCTGCACACAAACACTGCCATGTATTTCTCTCTTTTTGATTAGGCTCAGCTGGATGCAGTATTCTTGATTGAGGTACAATACAAAGAAATGCTCTTTTCTCTCCCTGTGAGAATAAAAGCGTCCTTCTGTTTTTTTCCCTTTCTCTTTTCAGCAGGTTCCTAAGTGGTCTGAATAAATCCAAAGGCCTTGGATCCCTACTGTCTAGAGATATCAAGCATGTGAGAATTTATCTCAGCATACTATGGTACGAAAGAGGTAGTCATAAGTACTGAATATGGTCCCCACATTTCTTCCTTTGTAAACAGTGATTTCACATCACTCTACTTAGGAGAAAAAGCCTTCTCATAACTAACAACATGAAGACAATGACGAGCTATATGAATACAAAACCCTAGTTTCCATGATCTGAATTAAAATGTCTACACTTTTCAAAAATAATTTCAGTCTGCCGAGCACTGAAAGGTCTGCATTCATGATGATGTAAAAGACAATAGAATTTCCAAAAGTATGAAGGAAAGGAAAAGCACATTACACTCATTATCCTTTTTGAACAAAGACACTTGTGCTTTTGCTTGAGATACCACCAAGAAGGAAGATATTCCAGGAAGGAAAAAAGGATGAAAGACACAGCACTGTCTTCCAGAAGACACCTACTGAAATAAATAATGGAATCATAGAATGGTAAGGGTTAGAAGGGACCTTAAAAATCATCTAGGTCCAACACCCCTGCCATGGACAGGGACATATCCCACTAGAAAAGGTTGTTCAAGCCCTTGTCCATAGTGGCCTTGAACATTGCCTGGGATGGGGAATCCACATGTCTGGGCAACATGTTCTGGTGTCACACCACCTGCACAGTAAGTATTTCTTCCTAATATCCAGCCTAAATTTCCCCTTTTTCAGTTTACCCATAATCTTGTCCTATCACTATAGTTCCTGACAAAGAGTCCCTCTCTGCCTCCCCGTAGGACCGCTGCATATGCTGTAAGTTTGCTATGAGGTCTCCACACAAGTTTCTCTTCTCCAAGCAGAACATCTGTGGTGCTTCAGTTCTTTTCTGGACTTTCAGCAGTTCCATGTCCTTGCTATGTGGGGACACCAGAACCAGATGCGGTACTCTGGGTGGGGTCTCACAAGAGCAGAGTAGAGGGGGAGAATCATTTTCTTCGACCCCCTGGCCATGCTCATGAATGAAGCAGTCTGCACTGCTCTACTGACTTAGAATCATACCATTGTTATTTAATGATCATGTTTGTGTAAATGAATGTGCTCACTTAAAATTTAGGTGAATCACTGCAATATCACTTGTGTAACTCTGCCCATTTTACAGTGTATGTGACAACCAGTTTACAACACAAAACGCTGACCCCTTGGCATTACTGTGGCAATATCCTCAGTAAAAATCACAGAGCTTAGCTTTTCATCCCATAATAGCACAAGGGAATGTCTCTGAATGTCCTCATTATTGTTACCTTATTTGCTATATTTGCTAAGGGTATAAATCATAGAACCTAACCTACTCTCTAAATGTTTTAATTCCATTACCTTTATGGTTATTTTTCAATCTGATCAGCTCTATTTGCATGGACATAATTCAGTTAACACATTCACATTTAGCTCTTACAATCCCTCTGCTGGAAAGAAAATACTTTTCAACTAAGCTCTAGTCTTAGTTATTTACAAATATGCAGAGAGTGAAGCTAGGAAAATGCTACTGTGATTTTGTCTACATTTTTAAAATAAGTTTTATTGTGTTTGGGAATATTTACAACTTGTTCACTAATATAAATGCTCATCCATTCCTCTTATTCTGCTTCCATGTTATACCAGTCAGTTTAGAAAGATGGGCAGGAGTTAACATTTTCCTTTCAAAAAACCTCAAATATTTGGGAAATCCCCAACCCTTCCCAAATAAACTGAACTTGACCATGAAGATAAAGTAAAAATTTCCTGAGAAAGTTAAATATACATGATATAATAAAATAGGAAAAGAAAAACCCCTACATGCTTAATGTTAATTTTGCCTTTATTTTTTCATATTTATGTAAGGGAAATAATAAAAATAGTAAAAATATTAATTAAATAAAAAACTCAGATTTCTCCCATTGAAAAATGTTACCAAACTATGTTCCTGTTACATATTTCTACAGGTAAAACTGCATTTTTTCAGTGAAAAACAGTTACTCGCTGTTTTTTCCTCAGTGATCTCAGAATGAACATACTCATATGCTTTACTACATTCAGGAGTATCTCCTGTGAAGAGGGGAAAAGAATTTTTCCAATTTCTACTCTCCTTCTCTTAATTTTTAATTTGATTTCTTAATATATATCTCAATATCTCTTCTTGTACCTTGTAATTTAAACAAAAATATATAATGAATAAAGTCTGATTGCACAGACATTCATGTAATTCTCTCATTATTTGTGTTTTCTAAAAATTATTAAAAAGTACTCTGTCTTCAGCTGGTCTTCAGCTATCCATCCAGACAGGGGCTACTCAGTGCCAGGTGTACATGAATCCCACCCTCCTGTTCTGAGGTCCAATTCCTCCTGCTGAAATGTACTCAGGCACTTTTTGAGTAACAGCATACACAAGTCACAGAAAAGGGAGCTGGTGAATAATGCATTAAATCAAAACTGAAAGAGGAAACTAGGTTGCTGGAAGACTGAGCTAACCACTGTGTGACCAGACATCAGGAGACAGATCTTCCTGGCTTCTGAAGGAGAAATAGGAACTGCAGTAGCTGCAGTCTGGCAGCGTGGGGAAGATGCTGAGAGCCAGAACTCTTGGGTCTCTTTCTTAACTGGCAAAGGGGCTTCTCCTTGCTCACACCCAAATGGGTTGTGGAGACAGGGAAAAACAGTTGAAACAGATTCACTGTCATGAAAACTTCCAGTATCAAATATCTGATTTCTTGATGAGTTTCCAGGTAGTTCCACTTGAGAAAGACAAGCCATAGTTATATTTCCCTGTTACAGGAAAGTATTTGAAGGGGGTTTTTAACCTACTATATCACACTGCAGTAGCACATTACTTTCACAGTGTTTCTGGACAATAACAGACTATCTCTGAATGTCTGACTGATGCACCTTGACCTGAATTAGAGCTTCTAGTCACAGATTTACAGGCAGCATGAGGGGATTTGACTCTGATCCAAAACAATCAGTTTGAAAGAAGATGAAGTGTATGGCAGACTCACACAGGAAGAAAATGAAAAGCTGGGGCAATTCTCCCCAACCCATACACAGGTGGGTATAATCACTCTGAAGTTTTGCCAATTTTTCTTCACTTGTACTGTAAGCTGCAATACTGCAAACTAAAAATTTATATTAAGAGGGAGTAATAACTTGAGTCTACAATTTTTCACATACTTTGCTATGAAGTTAGACTCCATAGGAATCTAATACTTCTTGACTTGATGTCAACATTTTTATTCTTTTTGTGACATTAATACCTGCTACTATATAGATACCAACTGCTTAGCTTAAGATATTTATCACTTTGCTAGGATTCTGATGTCTGAATTGCTACCACTATATGCCAAACTTTGAGACTTGCTTTTTGCTTTCTAACATGTAATCTTAATAGTTTATCACATTGTTTTCTCTTTTAAAAACTCATCCATAAGTAAAGACATTCAATATAAACTATGAATTACATGTCTTTATATAAATGCAAAATTAAATTAACAAAACATTTTATTCCTCCTATCAGTATTTCTGACAGAAACGTTTCTCATAGCAGTAATGTGGAATAACTTCATGTCTAGTGATGAAATTAAAATGGCACAAATTCAATCTGGGACTGAGATTTTAAGCAGTCATTATTTCTGCCAATGCTTTTGACAGCAGCTGCCTAGCTTCACTGCGCAGACCTGATATGATCTGGGCATGCAGAATTATTTTTTTTTCCTTCCCTCTTTTTTAATTCATTGTTAAAACACAGAAGCAATTTCACTGGGATTAGTTTGAAGGATTGCTGAGCTTGTTAAATTGAGGTGGACAAATAGGCTATATTGATTTCACAACTGAAAGTTAAAAATATAGAAATATTTACTCAAAATCAAGAGGTTTTGAAAGTAGAGCAATAGTTCATGTGGACATACAAGAATGGAAAAAAACCTTTACTCTGCAGATGAAGAAAATTTTGGTCAATAGCAATCTCTTCTTACCTTTTGCAGAGGAAATAAAACTACCACATACCTCCCAAGTGTGTGATGTGAGTGCATATATAGAAAATAATTGTGTCAGTGAATACCAGAGGAGGATTTTTCTTTACCTTGCCATTTGACCTTATATTTGGTCTTTGGTAGAGATAACTAAGGTTAAGTTTTGAGGTAACAGAAAGAGTTTCACAGATAAATATTGTACAAAAAAGAAACAACTAAACTAGAGAGGCAGTTAAAGTTCTTAAAGTAGAGATGTTTAACCTCAAGAAGATGGGGACAAGGTGGGCGGGGGGGTGACAACAAAAGTGAAAGTGACATCTGCACGGATATCTGATTAGGGGGTATCAAAGAAGCTGGAGTCAGACTTCTCTCAATAGTACCCAGTAAAAGAGCAGGAGGCAACGAGTAAGAAAACTTTAAATAAGGGTGGTCAAACGTAACGGGTTACGTAGAGGTGTTTCTTTGAACTTTGGAATTGGGAATCTCCTTTCTTACATCCGTTCAAAACCTAACTGAATGAACGTCTCAGCAATCTGTGAAGGGTCAGTCTTCCACTCTGAACAGGGAAACTGGACTAGAGCATCTCCAGAGATGCCTGCCAACATCAAGTATTCTGAGACTTCTGTGAAAACATCTGGATTATTTTTCCAACTTTCTACCCCCAGAGAGGGTCCTTTGCATGTTCAGAACCACATCAGCCTGGGTTTGTTGAAAAATACAGTGAGAGAAAGCTCAGGCTATGACATTAGGTGCTGTTCTCCTGTGGCTTGTCTGGCTTCATCGTGGCTTTGCTTATTATACTGTTAAGGGATACTAAAGAAACAGTATTGAGATCAACACTTGCAAGTTCATGATAATGCTGCCCTGGAAGACTGCTTTATCACTCCTTTTTAAAAACTTTTGTGCATTCTTCACCTTAGAATGGGACAGCCACGTTTAATATTAAAACACTTTTCTAAATAAGCACCTTTATTACCAGGTTCATGGCTTATTTATGTTCACTCATACAGTTGAACTATGACAGCTCAAATGCTTTCTAGTTAGTGTAGGTCTCAACATATATGTAAGCATTGTGCTGCATCTGTCTGTGATCTCATGTGTATTTTATCTTTCAGCTGCACGTTATACCTGGAGATAGCTACCTAACTCATCACGGAGGTCTACTGCACAAGCACAAGATCTTGAAAAACACTGTAATGTGTTCATGTGCTCGTAAAAACCAAATGAAACCACCCAACTGAAAAACTATGTAAATTTATTGCAAAGTATATATTACTGCCAGCTATAATTCAGAGGTAATATTGTTAAGAGTTTCCTGCAGGCATTTGGTAATTCAAGATGATAAAAGAAAGTTCACAAATGCTACAAGGTTCTTTGCAATATTTTTTTTCCATTTCATATGTACAGAAACGAAACTATTTTCATGTTTGTTAGTGTTATCCAGAAAATGAATCACAGAATACGCTGATTTGAAGGAGACCCACAAGGATCATCCAGTCCACCTCCTGCCTTGCACAGCACCATCCCCAGGAGTCACACCCAGTGCCCAAGAGCATTGCCCAAACACTTCTTGAGCTCGGTCAGGCTGGTGCTGTGACCACTGCCCTGGGGAGCAGAAGAGACTGACTGGCTACCACCTCCCTTCAGGTGGTTGTAGTGAACAATAAGGCCCACTTGAGCCTCCTCTCCTCCAGGCTAAACAATCTCAGCACCCTCAGCCATTCCTTATAAGATTTATTCTCCAGGCCCTTCACCAGTTCTGTTGCCCTTCTCTGGACATGCTCCAGCCCTTCAATGCCCTTTTTGTAGTGAGTGGTCCAGAACTGGATGCAGGATTCCAGGTGTGGCCTCAGCAGTGCTGAGTACAGGGGGGCAATCCCTACCCTGGTCCTGCTCGTCTTATTTTTTGTACAGGTCAAGATGCCATTGGCCTTCTTGCCCACCTGGACATGGTGCCAGTGCCCCAGGTCTCATTTGGAAGAATGAAAAATTAAACCCTCCTTTAAATGCCCTAATCATTAAATTTAGAACACTTTCCCTCTAGAATATTTTTTGGGACTGATTACATTATTTCTGGAGCACAGCCCGTAGTCAACAGGAGATTGGAAGGGTTCTATCACATAGAATGGTTTGCCACTGGTGATTAAGTCTACCCAGAAAAGTAAAACATGTATGTTATAATCCTCTTACCCTGGAAAAGCTATATTTGAAATTAATGTTGTAACAGCTAAAGCACTATATAAAAACTGGCCAGGGGCACTGTTTCTCCTTTTCAGCTATAAACACAGATGAAAAGCATAAGCAGCATGTAGTTGCTCAGTGAAATTGTAAAGGGACTTATTTTGAGAAAATTAGAGAGATTATGGATATTGCTACCATGTGCATAGACACAATTTCTTGCAACCTTATTGAAATGTTTCTGTTCTAAACAGTTTTAATACATCAATGCTGGTTAGTTCTATGATTCTTCATGCATGGCAACTTTTTTTTTTTTTTAAACCACTTTATTCGTCTCTGGCATTGCCAACACTGCAAGTCCAAAATTTGTGATTCCGTCAATGTACCGATTGCTACAAAACATCTAAAGTATTTGGTTTACTGGTGATATGCTTCTGTGAAAGGATTCAGACAGCAATGTTTCTTCTGCCTGAGTTCTAATTCATTCTCCCAGGAACTGACACCAATATTCAAGCTAAAAAAAAAAAATCTATAAACTTCAAAGGAAATCCAGGTAAACATTGACAGCTAGTGGTTGTATTGCTTTCTGAACTGTACTAAGGTAATATCTGGCCTAAAAATGGACAGAGGGGTTGTTTTACTCTGTCTTCTTTGTATGTTTTATGCCACAACCTTTCCTTTTTCTTTGCATCAAATGCTCATTATTTGTGAATTTCCTGTTTTTTTAAAAAGTTATGTGTTGCCAGTCTGCATCAATTGAACTCATATACATATCATATGAAATGTATGTTCACAGTACATTAATATGGAAAATAGGAAGAAAATACTCCAAATAAGAATAATGTATCTATAGATAGCTAGTGAGTAGTAAACAGCAATACATATCAGATACTTGGGCAGAACTGCCATTCAGCTATCAAAGAGGTGCCAATGAATCTATTATCTGATACAATGATGCCTATATATGACCAGACTGTAGAAACATTTATTTTGAAAGTTCTATAAAGGTTCTTTTCTAATGTGAAGGTTAATTATTTTATCTTACAGCTGCTAGGTTTCTGATTTTTCACCCAATCTAAAACATAAAAATGTGTGAAAAATGACCAAAGGAAATGTCACATCTTGAAGCAGTAAGAAAGGAGAAAAAAAAAAGGAAGTGGCAACTATCGAAGAAAGGGCAGATAAAGATGCTGCAGGCAGCTGTCAAGTTTAGTTATCCAGGACCTTTCAAATATATCATAGCACTCCGAAATCTGGATTTCTGTACACTTCTGTGATCCTGTTATCTTGTTTGGATAACACTTTTATTTGAACTGCACACGAGTAGGAAGGCACAGCTTGAACCTGCCGGCTGAGGCGATGATGGCAGCTCCTTGTGCCCCCCAGCCGCCCCCACGGCGCGTCCTGCGCGGTGCCAGCGCTGTCCTGCGGCTGAGCGCGCACAGCACCGAGCTGCAGCCGCGGGACAGCCCTCCCTGGGAACAGCCACGGCTCCCGAGACCTCCTGCGACCCAGCACCATCACCTTCCCCTGCGGGACTGGCTGGCTTTTCCTCTCCTGGGTACCCGTGAGTGATCCTTGCACCCTCAGCATGTGCCGTGTTAAATAACATGGTATTTGCACAGCATCAACTTCTTTGTCTCTTCCTGTGTTAACTATCAGTGGAATAAAAGGTGTTAGGATACTAGATTTCTTTGGATATCTTAACCGGACTGCTTAGAGCAGTCATTGCAGAAGAAAGGGCCCATATTCAATTTAATCTTCAAAACAAGTTGCAGTATGATTATGCACTCTCCCTCTACCCTTAGCTTTGAATCGTGAATGTTTGAACTTCTTCATGCAAGGAAATTTGCTGCCTGGCAAGATCAGCAGGTGTAGGCACTGATTCTACTGCCTGGCTTTGCAGTACACTTCCTTTAATAGAAAAGAAAAATGTGATGTTATGATATCTCTGTGTCATTAAAGACATTCTCACACTGGGAGGAAAACACCTGTTTCATCAAAGAAAAAAGAAAGGTAAATTCAGCTGCCTGTAGGATGTAATTTTAAGTGTTCTTTGAGCTATTTCAAACAGCACAAAGAGCACCTATTCTCGTGCATGTATTGTATGTGAATTTTGAGTATTACAGTTCTGTTTAATAGACGGGGTCAATCTGGGCTGCCCATTTGCTGTGTTCTCTTACGCTTGTGTTAAGAATCTTTTTTATTCCTCTGTAGCTGTGGGAAAACCCTATATATAGACATCACGACTTTACTCTTACAGCTACCTCATGTTTTCCTTAGTCAGTTGCTAGTTGTGCAAAAGTTTTCTAAGGTTATTGTTATAATAACTGTGCTTGTTTCTGAAAAATATGTAGCTGCACACAAATCCAATAAAAAAGGCCTTGGATGATTATAAGGTCCAAACAAAGCACTGGATGTAGCAACCCTCCCCACTTTTTTTGGAGTTGAAATGATATCTTACATCTGTGTGACAGTAATAACTTTGTACAAAAAACGGACAACTTTTCTAGTAGCTATATTTACAAAGGACTAATCAAAGCTGCTGTTTTGTTTCTAAAACATTACTAGAAGAAATTCTGTCAGTGCCTTCTTTCTACTTTTTTATACCGATTCAGTGCATCTCTTTTCAAGGGGCTAGATGGTTGGATTCCAAGTCCTTCTCACCCTCATGTCTTGCTGAGACACGATCACCCTAAAACTTTATAATAATAGAACAAGCTGTGTAGCCTTCTTGCTAAAATTGTTGCGTTCTTTAGAAAGGAGCACAACCTCTCCTTTGAGGAAAGGCTGAGAGATTTGGGTTTGTTCTGCCTGGAGAAGGAGATGGCTCCAGACAGACCTTATTGTGGCCTTTCAGTACCTGAAGGGGACCTATAAGACAGAGGGAGACAAACTTTTTAGCAGAGCCTGGTGTGATAGAACAAGGAGTAAACAGAAGGAGGGTCAGTTTAGATTGCATATTGTTTTTTGTAATGAGGATGGTGAATCATTGGCACAGGTTGCCCAGAAAAAAGACAGATGCCCCAGCCTAGGAAATGTTCAGGGCCAGGTTGGATGGGGCTCTGTGTAGTCTGATCTAGTTAGAGGTGTCTCTGTTCATTGCAGGGGAGTTAGACTGTGACATTTAAAAGGTCCCTTCCAACTTAAACTATTCTATGACTATGATTTATGGACTGAGAGGAATGGGCATCAGCAGAAATATAATTCTCTACTTTTGTGTGTTCATTTGGCAAAGCAGAATAATGGTTCTTGCCTCTGCTACCACAATTAGCTCTGATGCTCTGATGTTTCTCTGGAAGTTACTTGGTGCAAAATGAAAGGAAAAGAACAGCTAATGATGGAACAGCATTCCATCAATGGCCTAATCCTAAAAATGTGCACTGGGAGGAGTACTAAACTGGAATACTTGCAATATAGAGAGGACCAAGTAACCAGATTATTCAGAATATAGCCATTTAGTGAATGTATGGAAGCAGATCAACAAATACAGTAAGCCCTTTCAATGGAGACTTGTGAATGGAAAATAAGTTTGGTTTCATGTAAAACATGATATGAATTTGCAGTCAAAATATGACCTTTCTTTTAACCATTTTGTGTTACTATTAACAGTGATTCCATTCATTGGCTTCTTTGTGACATTATTTGTTTTTCTAACAACCATGAAGATCTGTAAATGAATTAGTTTTATGAGGAAGACTTCTGCATACATGGGTTGGCTGTACCTGTGATTCAGATCCTCACTTATCTAGTGTAGTCTACTTCTATTACGCAACTATTTCAACATTCATCAATTTCTAATAAAGAGGCTTGTTTATGAGCCTAATAAACACAGAAAACATTACGAAATCATGAAATAGCTAATTAACTTTATGAATTTAAAGTCCTGTCTCTGTACAAGAAAGCTAATTAGTGGTTATATGGATTCCTGAATTAAACTTCCTTTCTTTTTTTGGTTCATGTGGTTGTAAAGTTAAATTTAAAATATTCATAGTAATTTTCCCTTTTCTAGAAAGGATGCTGGAGGTTATTATAGTCAATAAATAGCTGTACTGCCTATGCACTCAGAATCTGCTCGTATTTCATTGTCACTTATTTGTTTCACACAGTTGCAGACAATTTATTTGCATTTCATTTTAGAGTTACACACTAATCTCAGCTTTCTTGGGGAGGCTAAATTCAAGCACAACTCAAGTAATAATTGCCTAGATTTTTGAAGCTAGCTTGTGCCTAATTTTGGGACAAAATTAGCAATGTGGGGAAATAGGTTAGGCCTCTTCATTCCCTTTTTGTGGCTAATGTAGAATTAAACACAACAATGTGTAGGAATGCACCCCCTAATGACAGAGTGGCAAAACTAACTTTTGTTACAATGTCTTATTTTGAACTGAACATAACTATGCCACCCAGAGAAGGTGGGAAGTTTGGACAATGATAGACATTCATACCTTGAGTAACTGAGTAAGGAACAGTGAGGCCAGCTTCCCATGTTCTACTGACAATAGTTGTGGCTACACATCAGTTAGTAGTGGATTGAAAGCATTTATAACATACTGATCCAATGCAGCAAAGGTTAGTGGTCCTACTCCTTAAAAAATATCTGTTGCTGCTCATTTCCTGGACAAGAAGTTGCATATCAATCATTCTTTTTTCCTTCAAATTCTTTTCAATAAATTCATGATACATAAGTTTGGTGATGTATTTTTTAAAATACAAGTGGTTCGTGAAGAAGATGCAGTTGTTACAGCTGATGGAAATGAAAGTAGATTAAGGACAGAATGAGAATTAATTCTGTAACTACTGCAGAAAAAGGTTCTGCCACAATGGTTAGTATTAATAGAAGTGAATATAAAGTGCAGAAATAATTATCATGCTCTATTTCAGCTCTGAAGTGCAACTTTACAAGGGTTAACAGTTTTAGAATAGAAAACCTTTGAAGAAGAAAGTATAAGAAAATCAAGAATATACTGCTAAAATTATAATTGACAGGAGATGAGATAGCTATCCTCGGAAATACTTACAGGGATGTCTCTAGAAAACTCTTTAATTGGAAAACAGAGGAATAGTAGCAGGCTTAAACTGCAGACAGACAATCTTAGATTGGTTATTAGACATATTTACCAATGTACAAGCTCAGTTAAAGGAAGAACTTTCCAACATAATTTACGTTATTTCATGGACCTCTAAATTTATTTTTTTTTTGTCTTACTAGCTGTAATGACATACTTGGTGGGTTTTTTTTTTTTGTTTTGTTTGTTGGTTTGTTTGTTTTTGTGATTTCTTTTAATTTCTTTTAGTCCTTATTTCTTTTTCATTTCATGCATTTATATAAACAACTCTGCTTTTTACTTATTTTCTTTAACCCCAGGTTCCAAAGCCTTCTGCTTACCCAACCCAACCCCAGTCTCCATTAACACATGGGCTGGGAGGAGGTTCATGATGAGGAGGTTCATCCCAGTTGCAACATTGCTCTGCTTTTAGCGATCCAACCCTAGATCCAATCCCATTTCCTTCCATCTTGCTTATAGGTTTCCTTTTGCTCAGATTGAGCTGACAGCTCGATGCTCTGCACCCATAAAAGCCAATATAGCTCTAAACTGTCCCTAAACAAGTAAGCTGGACTGTAATGACTAAAATGGAAAAGTCGACATCCTTCATCTCAGTAGAAGGTCCCACAAACCATTTAGGCAAACTTCTTCCAGATCAACTTCTGAGTTTTCTTCTAGGGATCTTTAAAGCCAATCCCATGGAGAGTGATAATAATTCTAAATACACAAAAATTGGTGGAGAGACTTTATTGTAAGTCAGCCCTTCTGGTGAATCGCTGTAGTGGCAGAGCTCCAGATCTCTGATAAGGGTTCATTTAGGTACAGGCCTAAGCTAGAAGGGAACTTTATATCCTTGCTCCCCCCTCTAGGAGAGTATACTGCAGAGAACCATTGCACCTACAAAGTTGGAGGCTTGAGGAGCTAAATCTCAAAATCCAACATGAAGTTGTGATTTCACATGTACCTGAGAATGTTCCACAGTTTTCTGATTACAGAACCTCTTACTGTAAAAATATAATCCTGTGGGATGCAGTGTGGACATTACCAGGCTCTGCTGAACTGCAGCACAAGACCTTGGCTGTCTGAAAATAACCTGAAGAATGACAAGTTACCAAGATGACTGGAAAAGTGAGTTTAGCAATCTGGATAGTTCAGAGAACCCTGAAAACGATAAGAAAGTATCACAAAGTACAGTACATTACGGTGTTTAGTGATGTCCCAGTTCTCCAATAGGCTTCTATATTACTTAGTACCAGCATCTGCTAATACATAAAAGAATTCAACAGGCAAAGTCATAATGAAGCATGTTAACATGTTTATACAGTCTCCTCTAATGAGAACTTATCAAGCAAATATTTTTCATCTTTCAAATCGCTTCAGTATCAAAGCTGGATGAAAGTTGAGAGAGATTTTTAAGTGTTATTTTTCAGGACAATCAGTAGCTCTCTCCTAACTGTGAAATTAATAGGGAAGGTAGCATTGAAGAAATTTGTTCTATACTGGATCTCCTGACGTGAGTGGAAAAAGTGTTGCAATATTGCACTTAGAAGAAATCATATGAGAAAACAGATTTTGTAGCTACAAAGTACTAAAGGCCAAGTGAATATAACTGAATTTTTAATTGCTTTCAAAAAACTTTTTCACAAGAAAATAAATTACACTAAAAGCCTTCACAGAAAAAGTCTGCTATGAAAGAAGATTAATTCTCTCATAATAAAAGCTATATTTCATTATTAATCTGTAAGTTTTGAAAAGTCCAAATAAACTTCAGTCCTAAATAAATTATTAATATCCAGCATTAGGGATGAAAATATTTCCTTTTTTGTCATGATCCTATGTACTTTCAATAAGTGTTAAATAATTTGATCCAGAGAAGGTCATCTCAGATGTAACAGATTTCAAGATTCCATTTTAATTTCAAGAGGAAAGCAAGGCAGCATCAGAGCAGACACAGTGACAGCAAGCACAGATAAGCCTCATATACTCCTTTCACCCTTTGTCTCTTCACAAACAAGGTGTCCGAGGCTTCTGTATTTGCTTGGAAGCAGAGTTCAAAGGGGAGAATACGCAGCAATGGATTAAGATCAGTTATTTGACCCATACCAATCCACATGCTGTATTCAGGGAAGCTGAGAGAAATTATTCTTGCAAGGCTGCTTTCTGATGTCTTGGAAAAGGCCATGAAGATCAGCAAAGTCCAAGGTTAACTTGGGAAAGCAAATGTTGCACCTGCCTTCAAGAGATGCAGGGGATGCCATTCACCCTCATTTCAGCAATGCTTTCAACACTGACTCACACAATATTCTTGTATCCAAGTTAGAGAACAACTGTCAGCGTGGGTGAACAACTACGCGTGTAAAAACTGTTTAGATGAGTGTGCTCAGGGGTTCATGGTTAATTGGTCATAATCTACCTGAAGGCCAGTAATAGTATGCAGTAATGCAGGGGTCTGTCCTGGGAACTGTCCTGCTTAGCATCTTGATCAGTGGAGGAGGTGATGGAGCATGCTCAACATATCTGCTGATGGCACAAAATTTGAGGAAGTTTCTGGTGTGTGGGAGGGTAGTGATGCCATCCAGAGGGGTGTGTAGGAAAAGGCTGATAGGAAGCTCATAAAATTCAGGAAGGTCAGATGCAAATCACTGGACCGGGGGACGAGGTGTCTTTTGCAACATGTACAGGCTGTGTCTTGACTGACTGGGGAGCAGCTCTGCAAAACACCCCCAGGGCTCTGGCAGACAACAAGCTGAATGAAGGACTAGGTTATACTCCTCTACTTAGCACACTTTGGACAGTGTCTCCAACATTGCATCCAGTTTTGAGATTCCAGTATCAGACAAACAGTTAACTGGACAGAGTTCAGTGTAGGGCCACCATAAGGGTTTGATGTTGGAGTATTTGTTCCATAAGGAGAGGCTGAGGAGGCTATGCTTGTTCTTTCTGGAGAAGACACCTTCAGGGGGACTGAGCAGTAGTGCCCTATCACATACTGGGAGATATGTTGCTTCAATGTCCATGTTGAGTATCTAATTTTAATTTAATATCCTTTAATAAATATTAGGATTTTTAAATATAAATGTGTTAACTTGAGAACACTCTTAAGAAAGGGAGAGATAGGGGAAGAAAGCTGCAAACCTAACAGCAAATTCTACTCATTCTACTAGACAAAAACAAGGGGTTTTTGTACAGTAATTTATTGGACTAGAGTGTGAATGTGGTAAATAATTATGTTTTTTTGACAGTGAGTGATAAGGAGATTTTGATAAAATATTTATGAGGTTGTGTTTTTTGACACCAAAGATTATGACTGAATATTTTTAAGGTCACCATGACACTGAAGAATTTTGACAAGATATTTATGAAGTCATTGTGGTTCCAAAGATGGATGTAGATAAGAAAGTGATGTAAATTAGATGAATTCAAGAAAGACAAATACATCAAGGGCTATTAAGCACAAAGATATCAATTCTGACTTAAGAATTCAGACAGCTTAAAGCTGTGAGTTTGCTCCAGAGAAGTATCGCTGTCTGATTTTACAGATATAAAGAAGATATTATGTTAACTGAAACTTTGGTCTGACCTAATGAATAAAATCCAATGCATATGGTACAAAGATATCTTATTTTGAGATAATGTAACTACTTCTAAACCTAAATGAAGAAGTGGACTAGATGACGAAGGTTACAAAGGAGCATATACAAGCAGTTGCTCTACAAGCTTTGATCTTTAAAGTTTTCCTAAAAATGCTGATTTTAAAATCTGTTAAATATTTTCTTTGGCCAAGCTGAAAATAATGGATCTCTGGCACTGATACTAAAATTTTGTTCTGATTGTTAAGGGGTTTTTTTGTTTTGTTTTTTTTTTTTTTAATTTGACTTATAGAAATGCCTAGTTTTCCTCTTCATTTATGTGACTTTCTGTTGCAATTAAAATGTAACTGGACAGAACCTCAGCCTAAACTATGAAAAATACTAAATTGCAAAATTTTGAAGCAAAATAGCTTCTTTCAATATAGACTCTAATGGAGACTTTTCACTTCTTTTAAAAACCACAATGTCATTTATTTAATTGAAAATATTAATCTGAAGGATTCAGTTTCTAAAAAAAAAAAAAAAATTCCAGGTTGTTGGACTGACCTTTTTTTGATGGTTGGGCTTTTTTTAGGACTCTAATTTTTTTATTTATAATCCACTCTTTTAAATAATTTTCCATCACCAGTAGTTTTAAGAAAAGAAATAACAAACAAGTGATGATACTTATTGCAAAACAAAGGGCTTGCCTGAGAGATGCTGGAAAGCAATGCTGTCAAAAGAGACACGGGGGTCCTGGCTGACAGAAATTTACATCTCAGTGAGCCAGGAGGGTGCATCAGGCACAGCATGGCCAGCTGGGCAAGGGAGGGGATTGTCCTGCTCTGCTCTGAGCTTGGGCAGCCTCACTTGGAATCCTGTGACAGTTTTGGACCACAAAGTAAGCATACAAACTCCTGGAGAACATCCAAAGCAGGGCAGTAAAGATGATGAAGGGCCTTGAGGGGAAGCATGCAAGGGGTAGCTGAGGTCACTTGGTCTCCTCAGAGAAGAGACTGTGGGGAAATCTCATTGCTAGTCTGTAACTCCTCGTGAGGGGAAGAGGAGGGACAGACGTGCATCTTTTTGTGGGTTTCAGAGGGACCTGAGGGAATGGCCTGAAGTTCTGTCAGGGAGGTTTGTGTTGAATATTAGATAAAGGTTCTTCACCCAGGGGATGGTTGGGCACTGCACAGGCTCCCCAGGGCAGTGGTCACAGCACCAGCCTGACATAATTCAAGAAGTGTTTGGACAACGCTCTCAGCACGTGGTGTGATTCTTGAGGCTGGTGCTGTGCAGGGCCAGGAGCTGGACTTTTATCATCCTTGTGGATTCCTTCCAACTCAGTATATTCTGTGATTCTGAACTATAATAGTGTGTAGAACGCAAACTTTTGTCTGTGAGATGAGATTAATTAATGTGTTCAGGAAACAATGGGAAAGAATGTCTTTAAAAGTCTTCACTTCTAATGTGTGGTAGTTTGCCTTTGTGATTAATATATTTACCCTTCTGAAATTAATAATCACAAATTCAAATGGATAATATATTTTAGCTTAATTGTCATGTTCTGGTGTCCATGCTTTTGGCACAGACAACTCCTTCATTGGCAATATGAGAGCTTGTCACAGTAGCAAAAATTTATTGCAGAGTCATCTGTTCATACAAAGTATCCTGGGACTAAAAGCATCCTAACTGCACTAGCACATGATTGTATCTGGGCACTGAAGCCATGCTAGGGAGGACTGTGCCAAATCATATAGTCCAAAGCTAAAAATATTCTATTCATTGCTCTCCACTGCTACACTGAACTTTAAAAAACTACTTAAATCTCTGTTGATTGCTGTGAAAACTGAAAATATATATATTTTTAAAAAATCCTGCCCATGCTTCTATGCTTTGGCAAATACCCCACTCAGAAAATAGCCTAGAAGAATCCCAGAATCACAAAATTTTGGAGGCTGGAAAGGTCCTCTGCAGATTGTCTAGTCCAATGCCTCTGCAGGTGCAGGACTTTGTTCTGCTTCACAAAGTTCATGCCAGCCCAATTCTCCAGCCTGTTAGGGTGCCTCTGAAGCAGCAGAACCATCTGGTCTCTCAGCCATTCATATTCATCCCAGTTATATCATCCGAAAAGGTTCTCCGGATGTTCTGTGTGCTGATCGAGGGGAAAAGTAATTAATGAAGATGTCAAACATGACTGGAGCCAGTAACAACACATTGCTAGTCTCTTGCCTGGGCTTTGTGCTCCTGATCACAACCCTGTCAGACTAGCAGTTCAGCCAGTTTTCAGTGCAGCTGACTGTACGCTACTCTACCTTGTACTTCCTCACTTTGTCCATGATGAGGGTATTACAGAAAAAGGTATCAAAACTCCGTCTGATATCAAGATAAACACTCTCTCCTACACCTTCCTCTTTGACCAAATTAATCATTTTGTTACAGAAAACTTCCAGGCTGGTCAAGCATGACTTCCCCTTTTTAAATTGGTGCTAACTACTCCAAATCACTTGCTTCTGCTTAAAGCATTTGCAAATCACTCTCAGGTCAATTTGCTGTATTGGTTTCCCCAAGAGCGAGATGAAGTTTACTAACATATAATTTCTCTGGTTCTCCTCTTTTTCTTGCAGACAGGATTGAAGAAAGGAATTTGGGATGAGCATTTAAGGACAAGAATGAATCATTACCCCAAAACATAGAGTATTTTTCAAGTTAAATAGCATGTGACTAAACTTGAATGTCCTGCTTCTCTTTTTCAATTGTGAAGTACTACTTATTTCACCTGTATATTGTCAACATGAATGGCACCTATAACCTATTTGAAAAGATATTTCAACTCTTTTAAATTGAATAAACAATCCAACAAATGTTAAATATATGTATTATATATATAAATACCTTTTTTTTTTGGTTTTGAAAATTGTAGGAGAAATTTAACATCAACAAGAAGAGCCTTATGAATATTACTAAGTTCTTTCTTTAAAGAGATGAAATTCTCTCCTAGAAGAATATATCTCAGAGAGAGAAAAGCTATATGAATCCTGGACTATTATTCCCCTATGGCAAGAATTTGTATTTCAAAGAAATACTTTGATAATGAAGACAAAGGCAAACATTCTAAGATAATATATATAAACAGAGTGAAAATATCAAGACATTTGTGCCTTACTGGCAGCAATCAGCCACTAGGGATGGATGACAATACAGGGACTACAACCATTAAAAAGACTAATCTTATCCAGCTTTAGGCAGCTAAAACTTAGTTGTATAGTCTAGCAAACTTTCTAGGCTTTAGATGCTGGAAAAAAATTCCCCCATTACAGGCATATCTGTTTTAGAGTGGCATCAATCATCTTCTAGATAAAGTTAAAAGATATGAATCCAAACCTTCTTGTACAAATTTAGGGAACTCTTTGGTATTTCCTGACATTAGATTTAGAGTTACACAGGCAGGAAAATAAACATTTTTTTCTTAAAAGATGAGGTGAAAATATTTTGAAATGTATGAAGTATTATTATAAATATACTTCCAGGTGGGAATGAAAGCTCTTGTTAATAAAATCCTGGAGAAGTCATTCAGTATGTGCCAGCAAATCCAAATATAGGAACAAAGTTAATACCAGAGGATGTAACGGTACTTAGCTGTACTTTCAACACTTCTGTATTTACACACAAACAAATTGAGAGAACTCTGCTAAGGTGAAAAATAAACCCACATGTCTATAACAGGCCACCAAGGGCTCAGACTGCCTAAGGAAATATGAAGTTGAAGGATGATGTAGATTTTTGATGGCAGATAAATTGTCTACATTTATATTCCAGGTTATGTTTCCTAGGTAAATGAGTACTGCCCTTGACTTGTCCCATCAGTCCTGTCAGTGTGATGGAACTGGCCACATCAGGGACTAACTTGGTGAAATTTTAAAGTCACAAATGAACCGGTTGTGCTCTGAGATAAATGGCTCCTATTCAGTTGTTCCAGCTGTTTTGTGGAAACAACTTTGCCAAGAGGTTTTATATTAATTGTACATGAAGATATAAGTCAATTTACCCATGTCTTCTGTCTACCTTTTCAGTATGCAATACAATCAGTAATGTAACTGAGTAGACTGCTAGAAATCCTGAGTCTGAGAAAGTGCATACTAGTGCTTCTTTTGTGCCTTCTTTTGATCTCAGGGTTCTTTCGAATTCAATTTTAGCAGGATACATGTGCTAGAAATCTGAAGGGAGGCACCTTCTAGAATCACCATTTCAACATTATATTTCTAGGTGCATACTATATTCACCCTTACGGGAGATGTGAAACAAAAAATCCAACAAAAATACAACAAAGATCCCCCAATAGCTGCATTTGACCAGCTGAAGCTCTAAAATACATTGCTTAACCATGAATTTTGGAGACATCTGCAAATACTGTTAGTATGACTGGGTTCAAAAGAGAAGACAACACACAGTGGAATTCAAAAAGCCTGTGAGTCAGCTTTCATAGCCACCTGCATTGCACGAAGAAATTCAAAAATTGATTCCAAAAGTTGTTCAAAGTCCTTTCTATTTATAAAGTATATTTCTAATCAATCCATCCTGACATGCTATTTCAATTTTTAACTGGCTTTCTCTCTAGGAAGATAAATTTTAGTTTATTTAGTGGAATATTTCTAGGCTCTTTTAGAAGTCCCTGAGATTACATTTTTAATAATTTTTCAGGAGTCCTGGAAATAAAAAAAAATAATAAAAAAAAAATAAAAAAAGCTTATGTCTGTTCCAAAGCAAACAAAAAATTTGTGTTTTCTTTTACAGTGTCTCAGATCAGCCTCTTTCTCTTCCATAACTTCTTCCCTTTTTATTTTTCTGCTGGAATTTCTTTCCCATTGTTGCCTTTGCTAGTGTCAGCAGTAAATCAGGTCTTAGCAGATGTACAAAACATCAGACTAGTTGGAAAAAGGAGAACAAGCTGTAGACCAAGTGGATAAATTCTCTTGGAGATCAAGTACATTTCCGCTGTTGATTCTCAAATGAGTTGCTTGCTAGACATCCATATTTCCAGCATCAAACATTTTCTCCATTTTAAGTAATTGCCATGATGTCTTCTATTAACTTCCTTTCTTTTGATAACATGAATAGAACAAACTCCTTAATTCTGCCTGATAGAGTCTATCTTATGTCTTGTTGCTCATTTTGTGGCCCCTGAATGCAGCATTGTATTCTGTACATTTTCATATATGTATATTGGGCTTACATGGCAAGGTTTGGGTAGTGGAGGGTCTGCAGGTGTGGTTCAGTGAGAAAACACCAGAAGCTGACCCATGTCCAACAGAGACAGTTCCAGTTGGCTTCAGTATGGACCTGCTGAGCTCACCAGTGATGTTGGTAGCAACTTCTATGACAACTTATTTAAGAAAAGGTAAATCTGCTGCGCAACAGCAACTGAGAGAGAGGTGTGAGAAAATGTGAGAAACAGCTCTGAAGGCACCAAGGTCAGTGAAGTAGGAGGGCGAGGAGGTGCTCCAGGCACCAAAGCAAAGGTTTTCCTGCAGACTCTGTTGAAAGACTGTGACACAGGATATCCCTGCAGATCCACAGGGAAGGACAAATTCACCCGCAGCCTGTGAAGGGACCCACACTGGAGCAGTTAGATAAAGCCGTGAAGGAACTGTGACCTGCAAAGAGCCTGCACTGTAACAAGCTTCTGGCAGGACCCCGTGGAGAAGAACCCACACAGAAACATGTTTTCTGTAAGGAAATGTGGTCCTGTGGAGCAGCAAAGCTGGAGCAGTCTGTTCCTGAGGGACTGCACCCTGGAAAGGAACCACAATGGACCAAATTTTTTATGAACCCACACCAAAGAAGTTTGTGAAGGGATATTCTATGGGAGGCACAACATACTTGAGCAAGGCAAGAGTGTGAAAGGGAAGAAGCAGCAGAGATGATGCGTGAGGAACAGACTGCAACCCCCATTCCCTGTTCCCCTGGGCTGCTTGGGGAAAGGAGGGGAAGAAGTGGGGAATGAAGCTGAGTCTGGGGAGAAAGGAGGGGTGTGTGAAAGATGGTTTTAGGTGTTTTTTCCTATTTCTCATTATCTTGCTCAATTTAATTTGCAATAAATTAAATTAATTTCCCTGTGCCAAGTCTATTTTGCCTGTGATGGTGATTAGTAAGTGAGCTCCCCATCCTTATCACAATTCATGAGCTTTTTCATTATATCTTCTCCCCTTGTTCTTGTTGAGGAGCAGAGTGGTACAGCTGCTTTGTGGACATCTGGAGTCCAAAAATTATCTATCACAATATACTAAGAGTTAAAAATTCTTTATGGACACTGATGTTCCTGAGAGGAAAAGAAAAGGTGATTTTATGTGAATTAACCTGTATCACACAACCAGAGAACCAAAGAATGTTTGAAATTGAGAGGGATGTCTGGACACCGTGTGGTCCAACCCCTCTGCTTCAGCGGGGTCACCTGCAGCTAGTTGCTCAAGACCAGGTTCAGGTGGCTTTCATGTGTCTCTAAGGATGGAGACTCCATCCACAATTTTGCTGGGCAAATTATGCCACTTCTCAGTCACCTTCACAGTAAAAACATTTTTCCTGATGTTCATAAGGAACACGCTGTTTCAAATTGTGCCCATCAGCTCTGGTCCATCACTGGGCATCACTGCAAAGAGCCTGGCTCCATCTTTATTACACCTGCCCTTCAGGTATTTGTGCATATTTATGAGATGCCCCTAAACTTTCTCTTCTCTATGCTAAACATCTCCAGTTCTCACAACTTTCCCATACATAGTTGATGTCCCAATCTTTTAGTCACTGTAATGGGCCTTCATTGGAGTCTCTTGTGTGGTTCAATAATCTCTCAGCTTTTTATGCTTCCATTAAATATTACAGTAGTTTTCATCTTTTAAGTCCCCAGGCTCTGAAAGGAGGGAAAAAAGTCCTCTAACAAAACCACTGCCATCATGACCTGATGGTTTGAATCGATAAAAGACAAGAAGAAATCTTCTTTACTACCTTAAGGAACACTGTCCCATGCATCCACATTAAAAAGTTTATACTACAGTTAAGCAATTCATGTCATATAACTCTTGGTTATTACTATTTTCTGTGCATTTTATCTTTACAGTCTGACTTTAAATATGAGATGCGTTTTCATTTATCCTTTTATTTTTCTTTTCTTCTCATATTTTTTTATCTCTTCCTATTAATACTAGGCCAATTCCATTACCTGACTGTTTAAAATACACCCTTTTTCAATTTATCATTCATCTCAGAATATCTGCCATCATCAGCATCACTCTTTGTCTTCATTTATTGTAAGCAGCTTCTCTGAATTACATTTTTCAAATGTAAACATTTTTTTCTCTCTGAAACTCAGACAATCTATATGCTTCTTTAGGATTTATTCTTTGTGACTCTTAACAGCCAGGATATTGAATAAGGACAAATCAATAAGGGGAAATCATTGTGTCATAGAATCCTCATAATGAACACTGAGGTAGGTGGTAATTTTTGTCTGATCATTAACTAGTTGACTCATGATCCATCTGAGTCTTCAAAAGAAAACCTAAATAAAGAACATTTCAGATGTCTTCCATTAAAAAAGCTAAATTAAAATGTTAGGACTTGTGGTGATAATATGACCACTTGATACTCTTTTGAGAAGTCAGTTTATAAACTAATGAATGAGACCTAAATACCATATACTAGTTTAATCTGTGGCAATTAATCTTCCTCCAGTATTTTTCATGCTCTTTAATAGGAAACTGTATCATATTATTAAGTCTGAATCCTTAAAGTTCAGAAGCATTTCACAGCATGATTAAACTGTGAAATGTATTTGAAACTAATTGCTTCTGACAACTGCCATTAGACACATATTTGCAAATACATTTTCTAATTCCTTAATAGCAAGAAGTTTGTGTTACCTTTTGAACTTTTGGGCTGCCTTGTGAGCAACAGGCTAAAAAGCCACTTTTGCTTTAACTGTTTATGCACCATGTAAGAGAACAAGTCACAATTATAAACTACTGGTGTCAAGGGAAGCAGCACAGGTCATGCAGAGTGTGGTGGTTGATGCTATATATTGATGCTGACTAGACTGCAAGATGTAGGAAGAAATTAAATCTACATTTTTAAAAGATATTTGTTAAGGTATGACTCAATATAAAAGTCTAGTAATTCCATTGTTAATACTGAAAATGTAAGATAAACTGTTTTGCTTTTTTTGCTACTAGTTAGAAAACAAATAATTCAGAATATATTATATTCTGATTATTATAATAGCAGACCATAGAATGCTTTATAGTAAACATGCACTGCAATTAAATTGTTTGATGCTATTTCTCAAATTAATCAATCATACCCTATAATTTTTGAAATAGGATTTTTGTATTTTCTTAATCTGCTAAATTGATGCTGTGGAAAACTGGAGCTGCAGTTACTTTATGAAATCCGCATATTTACCAGTTAATTTTTGATATACAGTATAAAGCATTGACAAGATGCCCACAGTTATCTCTCCACAAAGTTTATAATTTTTAACAAGCAAAAGATGAAGCTAGAAAATGGGGAGAATTATCACTCTTATTTAATTTCTTTGAACTAAAGTTGAGGAGAAAAAACGGCAAGATTTGATATAGAAATAATGAACCGCCTTTTCAGATGCTTTTCTCTCTCCATTTACTCCAGACAGCCTTGATTAGATGCCTTACTTTCGATGGTAATCATTAACTGGGATGCACATCACTGGGTGGTTTCCCCTAAATCACTAAGTTTTTTAGCAAGGCTTCGTTCAATATCTGATGCAATCTAATTCCTTACTCATGAGATTCTGAGTCCTCTTTTCTTGCTATGCAGTGATGAAGAAATGGAGTGTACTTATCACAGTTCCTGCTTAATCTAAATTACAGAGGGAGTAAACTTTAGTATATAAAGAGTAATAGTGCCAAAAGAAAGCAAAGTGAACCCCTTTGTCAATATGCACTTTTAAACCCAGTTATAATAAAAGGAGTATCCTTGCTTCCTGATTTTCAGAGACTTTTAGTTAGGCCATGTGAAAGCTAATTTTGTTCAGGACACACAAAGATAATCCCCAATAGGAAAAAATAGTTTTATCTAGACTATTCAAATTTCAGCAGGAAATATTTATCTCCCCTCATCTGCACAAGAAATTATTTTAGTAGCAATTGTAATGAACTTAATGAAAACATATTTCATATCCCCATTATACTCTCATTTTTCTATGGCTTTCCATTCTTTATATAAAGGAACAAAATGTTAACATAAGGCTAGAACATAAAACTAGAATCTACTTTAAACTACTTTTCGGTTTTAGACTTTCATCAAATAAGCCATTAACATTTGGATAAAATATAAATGTCATCACAACTAAAATGTTTTTGTCCTACATAAATCTGAATTTATTGTGTTTATGTGTGAATTTTCCAAATTACTTATCACTGATCATTGATTCTAGAGAGTTTCCTCTGGGTACTGGAATACATAAAGTGCAAATTATTTATTTAGCTTTTGTCTTTTTCCTTCTTATTGAATTGCAATACCACACGCTCCTTTCATAATTTTTTTTTCTAAACCTTTGATTTATTTTCACATGGTATTTCCATACTACTTTACTTCAACCTAGACTGTATTCCTGACTATGTGGCCACATTTCTCTTCACAGAGAAAAGCAAGGCACAACTTCCCAAGGATATTTTATGGGAATCGCAGCAAGGAACCTCAGAGAAAGAAGAAACAATTCTTATCTCATTTGCTGTGCTTGTGTTTGTCAAAAATAGAATCCAATATGGAGATCGTTTACCCAAAGTGATGGGGTTTTGTTTCCTTGGCCTATCAGGGCCAAGCGCGTGTGCAGACTGCCACTCAGCAGACAGGCACAAGATTCTGGTCAGTGGAGTTGAGTGCTTGTTCAGATTCAGTTTAGATGTAGTGTAATATAGTATACAATAATATAGTATAATAAAGTAATTAATTAGCCTTCTGATATCAATGGAGTCAGATGCATCATTTCTCCCACTCGGGGGCACCTTGCTTTTACTATATGACTATGTTAACTTATCTCACTTCCATGTCAATAACCTAAAATTGCCCTTTCTCCTTCCATCATAGCATTTCTTATGTCACAACTCCATTTAACCTAGCAGTTTTTCTGTTATGTTGTTTGTGTGAAAGACAGGCATATATCCCAGCTGTCAAAGACATTCTTCCTTTATTACTTCAGAAGGTAGCAAAACGTCCTTCAAACAAATATTGCACTTGAGTTAGTCAAAACAGCTCAGAAATCCAATACCATGTGCTTATGATTCTTAAAGGGTTTACTCCCAGGTTTTCAAGATTTCTTAGAAGCTGGCTAGTGTTCTATTTCTTTCTCTTATTTGTGCTGCGTTGGTCTCCTTCACACAGACATTTAATAGTCTTTTCTTGTTACAGAAATAAAAGAATATCTATTTTCTTTCCTCAGTTACTAATAACCATCCATAAACCACAACTGTCTTATAAATCAATAAATGTAAGAAAATTGATCTATTTGTATTGTTCTACACAGTATGTCTCCACATTTTTTCCAGACTTGATCACTGGAAAAGAACTAATAGTAAACCAAATGCAATCCAGAACAGATGATTGCTACCAAATTATTTTTTCTAGTTCAGAAGCTCCTAACTGGAAAAGAATGGTGGCAGTTTGTGACAGAGAGGAACTCTCTTCAAAAGCTCTTCCATTACAAGCACAGTACTTTCAAAATATATACTTGTACAAGAGGGAAAGAATGATTAGAGAGTTGGAGTGAAGGGGAATGATTCAGAGGGATGGAACAATTCTCCTTTTAAGTAAAGCTGAGATAGTTGGAGCTGCTCAGCCCAGAAAAGAAGGGATTCCAGGAAGGTCTTGTTATGTCCTTTCAGTACTTAAAGAAGGCTAATATTAAAAGCATAGGGCTTTTTACCAAGGCCCATAATGACAGGACAAGAGGAAATAGTTTTAAACTATTCTAAACTAGGTTTAGATTGGACATAAGGAAAGCATTTTTTATGACGAGAGTGACAAGATACTGGAACAGGTTGTCCAGAGAAGTGGAGGGTGTCCTGTTACTGGATGTGTTTGGGGTTGGGCAGGGCTTTGAGCAATCTGATCTAGAGAAGTCCCTGCCCATGGCAGAGGAACTGGCCTTTGAAGGTCCCTTTGAACCCAAACCATTCTATGATTCTGTGGCAACCTTTTTTGGTTTTTTGGGAGTTTTTTTATTTGTTTGTTTGTTTTGTTATTTTTCATAAGTAGAGCCTATTGCTAGAGCTAGTATAAATTCAAAGCACACTTAATTGTATACAGTACCCATGTAAATATCTTCAAACATCCGTGTGTTCTTGTGACTTCTTAAAACAGAATTTTCCTCCTAATTCTTACCTATTTTAGCTTTATCTACTTAATATTCTTCATATAGCAAGCTACCACTGCAGTTTGTTTTATGGCATCTTTAAAATTAAAACCGATTTATTCTGGTTAGAATTTTATCTGGTTAGAAATATCATTAAGATATTTTCATAATTCTTTACTGGTCAACAGAAACAATTAAGCCTCAGAATTATTTCCTGCATTTAGGCAGTCAACACAATAAAAGAGTCAGTTAAAACTGCAAGGATCACGCCTATTATTTTTGGGCAAAATCTTTCTTAAACCTTTTGGTTTTTATAAAAGCAAGAGTATGAGAAGAAAGCATTTAGATGGGGTTCTTTAAGTTGATCATTAATACAGTCGTACACTTGAATTACTTAATTATATGATACTACTTGTATTGAAGACAGGAAGAATAATGGTATCTTTAATAGGACTAAAGTTGAATAGCCGTTTTAATTTTATCTTTCACTGTCTTTATTTTGGGGTCAGCATTTGTAGTAGAGTAAGCCAGGTTGCTGATGCATCACTTCTGAAAACTTCTGAAATTTCATTAAATACTCTTTTATTGCTATTCTGCATAGTAGAACTGACAATGGAAGAATACGGAAAAATCATAGAATTAGGAGAAAATAAAAGAGAAAGCAATGAGCATGAAAACATTTCAAAAGCCTGTGCAGCAAAGTCCGTTTCAATCTCATAGATTTGTGTTCTCAGCCTAGCCTATGGCAATAGAAATTTGTACTTGTTCTGTAATCTGTAGTCTTGTGCATGTTTCTATACTTATCTGTCACAAAAAATTTGAAGCAGGTATTTGCTGTTTAGCCAGAAATAAGAATTTGAGGAATACCATATAAAAAATAAAAAATAACAACAGAACCAAACCAAAGCAAACCAAACCAACCAAACAACAACAACTACGAAACAGACACACAACAACAACAAAAAAAAAAAAAAAAAAAACCAAAAACAAAACCAAAAAACCCAAGCCAAACAAAACAATAAAAAACCACAAACAAACAAAAACACAGCAGAAAATGGAGGAAGAACTCAAAAAAAAACCCCTGCTCTAGTACCTAATTTGACTTTTTAAATGCTATACAATAATTTATTAGATAGCACTTAGATATCCAAGTATCCTAAGATGCCTAAAAATGCAATCAATAAAACCAGCTACAAAAATACAACTTAACTTTTGGGGAAATTGCAGACAAAGCTTCAAGCCAAGTTAGCCCTGTGAGAAAGTGAGTTTGAAGATTTCTGAAGTAGATAGAAATCCAGCTTTGAGAAATAAAAGACAACCTTACAAAGGACTTTTGAGAGGCACCAATGTCAAGACATGTCAGTATGTAGCATATGTAGATGGAAATATTGGTCTTACAGGGATAATGCATGGCAAGCCATAAAGGCATTCCACAAAATTGTAAAATCAACCTGAAAACTAGCTTGGAGAGAAAAATGCAATATGGTACCACCCTGCTTAGTCAGCCATTGTTTACTGGCAGTCTCTGTTCTCCAAAATCAAAGCATTATGTCTCAGCTTTCACTGAGTGTGTTTGGGTTTTTTTCTTATACATCAGATATAAACAGTTAATATATTCCTGGGGTCTTTAATCTTAATGTTGCAAAGACACAACCAGTCAATAAATAACTGCTTTTTGGAGAGTACTGTTATCTCAGCTAACAGGTGAATGAGTGACTTGCCCAGATAATAGTTGCATTTAAGCAGTAAAAAAAAATATTAAATAAAAATAATAATTTTTTTTGTATGGAAGGATGATGGATGGATTTTAAAATTTAAAAGTTACTCTTAAATAAAAAGGATATAATTTAAAAGGATGACCATTTTTTAAAAAATTCTGTCACCACCTACTTTGTTCTATTCCCTGCTATGACTGAATAGAAAACTTTTCTGACTTAAAATATAAATTTTCATTGCTTGAAACAATAAGTATTAATTCTGTCCAAACTGGAAAGCATCTCTGTCTTCTGCTTACGGTCATATTGTATAATTCTGAAGATAAAAGAAATTTAAAAATTGGAACAATATGCCCCATTGTTATTAATGTAGCTAGTTCTATGAGACTGTATTTGAACTGTGTTCTTTTATATCTGTTGTAACAGAAGGAAAATAGCATCACATGATGACCTTATAAAAGCATTTCTCAAGTTTATAAAATTCATTAATCCACCACATTCTCTTTGAAATCACTCTGTAAATTAATTTATTAGACATTGTGAAAATGGTCACATATGCTAAACTCTGCTGTCACAGGTGCTTCCATTACCTAGTCTGACAACTGGCTTTTGTCAGAACATGACCTTTCTCCAAAGTACCAAAGCATGTTAATTAGATTTTTGAAAGGGAAAAAAATCTTGAATTTGAAAGCTGATATTTTTATCGGCTCAAACTTAACACAGCCTGTCTTGAGTATTCTTGTTAGCTACATTACATACACCTCATGACTTTTATACAAAATGTTTTTTTAACCATCACTAAAAATATGTAGGTGAATTTTTCAGTTGTTTTGTTTAAAACCATGTTGCACATATTTACTTCACTCATGATTCAGTATATGACTTTTTGAAATTATTTTATTTCTCCTTTTACAGAAAAATTTCTGAAACAGCTAATATTAATGAATTTGCAATAAACTAGCTTGAAATGACAACTTAATAGCTTGTAATTGGCATCTATAAATGCTTTCTTCAGGAGCAGCAATTTCTACAAGACTGAGATATTGATCATTAGCACAATGATCCATGTCACAAGCACCTTAGTTTATCATAAACTCATTTCCTTAATGACATAAGTGAGCATTTAAATTCAGGAGATGTTTCAATAAATCAGCACAATACTGCATCTGAATGCTATCAGAAAGAACATTACTCTCTTGTATGAAAATGTAAAATATTTTCAGCAAACACTGTGATAACAGAAGAAAACTGTGTCATGGCCTTGATAACATGGTGACTAAATAAACTCTGAGTTACCTACCCTAAACAAGGACTTCAGGAAATTTCCCTGATAGTGCTTTGTATTCTTGTTTATTTTTTATTCTTCTGAAAACTTAGAGCTGTACAAATGCGTATTTAATTAACAACAGAACTGTGCATAAATAAATATTTTTCTTCAGAAACTGCCATTCAGACAGTCCTTTTGTATGTTGGCTCTAAGTATTCTGTGCAAAAAGGTGTTGGGTCTGGATAAGCTGTCACTAAGAGCAATGAAAAATAATAGCTGCAGAGGGGGAAATCCCCCTGCTCTGAGGCACTGCACACTATAGTATGAGGTAAAAAGTTGTATTATGGTGAGATATTGAGAAAAGAAGCGGCGGCAGATGTGTACCCAGAGGTGTATGACTGATCTAAGTGAAGGTTTTTCACTATTGATGCTCTGAAAATATCCATCATCCAAGAGATTCAAAGCATGAGCCCTCCCAACAGGGAATACTCAGGGCTGAACATAGACAAGATAAGAGATGGCATGAGAGAGTGAAAACCACTGCAAGGATGATAGACATGACTGGGGCAAAAATTACCCAAAGAGCAGGTCAGAGACAATTCTTCCCCTGCCAGAAAGTGATGATTCTCACAAAACACTCACATAAGTGTAGAGATTTTGAGATTGTAGCTTTCTGAAAGTAAAACGGATCAAAAGTATTATCAAGAGAAAGAAAAAAAAAAAATCAACCAACCTTTTTTAAGCCCTTGACGGATCAAAAGTATTATCAAGACAAAGAAAAAAAAAATCAACCAACCTTTTTTAAGCCCTTTGGAACAATATTACCATCAGTTTATCATTTTTTTGCCTTTTTTCTCTGATACAATAATGCATTAAAATTTGCCCTTTTTTTCTATCATATTTTATGCAACAGAGAAAAGAAAATTGTTGGATCTCAAGCAATTTTCCTGTTCCTCTTCACCAGCTTCATATTTTTCATATTTTTTTTTTATTTTGAAATTGTAAATTATTTACATAAGAACAGAAAGAAACAAGTAAACCACTTTTTCCAGGCAGTCCTATATCATCTGGTCACTGCTGCTGTTTTTATCACCAAAGCACTCAAGAATTTTTAAGAGAGTCCTAAAATATTTTGTATGTTTCTCTTGCTTGAAAAATATTAAACCTTGGCTTCAGAATCAAAATCAGAGCTTATGTATTAGATCTCTCTGCCATTAATGTCAAATGCAAATTTCCAAACTACAGGTGAAATCTTGACTTGCAGTGTTGTTGACCAGTCAAGACCAAAATTTTACTTGAGGATCTTTTAGAGATAACCTTCTTAGCATGGATATCTTAGCAGGGGAGCCAAATACAGCTAATAACTTTCATACAATAGAGGTTATGAACCAGTTAAACATAACACACTTAATGGCATTAAATTTGGCAAGTTGTGGAGAGCTGAAAGTCTATTCATTGTATTATTCCTAATGGAAAGGTCAGTAAGTTCATCATAAGGACTCTCTATCATCAACAAGAAAAATCTTTGTGAAGCACATTTTAGGAGGAGACATGGTTTGTAGTCTTGCACAGCTGAGAACACAGATTTTCAGTTTTCTGAAGTATACTAACTTCTCTCCTTCAATTACAGTTTGCATTTATGCTGGCTAGATGAATGTGCTCCAACTGATGCTTAGAAACTAGAATTTTAATAAAAGAGTTCAGACATGCTTTCCCTGCTATTGATCACTGTGCACTTTGGTATTCAGACTTAGAGAGGAGCTGCCTGTTTTCCTCCAGAGTGATTTGGTGATTTTGGTGCTTTGCTGTAAGTTTTTGGAAAAATAAAAAAACATAAACATATGTGCATAATAACTTGACAGAAATTACTTAACCTGAAGAGAGAACAATTTATTTCTCAAAATCTATGAAAAAAGTCTCTTAAGTACATACTTTAAATTCCTGGGGAAAAAAAAAAAAAACAAAAAAAACAAAAAAAAAAAAAACTTGGAAAAACATTAAAGTAGCACTTGTTTTAAAATGAAAATATACATGAGAGACCTTTATTTTCAAATGAACATATTTTAAAGGGTTATCTTTTTTCTCTGTGCAGTTGCTTTTTAGGCAACTTCAATAAATTAAAAAAAAATTGTTAACAACCATAACGTTGTCTTAGAATCATTAGTGCAGGGGTGAAAAAATGAAAAACAAAGGGAGAGGCAGAGAAACATAAATGTGAAGAGTTTGCAATGTTGATGTATGGAATAATAATGGCCAGGCAAATAAAACAGGTAGAAATATTCATAAATAGGTAACATAGACATGTGACCCTTCACCCCTACTCCATCTTCCCCTGTAATTAGTCACTGACAGTTATTGCTGGAGACATCAGAACAATCTGGTTTTGCAATTGACAATACATCTGATAGGAGACTTTGTTCTAGGATAATAATTTGAAAATCAGTGGGACTTTAAGATGGCTTTATCTTTCTAATCCACTTGTGTTTAAACTTGTTTTCACATTATACATCCCAAAACTTGTAGGTAAGAAGTGCTCTTTATGTAATGGGATTATAATGGATTATTCTAGATGGAAAATGTTGAGTATCTTCAGGATATAATATATTGTTTTTAGTATTGGAATCCGGATTTTCTTTTTTGAAGTCAATGCTTCTAATAGTTTCTTAGAGTGTTTGATAATTGTTTTGATTATGTAAATTTTATTTAGCAAAGTTATGAAAAAGGAAAGGACTGAGTTAATATCTGAGGATTCTGGTTGTCAAGACATAAACAATGTTGCAAGGTAAAAGGATTCTTTTAAATCTTTAAATTTAAGTGGGACGAAGCAAATTGACTGGGTTAAAGTTCAGGTATTTTGCAGTTAGAGCCAGAAGACTTCCATTCATGACTTGGTTTATTTGAGTTTCTTTGACTTCCATCTGGGGTTATCAGAAATTAAACACCTGTTTATCCAACAAAACAGAAGTAAGGAAAGAAGAACTTAAGGCATCGCTGTACTAAGACAATTCAGGTATGATATAATACCCAACTGGAATGACCAGAATCAACCATCTGGTGTTTTTCTGGACATCTACAAGCAACATACTGTAAGTGTTATTTGGCATTGCAGAACTATTTACAAGATCTTCACAGCTAACTCTAATGAGTGAGAATGAGATCAAGAAAAAAATGAGTTAGAGTAGAAAGTTAAAATCAGTTAGAGTAGAAAAACAATATTATCTAGGAATCCTTTTCTTGGTCAATGAGCAAGAAGTGATTAAAGAAGTGATGTGGTGCTGTCAGTGCCACATTTCTCGTTTACTTGCCCAGTTTTAACTTCATTTCTTGTGCCAACAACTGTGTCAGAAGGTCTCAAAGGCAACAGTTCCATAATTAACAAGAAAGTTCTCACTCAGAAGCAGCCTGTTCTCTTCATTTTTGGCAGAAGTATACAGAATTACATTGACTGTTTTCCAAGTGTCATTAAAGGAATGGGCACATAAAATAATTGTGATTAAGAAGTGTAGAAGCTCAGAATACATCAGCCAGTCTATAGGAACCATGTGCACTTACCTCACAGCAAAAAACGTAATGGGAAAAGAGTTTTCTGCTTTATTGCCATTCCAGGACACCATTACAATCTGTTACTGTAGGCTACCTATAAAGTAAACTTTGTAATTATATCAAAGCAATTTTTTTAATCTGCACATTGTAATTACTGGTTTTTGAAACATAAGATATTACGGTTTAATCTTGCACAGTTTGAATGGGTGAATGTGGACACAGTAAATTCATGCAAAGCTAGGTAGGTTTACAGTCTGAAAATGAAATGGAAGTGGGCCAGCCTATGCATGGAAATAGGGCTGGAGCTAAGAAAACACCTTCAGGAAAGAAGAAAGACTTGCTTGTTGTCAGAAGGCAAACTTATAATAACTGTTTATTCCTGAGTCTTCTCTAATGCTGTTTGTCCATATCCAGCTCCTGAGAAACAACACCTCTGGCATTTTTGTGAATATGCTGATTCTACCTCAGTTCTTGTTGCTTGGTGTCTCATTTCCTAATCAAACAGAAATCACTTAGCAAATATCTGATCTTTTATCAGATAAAAGTTTATCTTTTAAACAGACATGAAAGTATATTTTATAACTCTTTGAACTGCACAGTTATTTGGCTCTCAACTACAGATAAATATATTTTAAGAATATTACTGCCAATCTCAGTTATAAGAATCAAAGCAATGTAAATAGATAGCTATTAAACTCCTAAGTACACTACACTGAAATAACAGCCTCAGGAGAGGGGCCTTACTTGATGAAAACAAACAAACACATTTATTTTATTTTATTATTTTATTTTATTCTATTTTATATTATTTTATTTTAGTTGTTTTATTTATGTTTTTTAATTGCTCTTTGAAAAAAACTATATCATCTCTCAAAAGTGTAGGGGAACATTTCCACTGTATCTAGAGAAATCAAAATTAATTATATTTTCTAAACACATGGTATTGTCAAGAAGGTTTCCTAAATGACAGAGAGGTTGAAGTTCATATTTGTGAAACAGAAAACAAAAAAAAGAAAACTCCTAGTATCTGTTGTAAGACTAAGTTTAAGCAGAATTTCATTGCATTGTTAAAGTATAGCATATACTGTCTAATTCTCAGTGAACAAAATTCCATCGGTACTGTAGTAGCTCTTGGCAGTTCAGTCACATAGTCACTAGGTCCTGCTCCTGTGCACACTCAAGAGAATTAATTTATGCAAGAATTCCCCAAGCATGTCTTAGATATTGTGCTCTGCACAGAATTCAGTAAGATATTCTAATTTTTTTCACAGTAAAAGTGAAAGAATCTCTGCTTTTCTTTCTAAATAGCTCAAATCATAAAGCTCTTAGTGAGAGTGTTGGCAATGCAGACTGAAATCAGTTCTTTATGCTAAGGTCCTTGAAACCATATGGTTTTATTTTACAGAAGTGTTCAAGCTAAACTCTCATGCTGACAGACCCATTATAACTGCATGTAATCTCAAAACAATTTCTCTGGCAGAGATTAATATCAAATACATAACAATCCTGAAAGTTGGACGTAGATCTAGTAAATATTAAATAACTATTGTAAGTAAAAGGGTTTATCTGTTGCCCCAACTGGCCCACTGCAGTAACACAACACAGAGAAACCTTAGGGACTGAGGAGGAAAAGGGGTGGGTGAGGCAGGTGGGTGCTGTTGGCTACATGCAAACCTGTCTGTGTGCATGTGCTTCTGTGTGTGCAAGCCAGCCGTGCGAGATTTGTCAGCAAAGGACGTTTGGAAATTTGCAAGTCTGTATAAATGTTGCAAGCATACAATAGTTCAGTTTATACTTTTCATTTTTTTCATCAGTACATAGTTTTTTATTACCTGTTAATGATGAAACATTAATAAATCAAGACAACATTTCAGTGTGGAAGGATTACAGGATATAAACTGAATATAATTTATCTCTGCAAGAACTAACTTCTACAGCCCAGAGTCACTAGTGAGGGCAGCAAACTACAGAATTCCCCAGTTGCCTATCTGTGGAGCAGTGGTCTAAATATCCATATATTCAGAAAAAAATATTTAAAGTAAATCTTATTTAAAGAAAACAGTGATCTTTGGCTCACTTCTGAAAGTATATTAATACCATAAAATATGAATCCTGTATGATTTTGAGCAACCAATTTTAGTCTCAACATGACAGGATTACTTTTTGCCAATATCAAATTCAAGCTTCCCACATGCAAACCAGACATTTCAGGCATCAGTTTTGAAGGATTCTTTTTTTTCATGAAAATCTTGACATTGATGCATTGATCTGTTTTGCACTGTGAAGAGAAGTATTTAGATAGCTAAGTTACATCTCATTGCTGTTCCTAGTTGTCTCATGTATGCCCAAAGTTAGCAGAGTAACAAGACATTTTTGTATTTCTCAAGATCTAAAACAACCATAAAATCAGGACATCTTTTCCTCTTTATTTCATGTAGGAACTTAGACATTTCTGTTTTTGTTCCCTGTACATTTTATTTGTATTCAGTTTACAAGAGATCTTATATAAATTTTTATTCAATATTTGTACTGACCAACAAGAATTATGTGAGCAAAATCTGCCTCAAGAAATGAAAATTTAACTTTTGATAGAAAAATTTATCTAAGTGATTTTAAAAAATGTAGATTCAATGACAGGCAAGTTGTAAAACAATGCTACCAAATATAATTAACTGATTTTGACATGCTGAATAGGAAAAGGCATTCTGTATTGACACTTTACAAGCACTTTATATGCCTAGTTTCATGAGAATATCTGCTTGAAATGCATTCGGTCATATTTTTCTTGCATAAGCAACAGAACATAGTTCAATAACTAACCACTGCAAATACCTTTAATTCTGACAGGTTTGGGCCACATGCTGCTATTAGAATCTATCCTCCTTCTACTCTCTTGTAATTTTTGAATTAAACTATTTTTTTTTTTCACATGCTGCTATTAGAATTTATCCTCCTTCTACTCTCTTATAATTTTTGAATTAAACTATTTTTTTTGATCAAGAACTCACTCTCCTCTATTAAAAAAATATTAAGAGATTTTATTTTTCCTTCTTTTGTGAAATTCTATGGAAACAAGTTGCTTTTGTGATTTTTCTTTCCTAATCTCCTATATCATATTTCTGAACTCCTACCACAAAGTGCAGTTAGTGCTTGTTTGTTGTTTGATATCAGCCCTTGCATATATTTCCTTGCTTAGACACATGACCTGTAATTTATTCCATAATTTATAGCAGTAAACACTGTTTACATTTTACATATTTCAGCAAACTTTAAAATCTTTCCAGAGTTATTAAGTGTCTTTAATAAAGCAAGAGGCTTCTTTTGTGATCAATAATAGGATAATTTTATTTTTTGTGCACCTGAAGATGATCCTATATGCTTTCATATCATATATACAGCTAAAAAGAATATTCTTTTCTGTAGACCACTTTTCCTGAGAACCAGTGGTGGGGCTTTGTTTTTTGGGCTTTTTTTAAAATGTTATTAGAAACTACAAACACCAACCAGGAAAATCAAGAAAACGTAAAAGACATCCTTTGCAGGATGATTATTATTTTCTTGATGGTATATATATATATATATATATATATATATATATGTTTTACAGAGTTTCATACTAACTTATTCACATCAATCCCATTTTTGTTTGCAAACATCAAGTTGCTAAAAACTTGCTAAAAACAATGTAGCAGATTTTAAAAATATATATTATTTTTATAAGTAAGAAGCTGCCTAATATGGTTAAATTTCTCTTTTGTCCTTAAGAATATGGATTTTGTTGTTACCATGAGGTCAGAAAATATCTAGAAAATTTTTGATGTATTTTCTTGTATATAGAACTCTTTCATAATTTTGTAAATTGACTATTTTGTTTATGTCTTTGTATGTGTAAACAGAATCCAATCTATACAACTTCAAAAGATTAAAATTCTCCTTAACATCCAAGATACAGAGCTATGTCAATTAGTGCAGGTTAAGATAGTTTAACCATTTCATTCAGATGAAAGCATCTCTTTACAATAACATGAGGAAGATCTCTGCCTCTCTCTGTGCCTTGAGTTCTCTCTAACAGCAATAAAGATATTGCAGGCATGCTGTACTTCTGGCTTCATCTTAAGTGTCAAGTGTTTGAAATTTTGTTTGGGGCCAGTGAAGATTTTTTTTTTGTTTTCTCTTTAAGAAGAAAAAAATAAAATGCAATATAATGTCCTAATTTTTTTTTTTTATACTGTCAACTGAAGTCCTGTTATTTCAGTATTGTGCATCCCACTGCACAATAAAAGCATCATGAGGTACAGGATTGTTGGAATGTTTTCTTTTGAATTAATGACACATGTCTGCTTAGTTGAGATAATAAAAGTGTTTGCATTAGCAGCAAAATCAGTTTCTGGCTGACAGTCAAGTATCAGCTACTTTCTTTTTTTTTTTTTTAAACAAGTGGTTCCATTTCTTCCAGAGCTGCAGCAATCCCATTCCTGTATGGATAGTTAAGCAAACCTGCCTTTCTGCTATTAGCATTATGCAAATGAGGCTAAAATTCTTAATGCAATGGCACTTTGGCTATAAAATGTGCTGTGGAGGGAAGAAAGTTGATAATGAAACAAGCATATTCTCAGAAAAGAGAGAGAAGCAGCTAACTTCCCATTTAGTTTTGCATACTTTATAACCATTCCACATGAACTTACAAACAGGTCTTTGAAGTTATGCATTAGCATAATTACAGTATAATATGTTTTCAGATTGTTTCTGTTTTCTTTAATTTCTTATTGTCTTCCAAAAAGTTGAGCTACATTGGAAGTATGCATTTTGCTTAGGACTAGTCTTCCTCCTTACTCCCCATGCTCACATAAAAAAAATTAAGTTCAAAGGTGGGCCTTAAGAACAGTATGTACAGAAGGATCCTTCCTTCCTTCCTTCCTTCCTTTCCTTCCTTCCTTCCTTCCCTTCCTTCCCCCTTTCCCTGCAGGATTACATCTTCTAGCTGTGCCAGCTGACTCCCTGCAGATCCTGCTGCAGACCCCATGCTGGAGGAGGGCTCTGCAAAGCTTCCAGGATGTAGTAGTGTTTGGGAGTTTGTGCTGTGGTGCCACATGAATCAATCAAGTCCCAGTTTCTTGCTAGAAATAAAGCACAAATAATTTCTCACTGCTTTTATATCATTAATCCCATTAGTGCCATTTCTCAGAAAAACTTAGCTTTTACAGTAATATAATTTTTATGGAACAATTTTGCCCTTATCAATCTGGGGGCTTTACACTCTCAGTATAAAGCAGTGAGTATAGGATAATAAGAGGTAGTCAAGCACAGCATGTGGCATTCTCCTTCGTGCTGAGTGACCAGATTATACTTTGGCCCTTTATGAACCTTTATAAGTAAAAGGCAGTTAGATTTTGCTCTACCTTCAAGCTTCTTCCTGTTTAATAGTGCATTACCTCCACTGGACTGACCAAAACTCAGTATCAGTCCCTCTATATGTTGTCTCAACTCATATAAATAGAGCTTAGGGGTCTGCTGGCTCTCCTTGGTGCTAGAGCACTGCTTGCTCATGTTTGCCTGAACAGCTCACCAGTCTTCAGTCCTCTGTTTGTGCCACCTTAAGGAGCTCTTCCTGCCCGAGTGTAGCATTTTTAATTTGTCCTTGTACTTTGTGAGATTCCTTGTGGCCCATTCTTCCAGCCTGTGTAGGTCCCTTTGCCCTACCCTTGAGCATATGGGCTAGTTACCCAGTGCGGAGTCATTTGCAAGCGTGATGAGACTGCACTCTGTCACCTCATCAGTTACAAAATTCTTACACAAGACTGGTCTCACAGGGTAGATTTCTGCATTACACCACTTGCTACTGGTCTCTGGGTAGAGGACAACTCATTAACCACTACCCTCTGAGTCCAGTCATCCAAACAGATGGGTTGTGTAGCCATCTGGTCCATCTATCTAAACTTTGACTGGGTCTTCCTAACATTGAACAACAATATTATAGGATCCAGTGTTGAAATAGTAACAGAGTTGGGGTAAATGATATCCCTTGCTTCCCCTTCAGTCACATAAGGTAAATTATATCCACTTCTCTCTCTTCAATCACATTTCCAACCTGTTTATCATAGAAGACAATCAGGTTAATCAGAGGCGATTTGGTGCTGGAATGAATAAAACAGACTAATCTCTGATTTCCCAGATTGGTGAGTTTGCCCCTTTTATCAAGATAGATGAAGCATTTGCCATTCTTCAGTTAGCACAGACTTGCTCTTTCAAAAATTATGGAATGCTTTTGCAAGGACCTTGTTTAATTCCCTCAGTTTGCTTAGTCACAGCCCATCAAATCCCCTACACCTGTAAGTCTCCATGTGAACCTGTACACCAAAAGCATTTACTATAATATTAAAGTGAAAGTATTCTTTTGAATATTTTCTCAGAATTGTTACATCATATCACTTTGCTCAGTAACAGCAGAAATAAATCTTAGCCTGTGAAGCTTTGCCTTTGGTTTGGTTTTTTTTTTGTTTTGTTTTGGTTTGGTTTGGTTTGGTTTGATATGGTTTGGTTTGGGGTTTTTTTTTTGCATTAGAGAAATGAGCCCCAGAATGAAGCAATGGCTGTGGATTATTATGCTGTTTTCATTTCTAACAGACAGTATATAAATAACCTTTAATATGAAATTCATAGTTTATTTTCTGTACTCACTCTCAGTTATTTTATATTTTTTGTTTACAGGTATCACAGTACAGATAGTTCTTTGTATCTCAAGACAACCCATGGTATAAAAGACTGGTTTCATGGAACCATGTACTGGTATTCTGGAAATGAGGGTTCTCAGTAAGTGTCATCACATGTGGCAGAGAGCTTGGCAGAAAAAGAACTTTTAAAACCTCAAACTTTGTTTCTATTCCACTTTGGAATGGCTAAAAATGTTCTTTTGACACTGGAATCCTGTCCAAAATTGATTTTTTTTTTCCCAAATAATACCTGAGGTTTTTAACTCATCTCTTTTCCTCACTCTTTCTCATTAGAAGTGACCAGGAAGCTCTTGACTGCAGAAAACCTTCCTTTGAAAAATTCATTGAAACCAATGTTTCTCTCAGGAAACATTTTGGCCTTTATAAAATTACTTTTAGTCACAGCTGTTCCAGCCAAGTTTGATATTGTAAGAATAATCATAATACAGAAGACCTGCCTAGACCTTTTATCATAAGGATGGAACTCTTATTTATAATTTGAGTGTCTCAGGAAAAAGAAAGGAATAAAAGAATTTAGCATAGTAAGAAAAGTAACTGGACTAAAATTGATAAATCTATATCTGTTTTCTAACATTAGAGAAGAAAATAAAACAATTATTTGGTTGTTATTTGGTGGATTTTTTGGGAGCTAAATTGATGGGTCAGGTCAAAAAAACATCTCCCAGGCTGCATTCACAGGGACACTACTAGCAGAGTTAAAGTTATCTGTCCACTCAGATTTTGTCAGGCCTCATCTGGAGTATTGTGTTCAGTTCTGGTTTTCATGATTGAAGAAAAACACAGGCTGGAGAATGTCCAAAGGAGAGTCACAAAGATAATCAGAGCTGGAGAACCTGACCTGTGAGAAACACTGAAGGACCTAGATGTCATCTCAGTGGAGAAGGCTTATGAGGGACATTAGCAGAGTATTCCGGGATTCAAAGGGCAGCTACAAAGAGAAGGGTCTCTCTTCACAAGGACCCAAGCAGAGAAGACAAAGGCAATGAGTCCAAGTTGCACTGGAAGAGGCTTTTTATAGGAGTAACAATCATTCAGTGGAACAACCTCCTCAGGGGGTGCTACAAGAGCTCTTCTAGTCTCCCTTTCACAGAAAAGCTTGGAGCAGATGATACTTTTAGAAGCTTTCCAACCTGAGCTACTTGTGCAATTCTATTAACAGATTTGTATAATCTAAGTTGATTTTTTCCTGATGTGTTCCAACTGTGAAGCTCTCTCAGCTCTGAAGATTTTGCTCTGTTTTATAAATGAAATAAAAATGAAAAGGTAAGAAACAAGGTTCCTACAAGCTCCTTCATATAACTGATAACAGAATTTTAACTGTTAGGCAACTTGTTGCGTATTGAGACTTGTACACTAAAATACCCGTGCTCTTCATGATCATTTTTGTAAAGAAATTATTTGGACATTTTTACCAAGGCATAGCATGTTATCACAGTACGTTGATTGTATCACAGGGATTCTACAGTTTTATGTGTGGGTTCAAGTATAAACATCTGTGTAATTAAAATTATTTTTCCTCTTCCTTTGTAGAGTCACGAAAAAAATTCAAATGTAACCCATTTCCAGCCTAATGCTGCTTTGAGAAGCATCTTTTTTGGGGGGTTAGTTTATTTATTTGTGGGGTTTTTCTGGTTATAATCCCAAATTTTAATTGTTAGAAACAACTTTTTAAAAACATATAACCCATTTCCAGCCTAATGCTGCTTTGAGAAGCATCTTTTTTGGGGGGTTAGTTTATTTATTTGTGGGGTTTTTCTGGTTATAATCCCAAATTTTAATTGTTAGAAACAACTTTTTAAAAACATATTCTCCCTGTATAATAAGCTTATATATTCTCAGCTCTGACAGTAAAGACCAGTGGTGGGCTGATATTTCTTTTGTAGACCTTAGTACTTGCTTGTTAAAGATTTTGGCAAAATTGTTTTTTGTTAGGAGATTTCTTTTACGAGAAATGAATGTTTGATCAAATCCACTTCCAACTATGTGTTAGTCAGTAAACATAGAGGGTGAGATATGTGTTAACAAAACTTGGAAATGATGTCGAATACCTGGGCTATTGTATCTGTGGTTCTAAAATTTATAACAAGTCCAAATCACTACTGAGGTTTGAATTGTCAGTAACACCACTGAAACCACAGACTCTAGTATGACATGTTATGCTGACAAAAGTAAAAATATATTTAGCATAATTTCTCCATATTTTCAGGTCTGATTCTCTGAAATCTATGCATCAAAAAACATGACTTTTTTAGGAAAGAGGATATCTTCCCTATTACTCTCTGGCAGACCCTGCAGTAAGGAGACAGTAAAATGATGAAATATTTATTTTGCAATATTCCTAAGAAAATCACTTTTCCATTAGTAAACAGAAAACATTTCCCTTTTTTCCACCTTATGTCTATCAGTTACTAATTGGTAGAAATTACAGAATCAGAGAATCATTTAGGATGGAAAAGACCTCCAAGGTCACTGAATCCAACCTTTGACCAATCACCTCCATGACAAATAGACATGGAATATGGTCCTTTGCTTCTTGCTGTCCCCCAGGACGCCATCTGTAGAGCTGCTTTGGCACATGCCTGGCTTGGAGAGTGAAGGAGATGGGCTGTTTCTGGACCAGCCAAAACCACTGGGACAGTTTGCTTCAGACTTGGTCACTGGGGTTGGCCAGGTTAGCACCAATGCTGAGCAATTGTCCATGTCTTGGGAAGTCCTGTAGGTCCAAACCAAGAAGGACTGTGCATTGCATTGTCTTGTGGTTTACAGTTTAGTTTCTGTGTCAGTGCTGGCATGTTTCAATCCCTTGAAAATGGCTCACAGATTAGGATAAGTTTCGATAGTTTGTGGATTGATCCTTTCTTAAACCTTGTTGTTCAGGGCACTTCTGTGTCTATGTGTGACTTTCCATGGTGGAGAAAGTAGCCAAAACTACTTCATGTGGATTTTCCCCTGACTTCTTGCTGGAAATAGGCCATCCAGGTTCCCTTCAATACAGACTCAATACTGCTTCTGAACTCCCATTCCCAGAGAGCTTTTAGCCAGAAGAACATAGCAAGCCCCCTCCTGCCTGCCAGCCACAGCCATGGGGACTCGGGTGGGAGGAGTTTCGGCTGCTGCTGTCTGAGATGGACTGAGATGTGGAGCCTTCATGTTCTGAGGAGGCTTTAATCTGAGTTTAAGACTCCTCCCATGGGACTCCTGATGAAACCCCGGCCCCAGGTCTCTGTTCCCCCTCTCTCTGCTCTCGGCTCTCTGGGGCTCTGCTCGGGCTCCTGGGCCTCTGCCTCCTGCCCCCGCCCCCGGCATGGGGTGTTGGGGGGAAATAACATGGACTCCTGTGCTAAACAACAAAGAGACTAGTCTTGTCTGTTTCCCCTGCTGTCGCTTGTGGCCTCCTGGGTACAATCGGTCATTGTAGCCACAGTCTGCTACACTGAGAGTAGAGCGTAAAGAATGGCCAGGAACATTTGGATACAGAAGCACCAGCAGGAGCAGCTGCTGGGCATAGAATTTGGACACTCCTGCCCTGGTGCTTGGAAGTGGAAAACAGGGAAAGCAGGAGGGGAAACATCTTCTGTTGCAGCAGTTAAAAATGATTGAAATCATGATACACATCCCAAAATTGAAAGCGCCTGGCTGTTTATTGCAAGTGAAAGAGATCAGACGGTTGCAGGAGCTGAAGCAGCCCTGCTGTTGCACCTGCACTTTGGTGTGGCAGCAGGGCTGGCCAGGTGCTCCCTTGTGCTCAGTGGTGTTCCCTCATGAGAAGTGCTGGCTGCAGCAGTCTGCTGAGAAGTGGCATCGGAGGGCCCCACAGCTGCTGGATCCCTCTGCACTCAGTCTGTCCCCAGAGTCCCCCTTCTCCCCGTGGAGGGCTGGGTGTCAGCACACCTGTGACTCAGGTTGTAGTGCTGCTGTGGGGATCTGCTCTGTATCGTGGCTGCCTTCCTTTGGCAGCTGGCAGACCAGCCAGCCTCATGTTCATCGTGGTTGTCTGCCATCACAGCGCGCAGCAGCCGCTTGAAGGGCTGCTTGCACAGTGGGCAGGTCTCTGTCAGTTTGGCCCATTCCCAAATACAGATGAAGCAAAAGCGATGCCGACAGACCTCCACATAGGTGGCATTTTCAAGGTCACCCAGGCAGATGGGGCATAGGCCATGTGCTGCTGCCATTTCTGATGGCCCTGCTGGTGGCAGCTGGCTCATGCTGCCCGTTGTAGCAGAGTCTCTCCTCTAGGGCTTCCTCAGTGCCCCTCACCTGGTCCTGGAGAGGGAGACATGCAGAGTGCCTTGGTGCCTGGATTTCTCTGGTGTTCAGAGGGGAAAGACAAGGAAAGCTCAAACAAATTGTGGGATAGGGAAGTAAGGGTCTCCTGAAGGGGTCGCTTTCTGGGCTTCAAAGCAGCAGCAGCAAGAGCAAGAGCAACAGCAGCAGGTGTCCTGTGGGCAAGCTGGTCCAAGGACAGCCTCACACCCCTGCCTTCTGTCCTTACTACCCATAGGTAAGCAGCCATCACTGAACACTGAGGTGCTGGGGAAACCTCCTGCCCATGCATCAGGGAAAGGCAGGCATCAAGAGCCCATGTGGCCCTAGGTTGGAAAGGGTCCCACTGGGAGCTGGAAGGAGGTTGGACAGACCTTTTGGAGGTCTGCTTCTTGGCCGGAGGTAGAGAGGGAGCAAGAGCAGGAAGGGAAGGCCTGGTGTCCACATCTCCCCAGAGCTCATGCTAGATGGCTGAGAGCCCTGGGTCAAGCCATTATTGTGTTTAGCAGAGGGTACCTGAAGGCCTCAGTAGAAAAAGGCAGAGACCCTTCAGTGCTGGAAAGCTCCAGCACCATCCCGACACTCCCATGTCTGGGACAGCTCCTGTGTGGGACCCACAGGCCCACACAATGGGACGGACGGGACACGAGATTGGAAGAGGCTGCCTTTGCTCCAGTGCCTGCAGCTGCTGCTCTTTAAGAAGCCAAAGCTTAAAGTGCAAGACCCTGGTCTTTCTGGAGCCTGCTTACCTTGTGTGTGTGCCTGCAGGAGTCCTGGACAGAGGGCCAGGGGACAGAGCCGGTGGCTTCTGAAAAACAGCAAAGTTGGGGTGATGTCACAGTGACACCCGTGTTCCAAGGAACTGTTTACTGTTTGTCACCCAGCTAGGAAAGCAGATGCCCCAAAGAGGAAAAGCCTGCTGTGCAAGAGGTTTTGGTACCTTCTTGTGGCCTTGCAGGTGAGTTTTCACCTCTGCCTTATCACTGGAGCCAAGGCAACATATCTCCTGCTCTATTCAGCAATGGACTCATCCTTTCCCTGGTCTTTGCCACTTAGACATTTAGAGAAGCCCTTGTTAGCATCCCTCAGCAGATTCACCTCCAAGCAGTCTTTCAAGCCTTACTGCCAAGACCCTTCCTTATGCAGCCCATCACACCCTTGGACTGCTTTGCTAAAGGGTGTCTTGTGCTGGCTTGTGTTCAGCTCACAGTCCACCCTTCCTCCAGCCTTGCTGGACAAGATGGAGCCAGACAGGGGCTGTTCCAGACAACCCCAGTGCAGCACCCATAGGTTCTTGCAACTGGACAGGTGGGATCAAGCCGTGGAAGAGAGGAGGTACAAGTTTTCTGAAGGAAAACCTGCTGGGCTGCAGCCCACTATTGTTCACCCAGTGCAGATACATTTGGTCTTAAGGCCTTGAAGGCAGGTTTTCACCCCTAATTTATCAGTTCCTCTGATGAAAAAGCAATGCCCTGTGCACAAGGGCCTGGCTATAAGCAGCCCAGCAATGAGGATGTGGGAGTGGGTGATGGTTCATGAATAGTTGTCAAGTGAGATAGAAGAAGAAAGGAAAATGAAGGCAGATGCACTACTGAATACCCTGGTCTTTGATTAAAACTGTTCATGTATGGCAGAATGATTGGGGTTAGCCAATCATTCTGCCATACATGAACATGAAGATAGCCCTTTGCCTCAAACAGGAGCATTAGATTTCTCATCTTTCAGAAGTGGATGTTAATGTGCAAAGCATTCTATAAATATTTGTGACTACAGAGTTGTTTTGTAAGGAGTAACAGCTAACACCTTAGAGATCACACTGTCAAATTTCAAGAACTATCCATTGGTTCATTCTATTTTGATACAGTGAACTATCTTAATTTTTATTTTTATTTTTATAATGAAATGGCATTATAAAATGATATGGCATCATTAGTTTGAATTTATCCCTTATTCCTACAGAGAAAAAACCCCTAAACACCCAACACCTTTGTTGTCTTTGCACACATGAAAACAAAGCAGGGAACAAAGTTCTGTGTCACTGAGTTTAAAGTGTGATCAGGAAATAACATGATAGCACTTATTTGAATAATAAGATTTCATGGTGAGAGAAAATCTCTTTCAATGAACATTCTACCTTAACACTTCCCATGGAAGATTTTGTTGTAAGAATCATTCTGAATAATAATAAAAAAAAAAGCTGCAGACACAGACATAATACAATTTTTCCATACATCTGTTTTACTGATTTAATGATTAGTTGCATATTTGACAAAAGCTTTTGGATAGTATAGGAAATTTTAAATTATTCATTGATGAGATATTTTTAATTTCTGCATTTTTAAATTGTCAATATATCACAAAGCCCTTGGCGCAAGTCAGATTTCATGAGAGTATTGAAAGTGGTGTTTACATTTCCACCCAAATAATACCATCCTTTTCAATTATTAATCAATATTTCAATTTCTTGGTGCAACTATACACACTTTACCCATCAAGACACTATTAACTTGTTTTGGTAGAAATTAAATCAACTGGTTGTCCCTGAGTGTTAAAAAGGTGCTTTTTATTTATTTTCTTCTCTAAGTGTGTAATACACTATAATGCCATGCACATTCTGTGATTTTCTTGCAAATAAGTTTGAAAATTTAATGCTCTCTAAAAGCCATAAGAGGCCTTTTTTATTATCATTAAATATTTGAATAATTATTTTTTTTATTTTGAGTAGGTTTCAAACGAAAATTTTGTCTCAAATTCCTGCCATGTCTCTGATATATAGGATGTTACAATCTGCAATAAACAGTTTTACCATTTCTGGACTTCGAATACAGCAGAGTACTGTGGGTGAATGAATCAGAACTCAAGATCAAATTTATAAATAAAAATAAAATTATCTGAACTTGAAAACAAAGGTATAAAATCTTTCTGGCCTTCAAGTCACTTTCCCATCTAAAAAAAACCAGAAAGATCATTCGAGGTTTTATATTTTTAAAAGCAGTCTCTTCATGGTTGAAGTCCTTACTGTGACAAATCATGTTTAGTGCAGACTGAGTTGAAAAGAGAAAGGTGCTAACAGCAGTTTCCTCAAGGGCTTAAGACCTATTTTCTGAAAACATCTAAAATGCATTAATTTAAAATTCTTGCTAAGCTTTCACTGTGACTTTCTTTAAACATGTTTATTTAATTATTTTCCACAGACACAGTTAAAAAATCTGTCCCACTTCTCTGGAATATTTTCCAACTTCACAGGAATAAACTATCCAGAAATTTAAGTAATTCTCTTATATAATAACTTATTTAATAACCCTCATTATTAAAATTCATATTTTTTTAATAAGCACAAGTGAATATCACTGTTCCTGGCATCCTTGTTTGCTGAAGGATGACCTTCTGCAGAGAGCAGTGTCTCTAGGAATGCTAATAAGGCATGCCACCCTGCAAGGCCAGTCTTCTTCTAGATACATATGAAAATGTGTCAATGGTGTCTGGTCATGCTCAGTTGGTAGTAAATCTCAGCAAGTAATCTTCATTTATACCACAGCCACTAGTTTAAGGGGCAGCACTGCTCATCTGATGTGAGGAAGGGGGTATACCAGCATTAAACATAAGTCACTACATAATTGATTTTCTAGATGATACGTAATGTGTTAATGGAAAAAGATGAGTGAAAATCAATTGTGAAATACTTAATTAGACACAGTTTTGTGTAACAACAGTACCTTCTGACTGTGATAGTAAGTAGGTGAACAAGGTGCTTAGTGAAAAAAATTTGCAAAATATTGTTTCTATGTAACTATATTATGTGGAACATTTCTTCCAAGAGTATTCAGCATGAAGAAAGTTGGTGCTAGACACACTTTTCACTGAATTGACAGATGAACATCTGTATGGCTTGGGCTTTGCAGTTCAAATGTCAATGCTTGCTGGGAGAAATCAACAAATAAGTCATAACCTTTACTCAAGTTTAGCATTAGCTTGTTATAAAACCATTGTCATTGTGTTACATAGTTGTCCATAGTGGTATATGCAGAAAACTCTAAAATAGGAAATCCTAGATAAAAAAATCAAATCAGGTTCATTCAAAAATGCTTATTAAAATGTGGGTTATAATACAAGCAATACAATATCTTTGGAAAAGGTAGCAGAAAATTTCTCAGCATTAATATGCTATAGGAAAGAGCAATGTAAATAGAAACCTTTTTTTGTGAACCACCTGATTATTAATCCTTAATACGAGCTAGCAACGAAACAGGAAACTGCACAGAAAAAACAATGGTCAAGTCATGGACATGTTCTTTGTATATCAGATCATGTTATTTGTATATCTGTAGATCAGAATATACAGGGTTTATCTGCCCTCCCATGGGACTACCTTCTTGACCACAATAGCGTCTATATTATCAACCTTAGTATAAAATGTGGCTTTGCATTTGTATCTGACTTTGTATTTAAAATTTGCTATCTAATCTCACCAATGTCTTAATTTGTCCTAATTATGGGGAGGGTGGGGAATGTTGAATCACCTCATAGCTTTACAGAGACACTTTGAAGACACATGCAGCAGTTCTTGTTTCTGTGAAGAGAAAAAAAATTCAAAAGGTTTTCTGAAACAATGCTTTGACAAGCCTGCTTCTGACATCTACAAATGTTCAGCATCTGCAAAAAAATCCATCCATCTGTCTAAAGGAAATGAAAATCATTCTTCTTAGAACAATCATTGTCATAGTTTGCTCTCAACTACATCTTGGAAGATAACTGTTAGACAGATTCTAAATTGCTGAACTGATGAATGTGCAGAAAATGCCTCACACAGAAGTCAGTGTGATTTCATTCTAAGCATAGTACAGTAAAATTGGTGTGATTCTTTTTCATGTCTGCATATCCAAGAAAAATGCTGTGAGTATAATCAAGACCTAGATACAGATTTGATCTCATTAAAGCTTCAGTAAGTCAAAATATTTCAAGGGTACTGTTCCTTAAATTGGACTATAATAACCATGACAACTTCATTTCTTCTCTTTATGCAGAAATGAAGGTTCATGTTCTCAATCACCGAGATGTTTTTAAAGAGCTTCTGCTGTAACAAATTAAGTTAAAGATTATATGTGTTGACCCCCTTAATTTTTCCATAAGTACTCATTAGTATATTTAAAGGTATCAATTTTGACATCTACAGTGGAATACAAAGTTGACAGATCTTAAACTTGTAATGCATAGAAAAGTATTTGGAGCACAAAGAAAAATAACACAGACACTCAGTATAGGCTCTGAGGACTTTGGTTAGCTTTACAAATTGGATGCTGTTGCTGTCTTCTGTTCACACTTGAACACTCAGCTCCATCCTTTTTTTGCTGAGTGCAGATAATGTTTGAATATGATGCTTTTCTTAAACTTAATTTATTTCAAATGTAGTAACATAATATGCAGCACTTATGGTACCATGGAAGGTTTGTGAACAAGACTATTATTTACCACAATGTTATTGGCATCACTTAACTCTACATCCACAACATTGGGACTGTGTATTGTCAATATAAGAAATACAAAAACCATTGCAGTTCATGTGGTCTGCATTTTTCAGGAACTAGGTAGTCAGTGGCAAGACACAATATTCAACATATGACTACTTCCATTGTAGCAGACCCAGGGCCTGCAATGGCTCCTTGGATGTCAGAAGTCTAGGATAGGCAATGCCAAGTCATGATGACTGGACCTTAGAAGTCCCTCTCTTCCGCCTTCGGACCCTTGCTTATCTCTCTGTAAGACTATAGGTCACTTTCCTTTGACCCTTACTGTTGGACAATTTCTAAAACCCCTGTATAAACCCCTACTTCTGCCCAGTTCAGCAGAAGAGCTACCGCTGAGAACCTTCGTAGAAGACCCCAATAAAGAATTCCTTTGGAACCTTTCACGGCCTTCTCCTCTCCCTGCGTCTGCTGTGGCACCTAGCAAGCTAAAGAGCTGAAATCACAAAGAGCTGATAATCATTAAGAGCTGATATCACTTGAGCTTGCTAAGGTTGCCTGTGCCTAGCAGCTGCTTGGGAGCTCGGACAGGCTGTGCTGAACAGGACTGCCCTATCCGGACCAAGGCAGCCCACCGGGCATACCCCAGCTGCCCATTATTCCATATACCTTAGATGAAAACTAAAACTTCCTTTTTCTATGTATGTTAATGTGTGCTTTTTTTCGTTATACTTTGAGTAAAAGTAAGTGCCTGTTAACTTGAGGTAACGCAGACATTGTGTGCTACAACTGCACTCCCTGTCAACAACTATTGTTCACAAAATATGGCAGATAACGTCAGAGGGAGTTAACTTGCTTTGAATGGCAACAAAAAACAATGACTAAAGATTTCAATGTAAAGACATGCAGCCATGTCTTCAAAGTCACTGCATGTGTCACAGAATCCTAGAACCATGGAATGATTGAAACGGACCTTCAGCGTGATCTGTTTCGGCCATTCTGCCATGGGCAGGGACATTTTTCTTTAGACAAGGTTGCTTAAAACCCAATACAGCCTGGCTTTGAACACATCCAGAGAATCCAGAACTTCTCTGGGCAACCTGTTACAGTGCCTCACCACCCTCACAGAAAAAAAAAATAAATTTCTTTATATCTATGTCTTATTTAAAAATAACAATGAAACAGAAAATAAGTGAAAACAGATGTTTCTTATTGTACAAATGCATGTACAGAACATGAATTGCATTGCAGGCTTGGATTCTTTTATTCATTATATTTTCTTAAACAGATTTATTTTATTTTTCATTTCATTTGTAGTTACAAATTATATGGCTATTGATTTTTCTACTTGTACATTAAGCTTTACGTTATTATGCTTTTATGCTTTACCTTATGTTTTTACACACAATTTTATCCACTTTCTGTTTGCTTTCACATGTAGCTTTTTGAAATGTTATACAGATGAAGACTATTCATCTTTTATCTCTTTCAAAAGAGACATTTATGCCTTAGTGGCTGTATAACACAAGAAATATTTCACCAGCACATCTTTGTACAGAAAAGGCTTATTCATGAGAAGAAAACTTTTTTTTTTAACTGTAAGAATCCATCTGCTTTGGTGAATATATTGATTACTTAGGACTGAATTTTTAAGTCAATCAGAGTCAATGTTGAAAGGTTGAAGGGGCCAGCATAGCTTCAAGACCTTTGTGTATTTGACTGACACCTTGATGTGAAATGATGAATATTTTCTTCATTTGGAATACCAGAAAATATAAACTAATATTGTGGTTTTAAAAGAAAAAAGAAGAAGAAGAACAAAATTAAAATAATCTTAGGATATGTAAGAATCACAAAACATCTATGGCATCAAAATAATCATCTGAGAACTCACAAATAAAATACTCTGAGTATCATGGGTTTTTACACAAGAGGAAGATAAGCAAAGAAGTTGCTCACTAATTTAGTGTCAATGTGCTAATATGAGCTAGAAAATAATCTTCCTCTTCTTAGACATATAGACTCATTACATACATCAGTAAATGCAGCAAAGGGAACTTAAAAAGGTCAGAAGGTTTTCAGTGCATCTTTTTTTTCTCTGTAAATGTCAATTTTTGAAACCACAAATAATTTGTAAGAAAATATTTATTTTTGTGACTTTTATATTTTAGTTTTGTTCTTAAATTAGTTTTGAAAGGCTGAAGCATCACATCTTCTCTGTTTGATATAGAAAGAGTTTTGGGTTTGGATCATATGGATATTTAAAATTACATCTCATTTTTAGTGAAGATAAATAAAATGAAAACCAATTAATTTTCTTTGAAATTAATAAAACAAACGTTTTCACCTATCTGAAAGGATGAGGGAAGCTGTTCCACAAAAAAGTGGAACTAAATAATAACTTGAAGCATAACGGACAAAATTCGATGTAATGGGAACAACTTTTCATTTAGTCTATGCTGAACAAAAGAAATCACCACTTGATGTGATTGCTGCCTGAGGTTTGGATTAGACCTAGAGAGTGGAGAACTAACACAAATTAAATTAGTTGGTTTATTTATTATTGATATACTGATTTTTTTTAAAAGACATAAATGAATGAAGGTCAGGGGTCAGTTCACTACATGCAAGAAATCTATGAGCCTTGTAAATAATGAATGAGATCTACCCATGCAATTTTTCTTTGTGCAGCTGTTCACCATGCTCTAGTTTTTAATTTTGAACACCTTTTCCACACAGATCTGTACAGACAATATACAAGTTTCCAGGACTTAAGCTTGCTAGCACCTGGATAAATTGTTGCAAATTACAAGAGTAGGACAAAAAGGACAATGCACTTTCTGACTTAGATGTTTAACAATTGATTATCTGCATCTGAGCTAGTCATTGTCATGCCTGGGGAGGGAAATGCTTGAGTTTCAGGAGTGACATCTCTCTTCTGAAAACAGACATGGAAGAGCCATTTGAAAAGTTATTTAAAAAAAAAAGTTGGGGGCAGGGTTTAACTTTTGAAGGAAACCAAAGAGCTAATTAATTTTAAATGTCTTACATTTCTATTATTAATCTAAAATACCTGAAGTCAAATTTATTTATGAAAATTTGGTCCTCACTGTAGAGAATAAACTCGTTAACTATATTTAAAAGTTTTACATGGCTTCCTCTTTTGTATCTGTTCATACTACCTTGCAATTCATATAGTTATAATTACCTCCTCCATAATTTCTGAATATATTCAGGCTGACCTGCCTGAACTCAATTCCAGTGTGCTAATGAAAATGATACTGACAAAAAAGTGTTCCCTTTGACTATATCTGATACTTTAGTTTTCTATTGAAGGAAAATAGTTGATACCACATTCATCTATTTCAAATGTGTGATGCTTTGACCCAAGTAAAAATTTTCCTCAGAAGCTTAAAAGAAATGTAAAATTATTTATAACACTTTCACAGTTTAAGCAGAGACATTTGTGGGCATACACAGCTCTTTGGGGGAGGAGCATTGAAGGGGAAACAATGTTGTTGATAACACAGAATTTTATAGTAAAATATCTTTGCGAATTAAAAATTTTTTAGTAAATTTTAACTTGAAATTACAAATAGGATCATGAGTTTTTTTCTTTGAATATGTATTTACTTATGTATTTTTTCTATAGTATTCCAATGCTGCTTCATGTAATCTCTCAATATATTGCTAACTGCATTCTATTTTTTGGGGGGCAATGATTTAGTATATTAGGTTCCCTACAGCAGACAACTTTTAATGTTTGAAATAATGAAACAGTTTCACTATTTAAAAACAGGAAATAATATTTTTGGTTTTTCTAATTATCATCTTTCTCATAGAATACAATAAAAATTATTTCAGACAGGAAAAATATTTGAATTGCTGTTCAAAAATGGTTGTCCTTTCATTATTTTAAAAGGATCGGATCTATATTCCATGACTAAGGAATTATTATGATACTGATTTTATCCCTACTCAAAAGGCCAAAGGAGACTATTTTTTCTTTAAGTGGAAAAGAAGAACATTTATGTATAAACTCACAGATAAATTTCTCCATTTTTTTCTTTTTCCCAGTTGACTTAACAAGCAAATTAAATTAAGAAGTCTGCACACATTCCCCAATGACTGGCAAAAGAAAGATATTTTAGCGGAAGAACATTTGAATGCTTACCAAACTAACCAGCAGCTTTCTGCTTTGGAAACCTTTACGAAATATGGTAAGCAATGTATTTCAAGGACTTTATAACCAGGGTCTCCACCAAATGCATTAGTAATAGGAATAAAAGAAAACACTCAGACACACAGCACAAAATATAAGCCAGGCACTTCTGGATTTTTCAAATACTCATAAATAAAACTGGTTTTACATTAGTATCCAATTAGCTTTAAAAAAAAAACCAAAAAAACCAACAAACCAAGGGTGATGTAAAATTTGAATCTGGCCATTAATTAGCCCTGGATCTAATCACTTAACATGAAAGAAATTACTGTGGTCATCATGCTCTATTTACATGTTCTAATGGCCATGCATAGTAAAACATTAATTTAACTGCAATAGCAGCTATGCCTGTAAATGATATCACAAATTATAGTTGTCTGCATTTAGAAACTCTAATTTGATGCATCTTATTGCATTAGTTAAGAGCAAGGAGGCAGCTTAATTTACAGCTACCATGAAGGAAAGCTATATTCTCAAGCAGTCATGTTTGGTGCATAATTTCTGAAGACTCATGAATTTTATTAGTCATCTGAGCTTGTGAGTCGAGACTTCTTAATTTTATGCAAGGGTCTAATCCATCATTATGCCAAGACTGACACAGTCTTCTTAGAAATATTGGTAAAAATCTATTGTCTTCCTATTATATTGTATACTTCCCTGATGATAATATTATTGGCATTAAAGTTAGCGTTCAAGTACAACCAGAGATATTTTCCAAAGGAAAAGGAAGTTCTATGTCTAATCATAGCATATAACATATATAATCACATTATTATGAAAAGCCTATGCACCTGCAAATACACACATCTATCCCAGAAAAAGACTTTGCAAACATTCATGCCTGCCACTTCCTTAATTCCTGAAATTTTATAAGGAGATTTGAGAAGGAAAAAAATTAGGAGATGACAATACAATTAAAAATAAAAATCTCAAAAGATTGAAGCTACTACTGTTTTAAAAGAAGGGCATTTGTCCTTTATAAATGCATCTCCCCAGTTACGCATTAAAGACATGACCATTGTAAACAGCAATGAAATCCATTTTATAGTCTGCTTTGCCAGTGTATTGCTTTATCATTTGTTCAATGAGATCATCAAAATACAGCTTGTACACTACAAAATACTCCAATGAGTGATTCAAAGAGAATATTTAGAGGACCATTCATTCAAATAAGTTTGTAGTGCCCCAAAACAATGTATTAAGAATAATGCTCTTCGTATAAGATATAAAGGAACATGAATTTATCCATGTCAGGAAGGAGAAAACTTTCAGTTTACAACATAAAATGTCTTATTTTAAAGACTGAAAAAGGCAAAACTTTTTTAAAACTCTGTATATGTCAGAGTACTCCTCAGCTGCAGCATGGGTGTATTCCTACAAAATATTCTGACAGCATTTTTAAAGTAGATGAAGAATTAGTAACTTCATTTTAAAGTAACTCTGTAACATCCTGTGCACTTGGGGAGTAGTTTTGAAGCCAACAGTATTGTCATGCCATATAGCCCTGCAGTGAAAACACTGATCAAAAGCATGGGTGAGAAGGATGAGGTAAAGACAGCTGGTTAAGAAGAAAAGAACATGCAGTACTGTGGTTTTCAAAAGGGTTACCTGGCCTCCCATGGACTTGTCCTTCAGGTGCTTTCTTTTACCTCTATGCAAATTACTCTTAAAGTGATTCTTTTAGCCCTGTGCAAATCAGGAGCTGCCCCTAACAGGCGGAGCTACTGGGTGACACGAGACCTTTGCTGGTCTCATGTTTGAGCCATGGGATTGGTGATCAGGGTCAGAACTGAGCAGCTGGCTCTGATTCTCAGATCAGCTCTCTTGCAGTTCCTCAAACCCTCATTTCAGGCATGAGCTCAGATTGCAGATATTACTGCTTCTTCCTAGACACAAAGGACAGTTGAATGAATGGTGGTTGATTTGTTTAGGTTTTTCCATTTTTCTTCTTTCTTTTAAGAACTGCCATGTTTGTTGTTGTAAAAGAATTATACAAAACCTTCAAAAATCCCATTGGTGAAAATTAAAGGGTTTATAAATATATTTCCGTATATTTTTGTATTTGAGGTACATATAAATTTTAAGCACATTCTTAATTCAAATTTCTCTGCACAAGTAGAACCTCATTTGTTCTTATTCTGCATTTCCTGGGTATAGTAAAACAACTTGATGAAAATCAGCATTTAGATTTATTTCAGATGTAGGAGAGATACTGTAACTTGCTGTTCGAGAACTTAGCTTGTTTTCCATTTACTCTGCTAATTAGCTCAGACATCTCATACAGTTTTAGCTGTCTAAGTCAGAAATCTTGCATATTTGTGGATAGAAGAGGAAGCAAAACCAGGAGGCAGACATAAATTTATCCAGGGTGGGAGACCATGGTTTCTTTCTTAAGCTCCATTCACTTGGGAAACACAATATCATGACTCTGATATTGTAGCAGATGACCTAAGCATGTTTTCTCTTCTTACCCCTGCCCCTTAATCCTTTTGAGAATTAATTATGTCTATGAGGGAAGAGATTCATATTTGAAACAGGATTTTTGGTTGTTTGCATATATTTTAATCTTCAGTAAAATGGTCTGTTTTTATTATTAAAAAGTGCATGCACGTTGCACAACACTGATTTACTTTTTCATAAATGCTTCTACAGGGGTGGTTCAGGAACCCATCCAGATAGGTGGGGAATGCTGCACTAAGTGTTACACAAAAAAGAGAAGACCTTGATGCCTGAGTCTCTCCGGACTGAAAACATCTCTTACTGTGGCAAAGGCTTTCTAGATATGTCAGGTGAAGTAGGAACCATTCAGAATTATGTACTGTCATCTGAAAAGCCAGTTTTTGAATCTCAGCCAGTCTACTATGAGATCCTTTGAGGGATAAAGAAAAAATGTGTTTCTAAACCTATTTTGCCTACTGAAAGAAAACAAAATCTGTAGCATCGTAATCAGCAGAGCTCTGTGTGATGGTGAGACCTGCAGTTTATCAGCTCCGCTCACATGAATAAGTATCACTTCAGTCAATGGGAATTCTTATAAAGGCAATCTGCAGGTTTGGAGATAAATCAAGCAGCTAAAGAGGCATTAAAAATGTGCAAGGATGGCAGAAAGATACAAGCAGTTTAGAATATATTTAGCTAGCATATAAAAGAACAGAGCTTGAAGCTGATGTGGTTTTAATATAATGAATGCTACAAGATTCTCTCTTATACCATCACCTCAGTGAGATGGACAGGGAGATTTAAAAAATGGTGATGAAAAGGAAAAGCTTTAGTTTTCGGGGTTTTTTTTTGTTGTTGTTTTTTTGGTTTTTTTTTTTGACAAGAGTCTGCTCTTGTCATTTATGAGATGGCAGGTAAAGCACAGGGAGCTATTAAAAATAAAAACAAGTCTTGTCCTTTTGAAATGGAGTTGGATTTTGACAGCAGTGTCACTTTGGAAGTGAATAAGAACTGTGATTTTGTTACAGGTATAAAGAATAAAAATAAAACACACAAAACAAAACCAGTGGTTCCCTGTATACTCCAGTGAGAATATTTAAATATATATTTAATTATAGTGTATCGCATGAGTACTAAACCTGCATCATTTTTTTCATGTGCAGCTTAGTGTATACAATATTATAAGTTCTTGTTTGTTTAGGTAAAAAAGGCGATAATCGAAGGAATTTTTGCTCCTGTATTTCCAGCATGTTCTTACATTTTAACTAGAAAGGAAATATAAATCTCAAAGATGAGGGGAACTTTATTTTCCACAGTAAACTTCATCTGGTTGGGAACTGTGACCACACCCAAAGTGAGGGATCTGAGTAAACTGTAGAGAGTTGTAGGGGTGAACGTCTTTCCAAACCTTGAAAGTGTAAATGTCACAACTGACTAAAGGCATTAGCGAATGCTAGTATGAAAAGCAGTTAACAAAAGTAATTGTTTAGTGTGCAAGACAGCATTGTTAAATGTCATAGAGAAATAAAATAGGCTAGTTAGCCATATAAATTCCAAGTGCAGCTGTACAGCCCTTTGACAGTTGAACCAGGATTATATTTTCCCAGATGCCATCCAGGGAAAAAAAAGGTTTTATTTTACTCGTAGTAAACACAAAAGAGACATATATTAAGACAGATATCTAGAGGGAAACATCCAAAAATTTATCTGTGAACCAAGCTGTTAGGCCATGCCTAAAAAAAATATAGAACTGATATCTAAACAGAAATGTAAAAAAAAACCCAAGGTAGTTTAGACAGATGAGCAGCTCACTGCATGAGCAGTGTATGTTTTTTAATTTGCTTTTACTGAGTCTTTCAACACTGTCTTTCATAACATCCTCATGAACAAACAGGTGTAAAGATTGGGTAAGTGAAAAGTGCAGCCAATTGACTGAAAGCTTGTTGAACAGCCAAGCAGAGAGTTGTGATTTGTGGCAGCAAGTCCAGTCAGAGGTCAGTTGCTAGTTGCAAGTTGCATAACTAGGGATCCATATTGAGACCATTGTTGAGCAACAGCTTCATTAACTGCTCAGATAATGGTACAGGGATGTTGGACCTAGATGACCCTAAAGGTGACATTCAACCCAAATTGTTATATTATCCTATGCTTTTATGATTCTGTAATCTAATGATTCAATGATTGCCTCTTTGATGCTATGAATTGTGCTGTCGAGGCAAAGAGGGCCAGCAATTTTCTCAGGTGCACTGAAAAGAGTGCTGCCAGCAGGTCAAAGGAGGTAATCCTTCCATTGTATTGCAGAGTTTCCTCAGAGAATCTTGGGGGTCTGAATCTTTGGAACTATTCATAACACATCTGGATATGGTCTTGAGCAACCTGACCTACCTGACCTGGCTCTTAACAGAGGATTGAAGCAGAGAATCACCAGAGGTCCCTGCTGACCTCAGCATTTCTGTGATTCTATGTCCATTGACAGCAAACCTCTTTATTCTAGTACATTCTTCCCTGTGACCAGAATGCCTTTTATATGTTTGCAATGTGTTAAGGCCACAGGAGTTTATAATACCAGGGTTTTTGCACAGGGTTTTTTTCAATCACAATAGCTCAGTCTTTACCAAGACTTTCAAATAATAATAAATAGAAGAGATCAATAAAATCCACTGCAACACCACAATATTTTTACTTTCAAAATATTGTTTCTTTTGTTTCTTTATAAAAACAAAGATATCACATAAAAGCCCTGCAGAATAAAGATCAGCCTCCAGTGAGGTGGAATTCCACACAGCAAACCACAGCAACTTACTGACTTTTGTTTGCCCCTAACTAAATTTATATTCATTCCACTTCTGACCTTTTCCCATATTCCACTGTTTTTAGGGTTCTTTTTTAAAAGTTCCTTATTTTGGCACAAGAAAAATTATTATCATGGTATATTAAAAGTATGGTAAAAATTAATTTTTTGAATGTTTAAACTAATAATTGCAATAGCGGAAAACAAGAAAAGTTTCCCATGATGCTAGAAAATGTTTAATTATTTCATGCAGCTTAAAAAAAAATGGATTTCATCATACTCCATTGTTAAGTCTGAGGCCTTATTTTACATAAAGTGAGACTATATAAGAATTTAGAATGTTATCCAGAATAAATTGAAATAAAATTTCAGTCAGCAACATGTATAAGCTAAGTGCCTACTTCAGGAATTCTATGAAAAATTGGGATGACCATTAAGTTATGTTATGTTAATAATACAAATGAATGGTCTTTTGCTCCCTTCTTGAGGGAATGAAAGAGAAAAGAAAGGTAAATTTGCTGGAGCTATTCCAAGCACACCACAAAGTTCGGATTCAATGCGATTATTGGATGAGTAGCTGATGAAAGATGAAACACATATGACAACTAAACATGTACATAGGAGCCTGGGCTTCTATTTAACCTATGTTTTCTTCTCCCCTTGGAAACAAATTAAGACTTACTGGGGATATGCTGTTATTTAAGTGAGCTGTTTGTCTTGTGTCATGTAAGATGAGGGAAAACCATTTATTTCCATCCCTCTCATTTCAAATTTGATCAGTGTAAGTCAGAATAGCATGTTTGTGCCATCAAGAAAATTGGAAATATTTAGTCCAAAAGGGCAGTTTCCAAAGTGCGGATTTTTTTTATTATCTCTCATATTCTATCTTACCTCTCCCTATTCACAAATTACCTACTTTTCTTTCTTTTGTCCACAGTTTTACCCAAGAAATGCAGCCTCTACCTACTCCCTCAATTGTGTTAGAATTCAGCAGCAACATGCATGAAATGTGTGATGAGATGTGTGACCTTGTATTACTAAATGTGATAAGGCTAAATGCTGCCTGTACATATGTACTCTATTTGATTTCCACTCCTCCTTCCCTTTATATGCCTGCTAGCCTCTGTTGGTCACCATTTGTAACTCCTTCTCCAGAAGAAGAGGTATTAGTGATAAAAGTTATTATTTTAATCTTTCACTATATCAAGAGGGAGGATCATATCTACAACTAATAAGCTTTTGGTCAGAAAGCTCCAGATGTCTGAGCAGCAGGTCCCAGGAACCTTTCCTGCTCCGCAGCTGGGTTGTTCTCATTGGGAAATTGAGATTCCCCTGGGAGACTTTATTTCATATTGGACACAGTGTCACAAGTTGTTGCCAAGTCTTTCTCTTCCTGCACTGCCATTTTTGCATGCTGCAATCTGTAAGCTGTACAAAATCCCTGTTTACTTTTCTGTCTCTTGGAACAAAGTTCAATATGGACACTATTGCATAAAGGAATGGTAGGAACTGACCATAATTAAGATATGCCTAAATTTTCATATAGTCACCAATATTCAGAAATGCCTATACTCTGAGTAAGATGAAATCTGAGGAATGCCCTCCCCTTTCTTCCTCTCCACAGCTGCTTCTGTCCTCCAGGGAATGGCATGTCAGCCTCATGAAGGCTCCTTTCCAGCAGACACTCAGCTGCCGCTTCCCCTGCTCCCTAATGAACACGTTTCTCAGTTCCCACAGCAGCCAATTTCAACCTTATCCCAGAACAGCTGAGTGGAAATCACAGCAGGGCAGAGCTTCAGCCAGCTGCTGCTGGCATCAAGGCCATCCGGGCAATGGGACATGGAGAAAGATGGAAAATACTGTCTATGTTTAAGGCAGCTGCTCCTTGCTGGCATGAAGTGTAGTAGGGCCAGGCCATCTTGTACACTCTGTGATGACTGTGGGAAACTCAGTCTACGCCAGCCAGACCAGCCCTTTTACAGCTGTTAGCACTGTTGAAATGGTTTCATTTTTTTCACCCTGTAAAAAAAGTTAAAGGGTGTTGATTTTATTTCACCATCCAAGACTGTGTTTCACTGTCATCTAGAAGGAAACCCCCTGAATTCTAATAACGGAAAACTCATTTTTCAATGAACTCTAAAACCTAAAACTCTCCATCCCCATATTCTAACTTCTTTGTTGCATGTATTCCAAGTATTGTCCTAACCATCTTAAAACTTCCATCTCGAGCAGGGTTGGTCTATATAGCTCTCCATTTTTATATTAGGGCTAATATGTTCTAATCCAAAATTCTTCTGTGAAGGTTATTAGATTTGGGAAGTTTATGAGTCATTTCTTATCTTATTTACATACATTTCTTTGCATCTCTGTGAGGATAAAAGCATTTCAATATAACCACTTGGTCAAAATGAAAAACAGTTTGAAAAGGAATAAATTTTTTATATATATATATATAGGTATATAGCTATTCAATATCCACACAGCAATGTATAAAACAGGGTAAAAGAAATACAGAGAATAACAGAATCAGAGAATGGTTGGGGCTGTAAGGAACCTCTGGAGATCATCTAGTCCAACCTCCTCTAAAACAGGTTCACATAGAGTAGTTTGAATGGGATCATGTCTAGGCAGGTTGTGAGTATTTCCAGAGAAGTAGTCTCCGGAACCTCTCTGGGCAGCCTGTTCCAGTGCCCTTGTTCTATGGAGTAGTGGGTTGGAGACAGACAGGTGAAACAACACCAAGAGTCCTCAGAAAACAGCCCAAATTTAATAAGGATGCTCTTTTTATAGGGGCTTTGGATTTCCTGGGCTCAGATAGCTGATGGCTTGGACCCTCCTGTGTTTCAGTTTGTTCCCACTGTGCCTTGTTCTGTCAGTGTCACCACTGAAAAGAGCCTGGCTATATCATCTTGACACCTGCCCTGAAGATATTTGTGTGCATTGTTGAGGTCCCCACTCAGTTTTCTCTTCTCCAGACTGAGCAAGTCCAGCTCTCCCAGCCTTTCCATATAAAAGATATTCTCCAGTGCCCTGCTTATCTTTTATAGCCATCCACTGGAGCCTCTCCAGCAGTTCCTTGTCTTTTTTGAACTGAGGAGCCCAGAACTGGGTATAGTATTCCAGACATTACCTTATTCAGGCAGAGTGGCAGGATCTCCTTCTTCCTTGTTGACCACAGTCTTTCTAACGAAGCCCAGGTTATCACTGGCCTTCTTGTCCACCAGGGCACACTGTTGGATCATGGTTAACTTGTTTTCCGATAAGGCTCCCTGTTCCACAGAAATGCTTTCCAGGAGGTCAACCTGTACTGGTGCATGAGGGTTTTTTTTTTCCCAATGCAGGAACCTGCATTTGTGCTCCTTGAACTTCACTGTGTACTTCTCCACTCAAGTCTGCAGCCTGCCACGTCTGTCTGAATGGAAGACATTCAGACATTCTTTTGGTCTACCACTCCTCCCAGTTTGGCATCATCAGCAAACTTGCTGGAGGTCCACTTCATCCAGGTCATTGATGAATATGTTGCATAAGACTGGATCCAGAACTGGCCCTGGGGAACACCACTGGCTACCAGATTCCAACTGGACTCTGCACTACTGATCACAGCCCTCTGAGCTGTGCCATTCAGCTGGTTATCAATCCACCTTACTGTCCACTCATCCAATCCTCACTCCCTGATCTTGCCTATGGAGATGTTATGGGAGACTGTCAGGAGCCTTGCAGAAGTCCAGGTAGAAAATGTTCACTGCTCTCCCTTCATCTATTCAGACTGTCACACCCTCTCACGCGTGATAAAAGATTGTCACATTCATCAAACATGATTTCCCCTTGGTGGATCCATATTGAATACTCCCAACAACCTTCTTTTTTTTCCCACATGCTTAAAGATGACATCCACAATGAGTTTTTCTATCACCTTTCTAGTGATTGTAGTGTGGCTGACTGCTCTATATTTTCCTGGGTCCTCCTTCTCTCCCTTTTTGAAAACTGAAGTGACATTAGCTTTCCTCCAGTCCTCAGGCAAGTCCCCTGTGCTCCATGACCTTTGAAATATGGAATATGGTTTTGCAATAACATTTGATGCCCTCCTCAGCAGTTGTGGGTGTATCCTGTCAGCACCCATGGATTTGTTGGTGTCAGTTTGCACAAATGACCTCAAACCCATCTTCCTTGACCAAGGGAAAGTCTTCTTTTCTCCAGATTTTCTTGTCTCCAGGGTCTTGGATTCCTGACGGCTGGCCTTGCAGTAAAGAGTGAAGAAAAGAAAGCATTCAGTAACTGCATCTTCTCTATACCCTCCATCATCAGGGCACCCATCTCATTCATCAGCAGGCCATTATTTTCCCATCTTCCTTTTGCTAATGTTGTACTTGAAGAAGCCCTTTCTATTTTCCTTGACATTGCCTGAAAAAATTAATTCCAAATAGCCTTCCACTTTACATCCCTGACAACATTCTTGTAATCCTCCCAAGTGGCCTGTCCTCTTTTCCACATTCCCTATATGTCATAATACATAAACTTCATAAATGCATAAGAACAGAAAAAATAACTCTCAGGGTTTAACCCCAGCAAAAATTAAATGCCACCCTGCCACTCGTCCACTCTCCTGCAGTCGGGCCGGGGAGAGAATATGAGAGGAAAGTGTGAAAGCTCACGGATTGAGATAAAGACTGTTTAATAGGTAAAGCAAAAGCCACGCACACAAAACAAGGAATTCATTCACCATGCCCCACAGGCAGACAGCTGTTCTACCATCTCCAGGAAAGCAGGGCCCCATCATGTGGAACGGTTACTTGGGAAGACAATTCCCATCACTCTGAACATCCTTCCATCCTTCTCCTTCCCCCACCTTTATATACCATATGGTCTGAAATATCCCTTGTGCACTCCTTGTGCTGGGTGAGCAGCAGAAAAGGCCTGCCTAAGCACAGCTCAGATACCATGAAAATATCCCTGTGTAACCAACACTGTTTTGGTCACAGATCCAAACCAGACGCCATACTAGCTGATAAAAAATTAACATTAAAAATTAAATTTTTAAAGTTTGTTTTAACAATTAACTTTGAAAATTAACTTTATCACAGCCACAACTAGTGCAATAACAAATATACTTTTTAGATCAAATGAAAAATTATTTATAACACTGTTTTGGATATAATAAATAAGAATAATAAAAAGGTGGGAATTAAGATATAAAGCATATATTTAAAATCTATATGTTACATTCATTTATGCTATTGAATGCTTGTAATGGTACAAAGGTGCAGATCCTATTGAAAATGGATATTCTTTGATTTTATGAGTCTGAAGGAGAATAGCACTGAGCACAAATAAAAAGCACTGAAATCTGTTAAAATTCACTTTGGTCTCTTACACTTCTTTACTTGAAGTTTAATCTCATGTCTTAGGGCTAAGCATCAAAAAGATGTGAATGTCTCCAGACATAACCTGGGAATTTCTGGAGTTTTCGCAAGTGATAAACATTGGTCATAATTATTCCTGCTTCACTTATAATCTAAGAATTACTTTGAATAAGCGTTGCTTTCATGGTGCATTGTCTATCTGTGCTTGGAGGAAAGGCAAAATAAAAACAATAAACATATTTAGGGAAATCTGGCTGATTACGAGAAGAAAATATAATACCAAAAAATAGAGGTAAAAAATTATAAACCAGTAAGTGTTCTACTGCAGAACATTAGATAGATTTCTCTGAAAACAGATATATATCTTGCAATATTTTAGCATTCAATAACTTGTTTATAACAAAAGCTAAATTTTGTGGGAGCTACAACATGACTCATTATGACATGAGGTTGTAAAGCTTTTTTTTTTCCACAAAGGCTGCAGTCTAGTCTTTAGATCTCAAAAAGGCTGTAGGAAAGTAGTCAGCTGTAGTCCATCTTTTGGGAGACTAGTGTCTATTGGAGAATCTCTGAGGATCAGTCCCAAGCCTTGTTTGACATCTCCAAAAGTGACTAATGAGAGGGAAAAAATGCAACATTAATGAATTAACAGACAATATTGAATAGTGAGGAGTTTTGAATGTCAACAAAGGAAAAAAGTACACAAGAAAATATAGGGCTTCTGGTTTTTGCTGCCTCTGAGGCAAAATGTGTCTCACTAAGTCTTGATATTTGCTACAAAATGCTGCCAAGAGAACAGGTAAGAGAGGGCAAAAAACCATAAGAACTACAGAAAGGGACATATACCTAGAGAAAGGGTTACATGGATGGGAGTAAAATGATTTTTGGACACAATCACTTAAGGTAAGAAATGCTCTGAACAACTCATATGCGAGGTGCCTGGATTGGACGTGGCAGAAGGGTAAAAGTACATATAGCCTATGTAAAAATACATTTGTGCCCTTTCTCTCTCCCACTCTACTATCCATCAGGTTTAACAGGCGGCAGTGATCATTAAAGTCTCTGCAAGGAAGCACAAATAGATAAAAACTAGTTTTTCTATATTGTTGATTATGGATTGAACAGTAAGTGATAAAGATATGGGCATACAATGGTTGTATAAGGGATTTTAGATGGCTGTGTCATGTAGGAGTGGGAGCTGCACTAGCAGGAGCCCAAATAAATCGGGAAATACAAAAGCATATTGACAATGAATCAGCAATGTATTCACTGCAATTTAGGAGTGCATCGACTTCTTTTCTCCCTGTTGCAGCTGAAAGTAACAGGGCAAACTGCCATCTGATTTGTTAGGGCTTAATTAGTACCTGTGAAGCAAAATGGAGTCAGCAACTTTCAGCAGCTTTGGAGGAAGTCATTTAATGAAGTCACAAGCAGACAACACAGAGGCTCCAGAAAAAAATTCATTATCCATTGAATGCTATGCAACCTCCCCTTGAACTCAGCTAATTTCCCTCAGGTTTGTGCCATGAACTTGGCAGTTTTCACATCTATCAGCCAGTACACTGCGCCTTTCCATGGCAATATCATAATGTCAGCTCCTTTATCAGTCTGTTAGATTATGAAGTTGTCTACTTCCAAAATTACTACACCTAAGAAAATATCTGTTTTCATTCTTGTATAATTTCCTACCTGGTAATTGTGGTCATAGTCATATTAGTCACTTGTCATTATTTTCATATACTACATTTTTGCATACATTGTAGTGATTCTATAACTAAATACAATACTTCTATATAAAAATTTCTAGAATTATATTAATTTCTCAATGCCCAATGCAGTTATTTCTATTTCTCATTTCTAGCTTAGCTTTTCAAAACTATTTTGTTAAAGATAAAAGTAACTCCTGCAAACTGGATACCATTTATAAGTAAAATTGAAGCTAAATAAATCATTTGATGCTTCCGATTTTAAGATTTTTTTTTTCTGAACAAAAATACTAGAACACTAAAAAGATAGCAAATTCTCTCAGGATTTCAAGAGATCCTGTCTGAGCAAAGCAGAATAAGTGTGAAAAGTAGCCTTTACAAAGATGGCTGATCTGATGCTCATAAAAGCCATTCGTGTTTCATCTTCCAGAGCAGTAGAAGCAGCTTTGTCTTGAATATTCTCAAAACAGCCTCATGGCCAACTCAGCTGTGGGATTCACATTCTGTGAACCTGAGAGAAGCAGTGAGAGGAGCAGAGAAGAGAATGATCAAAACAATTCTTATCTCATTTACTGCTCTTGTGTTGTATAAAAGTAGAATGCAATATGGAGATTGTTTACCCAAAGTGATGGGGTTTTGTTTCCTTGGCCTATCGGGGCCAAGCGCGTGTGCACACTGTTGGTCAGGAGGCAGTCACGAGATTTGGTTCAGTGGAGCTGAGTGCTTGTTCAGTTTCAGTTTGGATGTAGTGTAATATAGGATACCATAACATAGTATAATAAAGTAATTAATTAGCCTTCTGATTTCAGTGGAGTCCTCCTCATCATTCCTCCCGCCAGTTGTGTGAAATATCACTGATACTCAGCTACTCTTCAATCTGAGCTTTTCACTACCTCCCTTAGTGCTAGACTTCTTGCTTCAAATCAATCACCTGGTTGTAGAACAGAGAATTCAGGTCACCAGTATGCAGTTTCATGGTTTGTGGTTTAACACATAAGTAGCTAATTCATGGTTTGATAGTTTGTCAGGAAATAACTGGAAAATAAATTTCCTGGGGTTCATCACCTAATATGGTTTTACATGAAGGAATTACAATGACACACAGAAGACAGACTAAAAAGACTAGAGGAATTATAAATGATGCAGAGAAGAGCTGAAATAGAACACCTCAGATTTTTCACTGGGCATGCTTATCTTACCAAAAAGGATCCTCTTTGAAAATGCCAGTTTTGTGGGGTGAAAAAAGATATTAACTTCTCAAGACAGGAAAGAAAATACAAAAATTGATTTTGTGCAGGGGAGAATCCACCTGAGTACTCTGAAAATACTTTCCTCTAAGGCTGTTGGCTAAGAAAATCCTAGATTCCTAGCAATTGTTCTGCAAATCTAGAAAAAAAAGACAAGACTTAAGTGCCCCAGAACAAATGAAACATCCAAATGTAACTATGCCCTCCCCACACCCTCCTCTCCCCGGTAAAAGTAAGATAATTTTATTTGGCTGCCAGCCAAAGAGCTAAACCAAAATTCATCATATTCAAAATGTAAAGCAATAAAGCTTTATTAGTATTGAAATATATGTGATACAACCATAATAGTAGAGTAGGGGAAAAATATCACAACAGTGGACTTCAATTTCATTCATTTGAAATGTTATTGCATTGAAGAATGAAAATAAGGTAGATTCTTATAGGAATAATAATACTCCACTTTTGAGCCAGTCCAATTTTGGATGGTTTGACGAGATGATTTATAAATTCAGTTTCTAAACTCATTTCCTTTAAATTGTGACTGCATTAAATTCATGACTAAAAGAAAAGATTTTCACTCAGACCTCATTGGATTAAAATGCAGCATTTGTCAAAAAGTGAGTCATCAACAGACAGCAGAAAAAAAGAATTTATGTTCAAAAAAAATTGATAAATCTTGTTCTTCTCTATGGTTCAAACCAATCTCTAGTTTCTAGAGTCAGAAACTTATGCCTTTCTGTGTGATCTGGTAATGGCTATTGTCACTGGCAATAACAATATTCTGAACTAGATGAATTTGGGATTTGATCTTTATGATAATTCCTGGGGTTTGGTTTTTTAGCTTTTGTATGCATTTTGTTCACTATGCAGCCAAGACCTTAAATATTGATAGTCAGACATTAAATTAGGTCATTCAAAACAGTCATTTCAATGCACAAAGAGATGTTCAGGGCTCTATGAACAGAATAGCTGTTATAATATACATCAGACCACTCTCATTTGCTGATAAAAACTGCACACTCACTCAGGGTGGCAGAACCCTCCTTCCTGTCTTCCATGGAGGTAGATGTGTGAATGGCGGAATGGGGACACAAAGGAAAGTGAGCAATAAGGACCAGTGCTGCTGGTTCTGTATTTGTCAGGTATGTATTCTTACATACTCATGCACACAACTGGAGTAACCAGCCTAGGAAGTTTTTATTACTCCACATACCTTGATGCCAACAGCTTTTCTGCCAGCATATTTACTATAACTCAAATGCTCTCACATTAGCTCTGTATTTCATTGCTGAGATTTGGTGCAAGGGAAGAGATGAACATTATCAGGCATGATTGTGTGTTCTCAGATGAACAGAGATGCAACTTCTGTTTGCATTTGGAAACTTAGCACACCTAAGGAGAATTTGTCTCTGAAAAGGTAAATTAATTTTAGGGGTTTTATAAGTATGTTTGTAGCCAAAATACAGACTTACACCTTTAGCACCATTTCACTGGACGGTCTGTCCCTAACTTCAAGTGGTGTTACACTAGAAGATTTGGACATGAACAAGACTCTTTTAAGCCTTAAGTTATGTAACTGGAAAAGTTCACTGAAGTTTTTCCTCCGTTAGTGAACAGAGCAAGTGGTGTTCCTTGCACTACATAGGAAAAAAAAGCCACAATCCTGTGTCAATCTTCACTCTATCTCAGAATAGATACAAGAGCACCTGAAGACTGTACCCATGGAAACCCTACCACAATATAAGGGAAGATAATTTATTTTGATTTTTTTGACTTTTAGTTGGGTACAGCGATGTTTTAAGCAATGTGGTAGGTTTTATTTCTTTCGTAAATTAACATTTTGAGGATTATAAATATATTAAAATACTGTAAAGGGGTAAGGATTTTTAATATGCTATTGTTGGCTTTTGCCCAACCTGGAAATGAAACTCCAGATAAATTTAGTAAGCAGGTAATATAAAAGGGGATCTTTAATGAAGGCCTTCAGGGGCAGTTATGGAAAGATGTCCACAAAAGCCCACTCTTACAGGGATGAGTACACATTTATAGACTTTAGGAAATTAGCATAATTGACAAAAAGCACCAATTAGGAGGACAAGTGGTGATGCAATTCCCCTCCAGGTCCCTTCTTTGGAGCCCCCATTCAGCACTAGCTGTATGTTGTTCATGAAAAGTATCTTGAAGAGTTCTTCTCAGCCTTGGTTCCCAGGAAAAACCAAGATAGAACTACGGCCTTGTACCTCCCAGTGCTTAGGGCTCTGGAATGTGTTTTGTCTTTCTGCTTAGAGAAACACCATGGAAAAATACTGAGAAAACTAACTACTAATACAAGAGTCTACAGAGCTACAAATATATGTGTGTGGAGAATACAGAGAGCATGTAAAAGAAAAAAAAAGGCAAAAACCAAACAGCATCACTATACATAAAGTTGAATTTAAGATTCGATTTCAGACTATTTATTCACATACATAAAACTGCTCTCTTAATTCAACTTCTTTCTAAAATACCTTGTTTGGTGTATAGAAGAAAACCTGTGGTTTAAGAGTTATAACTTTTCAAAGTCCATGGAAGCAGAATTTTTTCAGCCTTGAAGCTCAGAAAAGTACTTGCTACATGAAGTCTCAAATTCACAAAGTATTTTTTACTTCAGTTCCTAAAGAATGCACCAGGAAAACTAAAAATAAAAATAAATAAATAAATAAAAATAATAAACACCTAAATCTAAACAGGCCTTAGGCACTCCTCAAACCAAATAACCTGGATGGAGGAGATTAAAAGTGGTTGGTTATTAAAAAGTTCACAGGAAACAAGAATTGCTGAAATGAATGTTGCCCAAAGCACTGTTAAACTGTGATGCTTTATATGTGCATGCAGCCTAAGATCAAAACTTCTGAAACTAACTTTTAGGTAACCAGCATTGACAGCCTAGCACAGCAGACCTCAGATTCAAAGCCACCTTTGAAGCGGTGAAAATAGCTCTCTGCTGAGGCTGGCTCTGCCATGGAAACACACTAGGAAATACACTATTAGTATTTCACACAACCAGGTTAAACCTGTTTTAGATACACCTAGACAAGACTTAATCAAATCTTTAGTAGATCATAAATAAACCATTTATCTAAAATAACATGTCACAAGAGAGGAATAAGATTTGCTAACTTAAAATGTTTCTACAGTAAATCTTTGTGCTTTTACTAGCTACCTGATGTTGAATTTGTAGTCAAGTCTAGACAAATAAGGATAATTAATCCAGATTATTTTAGACATCTGCTTTAGAATTAAATGAATCGCAACCCTGAAAGTGCCTTTTCTTTTCTATTTGCCAGGGAGCATGTCCTCATTAACTGTGTCTGCATGTGGTTCAATTACTCCCATCTACACTATCCAGCAGCTGCAAACAGCCAGACCATAAGAGAGAATACACAGAACTAATAAAATACAGATTTGGACATGTTTTTCACCTAATACCTTTTGACAGATATATTTTGCTCTGTCTCCTGAAGAAGTGTACAGAGAATCTGCAGTCAGATTTCTTTACGGTGCAATCTAATGTAATTACTGTTTTGAATGGTATTTGTATATTGATTTACAAATTCATTGCCTAACCTGACCTAACCATCTCGATGTCCCCTTTGATCAAAAGTAAGAATTAAGTGCGACAGGGAGTCACCCCACAGATGTTAGACATGTTTCCAACAGTCTCTGCTCTCTGTAGAGAGCTTAGTCAAATATCCCATAACAGAATATCCATTTTAGATAACTATATTTAGGGAAGACTAATTTCTTCACTGCTTTTTGGGTTGGTTTTGCTCATTTGTTCTGGGGTGTTGCTGTTTGTTTTTGTAGGGTCAGGTTTTTTTGGTGTGTTGGCTTTTTTTTATGGTATCTATTTTTGTCTTCTCAGAATCACAAAATCACAGAATCATTTGGGTTGGACTTCTAAGATCCTCCAGTCCAGCCTTTGACTGAGTCCCACCTTGTCAATAGACCATAGCACTAAGCACCACACTCAGTTGTCTCTTGAACACTTCCAGGAGCAGTGACTCCACCACGTTCTTGAGCAGTCCATTCCAATGTTTAGCATGCCTTTTCCTGAAGAAATTCCTGCCAATGTCCAACCTGAAGGCCCCCTGGTGCAGCTTGAGGCCTTTTCCTGTTGTCTTGTCACTTGTTGCCTGAGGAAGAGGCTGACATCCACCCTACTAAAACCTCCTTTCAGGGAGTGGTAGAGAGCAATAACATCTCCAGTTTTTGGGGTTTGGAGCATACCAATTCCTTAGGCACACAGAGTGAAAGAATGAATTTGTCTGTTAGCAGCATTCCATCAAGAGTTTTATGAATTTACCAGCCTTCCTCCTTTTACTATGTGGACTGCATGTCACATCTGTAAACCTTTTGTTCCTGTTGTCAGTATTACAACGGCAAATTTGAACATTCTCTCTATCCTTTACAACAGTGTATTAGCACTTGAGCACTGAGAAAAAAAGATCTGATCATTAACATTCCAGTGTTCAAGGACCTAGGAAGACTGCGGAGAGCTCTGATTGTGCTTTTCTCATTTTTCTTGAAACTGATCACTGTCTCTGGTTGGAGGGGAAAAAAAAAGGAGTGAAAGGGCTTCAAGGCATTAAACAAAGGTGATGAAATGATTTATTGCTCTGCTTATTTGTACCACATCAGTTTCCTACCCAAAAAGCAGATAATGGCTCAACATCAAGAGATTCAACAAGCATATAAATGCTTAAGCTTCAGTGACTGTGAAAAGCAAAGGACATTAAATGGGAAAACAACCAGCTGTATTGAAGTTAACATTTCAAACATCCTGCTAAGATTATTGGTTAATAAGGGTCCAGCAGCAGCAAGCCTAATGGCTAAAACAGCCAAAGCAAACTATTTCTGGGCACTATAAAACGACTTTACAAATGGCTATTCATGCTACTCATCTGTTTTTTCTTTACATTGGTTTTACGTTAACTTAAACTATAAGAACATTGTTTAGCAGTGGACGATTACAAAGAACATTTCATTACAAAGAAATGCCTTAAAGCATTACACTTATGAGAAATAACCAGAGAGGATTTTAAAGTTTGCATCAAAATATTTTTTTTGAAACATGTGCCAAATATTTAGACAAATTCATTTATGCTAATGAAACTTAATTTGACTAAAATAACGTGAATGAAATACTGTAAAAATATCAAAATATTATCCATTCATATTTATGGAATGAAATGTTTCTATCTAAAAAATAGAAAACAGAACTTTAGGAATTCACAATTTTTCTGTCTTATATTAAATATCTACTTTAGAACAAAATGAGTGAAGCCTCAGAGAGGCCTGTTTTTTACCAGGAATTACAGAAGCAAAATAGATGAAAGTCAGATGTATGTACTTATGGTTGGCTAGGTGACTGTCTCATTTTGGGTGTTCTACAACACCAGTTGGTTTAGGCTTTTTTATGTTACTTAGAGAAGCATCAAAAGAAAAAAAAAATTGTCTTCAAAAAATCATAACCTTGTAGAGACCAAATGAAGAAGTTCGAAATTGAAATTTGAAAAATACAGAATTGATCATTTTCACACTGCTCTAATTCCTAATTTCTGCTTGTGCAAAAAGAACATGACTATATTAGGAGGATATATTTACTATCTTGTCAAACCTGCAGCTAATTTGTCCTTCTGTGTACTTTTGAGAAATAAACTCATACCCTTTAGTTGTGTCTGGAATTTTCTCTAGGTGATGCGTGTATTTATTGTAATGTCCATTTCTTAATAAACATTCGAAGTAAAATAGAGTCTGATATTGTCTGCATTTGTATTAAGAGTTCTTGAGATTATTATGCTGTAAATTAACGCCCAATTTTAGAAAAAGTAAACTGGATATTTTGAAAAGCACCTCTAGATTCCATTCAGGAACTAGTCCATGAAGATTCATAAAAGCATCTAGAGAAAGAAAAATTGGAAAAGTACAAAGTACAGTAAGTTGTTAAGAGAGAATGTGATTGCAGCAGTAATCCACAGCAGAAATATATTCAAACAAGCAGTTTGCAAAATTTACACTATATATCAACATAATTTATTCTCTTTATTCACATTTATTCAGGAACTTTTGGTGCACACCTTGATCTTGGAAAGTTGCCTCAGATCCTTTCATTTAATATCATCTGTGTGCTTTATTAACTTTCTCAAATCTTTTCCAGTTTATCAATGAGCATATTAAATGGAGGTCAGAACTCTGGCCTCTAGAGTCAGCACAAGATGCCTTCCATCTACTTATATAATTGTTAATTTTCATTACTCTTTGTTATAGACTTTTTGACAGATTTCAGTTCACTGAACATGCTTTCTACAGAATAATTTATAAGAATTTTTCAAGCGAAATGTGACGGAGTCAGTGTCTCTTTAATCACATGTGTTTATATCTCTGAAAGCTTTTCTAAGATCAAGAGATATTAGGAAATTAAATTTAATTCAGTGTGTCAAATGGTTCATTGGGATGTTAAAGAAAATAATATATGCACAAGATTTCAAAACTTATAACACATTTTTAAAATTTGACAAAATACGTGTCTAATTCTTGTGAGCTGATTGATATACTGAATATACTGAAAGAGAGCATATACTGCATATACTGAAATTCTTCAGCCTGAATTGACTTCCATGAAATTGGAAGTGCTAAGTACTGTACAATATTGAGCTTTCCACATTTGACTCCTTTTCTTTTGAATTTTAATGCAGGAAAACACTTAATCTTATGTATGAAATGAAAGAACCACCCAAGCAATCTCATTAAAGTTGAGATTCCATTTTCAAGTATTGAGTTACATGTATGGGTTAAGGTTCTTCACCTAAGATATAGCATTGTTTCTTTTAATTCAACAGAACTAGGCCAGTTCAGCTCATCTAAGATGTGTGAACTCACACATTTTTACTAAGGATATGAGCTCAACTTAAGATGTTTTATTTTTAGAATAATTCTATTTGTCTTTTTCAGAAATGAGGTCATACATTTGAAAGTTTTTGTAATTTTAAAAATTATTCATTTTGCTTGTATTTTTCTGGGGTTTTTTTTCAGATTTGTAAGTACAGTATAACATAATAAATGCTTACTTCCAATAAAAACATAAAATATTTATACATATTAATAATTTCTGTAACATCCTCACAGAGAGTTGTGCTTAGTTTGGCATACACAATGGGTAGATTTGATCTGATCCTAACACACAGCATGCGTCACTTAGGCCATAATGTAGGACTTTGACCTGGATAGCATCCTAACAAAATTGGGGCACATAAATACAAGAGTGTGGTCAGATGGGCAGGGATTTACCATTTAGTTGTTGGTTGTGCTTCCATGGCCACACCATTGCTTCTCCTCTACCTTCTTTCCCAATGTGAAGTGAAAGGTATTCTTTTACTCAACTGATAATTTAACTAATAAAAGGTGTTAAGCTGAAAAATTTAATTTTGGACAGGAATAGGAAAAAATTTACAAGCAGTGCTACACTTGACATGCTAATTTAGATAGTGTGTCCCAGCCAAAGTACAAGTATTTTGCCATCTTTTGTTTAAAAACCAAAGTCAAATAGGTCAGTTTAATACCTGTTGGTTTTAGCTCATTGATGGGAATTTTGCATGGAGAGAAGAAGGGTTCTCTACCACCCCTCTTGGGAAGCATGACAGGGCCAGGAGCATTATCTTGTTGCCTTGCTCTGAGAAGTCTTTCCAGATACTTGGTAGTTGCACAGCTTGAGGACCCAAATGAAAATCGGGGTCATTAAATATGTGAATGAATACTGAATGTAAGTACTGATTCAGGCTTAAATACCTGATTGTTGTGGGTTAGTGATGAATAAGGAGAAAATACTAAACTAAAAATTTCCTTCATCACCTTTTTGCTTGAGTAAACTATTTGGATTGCAGTTTGCAATAGTACTTTGTTCCTGCTTGATTTACGCTACAGGAGGGTTAATGGCTTGAGAAACTGCCAAGCAATGGAGAAGAAAACCCCTTTAACTCATGAAATTCTTTCCTGCTCTTGCCACTCTGCCTCTCTTTCAACTAGTGATCTTCACATCATTGGTCCCAGAGCAGTGCATCAAGTTGTAGAAAGTGTTCCAAAGTTATTTTGCTATATATTTTGAAATTCTCACATATATTTCTACAGCCCAGGGAATTTTATTGGTACATCTGCATGAGGACTGAGGACAATCACCCAAAAACTAGAATGTCAGCAGACAGAAAGTAAATCTTATGGAATTGTTTTGATTTATTCTATGCCAATAAATCAACACCAAACTTCACGGAATTGGAGCTAATTCAAACAAAAGAGTTTCCTTGCTACATGAAGTTGATTAATGTTGTTTGCTCTGTGTGTTATGATTTATAGATAGTTAGCATATGTAGATTATAAGTGTTGAATTTACATTGTTGAAAAGTATCAGCTGGGAAGGCAAATCAAGTAAGGTTACAATCCAACAAAATTAATGTGAAACAATAATGTTTATGTCACGTAGAAACCACAAAGCAAAATCTTCAGTTTTGTTCTAGGAATTGCCAGTCTTTAAAAGACAAATATATTCACTCATAGGAGAGAGAAGGAAAGGGATTACTTCCAGTGTTCACTGTTGACATCTAATACTTATTCTGCCTTTTACAAACTGCCATCTTTGAGATTTTGTTTCTTCTCAGTTTGCATGACAGCTAGTGTTTAGGCATACACAATTCTGTGGAACATTTACCTAACAAGCCTTATTTTGATCCATTTAGAGAGAACTGATATTGCTGTAAGAGCACTAAAGGCAATGTGAAAGAGTTTAAATGAAAATTGTTTTTCTGAAGCCACAAAAACTGTTCCCTGGTGTCCAGTAGTTTTTATGAGCCTTTGACAATGCGTGCCAGGACTGTTAACAGACTATGATGATATAAGAAACATGTTGTAAAATATACTAATTTTATGTTAAAGCAATAACATTATTCATTTTAACAATGAAACATAATACACTGTTAATCAGTATTTGTCGGAAATGGAAGTGATGAGAACAAATCAAGTGTATGCTCTTCTGCTGTATGGTAACTTCTGACAGGGAAGTCTAAAAAAGAAGGCTTTAAATTACAGTAAAAACATCAATATAACTTCTGCAAAGGTTGTGAAATGTGAAATATCTTTTCAGGTCATTGCTTTTGTCATATTTAAGGAAGAAATACTGCTAATTCTGAAGTCTTTGAATATTTTCATAGTTATAAATAAGCATTTTCTGTCAGTTTTAAACTGGGAACAGTTTTAAACTGATTAAACTCTCAGTTTTAAACTGTTAACAAGAGCATGTGTTCAAAAGGGGGACTTTTCAGTAAGGTGGACTGGTGTTACATATGGACAAAACCTTTTTGAATTGAGGTTTATGGCAGCAAGTCTCCAGAAGCAGCCTAAAGTCTAGTAAAATGATTGATTTGTTTGAATTAGCCCCCTCTGAAGTACCAGCTTACCTTTCACATTTAAGTTCTTATAACCAAGTAAAATAAATGCATATGTTGAAATACATAACAAAGATTATGAAATTGAAATTGCAGATGCCATTATAGCTACATAAACCAGTCTTGCAGATCTTGCAAGGTAATATTTGTAAAATAGAGTCTGTGATTTCATGCTTTCCCTTTATTCAGGATTGAAAAGAGTGACAGAACTGGGAAATGAAGTCTCCCTGGTTCTGCAACAACTTGTTCTTTTCTCAAGTTATCAAAATTTATATGCATCCTTTCACATTATAGAATCTCTTTAACCTGACACACTTGCTGCTTTTATGCACTATGATTCCTTTCATAGAACTGTACGGCACTAACGACTGCCGAATCTGAACGTGTTTTGCAGTTGAACACATCAAACCTGTTCTCCTGCACAAGGCAGGGAAATGCCATGATAGCCATTTAAAACCCAAAGATATTCATCAGAGAGAGAAGGAAAGGCTAAAGAAGTACTTTTAGCTTAGCTTTGCCATGCAGAGATCCCCTGTGTGATTCAACTAGTCCAAGCACTGCACTCCACCAGCCCCTAGTTCAGGGAGGCAAGGGACAGAACCTGTGGCATTGCCTCTGCACTCACCACTGCAGACGTGTGTAAAAATCTCATTAAGGAAGACAGTTGGATAGAACTGTAGCTATAAACATATAGCATATAATGCAGTAAATATATAGTTAATCAAACCCGTCTAAAGCTGAAAAATTACTTGCTGCTTAACCTCTCCCTTCACCTGGATCTCTCCTTCCTGTTACTTTACCATATAATCTTTCTTCACAAACTTAACTTCATTTCTCCTGTGTCTCTTACACTGAAGTAGTGTGTTATTTTGTTTCAGTTAAAAAGCCTTATATTTCAGCTTTACTTTTATTAAAGCATTGATAAAGTTAGTCTGCAAAGGTTGCTGAGTGTTTGCACAATACAGTCACAATAATTACCTGGGTGGTGGTTTTGCCCCTTAATTTTCTGCTTACTAAAAACACAGAAGCAGTTCTATGGGCTAAGGTAAGAATAAGATGTCTGTGTTGGTATGACATATCAGCTAAACTGGGATTTTCAGGGTTACAGCTTCTGATTTAAACATTTCATATCTATCTAAAACCAAGTTTACCAGTCTGATTTTTTTTATTTTTTTATTTTTTTTTTAAATCTAGCCCTAGGAGAGATTATAATATACAGCTTGCAAGAAATTTAGTGTAGTTATTGATGGGCATAGGTTGCTAATTTTCCTTGACATAATCCTGTTGCTCAACATCAAAGGCAGCAAAGAAATGAAAAAGTTGGGGGAAAAGAAGATGAATGAGGAAGTCACTGCATCAATCTTGTCTGCAGCCAACTGAGCTCCACACAGACAGGAAAACTCATTTTAGGATTTGGCTTATGCAACCCATATATTCATCTGGATCCCACATAAGAACTTGCAATTTGCTGCTTCATCTGATTTGGAGCTTTTGGAAATGATTATATTTTCCTGACCCTTCCTGTCAAATCTTAATTGTATGGTTGTTAGAGGGATAAATGTTAATTAGAAATGCTGTCTGCTGTCCTCATTTCCCTCTTCCCCTCATTCTGTTCTGCTTAATCAAATTTTAACTCTAGTTTAATTATTGCTTTACCATTTGGCGCCACTTCATTACTAAAAAATAAAATAAAAAAAAAAACCCAACCAAAAAACCACCCCAAACCACAAAAAACCCCAAACTCACACCTTTCCTAAATAAATCAGACTAAGGAAACTTGGATATGTTTTCCTATTTTACTCTCCTTTTTTTAATTTGGCAGAACTTTGTATCTCACCTTCCCACACTCAATACAGCAAGTGTAGCTTAACCATCTGTATGTGCCAGCAGGTGCAGTCAGTTGTGGGGCCACCAGGTGTGAATGGCCTGCTTTATAAAACATTCATGCCATTGGTGCAACTGAGTCCTTGCAAGCTAAGACATTAGCAGGCTTTCAGAGAGTCTTGTAAATAATTTTGCTGCACAATATGATGAAGTAAAACCCAACAATACAGTCATAAAGAGTAGCTGTGAGCTCTGATTTCAGAAGTAAGGCCATATTGTTTGCTGTGTATTTGCTATGTAAAGAAAAAGACTGAACAAATTACAAGTAGAAAGGGAAGACTGAGCTTTCACATGACCAGCTAAGTTAGAGCTGACAGGAAGCAAGGCACAGCTTTCTAACACAAAACCCCAGTGGTGACTGATAAGGTGAGTCTTCCTGAGCAAATGAAGTGGGTGAGTTGGAATCAAATTTATGTATTTGAAGTCTGAATTCATGTGCTTGGTTCAGTTTTAAAATTAATCTCTTACACTGTTGCCTGTTTAGCAAATCCTTTTTTGCTACTTAACAGCTGCTACCTGTCAAATGACAGCGAAGATCCAGTATCCTCCAGTAAAAATGTCTCCTGCAGCCAAATCCCCCGTTTCAGCTGAGGCAGAGAGCACAACCTGAACTACTATTTATTGTTGTTCACTTTTTATTATCTGAGACTTCTGGATAAAGAAAACATTTTCCTTTGCTCTTTTGTAGGATTTTTCTGTCACAGTGGTGACAAGAACTTCCTTATGTATGTAAATAATCTTGATGGGGAAGCTAACACTCAGGAGCAGTGATATGTGATTGTTCCCACAGCCTTGTGTCTGGGATTAACACCTAAGTTTATGGTTTAAGCTGAAAAAGGACATAAACCTATAGCTACGATTTCCAAACTTAACTCCCTAAAGGACCAACATATTTTTAGAACATGTTCTCTACCACTCCTCTGGTGGTAAGTATATCTATGAGAGAGGTTGGCTGTGTGCTCACTTTTTGAACTAAGAGGAAAATCTGATATTTCAGTAACTGTTCCAAAGCATCACCCCAACATCTCAAACCCAAAACTGCATTCCCATCATGAAGGAAATGTCTTGAATATTTCCATGGTGTTGTGAGCTCTGCCTTGCAGGTACAAACAACTTGCAATATAAATCTGGCATTTGTCAGTATAACTTGGTGTATATGTTAAGCATAATTTTATTGGATAAGTGTTTGTGTGAGAAAGAAACAGGATGAATGCATAGATGTATGAGACCTCAAAATAATAGTCGAACAAATTGATCAGGTCCACCCTGATACAAAGTATGTCCTTTAGTCAGCATTTTAAGCACTAGCAGAAACTTACTCCCAGGAAAACACCAACAATCTTGTACTTCCACTGTGTTGTTAAAATTTGTTTAAGCTGCCCAGAGTTCAGTGTTTTTGCTGCAGTTAGCTTTTATCACAATCTCACACAGCTGCTTGCTAGCCTCTTGGTAGCACAAGCTAGCTTTCTGTGTCTTGTCAAAGAGCCGCTAATTAACCTCCCCTCGTTGTAGACTGACATGATGCATGACACCTTGTAGTTGCTGAAAAGATACGATGAGTTGCTTGTTCCACAGTTCATGATAAAACACTGACTGATGGCAATTAGGCCTGCCTGGGGGTTGCTGTTTCAGTTTTGGCTGGTGCCGAGGGACTCGTGACCATGAATAAACATCCCTTCTGGAGAGTTGATGCTGGTGGCACAGTTCTGTTTCATCACCAAGCAGGCTGCCTGAGACAAATATATTGTACATTCAAACTCTGCAAGTATTTGTACTTCAGTCTTTCTAGGTGCTGCTGTGGCTGGGATAGTGAGAGATAATAAGGAGCAAGTTTTCAAGGAAAGAAGAAAATTGCAGTCAGAAGAAGCATTTAAAAATAAAGATATGTGCACTAAGTAGGTATAATAAATATTTACTGACCCATTTATGGAATTTTCACCTAGAAAATTGAGAAAATATTACTTGATGTTAGGTAGTATCTAGGTTTGAAATTAACTTTTTTTTTTTTATTATTTCTAAACTTGTCAGTATTTTAATCCTATTGTAGTTTTAAACAATTTCAGTATCATGCATTTCCATGATACAAACTCAAATTTAAGCAGCTGTCTTGTGCAGGTTTTCTCTTATACTTTTCTACAGGTTTTTTTTCTTCCTTTTTCTTTGGTGTCTTGTGTTCAGCTTTGCAGTTCACCATGGTTCCATCTCTTTACTTTCCTTTTCAAATGAAAGCAGTGCTCCAGTTTTCCATTGCAATTTTCCTGTGTTGCTCCTCTTCTTCCATGAACAATTGTTTAGTACCTCAGTTAAAAGTTCTCCATACCAAAGTAGGTAAACACCATTTAAGGACTGCACAGAAAAATGTGCTGTTATCTAAATTCTTATATGGTCCTGAGATATTTAAGAAACAAAGCAGTGTTGAAACACTGAAAAAAAAAATAACTTACATAAGAAACTGGAAAAAAATTCAGCAGAAACTTTTTCTTGCCTTTTCTTGCAACCTAAAACCTTAAGGATATTTCCATACAAAGGTACATTTTCATATATATATATGAATGTGTTTTAGCAAACATTAATGAAGATGAAACTGCATCAAATGATAAATGAAAAGGAGTGGTTATAATTTGTATTTGTAAGTCTGGAAGCAGATGGACAGCCATGTGGTATATTTCACATTGTTCCTTGCAACACACTCTCTACAAGCATTTGTTTAGGCAACAGCACATATGACACATTAATAATATTTGGAATATTTCACAAGAGATGAAAACAAAGGTATTGACTATGGGAAAAAACTGATCTTCACAGGTACCCATGGAGATCTTGTATCAAAACTGGGCTTCAAAACTTGGAGGAAAAAATGAAGAGCAACTAGTTGTATACATCTTCCCAGTACGATTTCCTTTTTTGACTAACTGAATCAACTGTCTTAGTTATATTAAATATATTCCTTTTGTTTTGCTCTAAACTCTCTGAATGTATCAAAATAGGTCCAGATATTACAGAATAAATGGGTGCTGCTTACCCAGGAGTGGAAAGCCGAAGTAAGAAGTCAAAAACCAGCAGACTGACAAACTGAACCGAACTGGGATCTGGGGTAAAGATTTGTCACTTGTAACTTGTCATGTTTCCTGTTAAAGCAAAACAAAGGAAAGGAAAAAGGTTCTTCTGGGATACAGAGAAAATGCGTCACACACCAAAATTTGTGTCATCTATAGGCTGCTATACCCAAAGTTTTCAACCTGAAATGTTTTACACATTGAAAAATTGATAGCTTCATGACAGGATAAAACCTACCAAAAAGCACAGCTCAGACAAAATGAGGTCTTTATCTGTAACCTCCAACTGAATCTTGTATGCACTGGTAGATAATTTTCATGATAATTATCATGGTAATTATCTACCAGTGCATAGATAATTATCATGAGGGACTCTTACCTGAAAGTCCTGCTAGATGAGATATGAACCACATCTGCCCTCCTGTAATGGTTTAGAAGTGCACTGGAAAGAATTGGATATAAGATGTTAACCTCAGTGGGTGGATCCTGGTAACACATTTTGGTCTGAAGATCAGAAGACAGCATTACCTCAGGAAGCTAAGGGACTTTAAAAAGGGTGCAAGTAAACCAGATTGGGAATAGGAAACCGAATAGGAGACCAGCAGGATTATAGGTGAATGCTGTTGACCATTTAACTCCAAAAACTAGAACACAAGCAGCAGTTCCTCAGTGGGGACAGGTCCACAGAGATCCCCTATGCTGCAATAGGCTGAGGAAAGCAATCCTGAGGTGGGACAGTCACACACAGTGAGACACTGCCCCAGCTCAGGCAGCCAAAGAGACTGCCTCATTCCTGGGCTCGAGGGTGAGAGGCACACACAGGGACATTGCCTGGTGTGTGTCCTGTGTGTGGCAGGACAGATCTCTAGGCTGCTACACACATTCCCCTTGGAAAGTGAGCTGTAAGTTTTATGTTGTGCTGACTGGTTCTGCTCTTGCAGTTACTCCCACATCACTCCCACCCCTCTAAGGACAAGCCTAAATAATAACATCTCTACTGATTTTATTTTTTGACCTCCTCTAATATTTACCTGGAGAGTGAGGAGGATTAAGAAAAGAGAATACAGATGTAGTTTTAAATATTTTCATACTGACAGAGGGCTCAGTGCTGGAAATGGGACAACCAGCCCCTCCTAACTTAGCATTCAGTGTCATATCCTACACATTTCCACGCAGAAGAGAGGAGTCCGGGATCAGTGAAGCTTCTACAACATCTGTTTAATTAAAAAAAAAAAAAATCTTTCTTACATTTTAGTGACAGAAATTGCTTTGAAATAGAAGGGTGACTCAGCTTTCAGGCTTAACTTGGTTTAGTTTTTCAGGTTTTCTGAAGCTCCAGAGATGTGCTGTGCCATTTAAGAGCTCCTAGAAATGCAATGGAGTGAAAGATAAAGTGATCTGAATTTTGGAATTTAAACTGCAAGAAGAAATTTAGTTTCTTAAAATAGATTTTTTTTTTTAATGTATATGGGAATAACACAAAGATTCTGTCTTCTAATTTAATTGCTAGTAACAATTAAAAAATTTCATCAAACTTGCCTTGTTCACATCTTTTTTCGTATTCATCTGCTCACTGCAAATGTCTATATTATGTTTTACATTATTTATTACATTATCAAATTGTGATAATGGGCTCCCTGGGATAGAAGCTTTGTCACTTTATGCCATTTTGCATTTTGGGAAGCAGATGGTCGACCTGTCAGATTGTCACTTCCTCAATCACTGGTGATGTCTCTTTAGAGTGGGGACCATTTAAAGAGAATTTGCTACTTACAGGTGATACCTTCACTGTAAGTGAGTGATAATGGCATAAAATAAAGTGGTTGTTTTTTTTTTCCTCTTTGGTATTGCAAGAACAAGAATATATGATCTAAATCAAAATTGTTTGAATAAGAATTTTGTTTATTTGAAACCCTTTTTCTAGCTGGTTATCACACTGAAATGTGGTTGTTAGTCTATACACAATTTTTCCATGTCTAGTCTCATTTAACAAGTAAAACAACCTTGTTTATTTCATTTGTAAATTGTTACAGAAGAAATTTCCCACTGTCATCTACAAGTCATAGGAAGTAATCCAATGCAATATGATACTGAAACTTTAAAAGTAATTAGCATCAACACTTTGATCTTTCCACATAACACTGTAACATTAATATATTAAATCTAAATTAGATGCCAATATAACTTCAAATTTAATCAGTATAGGGCTTCATCTGATTTCATTGATAGCTTCTAGTTGTATAAGTAGTAATAACATCCTGCTGCTCTTCCTTATTAACATAAAGAAATTAAATTCATCTTTCAGAAAACAGTTCTATCACTGAGATCACAGAGAAAAACCAAAAAAACATTGTAATCATACTGACTTCTAAAACAAAAATATATCGTTTGAAATATAAATATTAAAAATATACTTATGATGCCTTGCATATATAATATGATATAACAATATTTTGAATATAGTGTTGCTATTATACTTGCTTTACTTGGTTGTTGTCTGAGGAAAAAAACTGACAAGTGAATGTATATTTGATTTACATAAATATTTTATTAGCTTATGTAAATACTTGCTAAGCTTTTTTCTTAATTGTAGCACAATTTGGTTTTATCATCATCCTCCAATAGGAGGGAATCAAAAATATATTGAACAATGTAGCCAATTTGAACATTTAATCAAGGTGTAAAGAGGGAAGGTTTCACAATATACGTTTTACAATTCTCACAATTCTTCTCCATTTTCCATTCTGTGTATTTGACAGAATCTTGCATGTGGTTTGCTACTTGTAGTGTTTCTTATAGTTCACCAAATAGCTTGGAACAGTTTTTTGTTTTTTTGCAACTGTTCATAATATGAGAAAATTGGATTTTTTCTACCTGTCCATTCAGCATCTGACCACTTTCAGGATGAATACTTGGATGAAGAAACTGATTATAATGCTTCCATCTGTTTTTTATTAAAAAAAAACCAACCAACCAACACAAAATCCAAACAGAAGCAAAAAAGCCCCAGTCCCCAGGATGTAGGAGCAGGATTGATAGGAATGAACAATACTTAGCTCTGTATATCAATCTTGAAAATGTAATAGGACAAATTATTTTTCAAAAAGACAAGGGGCAAAGTAGTTGGGATTGTTGGGAAAGGTATAAGCAACATGTTTATATAAATTTAATTTCATTTTCTCAGTAGTTGCTTCTATAAAGATGACGACCCTGGGTAATTTTGGTTGCTAAGATTTATATTTAACACATTAATCTGCTCTAATATGGAAGGCACTAAAGTCCAGTGAGACAATTCTGCATTAATGAAAGAAATCTCCTGCTTGTGAAAGTTTCTGTTAGAGCTGGAGGAAGCAGCTAAGTCGGATTTTGGAGGCAAGTAATCCGTATGCATTTAAAGTTTCTGCTACCAAAATGCTACAAACAGCATTTTGTTATGCACCTCAATGGTTACATGAAGGTAACACCTGAGATGTAAAGCAAAATGGAACATAAAACCCCTGAAGCAATTTTTAAGCATGAAGTCCTATTAAATGAATTAGAATCATTCATCTGTGTATAAAACCTACCATTCTATCTATCACTAAGTCATTTTGTTTTAAGTCAGGGGCACACATCTGCCTGGAGAACTGCAGTGGGCACACTGATTTAACAACCTCAAAGCGACCAAATCTCAGACATGACTCTGGATTGCACAGATAAGGAGGCTGCTTGCACAATGAGGAGGAGAGCAGAGCTGGGACAAAGAAATACTGTTAAACACAGGTTTACTCCTGTTCTTTGTGGATTTTTTTAAAAGAGGAAAACTTTCAGTTTTGTTTCTAATCTGTTTTAAAAGAGGAAACCTTTCAGTTCTGTTTCTAATCAAAATTAAACAACCCCCTTCCACAAGATCATCAACCCAATCTTCCGCAGTAGTTGTGATTCTATATCAGTCCAGCATAAAACTGTTTCATCTATAGGTCAGCAATCTGCATTCTAGAAAGTAACAAAGCAGTAACTCTGCAATATTTTCAAATCAGTTCTGTCTTCAGCCCTTAGACCTAGAAATATGACAGCCATGTATGGTCGTATTATTTACTCAATTTTTCCAGGTGCCAGTGGTAGGACATATAATACCAAAATAAGTGTCAGATATGCAGATATGCTGACCTGAGAGGGCCACTCAGAAACACCTTGCTATGAAAATGTTCAATTCTTTTTGTGAGTGTTGAGCCCTCTAAACATTCCAAGATAATGAATGTACAGTGCATCTGACTCTTGCCAAAGCCACACAACTTAAGATGCAATTGACCTCAATATGAATCAGATTTCTGAAAAAAAAAATCCTATTTTAGTCCACTGGTTATGGAGGACGGTAAAGTAAGCCTAGGAGAAACCTGTAAATCCAGGTTTAATTTTGTGAAATCTGAGGTATCTCAGTTGGCACAAAGCACTTGTGAAGCTCTGGTCACCGTATGATCGAGGAGGACTGCAGTGCCAGGCGGTTTATCTTCAAGGTGGGCATAAATGAACCCTTCCTGCACAATTATGTCACCCCTTTCTGATTTTGGTTTCCACAGCAGTCTGCAACTCTTCATAATCTCACATGGTAATTAGGAAAAAAATCCAGACAATAAACCAAACAAAATCAAAAGTCGCTCACTTAAAATTTCTTCCCCTCCTTTGAGAGCTTCTGCCAAAATTATTTCACTTGAAACCCTCACTGCTGCATACAGATTTAGAACATATATGTGTTCTAAGTGGTTTTCAGTAGAGTGAACAGAAATGCAGAAAAATTATGTTAGCTGTAGGCACTTCAGAAATGTATGCAGTAAAATAAAACAACCTAGTTTGAGTCCATTTCTTTTCTAGTTTTTTGGAATATCTCTGCCATTTTCAAGTGCTGGTGTTCAGAAATGCTTTCAGGGAAGCATTCAGTGCTGAGAGACCTTGTTCCCAGAAGATAATAGCAAATTTTGAGGTTGCTGGTGTATAAACATAGTTTAGGTTGTTAAGATTGGTTTTTCCCCCTGCCTATTACTTTGCATTGCTGACAGCGTTACATCCATCATTTTATTGCTAGTCATTCTTTATTGCAATTTTAGATCTGACTGTCCTGAACATTTTGTATCATCTACAGACTCTACAGTTCACAGCAATTTTCAAACTAATTAAAGGGAAGAGTAGGAAAATTAATAAAACCAGCCTTTTCCTACAGCTGTTGAATAACAACTGGTTCATTGGCAATAATTACTTTGAAAAAAACAATCATTATATGTGGTTGTTGCTGTTTTGTGAAGTTCCTGCAAGCCTTGCCACACAGATCCTTTTATGGTTGTTGTTTCTCTTTCTCTTTAAAAGAGGAGGTCATTTCTTTGTAGGTCAAAATGTCCACACAAGAACCAATTCACAAAGTAACATAGATTAAAGGTCTCGTTTCCATGTCTCTAGGATTCTTACAGGAATACAGCTGTACTCTTGTAAGGAGTTATTTAGGGACCAGTGAGGTAATATAACCTCACTCTGTGTACAAAGTTTAAAATCTGCTTTTATTTCTTAAAATGCATGATTCCATTAAATATATTCTAAGATTTACAAAGGATTTCCAAATCATTTGTTGCTTTAGTATTGATTTCACTTGTTTTTGCATGAGTTTATACATATACAGGTGGAAAAGTTACAGCACAAGCAAGTTTCAAGAGCATATTAGAGGTCTTCCATTTTTATTTATAGATTATAATGTGAATGTTTATGAATAGTGACAACTTTATGACTATCAATATATGCTTCTTCTTATTGGTACTAGTGAGGTGACTTAATCCAAAATGAAGCACATGTTTTTTCCCCAAAAGTAAGAGAACACACAAAAAAAACTCTCTATTCCGTGCCTGAAGTAATACATGCTGTAAAGTAACATTTGCAATATGTTTAGAGTTAATATTAGAAAAATTGAATCACATAGGCACTCAGTAAACATAAAAGTTTAAAAGAAAGCAGAAAAAAGTAATTTTAAAAGATAAATTTGTGGCCCATGAGATTGGATACAGAGTCTGCAAAATTAAAATTAATTAAATCCATCTTGGGGTAAATATTGCTTCTACTTAAACTCAACTATAAAAATTGTTGTATGCTCAGAGAATGATCTTAAGGAAAAGCCAATCATATTCTGTGCTGTCAGAGGTACAGTTTGAGAAATCAAGAGAATAAAAGGAAAGATCTTTTGTTCACAGCTTTGGTGAAAATCCTGTAGCAAAATAGTCATCTGCGAACAATTACTTAGTACAGTGGTTTTTGTGCGTCAGTGAAATCCTGCTAAGGAAGGTAACTTTTTCATTGTCAGATATCTTTAGTTTCCCAATGGATCAAATATTTTAGATTATTTTCATTCAGTGATGTAGGAGATCCAGAAATGCCTTTGAAATCTAATTAAGAGATTTCATGAATTATCATGGATCTTCATACTTGTTTTAATTCATGGTGATCATCAAATTGCTAATAATGAGACAAGCAGAAGGAAAAAAATCTTTAAAAAAAATGTACCATCTGTATTTGAATGTACTCCTACCATATGAAAATCACGGAATACATATCCTAAGTAGGAAACTGGACAACAGTTATTATTAAAAAATATTTTTAAATCATTAAGTGCAAAGAACTTGCACCTAAGTTCAGCAAAATACCTATTTTTTTTAAACGCTGTGTTGTTGTATTTTTTACAAATTGAGATGCACTTAATTTTTAAAAATCACTTCAATTTGTCACTTTGGCCCTTTCTGGCCAAAATAACCATTTTAAGGCTGTTCTGAGACACTTTGTCTTGAGGATGATCATCTCAAAATACTATGGCAAGTCCTTTTGGGCAGAGATCCAAAGCCTATCCCTTTCTTTCTGAGGTTGGTTCTTGAAATCCTAAATATTATCCTCTTCCTAGACAAATCACATTTATTCTAATTAATCAACCTCAATTTCATCTAATACATGGGTCAATCTCTGTGTAGTCCCTTTATCAAGTAAGAAAAAATACAAGAAACCATTTAATTGCTGGAGTTCAATGATACATTTGTCCTTCCTATTGTCTTAAAACTGTCTTGATGCAAGATTCAGACTCATGGGTTTTTCTCACATTCACCCAGAAAAGCTAATCCTCCCTTAAACAGCTTCCAAATTATCTTTCACCTACTACCAGTCAGACCTCTCCCTTCCTGAGCTTCTCATCCTCCTTCATTTTCCTTCCCAGCCTTCCTGCTTTCCTCAGCTGCTTCTTTCAAAGATACCTTTGGTGACCCTAACATCTTTATGACCTTCCACAACGTATAGTTTTTAATTGCCTTTTGAAATCTGATGTCTCGACTCCAGAGTCTGCATATTGTCTGGGTGGTCTATGCCCTTAAAGAATCCTGAAGGAGACAGCCCTTTATTCAAAATGCAAATTTAACGTCCTCCCTACCTTTCCATGAAGTAATTTACTTATGGGCCTCTACATTCAGATATTCTGAAACTAGAGAAGAAATATGAAAAATGTTGATATTCACTAAAAGAAAATTTCTTTCTCAGTATTTGTATGACAAACACAAATACCATTTACACCATTTAAACCACTGCTTATCAGAATACAGCTATTTTAAGGTGTTACCTAAAAAAATGCCTATCCCTTCTGGCTATTCATTTTAACCTCCTCTATTACCTTTCTGTCAAAAACACTTTTTGACACACTGATGATAGTAGATAGTGAGGTTAATGCCTGCTCATTGCCTCCAAAATCCATGTTCATTGAGACCAGTAAATTTTTGTCAAACAATACTGATGAATGTTGTACTTTTTTTTTTATATTGTGTCCATAATCAGGAGCCAGAGTTTGCCTGAACTGGAAAATATATTGCTTTCTGTTCCCTTCCCTTCTCTGAATGCTTTTAGAGGATTGAAAATTCTCTTCAAATAAAGAAAAAAGCTTCAGGGATGCTTTAATCTGTTTCCACAGATAATGGTTGACATGAAATTGCTGTGCCAGACGGTATCACAGGAATAAATTTATAAGCAGTAAAGCAATATCCCAAGGAATCCAAGACTGCACGTTATTAGCATATAAATTACACAAATGAAGTAAACATGCTATTTCTGGGTCTAAGAAAACCTTCTGTTCTTAGTACTGTCACATTTAAAATTAAATCCAACAAAAAGATCATCTACAAGATCAATAATGTTATTGGTACCTTATGTAATGGAAAACACAGGAAACTTAACCTGTGAAAAATGAAATATTTTCAAGTGCTTTCATATAGTAATGGACTGGGTTTTCTGGGTGTATGCAATATGCAGTCTTCTTAAATTATTTGTTATGTCAAACTGTAGCAATAATCTATTTATTTAGGAAAAAAACCCCTTTGTTTCAAAGGGTGGATGAGGCATTTAAAAATGGGTTCTGTTCAGAAATCCATGAAGAAAATGACACCTCTCCAATACACCCTTCACAGAATGATGGTTGGAACATCTGTTCTGCAGATTTTCTTTAGAGATGATAAAGAAGATATTTCATCAAGCCAGAAAGATCAAAAAACCAAAGCATCCTGGGAAGGCCAAAACGATTTTTTTTTTACACACCTAAAGAGAATTGAAAAGGGAACTGAATCTTAAATTACACGCAAAAATAGCTGGTACTTGATTAAGTTTATTTGATTTTTGGTCAATTTATTCAATTCTCACTAAGTACAACTGAGTATGTAACAATTTATGGAGAGGTTAGGGAATGGGTTAGGTATTATATACCATTCTTTCCATCTGTCTATGTTCTACACAGATAGTCTCACATGTCTAGATCTGATTCTTTCCCTTGGTAGGTCTGACAGAAAAGAATCTGCTTTTACAAACAACATTAGTAAGATAAACTCTACTCTGCTGCCTCCAGAGTTCTTTTAGAATTGCATAGCAAAGTATTTCCCAGTGTCACAAATTTTTTTCTGCATTCTGAGCCCTTGAGTGAGCATATCAAATCAATAATTGCTAAAGCATATGCTTAATTAGGCTAAAAAGCGTATGCATTTTGAAACTGCTGCATGAATTCTTTTAAAAATTGTTGTGATTTTTTAGAGCACTGCCTCCCTCCTGTCTCTTCCCTACCTGGTTTTCTGAGGCACAAAATATTTTCAATTTAAAATTACCCATGCATCTGAGTCTAAATATGTTCATTATTTTGTTCATGGCATTTTTTTTTTCCTCAGCAGTAAGGGTATAGTCAGCTATTTTTGATCAATGTTTTTATAGAACCCGATACAATAGATGAAATGTTCTGAGTTCTGGCCTTTAAATCCATCACAGTAGGTTGTAAAAGAAATAAAGAGAGCATATAGGGATTATAAACTTGCCATATTTTCCAAAATAAGGAGAGGTTATGAAATCAAATGAACAGACTGTGAGTACCAAAAGGAAGTGGATTGTCTAGCAAAAGTTTTCATGGACTAGTTGTATTCTGGCCTCAGAATTTTCCAAATGTTTCCAGACACTGAGGAAAAAAAAATATCCTTTAGTCATATTTATGAACATATACCAAAATTTGCCTCAAAGAAATCACTGTAGAAGCACTACTCCTAAAACATTATCTGAATTATGTAGGTTGAGGTTTTTTTCATTACTTTGTCTTAGGATTTGAAAATCAGAAACACGGAATCAGAATCACAGAAACAAATCTGAGTTTCTCTCTAATTCTGTTATATTGTTATGTAAGGGAGAATTCAGCTTCATATGACCTGCTTCATCATATCACCTCAGTTTTTTTTCTAGAGTATGCATCTTATTTTGTGGACTTCTAAGAGTAAGAACATGATATTTTGTTTCTTACAGTGACTATTGTTTTAAGATTGCTACTATAATTATTTGCTCTTGACTTGTGGAATAAAGCTTAAAACTTTTATTGCTCAGGCTCAGTGCTACCAGCTGGGGGATAGAGAAGGGAATAGGCCACACACTGCTTATCAGCTTAAATCAATCTTCATCTTGCTGTTGACCAACAGGGCTCTATCTAACTGCTCATATAGGCTTTTTAGCAAAACTGACTGTTTCTAACTTGTAATTGTTCTACCATGCTGAATCAACTCTCTTTATGGAATTACTACAGCAACAGATGACCTTGTTTTGGCTCTCTCAGTCTGGCTTGTGGTCTGCCCTAGAGGTCAGATTTGCTGAATCATCACTCTGTCCCTGCAGATCTTCCCCTGATAGTTCCTTGAGTAATTGTATCATATCTTGTAACAAAATGCATTTATATTGATAAAGCAAACTGTTGGTTCTCCCAATTGCTCTGAAATCCATTACCGTTTGACTTTCCATTAGCAGCAATTTCATAAAAGGCAATCAGCTCATAACTGGTAATTAAACTCTGAGAGCAATGAGGAATATTCTGATTATATGTATTATACATTTACGTCTTCAGGCTTACACTTGATCTTTGAATATGTGTACTGATAAAAATGAAGTTGTATATGAAGACAGTTTCAGATGGAGATCTTTGAAACAATAACTCCAATCACTGACTTTTATATTTTTCTGTTGAAGCTACTTTGAAGTTTACCTTGATTTTACCCATATTTTGGGCCAGATTGCCTCCAGAGCCCTTTTCCAGGTTAAAAAATTCTGTGTTGTCTTTATAGAGGTTCTGGGCGAGAGTGTAATGAGTCATCATTGTAAATAAAGCATCATAGAAGACGTAAATTGTCTTCCACTTTTCATGGCAGACTGGTGAGAGTGGAAATATCTCCAGCAAAATACTATTGATAACAATAAGTGTAAACACTGTCAACAGCCTCAATCTTGTCGTTTTTTCAGGGCTTTACACAGACCCTTTTTTTTCCTTTGGAAAGCTTTCTTATCAGATGTGGAGTGGTTCTGACTGAGTGGTCTTGTGATAGCCTTACGCATTTGGTTCTTCACGTTAAACCATTTTCTAACATCTGAAGAAAAAGTCTAGTTTGGTATTTTGTGCCTTGGAGAAACCAAATTGTAACAGCTCTCAAGGAAGGATAGAGTGTCTTTGAAGATGATATAACAATAAATTATAATTGTAATTGATATTCCACTCTCCACTGACTGAAAAAAGTGGAACATAAGGAATTTCACAGTGTGCTGCAATTCAAACCAGGAAATCTGTTTAATGAAGCAGCACACTAAGTAGAACTGGACAAAATGTTTTTTGTCTGAAAATGTCAATTCATCAAGTACCAAGTACTTTTAGAAACTTTTCACTTTTTGAAGAAAACTTATTTGGGAAAGATAAGTCCCTTTTTCAGAAACCCCAATACTGACGTAAAATAAAGAGATATATATCTGTCTTCTCATATTCTCTTGCCTATATAAACTTAAAATGTTCTTAAAATCCAATAAGCACTAGATACTAGTTTGAACATGCCTTCAATTATGACTGTAGGATGAATTAAAATGAAAACCTCTTTCATCAACCAAGGAAAGCAAATTGAATGCAGTAATTAATTTAAAATAATTCCCTCTCATAAAGACTACATGTAAAACCATAGGATGTGAATGTCACACAATCAATTTACCCATTCATGTAAAAACATCAGCTTCAAAAGTTAATTCCGTTTTTCCCTCGATAGGAAGAAAACAAAAATGTGATCTCCTAAATTTCATCTCCCTAAATCCAGCTGCCTCAAATTCTGAGACATATTAGACTTGGTTTTCTCATAAGCACCGCACACAATGCAGAAACAATGGCACTGCAATTAGGATTTTTTGCCATATCATTATAGGATTTGAGCAAAACATTGGAACATTTATTGGTCAAATATTTTTACTTAGCCAAAATGAGAGAAAGATGGAAACCATATTAAAATCTTTGGAATATTTGAAAAACCTTGTTTTCCTTTAATTTCACATAATTGTGTACTTTTCTGTCTTATCTGAGGCACTAATTACCTTACTGCTGATTGCTCATGGTATCTCCCTCATCACCAAGATTTATATGTACAATAAACTTGGAACATATCTTGTTGAAAAATGTGGAAAAAATCATTAGTCTTTCCTGATAGATGAAAAGTTTTTGTTGCCTTTATGTCTTTGGAGTTTAACATGTATGTACCACAGCCAATGGGAAGCTCTGCCATTTTTATTTTAGATGGTATCACACCAGAATTTTCTGAGCATATGTCAGCATATGTCTCCTGTTTTCCTGTTGCATATAGGCAGAAGACCTCTAAAGGGGAGGTTGTTTTCAGATCTGGACCTTAGTTGCTACATTCTCCTTTTCAGTAAACAACCTGTGCACTAATTCTGCATGTGCTTCTTTCTCTCACACGCCTTATTAAGATTGACTGTTCTGTACGGAAGCATTGATTTTCAATGGAAAATGTCAGAAAATTTTCATTTCCTTTTGAAAATACATTAACAAGGTTTTCCTAACTTTATTTAATTATTTTATTGAAGAATCCTTGCAAAAACTTAATATCATTTCCAAATAAAAGTGATGTTGCATGGAATTACACCGTGGAAACTTAGAATAGCTGTTTCCTTAATAAATATGCTTTAATCTTTCCAACTTAAAAAAAAAAATATATATATATATATATGTATATATATATAAAATACATTAATAAAACATCTGTTCTTGGACAGTTTTAATTCTTCTTTTTAGTTCTTGGACAATTTCAGTTCTTATTTTCTTCCCCATTGTGCCAAGCAAAGTTCTCTTTCCCACAGGAAGCTGAGCCAAGCGCTGTGCTTATTTTCACAAAAGAGGTGAATCAATACAGAGCCCATTTTCTTCACAAGAATGATATTGATTTTTACCAGTTGAGGATCTAGATCAGTGAAAATATGTGTTGTTTACTGCTTGTCCTCAGAGCTCTCCATTCATGACCTCTCTTTCAAACTTGAGTATAGCTGATCTTCTCTGTGATTTAGTAATACAAAAGCTATTAGTTAACCAGGATATCCTGACATTTATTCACAGCCTGAAAATTACACCTAGTGCTGCAAATATTAGTTGTTAGGAGAAGATTCAGTCATTAAATCACTTCAAAGATTTTTTTTTTGTTTTAGTAGAATAGCCACAAGGTAACTTTAACAACACTCATTCACCTGCAACATAAAGCCTAAGACTATTAAAATCTCCATCTAGTTTTGCTGCCCAGTTATGTTTTTATATATGCTAAGGGATTGAAACAATCACACACATTCAAAAATAGGTTTTTCTATTTATAAATATTGTTATGTGTGACTAACTCCCTATTCAAGGAAAAAAAAATCTCCATTTTTGTTCAAGATGGTATCATATCAAAGGAAAATAAATTAAAGTTGACTAATTTTGGAAAATATTCCCCTCCTGGCCTTGGAAAATATATTATCCTTGTTAAATATCATTTATATCTTTTAACTGATTTGCTAAATATGCCATATAAGTGTAAATTTTTCCTCTAAGTTCTTTTTAGTGCAAAATTCCAAAAATAACATCTACTTTACAATTCACGCATTTCTTCAGAAGTGTAAATTTAGGGGGAAAAGCCTGTTCAGGCAGCAGGAAATGGCATGGAAATATGATGTCTCATGGTTGACAGACAATACAATTTTTTTCCCTTCTACACTTTGATACAATTGAAATTGAGTTTGTGGATGGCAACTTCCCTTACAAAACATAAGTACTTACGTTGCTATTTTAATATCAAACGTACTTCATTTTCTTGGTGATGTAGCAGTGATCACCACTGAAACTGGCAGTGTCCACGAAGTCATAACTTGTTCAGAAAAACAATTTCCAACTTCATTTGGCTCCTGACCTTAATGTAAAAATAAAGCAGTTGTGTCTTTGCAGTAATGTTCCATACAAGAGTGGTGGGACGACCTTGGCTGGCTGCCAGACGCCCACTGAGCCTTTCTGCCACTCTCCTCCTCAGCTGGACAGGGGGAGAAAATAAGGTGAAAAACCTCATGAGTTGAGACAAGGAAAAGGAAAACACTCATCAAGTATTGCAATGGGCAAATCAGACTTGATTCAACCACACTTGACTTTACTTAATTTAACTAATTGTTTTCAACTAATAACTGCTGGAGTCACAGACAAAAGGAACAAATGCTTTTCCATCTCCTCCATCAGAAGTCTCTACCCAAATTTTCTAAAATATTTTTGGGTGTATATTTATTTCTCTATTTCTTTCTTCATGGCTAACCATGTAGTTATACTCTCTTTTTGTCACCAAGTCCTATGCTTTAGATCCTACTAACCTTTCAGAAAATAATCGAGCCTGAACTAAAATTTTGTAACGTGTAAAAAGACATGGCTCATGATTTCATTTCTTTTTTGTTGCAAGCCTTAGACACTCAGTAGATCAGAAAACATCCCCCTTCCTTACCATGCAAAAAACCCCATCTTCTTTGGAGTTTTTTTCTGGCTTCATTCCCCTTGAGAAAACAGTTGCCTTCCATATCAGTGGGTCACATGAATGAATCAGGCACAACAAAGTTAAGAAATATATTAAATATTTTGTAATCATGTACTAAAATTTGTTCCTGGGTTTTTTCACGATCTTTTGCTTTAGAATTTGTTCATCTGAAATCTTAAATTGATTCACTGTTTTTCCTATTGTGTTTGTTTTGTGAGCTGATTATAAGCAACCACCCACAAAACCAGTTTATACATGTGTGTGTGCTACATGTTGGCTGCTCCCAAAATTGGTGAAAAGTACTCCTGAAGGTTCTCACTGAGTTTTAGTGACCAAGACCATTCCTTCCTGGCTTCTCTTTGTGGTGTTCAGCTCCACACAACAATCTTCTTCTTTCTCAAAAGCTATTCTGGAGAAGAGCATTTTTATTTTTTCTGCATGTGTTTCTACTTTCTTCTTTGAAATAGTATTTTATTTGGTTTGTGAGGATAAAGTGTTTTCTCTTCCAAGAAGCTGGAATTCTTTCTCTGAATTTTGAATGAGAACATTAATATCTTCTTATCAGGGTTTTAAGCACAATAGCTTTGAAATTTAATGTTCCATAATCCAGTCTGAAAAGAAAAGGAAAAAAAAAAAGATTTTAATGTTTCATCATAGAATTTGGTTGAATGAAGGAAGTCTCATAAGCTTGTATCTGCACATTTCCATACATTTAAAGCATAAAAAGATTTTTTTTTCCACAGAGTACTTGTCTGGTTTTTAGTATATCATTCAAGTACCCTCATGACTACACGTAGAAGTCTTATCTTATAAATATATAAATTATTTTATACCAGCAAAAAAGAGCACGTAAACAAGAGATCTACAGTAGCATATAAAATAAGATAAATATAAGACAATGCAAATATCAGAAAATAACAGAATTTGGAATACATAAATAAATTAAATAGTGCCATCATATATACTGCTTATGCTTTTTATGTATTAACTAATATATTCACATTTCTGTCAGCTCCTAACTTGCTTTAAGAAATTTATGGGATAATCTTGGACAGCAAGCTGTGATTAATAAATTGTGATAATTGAGGTTATATTAGGACAAGGTTTCTTGAAATCACTTATCAAGAACATTCATTTGCAAAGTAGCAAATTAAGTAGGAAAGGTTTTTCAAAAGTATCATCAAATAAATGGAAAGCCTTCAAATTTGTGGAATATTAGTCTTTGACATAAATTCAATTAGAGAATTCAAGACAATAATTCCTTTATTATTTAAAAAATTACAGTATGTGCTGATCAAATTATAACATTTTTCATTACACAATTTTTCATTGTCTTCAGCTCCCCAATAAATTTAAGCAGATTAGGAAATCAATACATAATATAAACCTCTTTAAAGATCATTTAATGAATCTGAGAAGCTGTATCTATGCTAGCATATCATTATATAACAGCTCCAAATCCTCAGTCAAAACTTGAATTAGAGAGCTGAGGAAATAAATATGAGTAAAATTATTTTTGTGCATTATTCTTAAGGAAAACAATTGTAAACCTAAAATAATCATTATTTTTTGCTGGTGTCTGGTGAGTGAAAAGAAGTTATTTTAAAAAGTTAAGCGTGAATAAAAAGTGATAATTTAAAATTGAGCCTTTGATATTTTAATATGAATCCATTGGAAAGAAAAATACTATTGCAATTCAAAAAGCTGATGACAAGAAATATTTGATCATTTGTTCTGAAAATTAACAGTTACTGACAGGTATTGAATAGTAGCAAGTTCTTCAAAATTACAAAGGCAAAAAATTCTGAAATAGTCTGCATTAATTCATAGAGAATTATAATATTTTGTTTTATGTTTTTAACAAATATATGGAATTGAGTGTTTAAGGATGTCCTCTATAAAGTTTCCAAAGTGTCCATAGAAATGAAATTAGTTTAAAAAAAAATTTATATGTGCTAGGGTAATGCCTACAGATTTTACTTTTATTGAACTTTTATTGCATTTTATATTTTTTAAAATAAATTATCTTTGTGTGAGTAGAGAAACCAAACATTTACTGAAATAATTATTCTGGAATACACTTTCTGAATTACTTGATATCTGAATTTTTGCTTCCTCTGTAATTCCATTGCTTTGCTGAAAAGATGTAAAAAACAAAGATTTTTTTTTTTGCTCTCTCCTTAATATAAAATTTATTTATTTATTTTAGTGGGTTTTGCCTCCTTCCAAAAGAGACTTCTGAAAGAAACTATCAAATCAATGAAGACTGGTCAGAAACAGAGAATATCTGTCTACTGGGCAAAGGTCAAAGAACAAAGTGAGCCCTGTGTGCGGGTGAATATTCCCAGAGATCAAAGATATCTCATAAGAGGATGAATCTTAAGCATCTGGGCACATTGATTTTCCTACAATGCTTAGAATAGATCCTAAACTACTTGTGAGGCTAAATCTAATTTTTTAACTCTTTGGAGTTAAATCACATACCTCACACTGAATGAGCTACCTGAAGTGCTACACACAAAAGGCACAAAGCAATGAGGAGACACTGAAGGATCTTTTCTGGAATATTCTAGTGTTACTAAAAATTATATTAATGCTATTAATGCCTAAAAATAGAGGTTGCTTTTCTATTTGCAGAACACACAAACTGTCGAAAGCTGCGAGTATAACAGGGAAACAGGGTTATAATTAAATTAAGATTATAAACAAGATAAATTCTTGGATAAGAGCAAATAAAAATTTCTTCTAATGTTGTAGGAATAATCTACAGATAGAAGATATAGAAAGACAAGCAAGTCTATTGTTTTGTGCAAAAATACCTGTAAGGGATAGGCTGTGAACTGCACAGGAGTCAATAGCACCACACAACCTCGAGAAGAGCAGACACCATCCCAAGACATAGAAACAATTCTGTCTGTGAGAGACCTGCAGTCATCCTTTGCTGCTTGGGCAGAAAAGGCATCCAGTGTCAAGCTTTTGTAGCTCCACAGCATCTGCTGCAACTGAAGAAAGTTCACAGAAAGTAGAAATAATGAGAGCATTAGCCATGAGGAAATGCTGAGATAATTCAGTTTGCTTATACTTGAAAAGCAAAATCTCAGGGATGATCTTACATTACAATTAACAACAAATTTGAAAAATGTGATTTTGTGATATAAGCAGAAAAAAAAAAGAGCAACAGACAAGGAAGACAATCAAAGCAATAGAGATCTTCACTAAACTTCTGAAAGCAAAAGGTAAGTAGCTCTGGGACACACTGCTTTGGGAAAAAAAGGGACATTTACTTCATAGTAAATCATCAGGAACAAATTAGGCAAATGAGATTTATCCTGTTATTCCTGGGTTTGTAATTGTGAGTGGAACACTGACTGGGCCTTCTGGTGCCTCTTCCAGGTCTGCACACTTTGACTGCTTCTCCATGTTTTGTAGATGTCTCTGAAAGGAAATTTTATTCTGCTGTGACTACACCACACCAAGCTCTGGCAAAAAAAAAAAAAAAAAAAAAAAAAAAAAAAAAAA